>NC_134229.1:10179500-10796000 GCF_965140235.1 Caretta caretta
CACCATGCTGGCCAAACAGAAAATGAGATTCAAAAGTTCGCGGGCCTTTTCCTGTCTACCTGGCCAGTGCATCTGAGTTGAGAGCGCTGTCCAGAGCGGTCACAACTGAGCACTCTGGGATAGCTCCCGGAGGCCAATACCGTCAAATTGTGTCCACAGTACCCCAAATTTGACCCGGCAAGGCCGATTTCAGTGCTAATCCCCTCGTCGGGAGTGGAGTAAAGAAATCGATTTTAAGAGCCCTTTAAGTCGAAAAAAAGGGCTTCATCATGTAGACGGGTGCAGGGTTAAATCGAGATAACGCTGCTAAATTTGACCGAAACTCGTAGTGTAGACCAGGCCTTAGACTGCATAGCTCTGCTGGTACAACTCTACCGTCCAGCAGAGCTTTTGTAGTGTAGCCTCCAGATTGCCTAGTATATGCACCGCTCACCTAAGTGGAGAAGCTATACCGGTATAAGCACTTGTATACTGGTATAACTGCATCTATTCTAGGGGACATTTGCCACTTTAACTATGCTGACCTAGATAAAGTCGCAAAGCTTTTAAGTGTAGACAAGGCTGGTGGCACTTAGGAGCCTATATCTCATTGAAAGCTACTTTTGAAAATGGGACTTAGGACTTCTCCAGCCAGGGAGGTATTCCAGAATAGCTATTCCTCTTTAAATTTACACTCTACCTCAGTCCAGAATAACTTGAATGTGCAGACAAGCCCTAAGTCACTTAGGAGGTTTTAAAAATGTTAGCCTTGGCTACATACCATGTTGTACCAGTTTAACTAAACCTTATTATTAATTATGTTTATTGTGGTAGTGGCTAAGAACAACCAAGAATGGGGCCCAATTGTGGTAGGTGCTGTGCAACCAGAGAGAAGTAGACAATCCCCACCCCCAAAGAGCTTACAATCTAACTCAGTGGTTCTCAAACTTTTGTACTGGTGACCCCTTTCACATAGCCTGCCTCTGAGTGCAATCCTCCTTATAAATTAAAAATACTTTTTTATATATTTAACACCATTATAAATGCTGGAGGCAAAGCAAGGTTTGCAGTGAAGGCTGACAGCTCAAAACCCCCCATGTAATAATCTCGTGACCCCCTGAGGGGTCCTGACCCCCAGTTGGAGAACCCCTGATCTAACTAGACCAGACACAGAATAGGGGAAGGGGTAGAACACATCAGCAGTGTGTTTGCACAGCACCTAGCACCATGTGAAGTGATAATTCCCCTGTATGATGTTATTAGAACATGTTCCAAACCCACAGCTCTGCCCAGGTAGAAGTTGGCAAACAGGTTTGTCCTAAACAAAGGTGTGTTTGCCTTAATTTGCATTTAAGCTGTAAAGAGTTATCAAGCAGAAAGGGGCAAGAGAGGAAACAAAAGGAAACCTGCATGTCAAACACAGGTGACAAAACCCAGCAGGGAATATCCTTCGACACAGACTCTTTGTCTCCTCTTTCTTAGTTGGAAATGTTTTTCAAGAGGGGGACTGAAACTATTAAAAGGAGAGACAAACACCCCAAGGGACCCCTGTCTCTCCCGTCCATCTCACTCTTTGTGCCTAACAAAACAAAAGAAGCAGCCGTTAGACTTCAGGGGAGGGGTCCCGACTTGAAGAGTTTGATCAGTAATGCTGTTGGAAGCATGTCGTGAGAAACTTTGCTTTAGATCTATTATAGTTTGTTAAGCTAAGCACTAGAAAGCATTTGATTATTGTTTTTCTTGGAACCATTTCTGACTCTTATGCCTTATTGCTTGCACTCAAAATCTCTCTCTTTGTAGCTAATAAACTTGTTTTTAATGTTTTATCTAATCCAGTGTGTTTAAGTGAAAGTGTCTGGGGAGCTCCATTTAAAGTGTATATTATTCCCTTAAAGCAAGGGTGGGCAAACTACAGCCCGTGGGCCGCATCCAGCCCGCCAGCCGTTTTAATCTGGCCGTCGAGCTCCTACTGGGGAGCAGAGTCTAGGGCTTGCCCCTCTCTGGTGCTTCAGCCAGAGTGTAGGGTTGGGGGCTGCTCCGCACGGCTCCCGGAAGCAGCGGCATGTCCTCCCTCCGGCTCCTACACAGAGGCGGGGCCAGGTGACTCTGCTGCATGCTGCCCCGTCCATGGGTGCCACCCCTGCAGCTCGCATTGGTCGTGGTCCCTCTGAGGTAGAGCAGTGCTGTCATCCCCATTGTACAGATGGGGAACTGAGGCTCAGAGCGGCTAAGTGACTGGGCCAAGGTCACACAGGAAGCCTTTGGGGCAGCGAATTGAAATTGTGTCTTCCAAGTCCCGGGCTCGGATCCTAACCATCATTTTGACTGTCTTGTTTTGTTCTGAGAATGTTGAAATGTTTCATTTTTATAGGGTAAAAACATTTTGTTTTCATTTCATTTTGACTTTCATATTATAATATTAATTTGAATATAATATGGATAGGGTATGTCAATTGAAGTTTATATAGAACAACATAATAATAATAAACTAAACACAAACACTATAGCAGAAGTTACCCTACAGAGGATAACATGATCAAACATAGTAATTATTACACACAAAACAAAATACAAATGACATTAAAGGCAATATTCAGTGTTGTTGTAGCTGTGTTCAGTCCAGACCTGAAGAAGAGCTCTGTGTTAGCTCAAAAACTTGTCTCTCTCAGCCACAGAAATTGGTCCAACAAAAGATATTACGTTCCCCACCTTGTCTCTGTAACAGGCAACAAAAACTGGGGCCTCATCTATATTACAAGGTTTTGCCAGCCTATGTTGGCTGGGAGTGTGAAAAAAATCACAAACCCTACTTGACAGCTATGCTGGCAGAACCCCCAGTATAGATGCAACGATATCGACAGAAGAGCGCTTCCATTGGAATAGTGACTGCGGTTTGGTGACGTGGTGCAGCTATGGCCCAAGAAGAATTCGTTCTGTTGGCGAATGCTGCGTCTAGACTAAAAACCAGCCAAGGAGCTGTAGTGTAGACATGGCCAGAAAGGAGAGAAACAGAGGGAAAGAAACAACAAAGAAAGCAGAAGGGAGGGGGCAGGGCACACTCAGGAAGGAGTTACAACCCAACCTGCCAATTTATTCCCCCACGCCTATAAAGTCTGCCCATAAATCCATGACCTGATTGCAATGGTCTATATAGCATCTGTGCATATGAGGTACTGTATTTCATTTGTTACATTACATGATGATGGTTCAGCAGGATCAAAAAGTTTCGAGGTCCCCGAATGGAATGTGTTCGGACTTTCTGTTCCGCGGAGAACATTTCCCAAATGTCTGGATTCCCCTGTGGGAGGGAAATGCTGTTTCTCCGGCTGGCTCAGACCCGCCCGCGGGGCCCCGAATGGAGACAGGGCCAGAGCCTGAGGGGGAGGAGCGTCTCCCCAGCACCCAGCCTCAGGCCGCCCTGTCACACTAAGACCAGGCGGCAGGGCGGGGCGCTGGGCCACCAGGGGCAGGGAGAGGGGCTGGGCTTGGGTCCAGGGAACCATGGGGTGGGGAGTGAGCTGGGCCCCGCAGGGGCTGGGGAGGAGGGCTGGCTTGGGCGGGGCAGGAGGGAGAGATGACCTGGCCAGAGGGGCTCCTGGCCACGGGGCGGTGGGGAGGTTAAGCCTGGGTGCAGGGACGGGGGAAGGGGGGGACCTTGGGCCACAGGGAGGTGCAGGAGGGGGGTGAGCTGGGCCGGGCGCTAGGCCAGTGGGAGGAAGCTGCGTGCAGGACACGGGTGGGGGGTGAGCTGGGCTGGGGCAGCGCGGGGGGGGGCAGCTTTCTCCCAGCGGCCTCTCTGATTTGGGGGGGCCCAGTCCCTGGGTGCAGCCCCGCCCCCATCAGCGCCGAGCGGGGGTCGCGTTCTTTGGAACAGTCCGGGTCAGTGGAACCGAGGAAGGCCTCCGTCACCATGACAACCTGAGCGGCCTGGCGGGGGGAGGGGAGGGCCTTGGGGCGGTAACTAAGTTCACGGGGGCGAGGTGAAGGGCCCCCACTGGTAACCAATCAGGGCGGAGCTGTAGGTGTGATAGCCAGTCAGGACACAGGGCTGACGCCATCGACGACACCGTACAGGAATCCAATCAACACCTGGAGGCGGGGTGCACGGGGCGGTGAGCGTTGGCCGGGATCCAATGGGGGCACAGAGGGCGGGGCCTCACCTGGCGGAAGGGCGGGGCCTCACCTGCGGGCGGTGAGCCGGGCCGGGTGGGGCTCAGTCAGGCAGCGGCTGGCGTCGCCTCTTGGAGTTCCGTGGGTCGCGGGGCGATGGCTGGGCCCGGGGCGTGGGGCCGGCTCCACTTCGTGCTCCTCAGCGTCAGCTCCTGTGAGTGCCGCGCCGGGGGCAGGAGTGAGGGGGCTGGGAGGGGAAGGGGGCGTGGGGCCGGGAGGCGGGCGGGAAGGAGGGTAGAGGAGGGGGCAGGGGCAATGGGGCGGGCGGGCAGAGGAGGGGGCCTGGGGCCTTGGGCATGGGGGGCGGGCGGGGGGGAGGGTAGAGGAGGGGGCAGGGGCAATGGGGCGGGCGGGCAGAGGAGGGGGCCTTGGGCGAGGGGGCAGGGGCAATGGGGCGGGCGGGCAGAGGAGGGGGCCTTGGGCGAGGGGGGCGGGCGGGGGGAAGGGTAGAGGAGGGGGCCTGGAGGCGGGGTGGGTGGGTAGAGGAGGGGGCAGGGGCAATGGGGCGGGCGGGCAGAGGAGGGGGCAGGAAGGCAGTTCAGGAGCTTCACTTTTTATCACGTTGGGTGGTGATGTTACATGGGGCTGTGTCTGTCTCTCTCTCTTTGAAATGTTGAGACCCCTGCACCTTGGGGCTGCCTTTGCTCCCGGGTCTTGCTCCTTGCTTCACAGGTTGCTCGTTTTGTTGCTGAGCCTCCTTTTCTCAGCTGAGTCCCCACCCTGCATTGGCCCGTATTGCCTTTGGGGTTTGAGGATTGTGCTAAACATTTGGTGCTTTGAGTTTGAACCTCTGTAGAGCCCTCGCCAGGCCCCTTCTGGGCAGATAAAAGGCCTGGGAGGGTGGAGGTGGATTTTAGCGATGCTTCATTCTGAATTTTTGCTTGGTCTGAAATGGGGGAAGTTGTTTCTTTCCTTGTGAGTTAAACACTGTTTGTAAAATGCTGTTGATTCCTTATCAGCGGCATGTAGAGGGGCCTGTGCAGACATACTGATTGCAGGAGGCTCTGTTTTCACAATGCTCACAGTTGGAGACCTGTTAAGTCACAAATCCTAGATGCTGCTAAACAAATGCCCTTTCCTGTATTGACAAGAACACCTCAAATTCTGGAAACTGGAATCACTCTAGAAATCCAGTTCGGTCTTCACCATTGAGGCTATTCACTTCTTGCACTTAAACAATGAAAATTAGTTGTATTTTTTTGGGTAGTCTTTCTGCCATTGTTCCAGTGTTTTCATGCACTTGGCATGTTTGGATTGCAAATACTGCTGGGAAAGCTTTGTTTGTTTAAAGCTGTTGTTCCCTTTATGCTGCTTTTATGATGTATAAGAGCAGCCTGAATGTCGTAAAGTTTCATTTTCTTTCTGTAACTTTACATTTAGGAATATCAAGTCTTGTCTTCCCTGTCCTTGCTGGAGGATGAGAGAGCTGGAGTCTTTTCAACCGAAAGGGTGTCTGAATCTTCTAGAAAGAGCTATTAACTCAAATCTATCAGGATTTGCTTTAAATAGGTGTTTAATTTTGAAAGTTCTCAAGCTATTACTATTATCCGAGCATCTAGGAGCCTTAGTCACAGACCAGGATCTCTATTGTGGTAAGCCGTGTACAAACACAGAACCAAAAGACGGCTTGAGCCTGATACTGGCTAGACATCCACAAGGCAATATCAGAGAGAGAGGCTGAGATTTGGACAGAAGGCGACTGATCTGAAATAGACCTAGGTCTGAGCTGTCAGTGTAGAGATGGTAGTTGCCAACTTGTGTTTGCAAATAATACCGGTTATAAGGTTTCAGAGTAGCAGCCATGTTAGTCTGTATTCTCAAAAAGAAAAGGAGTACTTGTGGCACCTTAGAGACCAACAAATGTATTTGAACATTTGATGCATCCGATGAAGTGAGCTGTAGCTCACGGAAGCTTATGCTCAAATAAATTTGTTAGTCTCTAAGATGCCACAAGTACTCCTTTTCTTTTTGCCAGTTATAAGGTATAGAAGAAGAGAAGGGGACTAAGGACAGAGCCCTGTAGAACTCCCCAAAAAGCTTGTGGGGGGGGGGAACCTACTGAAGGAGTGATTAGAGAGGTAGGAGAACCAGGAGAGGACAGTCAGGGAAGCCTAGGAGGGACAAGATTTCAAGAAGCGGAGCGTGGTCAGCTATGTCAAAGGTGGCTGATAGGTCAAGGAGCGGATGAGGATGGAGTACTGATTCTGAGCTTTGGCTAAGAGGAGGTTATTAGAGACTTTGGCGGGAGCAGTTTCAGTTGAGTGCAAGGGGTGGAAGCTGGATTGGATAGGGTCTAGGACAGGTGGTGCCAGCCTCTTTCGAGGCCTCGCCCCTGCTCACTCCATTCCCCCGTCCCTCTGTCGCTCGCTCTCCACTACCACCTTCTCTCACTGGTTCATTTTCACTGGGCTGGTGCAGAGGGTTGGGGTTTGGGCTCTGGGGTGGGGCCGGGGATGAGGGGTTTGGAGTGCAGAAGGGTGCTCTGGGCTGGGGCCAAGGTGTTCGGTGTGTTGGAGGAGGCTCCGGGCTGGCTTCGGAGTGTGGGAGAGATGGGCTCTGGGCTGAGGCAGGAGTGTGGGAGGGGGTATGGACTCTGGGTTGGGGCCAGAAATGAGAGGTTCAGGGTGCGGGAGGCAGGTGAAGTTTGAGGGCTGGGCTCTGGGGGGGGGCCAGGGATTAGGGGTTTGGCGTGTAGGAGGAGGTTCCGATCTGGGGCAGGGGGTTGGGGCACAGGAGGGGCTTCGGGAGGGAGTTTGGGTGTGGGACGGGGCTCAAGGTTGGGGCGTGGTGAGGGGTGTGGGCTCCAGGCAGCATTCACTTTGGGCAGCTCTCTGGAAGTGGTGACATGTCCCTTGGCTCCTAGGTGGAGGCGCAGCCAGGAGCTGCAGAGTCGGTGCTCAGGGCGGGGGCTGCACATAGAACCCCCCTTGGCCATTCTTCTGCCTAGGAGCCAAGGGACATGTTGCTGCTTCCGGTGAGCCACATGGAGCCAGGTAGTGAGCCTGCCAGCCCCACACCAACCGGACTTTTAATGGTGCTGACCGGAGCTGCCAGGGTCTCTCTTCAACCAGGCTTTCTGGTCGAAAACTGGACACCTGGCAACCCTAGCCTCTTCCTGGTGGGGCGGGGGGGGAGGGGCTGAGGTGGGCCAGACAGAAAATTTGGGAGCTGTGCCCCCGCTCGCCATGACGCCCTACCTCCAGCCAGGTCTGAAGCTGGAGCTGGGCAATGTGGGGCACTGGCTGCTTGCAGCTGGCAGGAGCTGCCTGGGTGTGGGGACCTGGCTCCAGGGCCAGCAGAGCCCTCGGGGAGCAGTGATTGTAGGGGGTCAGGGTCCAGGAGCCTGGGCCAGAGTGGGTCAGTCCAGGCCGCTGTGGAGAGCTTCAGCCTTTCACCTGCCTTGGGCATCATGTCCCAGCGAGTGGGGACACAGGCCGGGGGCTACTGTCAGGCGTGCACCCCCCTTCCCCCCGCTTGGCCTTACTTCTCCAATGCTGCTGGAGCTGCATGCCCAGCCAGCAGCCTCTGCTCTGCCTTCAGAGCTGGGTGGCTGGAGAATGGCAGCTGCTGGGGAGGGCTAAGACAAATTTTAGGATGGCTATAGGCCCTGCAAGCCTTTCTCCCCTCCCTGCCAGTACTGGCCCTGGTCTAGGATGGAATTGGAGGAGAGGAATTCCAGCCAGGGATTGTAGATAATGTATTCAATGAGATTAGAGACAAAAGGGAGAGAGGAGATGGGATGGTAATGGGTGTGTGGGATGGAGTCAGTGAGGCAAGTGGAGGTGTTAGAGAAGGAAAGAAGATGAGAAACTTCTGTCTGTGATCAGGGAGAAGGAGGAGAGAGTTGTGAGGTGGAGGGGTAGGTGAAGAAAAGGCAAGCAGATGGGAGAGGGGAGGTCATGTCAGATCTTTGTTTTTTGTTTTCCTGGGAAGAAATTGATAAGATCCTGTGTCAAGAGAAGAAAAGGAGTACTTGTGGCACCTTAGAGACTGATGAAGTGAGCTGTGGCTCACGAAAGCTCATGCTCAAATAAATTGGTTAGTCTCTAAGGTGCCACAAGTACTCCTTTTCTTTTTGCGAATACAGACTAACACGGCTGTTCCTCTGAAATGTGTCAAGAGAGAAGCAGAGATGCGGGAGGAGGGGAAGGTTTGAGAAGTGAGTCAAAGGGTAGGCTACACTGCTGGAAAAAAGTGTATTAATTCAGGTTCACTAATTTGGGTTAAAATAATAATGAAGACACTTGTCTTTTAGCTTGGATTAGCAGTGCATCTGAGTCTGCCCTATAGACTTTAACTCAAGATGCTAACACGATGCCTAGTAGTAGTGTTTTCACTGCTTTGTTATTGTAAATTAGCTAACCTGAGTTAAGAATACACCTCTAGTTTGTAGTGTAGACATACCCGAAAGTGGTGAAAAGGCAGCTGGAATTAGAGGCATGGGATTCATTTAAGATGGAGTAGTAGAGTGGTTCATGTAGGAAGATGGTAGAACAGGAGAGAATTAATTTGTAGTGCGTGCAATTAGCCTGGTCATAGCCAGAGCCGGTTTAAGACCTTTAGAGGCCCTAAACATTGAAAAGATTATGGTGCCCCCTCATAAGTAATTCAAAATAAAAACAATACTATTCCGTAAAATATTTTATTTTTTGAAATGACACAACGTACATGTATGCTGGAATTAAAATTGCTTCTTTCTAGATTTTCTGGTTGCAAAATTCTGGATAGGTTCACTGAAGCTGACTCAATGAAGCATGTCAACTTCCATACACAATAGGGAAAGTGAACCAAGTCTGTCCTGACACATTGTTCTCTGAGGGTTTTTTATTCTTTTCAGCTGAGAAAGAGTGTTCTGCAGAGCAGTTAGTAATCATCAATGTTAGAAAAATACGTAGTGTGATCTGTACATTTGGAAAGACACATCGTATTCAGTCTTTCAATATTGTGTCATGAAGATCAATGTGACTGAATTTCATTTTTCCTGTTTCATTAAACTTTGCGCGCATATAACAGTGGAACTGCCATACTTCTCCACAGAGATTCATGTTCAAGTCAACAGGGTATGAGTCAACTAGCTTTTGGGAACTTCGTGAATATTGTTCGTCAGATAAGTCCATGTCGTTTAGAAAAGAAAATCTACTTGATACTTCTTTGTACACTTCACCTCTCCTCTTCATATGAGCTTCAAGTGTATCGATTATAGTGTAGTAAGTAGATACATGAAATTTGTCTCTAGGATTCAATGCCGTTTCTGTTGCACTGCTATCATTTGCTTGTTTTTTCCTGATTCGCTTGTGGGACTGGGCTTCTTTGTAGTTAGTATCAGGCAAGATATCTTTTGATAGGTCTTCAGATCTTCCAAATCATTCCTCAAAGTGTGTAAGTGGTCTGCTAATGATTGACAGAGGTCTGCGCATGTTTTCAAATCCAATTCTTTTTCTTGGAGAGCTTGACTTGTGTGGTAAAAGGGTTGTAAAATTTCATTCCACATGGTCAACATGAATACAAACTCTATTTCTTGCATCTTGTTCACAATGTTTGTATAGTTTCTCCCTTTTGTGATTGGTCTTCAGCTATAATTTCTAATGCATCCACAGCCTTTGAGTAGGACTCCAGAATTGCACTTGTTGCCACTGCATGTGCCTCCAAGTGAGTATTAGAAAGAGATTTCAACACACGATCATTGCCCAAATGTTTTAAGAACTGCTTTTTTTGAAATATCAAATCAAATTTAAAAAAAAAATTTTTTTTTTGGTGCCCCCTGCTTTGCTGGTGCCCTAAGCATGTGCTTAGTCTGCCTATTTGGGTAATCCAGCTCTGGTCATGGTGGTTTTGCCAGGAACGCACCACAATGCAAGAACAGGAGTGGAGGAAGCAGATGTTGGGGGTGAGCATGGGTGGTGTGTGTGTGTGTGTGTGGGGGAGCAGCAATAAATTGGCAGGGAGGACTTTCAGATGGAAGGGGGTGAAAAAAGTCAAGGTGGATAAGTGAAGAATGGAGGGAATCAACAACCATTCTAGAGGAGAGGGATGAAAAGTCATGGAAAACAATCAGTTTCCTTTAAATAGCTCTGGTTAATGTCAAAATCCGGTTAATTCTCTAGTGAGTCAGTGAGTGTGTTAAGCTCTAATCTCTCATGTAAAAAAAGCAAAAAACAAAAGCTATTATTAAAACACATCAATTTAGGCCTTTTTTGTGCATTGTTTCTTCTTTACAATCAAACACATATTTGACCCTTTTGTAGGTCACTTAAAAAACATTAAACCCTGTTCGTTTCCACTGAATTTCTAAAAATCAATGGAAATTTGTGATTTTAGTTTTTAAAACGTACTTTTTAAAGAAAAACAATTTGTGCTTGTTTAATTTCCTGGGTCAAAGCTGACCTGCCAGCCTCCTTTTTAAGGTAGCCTCTATTTCCATTTAAAAAAAACCCCTCTTTTCAGTCTTACGTAATGCATGTTGCATGTGTGTAAATTTAACTTTGAATTAAAACTTCAAATAATTCCAGAATACATGTGTAGCTCCTGCAATCAGGTTTGGCTTTTTTCAGCTTCTGGATGGTATTCTTGATGAAGTCAGACAAATTGACCACTTCTCTGTTCCAAAACCTCCCAGTTGCTTGTAACCATCCATTTTGATTAAATCATGGGGGCTTGCAGTCTCCTTTGCACATGATGCTGTTTTAATGACATTCTTATGATGTGTGAGCACTGGCTCCTTCTCTCCATTAATGACATGCTAGTGATAATGGGTTAATAAACCTGCATGTCTGCTTTTCCCATCATGCTTTCTCCCATGTTTGCCCTTTACTTGTGAGAACAAATCCTCATTAAAATTTGAAAAGTCACCACCTTATTTCTTTTAAATCCATCCTTAATCTATCTTTGTGAAACTACCCCCTGCTTCGAGCAGGGGGTTGGACTAGATGACCTTCTGGGGTCCCTTCCAACCCTTATATTCTATGATTCTATTCTATGATACCATGTGATGCTGGCTAGAAATAGTGATCGCTTGTGAGTACTAAGATTGCCGTTACCACTAACCTAACATCCCTTCATTCTCCCTCCTGTCTTGTTTACAAGTCAAATCTTTTGTCTTAGACTAAGCGTTATGGGAAAGGGACTGTCTGATTTATAAAAAGAAAAGGAGCACTTGTGGCACCTTAAAGACTAACATATGTATTTGAGCATAAGCTTTCGTGAGCTACAGCTCACTTCATCGGACGTCCGATTTGTTTGTACCTTGCCTAGGACAATGAATGGGGCTCTAATTCCTGATAGAGGTGCTTATAACAAATGCTGACTGCAGAAGGCTCCAGTCTGTCCACACAAAGAATCAATACTTTTGTAAAGTTGGCTCCAAATTAAAATTAAGAACTGCCATACTGGGTCAGACCAAAGGTCCATCAAGACCAGTATCCTGTCCTCTGACAGTGGCCAATGGCAGGTGCCCCAAAGAGAATGAACAGACAGGTTATCCTCAAGTGATCCATGCCCTGTCACCCAATCCCTTCTTGCTCATCCTGTCTAATAGCCGTTGATGGACTATCTTCCATGATAAAGATGTTTCTTAAGTGCGTTAAAAAGCACTTAAAGTAATTTTTCCTGTTTTCCTATAAAATGTATGTACAGATTTAATCTCTTTAAAACATTAGTAATAAGGGCAAAATGCTTGGCTGTTAATGGTAGAGGTATCAGCAGGGTTGTCTCAATAGTGCAGACAGAGGGCAGGAGTTTCTAAAGGATGTAAGAACCTCTGGAGAAACTGGTGGTCTAGGCTGAACAAGTATTGATGGGGTCCTGTTAGGACAGAGATCTTGCCTTTCGCTCCCTGAGCCTTTAAAATCCCCAGAGGGCGCATGCCTCTCTTTTATAAACCTGAACTTTTCATCTGTTGGGGACATAGTCACACAGAGATTGCTGATCCAGATGTTGGAGGGGAAATCTCCTTTGGAAGTGCAAAGATCTCAGTAGTTAGTCTCATGCAGGGTGGAAGGATAGCTTATTGGGTAAGGCTCTGGACTGGGAATCAGGAGACTTGGGGTCAGTTTCTTACTCTGCCACAGGCTTTTGGTGTGACCTTGGCAAATCACTTAATCTACCCTGTGCATCCGATGAAGTGAGCTGTAGCTCACGAAAGCTCATGCTCAGATAAATTGGTTAGTCTCTAAGGTGCCACAAGTCCTCCTTTTCTTTTTGCGAATACAGACTAACACGGCTGTTACTCTGAAACCTGTGCCTCAGTTCGCCATCTGTAAAATGAGGATAATACAGCAGTGTGAGGTTAAAATCCATTGGTGGTTGTGAGGAGCTCAGATATAACTACCTAGATCTGCTTTTGCTCTTTGGATGTTGGTGTTCCGGGGTGTGGATTTTGGAAAAAATCTTTTTATAGCCAATCTGGGTTCATCATACATAAAAGCAAACCTCTGTAGCTCAGACTGGAGAAATGAGGACCACACTGCTGCTTCCAGTGCCTGGGTGGAAACGGTGTGGCCAAGAGCCAATCCTAAATCCCAGTTTGCCTTTGGAAACTGTAAACTCAGTTATATCTCACTTATATTAACCTGGCACAACCGTGCAGGTAAAAATCTATTAATGGATTTTAACCTGCTGCTGAACGCAGCCAGAAGTGTGGCGTAGACACAGGTTGGTGTTGGAAAAGAGGTGATCAGTCCCAGGGACTATTCCTGTGGGATTTGCCTTTTCCAGTGTAAGGGGAGTGAGGTATACTGATATGAAAAAGCAAACTGAGTCCCTTGTTGCTCTCAATTCCATAAACTAGTCTTTCCATACCCCCTCATCATCATCTGTGGCTCTTCTCTGAGCACCCTGCAATTTGAAAAGTGTAAGTTACTATGGAGAGGCCTCCTGTGTGAAAGGCTTCTTGCCCCAGCAGAGCAAAGAACAGCCTGTCTTGTTTACGCAGGTTCCCAAACGACTCAGTCTCATCTGCCAAACAAATTCAGAAACCATTCATGCTGCTTTGCAACTCCTGAGCTATTCTGAGCTCTGCCTATTGCTGTCCAGAAGAGGTATCACCCTGTGCTACTTTCCAGCCAGGTCTGGGTATTGTAATGATCACTGGAATCTCATTAGAATCCAGCAGAGTCAGGCACTCCATGGCCCTGCTTGACTTGTGCTCTAGCCAGTCCCCTTCCCACCATGCTCTGGCCCTGTGCTGTGGCTGTACCCCACCCTTGCTTAGGAGTTCTCCATGTGTGTGACCCACGCTAGTGGCTTCCCCCAGAGCAGGGAGTGCCTGGGCTGCAGTAGTGGTGAGTGTGGGGCTTAATAGCTGCTGCTCCTGCTGAAGGCTGTCTGCAGACTCAGGTAGAAGTTGCAGCGTTGCTTACACTTGGGTCATATTTTCTGGGTCTTCTAGAGGGCTAGCACCATTAAATAGAAGCTGAGGCCCATGGCATGTAGCTGGGGGTCTGTGCCTCAATTCCTTCACACACTCTTCTATAAATAGAAACCACAGGAAGTGTCTTGCAAGTGGAGCGCATCATGGGCTGTGACAGATTCAGCAAACATGGCACTGCGCTGAAGGGAGAGGTGGGGCAGAGGCGACCCCGACAAATCAGCAAGCCAGCCATAGCCAGATAAGATGTCCTGCTGGCGCTTGCAGAGCGGGTGGATGGGTTTTGGGTGGGTGCGGAAGGAGGTTCTAAACTTCTTGGAAGTGCCTGATGTGTCAGTTTTAAAGAGTTTCAGAGTTACTGCTCTGTCGCTATGGGAGGGAGGGGATCTGAGCTCCTCTTATTCCAGGCTCTGTTAGCTGTAGCAGGAAGGCAGCACAGTATCAGGGCCCTTTTTGGAAAGTTTAGTTTGCAGCTCTGAGGGATAGAAACCTAATTTTCTTAAGAACTAAAGAGTAGCTTCTGCAGACGTGACTGGACTGGCCCCTCCCATAGTAGGGATGCTTCCTACTCGTTGTAGGTGAGAGCATTTTTCTAAAATGGACACGGCACATGGGGAAGGACCAGTTCTGTTAGCTCGGGGTACATAGGAGAGGCTATAATCTGCTCTGCTTTGGCCAGGTCTAAGCATAAAAGGCTTTGCCAGCGTAGCTATGTCGGTGTACTCTGCTGGCAAGCGCACCTTGTGTTCATACAGCTTATACTGGCACAACTGTGCTTTTGCTGGCATAGCTGCTTCTAGCCTCCCTGAGTGAAATAAGCTGTACCAATAAAGGGCACTTTTACCAGTATGCTGCTTTTGCTAACCAACCTGTGTTGGTCACAAATCACACCTACTCACGCCCCTGCCTGACGGCTCGTTGTGTAACTCTGGCCAGGGTCTGGTACGTGGCTCCAGGCAGTGGCCAGGATATGACGCTGAAAAGGGAGGAAAAAGCTTCTTAATGCATCTCACTAGTTGTGCAATGCTATTCATGTACATGGGAGGGGAGAACAGGAGAGTTTGCTTCCATAAGCTTCAGGGGAGCAACCTGAGTCTGCTTGAACAGTTGAAGACCTTGATGAGTCACCCAGCAAAAGACCTGGTAGCTCCTGGGACAACTCCAGTGTTTGAGCGGCTCTGAATCGCTCTCAGCTCTGCTCATGTTCTTCTTGAGTGCTGCTTTTATGGGTTTATTTTCAGCAGCATGCTACTTACTGTTTATGGTGGAGCGCTCTCCACTGGCTACTAGAAACATTTCATTGAGCCAAACACTTCCATGTTGCTCCCAGCCTCTGTCATATTTATATACAACTGGTAGGTATTAATGATTTACAAAACACCTGCTGGTGTAGCAACTAGGTACTAATTTATACTTTTGTAAATAAGCCAACCTATCAAGTGTATTGGCAGCTTTCTTCCTAGGAATGAAAGAGTGGCCCAAATGCCAAACCAAATAAATGCATCTTCACTTGTGCCCTGAAGGATGCTGTGCTCTGGCTGGTTGCCAGGGGCCATGTGTTTGGAAAGAGATCTCCCTCCTTTTCTGGGAAGAGCAGTCCCAGAAACTGACAGCAAAAGAGCTGAGGGAGGAGCATGATCTGAGTCCCAACATGTTCCACAGTCAGGTCATGGAGTGTGACCATCATCTTGGACATGAATAAAAAGCTGATGCAGAGATTTGAACAGAGAAGTTACACACTCAGAGCCATGCGTTGGTGTTGATGACTAGCCTTTGATTGCACTTCTGGAAAGGTTTTGAGAAGCTGGTGGCTATTCAATCCCAAATGCACAGAAACATCCCTGCCATGCTGGGCAGGAGTTGGCTCAATTACTTATACCCTTCCACTTAACCCTGGTGGGACAACTTAACTCATCTAGTTGAACCAGTGCAAACCCCACGGTAAATACTCAAACTAAAATTAGAGCGGCTTATATCAATTTAGCTGAAGTCGATTCCTTCCTAACTTCAGCTAAACTGAGTTAAAGCAAACAGAAAAGGAGTACTTGTGGCACCTTAGAGACTAACCAATTTATTTGAGCATAAGCTTTCGTGAGCTACAGCTCACTTCATCGGATTCATCGGAGTTAAAGCAATTCTTAAATCCGAATAAGTGTGTCTACATGGGGTTTTGCACTGTTTTAATTACATCTGTTTGTAAACCAGTGTGGCTATCTCATACAGGCAAGCCCTTGGTCTGGAGCTGAGCTGAAAACCCATAGCTGAAGCAACAGTGATACAGGATTTAAAATGCCTTTTTGCTAATACATGCCAGACATCTATTTCACTTGGGCAGGGTAAGCATGGATTAAGGGCTGTTTAGGGTACCTTAATGGGTAATTTCTGTGTTTAAAAACAAGTTCCTGGCTTTCAAATCTGTATCAGCAGCATCTTGCCCAGTTTTTCTTTCCTAGAGTTACTGCTGTTTTTATAGACTGAGGGCTCTGCACTTCACCATTCAACACAGTCCTTATGCAGAACACCTAAAAGGCAAAAAGACCGTCTACTTCAGGGATTCTCAAATTGGGGGTCGGGACCCCTCAAGGGGTTGCTAGGTTATTATGGTGTGGGGGTTGTGAGCTGGCAGCCTCCATCCCAAACCCCACTTTGCCTCCAGCATTTATAATGGTGTTTAATACATAAAAGTGTTTTTAATTCATGGGGGGTGGGGGTTGCATTCAGAGACTTGCTATGTGAAAGGGGTCACCAGTACGAAAGTTTGAGAACCACTGGTCTTGTTGTGCCTTCCCCTCCCTCCACACACACTGTCCTTAGTGGGACTATCCTAGAGCTGCAGGGAGCAGTGACATTTAGTAAGCTGCTTATCTCAGCATCTCTGGTTAATATGTAGCTGCCCCTTACCTCACTAGGCCAAAGTTAAATTGTTCCTCTGAGGGCTTTAAACACTGCTTTATCATCAGGCTCCAGAGAATGAACTAGAGCAGCTGTTGTCAAACTGTGGGTCACAACCCAGTTTTAATGGGGTCACCAGGGCCCACGTTAGATGCCAAAACCCTGCCACCCAGGCCGAAGCCAAAACCCAAGGGTTTCAGCCCTGGGCGGTGGGGTTCAGACCACAGCCCTGCTGCCCAGCAATGAAGCCCTTGGGCTTTGGCTTCATCTCCCACACCCAGGGCAGCGGTGCTCAGGCTACTACTTCAGCCTTGTATGGGGGGCCGTGTTTTTGTTGTTAGGAAGGGGTTGTGGTGCAGTGAAGCTGAGAACCACTGAGCTAAAGCAAAGGATGGATGGGCCCTGTCTACACTAATTAAAAACATTTTGAAACATTTTCCACTACTGGTAGTAGCACTGGGAGTTTTAGTGTAGACAGGTTGCTGAGGCTTTTAATACCATATCGGCTGGACTTGCTCTGAGTGGATTTGCAAAAACAAGATGTGCTGTACCAGTGTTAGCAATGAGAAGCAATCTGGTAAAAAAAATCCCTAATGTAGAAAGGGCAAGCAGGGCAGCAGCTGCTGCTGAGCAGAGTGAAACTGAGGACTCTAGTGGGCAGAGGCAGCTTGGCTGTGTCTTGAAATCCTGGCTGTTGGCAGCCGGTAAGAGTGGGAATGGATAGTTACTTGATCAGTGACCCTTCCCACAATACAGTGACACTACCCATAATACTTGATCAGTGACCCTTCCCACAATACAGTGACACTACCCATAAATGTCCGGGGAGGGAATTTCCTGCTGAAGGGGAGGAGGGTTTATAAATTTGCTCGGGGTACTGATCAAGGGAGCCTAGGTTATTAAGTATTTTCGGGCTACTAAATTCCCTTAAACTCATGAAAGTCCCAGGCTATGGTTGAAAACTGAAGGCTGCCTTTGAAAGGGTTAATCATTCCAGGTGGGCCCCTCTCACTCTGGCCCCTCTCACTCACCTTCAGTAACAAAGGGGTCTTCTGCTGAGTTTCACTTGTTTTATTGTGTTAGACAAAACCCGGCCAATGTTAGCTGGGGTAAGTAAAACCCACCTGGAGAAGCAATAAAGAGCAACCCGTCTACACGAAAACTCCCAGTGCTACTACCAGCACTGCCCCTCCCAGGCTGGCCAGCTGAACTGGACAGACGATGACGGCCTGGCTGAGTACACCAGATGCCCCAGGGTATTTTCCATCAGGCCCGTGGCATATTGGCACTGTCACCTTCTTCCCCTGCCCTCTGAGGCCTCCCTTTGAGCCTCACTGCAATCCACACCCAAGAGGGGTATGAGTTCCCTTTTCTGTCCCCCCTCTCCGCTGGCGCATACTTCTGGGCCACACCAAAATGTTTCCCGGGGGGCCCCTCCCTTGTTTTGTTTCCCTCTCTTTGACAATCTGGCCACCCAGAGGAAGGCCTGCTAAAAGCATTGCCCATCTACTGTTCAGCAGGCATGTTTTAGGATTGTCTGCAGGCAGGGCAGCATGAGAGGCAGTTGCTAGAGTTCAGGTCTGTTGAAAATGGCTTGGTTTAAATGATTACCTCTCACACTGTGGACAAGGCTTAAACCTGTTCTGGAAACTGAGTGATGTTGCATATAGACCATTGCAAGGAGATCAGCTGGGAGGGAGTTGCTCACTGGTAGTAAAATACAGTCCTTGTGACTAACTCACCCCACCCTTGCATGTTAAACAATAATGTGCATCAGTTATGAAAAATCACGTTCTTCCTCCTTGTTGCTGCTCTGGAGGAGGTGGCTGGGAAATGAAAATGGCTTAGTATTTTGTGTGTGTGTGTGAGCGTGCAGAAGAAATGCATTGGTGTCTTCCAGGATGCAAAAATAATCCCAGAACGTGCTGCTTCTGTCTGCAAAGACACAACACAGCCATGGTGCAACATGCTGTGGCCACAGTCACATTTAATCAGGGTTAGTGGTGAAAACTGAGCTTGAAGCGAATGCAGAGAGGCAGAGAATCCTGAGCCCAGGCACTGTGATAGGAAACCTCTTCCTGAGGGCTGTGACTATGTTGGCAAAAATGAGGGTCACCTCTGGTGCAACTCCAGTGGTGATAGCAGTAGCAGGAATTGTAGTGTAGGTATATTATCTACAATGCAGCTGCCATCACTTCTCCAATGTGTGAACTAGGAAGTCCCAGGGCTTGATTGTGCCTCTGACCATTTATTTTGTACACTCCTTTGCTAACATAGCATTTAACTGGGCCATCTGGCCATTCAGTTGGACACCTTACTGGGGGAGGGAAAGGTGGGTTCACACTTTGGTTGCTATTTGGCTGGAGGCAGGGCAGGGCTAGATATCAGTGTGCATTGTGCTGCTTTTCTGTTGCAAAGATGCAGCCTTTATGCTCCCTTTTGAATGTGCATGAAGTTAATTGCAGAGAAACCCTAAAATCACAGGATCTTGTTCCACTGGTGGGATGTTCTGGCCTTGCTTAGCTAAGGGTATATCTGGAAACTTCTCCCTCCTCCTCCCAAAATTCTTCGGTGGAGAGCGTGAGAGAGAATTCTCTTCTTGGTAGAAACGGCTCACCTCTTCTTCCTGCTGAGATCTTTCTCAAAGGAAAACCCACTGGTTTCCTTTTAGAAAACAGGAGGTAGGAAGAGGGGCTGGACAAAACTGCCTCCCTGAAGAAGAGCTCTGTGTAAGCTCCGAAGCCTGTCTCTCTCACCAACAGAAGTTGGTCCAGTAAAAGATACTACTTCCCCCACCTGTGTCTGGCTTCTAAAAGGAAGCATTTCTCCTGACAAACCCACTGTCGGGAGCAATTTGTTGCCCTTTGTCATGTGATTTGAACTGAGTTGCTAAGTTCCTTGGGGTTTTTCTCCTCACTGTTGTGATTTGACCAAGGCAAATCGAGTAGTGAGTCATTCATCCTCTGCTGGCTCCATGGCTTCAAGCTAGGAGTTATCAGCCAGTTGAATCTGTGCCATGCCCCATCCATCTCACCTGACTGGTAAATTCAATCAAACACTGAGTAAAGCATGTCAGGGCAGGATGAGTCATTACCAGAGAAGAGCAAAACAGCCATGTGCCAGGCCACTCTGTGACTAGGGTCACCAGATTAAACGGAGAAAGTATCGGGACACATGGGGGAAGCAAAAAAAAAAAATATTGGGACAAACGGCGTCCTGACCATGCATTGGTTGGGATGCGCGACAAAGACCTAAAAATCGGGACAGTCCCGATTTTTATCGGTACCTCTGGTCACCCTATCTGTGACATATAAGCAGAAATACCTCCTCTCTGAATTAACCAGATGCGTATTCCTTCAGACTCTGCACGTTTGAATAGAGCCCCATCATCATGGGACAGATGAGGGGGTCCCTTGTCGGTGGATCCGCAAAGGGGAGCATGAAGAGCTGTAGCTCTTCAGCTGCTATTAGGGCACTGGACAAAGCTGTCTCCCTTATCTTCTTGACTGGAAGTCAACATTCCTGGGTTCTAATCCTGACTCTGCTACTGGTCCGCTGTGTAATCTTGGGCAAATCTTTTCCTGTGTCGGTAAATGGGGAAGATAATGACCTCCCCACCCCATCTTTATAAAGTGTCTTAATGTCTACAGATAAAGTGGTTTTAAGTGCTAAATTGCTGGTCCCCAGAGAAGGTAAGGGGAGTCCCTAATTCAGATCTGAATTGTACACCAATCCTCCAACACTCTTCAGAATCCTTTGGTTAGTGTCCTGAATGAAATATGGCTATTGAATGACACATGTTGATGCTCTGATGTGTCAAATCCACACGCTCAAGCCCTGGGAATGTGCAGCCTGACAAGTTTTGGTGGGGAGGGTTTCCAGTTTGACTCTGTACTGGGAACAGAATGAGTGACAACTGCAGGAGGGTGTGGGAGTCTTTCCATGGTGTGCTGTTAATCCAGCCCAAGATGAGTGGAGACTATGCAGTCATGATGTCTTGTGGTCATGCAATATTGGACTATTCTAGCTGAGCTGTTCAGAGGCACCCACTGGAGCAATCATGATCCTCTAAACACTTTCAAGCAACGGTAACTAAGACCGTCCTCTGGCACTTGAGTTCTCAGCATTGCCAGCCCCAACCATTCAAAAGCCATGGACCAGGTCCCCCCAGACCACAAGATTGTTTTAAAATTAGTGAAATTTTAAATAATTTGAGTGATCTTTATTGGCCTTCTGGTTTTTTAGCCTTGAGCTCTTCTCAGTGACCATTGTTAAGAACTGAAAGTGGAGGTTCTCTTGTAACCACCTGGTTGCAGGAGTTGGGGCTTTAAGAAAAATACCAAATATCATGAGACTAGTAAAATTGCAAGAGTTAGAAGTACAGACCCCTTAATCCAAGGGCAGCTCCCACAGTTCAGTCCATGGGGAGTCTATTCTGTTTCAGACTGTTGCCCTTTGTGCAAGGAAACAAACTGAGCTGTGATATCACTGGCTGGTTCAGAGCATCCACAGGAACTCCTTGTGCCATGCAATCCGGGTATGGGTTTGGCAAGAGCCCCATTTTCAAATCTCTAGAGGTTGTCCTACAGCCTTTAAGGCCCCATGTACAGTTTGCTCTTTCCTTCCAGGCAGGGGTATCTCTAGGATGTTGCGAGAGCAGCAGTGGTTGGCTGGAGTATAAACATGTTGGATGCTGGCGTTTGTTATGCAGCAGTGATTGATGGGAAGGCTGGCACACTCAGTGGGGAGTTATCTACTATCCCTGGTACGCTAAATAGCACGTCAGTGCATAGGAGTGGTGGTGTGATGACATGCAGGTAACACAACGGCTGTTTAGGTAGCACTCTCCATGCTGTCCTGAGTGCTGGCTGTACCTCTGCAGTGATATACTCTCCCTCCTAGCAGCCTAATAAATACTTTGAGGTGCTGTTATATTGAGCGAGATTAGGAGCTTAAATATATTTGGGTAGAATAAACATGCCATCTTTTGAATCAAATTTTATGTAAAGAGCTTTGGAGTCCTTGGATGGAAGGTACCTAAGGTACAGGTACGAAGTGCTGTATTGGTGGTTATCCAGCACCTCATCTGAAGGGAAATTTCACTCAATTTCTTTGTGCTCAGAGTCCTTCACAGTTTTTCTCCAGCATTTCATAAAGCAGAATGGCAATGGATCTGGTGCCCTGGATACCCACCTCTGCCTGCCTAGTAATGAATTGGACATGGGTCTGAAAAGGTCCCAGGAATGTCATTGACCTGCCCTTGCTGGGCAAGTGAAGCTGCATTTTGCAGGTCTTTATCCTTGCTTCTGCTTAGCAACCGTTCGGGGTGAAAAATTAAAAGATTGGGTGACCTGAAACCATGGCTACTTTAATTTTTTCGGCATGCCTGTTCCATCATGTGCTGTTTGTAGTTTTAGAGCAGAATGACTCATTTGACCCTTCTTGGGTCAATTATGTGTGTCTGTCTGTCCCCACCCTGGTTCTACATCAGCTATTGGCACTGCCTGTGAACTAGTAAGTACTCTCCAACTCCCAGGAACCAGTTTGTAAGGATTGTCATTTACTATGTGTTCATACAGTCCCTATCACAGTGGGGCCTGTCCTGGTGGTGTCATTTAAATGTTACCATAATATAAATAGGTGGCTGTGGGAAGGGGCAGCTGGCATCTTAATTTTTAAGTGTACTGTGGTAACACCTACAGATTCTAAGATGGATTGGAGCCTCAATGTGCTGGGTGCTGCACAAACAGCATAAGAATGGCATCATTACTAGTGAAAGAGCTTAGAAGTGTCTCTAATGAGTTGAGATGGCACTGTGGTGCCAGATTTAAATGTACTGGATCAGGCTTAGGCAAGTGTGGGAGCAGCCAGGCATTTATCATACAGAGATTAAATGATGTCCTAATCACCGATTCAGAGTTGTAGCCATTGTGCTGTATTACAAACATGCCCAGAAGGCGTCAGAGGTTATTTCCCGGCAGCTATGTGTGAACCCTGGGGAATAGGCTCAATATTTGCCTTTCAGAAACCCTAAACCATCTTATCCTGTTGGGCTGAATGAAATTCAGGGCTGGCACATAACCTACTCTTACAGACTAGACTGTGACTGCCTGGTATTTAAAGGTCAATCGGCTCAAGGGAACTTCTGCTTTTCAGGAGCAGCTCTGACTTTCTAGTCCCGAGAAGTGGGACTGGGAACAGGGCAGTGGTTTATGATGCAGTATGAATGGATGGGTCTCTGGGAGCTGGCCAATAGGAGCCCTTTCAAGTTCAGTTGTATTGATTCTCTTGCCTGTAGAGTTGAACTCTTTATGGATCTAACATTGGAATTGGAATGTGGTGAGGAAACTGCATGGAAAAAGAAAAGGAGTACTTGTGGCACCTTAGAGACTAACCAATTTATTTGAGCATAAGCTTTCGTGAGCTACAGCTCACTTCATCTGATGCATAGCTCACGAAAGCTTGTGCTCAAATAAATTGGTTAGTCTCTAAGGTGCCACAAGTACTCCTTTTCTTTTTGCAAATACAGACTAACACGGCTGTTACTCTGAAACATGGAAAAACAGTAACTTCTTTTTTTTTTTTGGTACTGCTGAAATGCCTAGAGGTCCCAACCAAAACTAGGCTCTTGTTGTGCTAGGCAGTGTATGTACACACAGTCTCTGCCCTGAAAAACTTAAAATCTAATAGGACAGAGGGGTGGGAAGGGAAGTAGAGGCACTGAAGAAAAGTGATTCTCTCGAGGTTAGAGCAGGTCAGCAACACAGCCTGGTATAACCCAGGAGTCCTGATTTCCAGTTTAGACCAATCTGCTAGTCCACACTACCTCTCAGAACTAGTGCATCAACATATGCTGTTGTGTAGACATGCTGAAACCAAAACAGACTGGGTATCTTGAACCCCCTCCTTTCCAAACCTATTTATGTCACTGCTGATGATCTGTAAAAGCCATAGGGTTAGTTTGGCATTTCCTGGTTCAGCTAGCCTGTTTGTTTCAAAGAAAAAAAACAAAGAATCTCCCAATTTGCTGAGCAGACAAACAATAAGACTTCCAGGCCTCCTTCCTTTACACTTCCAAACAGTGGCCTCTTGAATTGTGCTGTCTCAGCGGGAGGCCTCTTATAAACTGGGTTACCCTTGATTGCTGAGAGATGCCTATCATTTGTGTGATGGAGAGGTTTGGATCTTCCTGGGAAGTGCCTGAGGGGAGACAGATTAATTAAAAAACAGGGCTTTGCTCTCTACCTTTGTTACCAGCTGGAATCTGGATGCAGGAACTCTGAAAAATACCAAGTAAAATCTCAGCTCCTTTGTCCTCCCTCTCCTCAGCTTGCAGCAGGATTCTCACTCTACTGATTAGTCAGTTCATGGTAACATCTTACTTTTAATTAACAGCCTCTTGTTTTACATCCACAATCGATTCCTGGCACAGCTGAGATGGCAGCTGCCTGGGTGGAAATGTGTGCCTGCATGTTGAGAGAGTTAATGGTCTCAATCCTGTTTCTTACGGGGCAGATTGGTTGAGGCCCCTTTGAAAGTTTGCCCCGCAAGATCTTCATACTTGAAGGGTTATAAAGCACAGGGGCAGACTTTCATTTTCTTCCTTGAGTGACTTTTTAGGTGCCTCTTAGTTCTCTTGTGCTGGAGGGGCTCCCTTAGTGGGCTAAGCCCTGGGGTTTAAAATACCTACTCCTTGGAACTCCAGGTTCAAATCCTCATGGGGGTCAATGCAGCCACTTGTCCTTGCAAGAATCTTAGATTTTCACTTGGTATTTCTTCCCTCTTAGTGCAAGAGAAGGGACAGATGCTGCCTAGGCTATGGTCTGGTGTGCCATCACTATTCAGGTCTAGCAAAGCCCTTTAGCAGATCAAGGCTCAGGGAGACCTGAGGTCTTTGGTATTTCAATAATAAAAAAAACCCCAACCCGCTATTCTGAAAAGCTGTAACCTCTTCTTGCAAGGAGCAAAAGCAAATTGCTTGTTCTGTTTCACAGCTCACTTTTAAAGGTGAATTGTAGGTATACTGTGGTTGGGGGTAAAGCAGAAGCTGCAGGGAGCTGATGGAAGTAATTTGTCATGGTACCTTACTCCATGAGGTCATTTCCTGTCCCAGAGAGAGAGAGGAGATGCACCACCAGCCTGTGCTACCAGGATATTTATCTCCCCCCCCCCCCCCCCCCCCAGGAATGCTCAAATCGATGCTTGAATGCATCCAGCACTCTCGCGTTTGCTTTGAACAAGGCTAGCTGCCGTACACAGGGCTGTCCCTAGACATTTTGGTGTCCTACGCAGCCCCTCTGCAGGAGGCATCCCCAGGCCTCTGTGGGGGGTGAGGGGGCAGGAGCAGGCTTGGGGGGTAACTGCCCCCCAGCACGAGCCGGCCGAGTGGGTTGGGGCCGGGTCGCTCCACTTCCTGTCGCCTGGTGAGTGCGGGGCAGGTCCGTCACTGTACAGGAAGGTGCTCCCCCATCCGCCCAACTCCAGTGCATCTGGACCTCCCAGAACCCCCCAAGCCCTCCATACCCAAACCCCACTCCACTGAACCTCGATCCCTGCATCTGGAGCCCACCTGCACCCAGACCACCCCCCACTGAGCTCCCTGCACTCAACCCCTCACCCTGACAAGCCCTCCCCCTCTGCACCACCTTGAGCCCCCACATCCAGACCCCTATGCCACTGATCCCCCACTAGCTGCACCCAGACCCCCACATCCTCAGCACCCAGACCTTCCTGCTGAGACCATCGCACCCAGATCCCCAACCACTTTCACCCAGAAGCCCCTGCAGAGTCCCATTGCCCCTGTACCTGGGATCCCCCCGACTGAGCAGCCTGACCCCAGATTGTCCCACACAGAATCCTCTCATCCGACTACAGGATCACCCCACATTGAGCCCCTCCACACTTGGTTGAGCCTGCCTGCCCCACACCTGGCGCAGAGGGGCAGGGTCCTAGTGCTGTGTCAGGGTCGGGTGCAGCCTTACCACTGAGTCTGTGCCCTGTGGGTGTGAAGTGGAGAGGCTGTACGATGATCTCCCACCTTCGTACAACCAGGGGCCTCTGCTTCCCAGTGCCATGCTGGAGCCGCTGCATTTATTTATTGATAAATAAAGCTTGCAGAATTTTAAAATATTGTGTGCAGAATTTTTAATTTTTTGGCACAGATTGCCCCCAGGAATAACAGGCAGATGCTCTTTAATGTAGCAGGCAAAGGCAGAATGCCAGATTTGAGGACTAGAAAGTGAAACTTGAAAAATTCAAACCGGAAACAAGGGGCACATTTTTAACAGTGAGAGGGCATATCGCCCACTGGGACAGTGAACCAAGAAGTTTGGTGGGTTCTCCGTCACTTGAAATCTTTAAATCATGATGATTGTCTTAAAATATATGCTAAAAGAAAAGGAGGACTTGTGGCACCTTAGACACTAACACATTTATTTGAGCATAAGCTTTCGTGAGCTACAGCTCACTTCATCGGATGCATACTGTGGAAACTCCTTTTCTTTTTGCGAATACAGACTAACACGGAAGTCTATTTTCATATATACTCTGAAAATATATGCTGTAGCTCAGTTACAAGGTCTTGGACTTGAGACAGGAATTGCTGGGTGAAATTCTAAGGCCTGTGCTCTGCAGGAGGTCAGACTAGATGGCCACACTGGCCCTTCCAGCACTTAAAAATCTATGGTCCTGTGTCTTGTCTTCCAAAGAATAGAGTCCCTTATGCCACACAGGTTGCTATTAATGTAGTAAGATATCTCCTTTTGTGTACACTGAAAAATGCCACTTCTGTGGTTCACATTCTGAAACATTGGTGCAGGACCAACCAGTAATGGATTTACTCCCACAAACGTTTCTCTTAGGGAACTGTGGGGCAAGGCCACTGGTACAGCAGTCCTTGGAGGGTGTTCTATGTGCTATAATTTGGACCTAGGCACCGTGGCATGTCTTTATGGGTTATATCTGTTTAATTGTGAAATGGTGTCTTCATGTTGTTGTGTAGACTCCAGACTACTGCTCAGGCTGAAACTCGCTGACTCAAAGAACCCCTACTTTGTGTGTGAATTCCGTTGATTGTCATCTAGCTGATTCAGTTTTCCATGTGATTAGTACTGCATATTACTGGTTTTCACTCTCTAGTTACTTAACTGACTTTAATCAATGACTAATTTGATTTGCCCCATTTCCAGCCTTTTGCTGCCACTTAGCAGCCATTTTTTCAGACTGCTGCTTAGGTTTTTTTTCTGCCTGGTTCAATTTACAGCCATAATGTCCATTAACACTTCATTTTACACCTCTGTCATTTCTCTCCTGACTTGCTCCCCTCCCCCACTCTTTGTCCCTGGTGGGCCGGCAATACTGGTACAGTTAAAATCATTTAACTTAAGGTATACCAAAGAGCCAAAATGTAGTGAAACCTGATCATGGGACTTTAAAACTGTCTTCTGCTTACCCTAATCGTCATTGTGTCACAGGCCTGAACACTGCAAGAACCATATTTAGAGGCAGCTGTGAAATGTATAGCTTAACTTTGTGGTCAGGAAAAATAACAGGATACAGCTGTTAGGGAACTGTTTCTATCCTGGTAGATACTAGGCTAAGTCATAGTTTCCTAGCATTGCGACATAGAAGGAAATGTCATAAACCCGGGTTTCAGAGTAACAGCCGTGTAAGTCTGTATTCGCAAAAAGAAAAGGAGTACTTGTGGCACCTTAGAGACTAACCAATTTATTTGAGCATAAGCTTTCCGATGCATTCGATGAAGTGAGCTGTAGCTCACGAACGCTTATGCTCAAATAAATTGGTTAGTCTCTAAGGTGCCAAAGTATTCCTTTTCTATAATCATGGGTGGCTCATGGGCAGATTTTGTGACCATTTAAATTGGTTATAAGGCCCCATCTACAGAGCAGCCCTGTCACTGTTCCCGGTTACAACATAGCTTTTCCTCAGAATAATCAAAGCATGGCTTACATTTGGTGGTGTTGACTGGATCTTGGCTGTTCCCAATGGACTGTGTAAGAGCCTTCGCAGACAGGGCTGAATCCTCCCAAGACCTGTCTCTACTACAAAGCGGAGCCATGATTTAGCTGTCACCCTGGTATGGTTGTGGAATCAGTTGGGCTTTAGATTGCGAACTTCCTAGGGAGGAACCCTGTCTTGTAAACCACCCCCACACTTACGACACTGTAGAAAGCCACCCCTTGTGAGAAGGGATTTAAGTATAAGAATACTTACAGATGGGGAAACTGAGGAACTTGTGTGAGTTGCCCAAGGCAGAGCCAAGACTAGCACTTAGCAATCAGGCATCCAAGATGACTGCCACTGTAGAAGCAGCCCGTCCACTTGAGGC
The DNA here is from genome assembly GCF_965140235.1 of Caretta caretta. Classification (NCBI taxonomy): domain Eukaryota; kingdom Metazoa; phylum Chordata; order Testudines; family Cheloniidae; genus Caretta; species Caretta caretta. The sequence continues at coordinate 10,207,253 of NC_134229.1, forward strand.
ACACACTAAATGTGTCAATCTTCAGAAGCACACGAGATCACTAGCAAGTCTTGAATACTCATGCTGGTGGGGGGTGGTAACTTGTCTGCAAGTCGTAGGTATCTGGAGGAAACAGCCCCACAAGGAAACGTAAAACAAGTGGGGAAGCAGGTACCATAAAAATCATTAAAAACCTGCCACACTGCTGGGGAGTGAGGACACCCATGCCAAAGCAGCATGAGTTCCCAGATATGGGGCCCTGTATAAAGTCCTGTCTTGTGTAATCTGTTCCGAACAGAGCTGGAAATGCAGAGCCTGATGACTAAAGACTGGGGATTGGTGGGGGGAGGTGTTTGAAAAATGCCAAGCTAAGTTTCATTTGACAGATATGGGCTAGGTTCCCTGTGACACTCCTGAACAAAGTGGGGGCTGCGTGGGAGGAGACGATACAGAACAGGTGGAACAGGAAATTCCACCAGGCAGCCTATAGAAGCCAACTGAACTTCTCTCCCTTGTTCCACTCCACCCCCTCCCTGTTTAATGTACAGCTATCTCTTGGCTGGTTTTGGTTCTGATACACTGTTATTGCCCTTTAGTTGGGGACACAGTATCTTTCACATCACTTTACTGGCCTACTCCTTTCCTCCATTTTGGTAACAGCTTTGCTTGATTATTTTCTTCTGACAGAGCAACTGTTGGGGAAATTAAGATGTCAAACTTCGTTAGCCTGTCTCAATCTTCTACTGCAATTAATTCAGATTATCTTGTCTATGCCGCTTGTGCTATGGATTGAAAATTAGCAGGGTAATAAATGACAATGTGGTGGGATTGACTCCTGGGTAATAGTGACACAGCCAGATACCTAGATAACTGTCTAGTTGGGTGCCACAGGGTTGGGTCTTATCTCTAGAGAATTGCACAGGACTGGTGGCCTACGATTTGGGTTGTGTCCCTGGCTTTACACAACAAGATTGTGACAAGCCTAGGTAAGTCACGTATTGGTCTGGGGTATTGGGGATTTGTGTTTTGGTAGCATCTAGGAGCCCCAACGTGCTAAGCACTGTACAGACATGGAACAAAGACTATTCCTGCCCCAAACACCTGACAGTTCAAGTACCTCTGTGTGCTTCCATTGCTGCTTTATAAAACAGGGCCACTTGCTTACCCCATCCCATGGGGTTTGGAGAGACTTGGAGGCAGAGACTTGCCAAGCCATGTCGAGGGGATTTTGGATGCCCAGTGCCCATTCCAGTTAGTCCCTTAGGCAGCTTTGAGCATCTTAGTCTAAACTCTCATGTTTGTAAAGCAGAAAATGCTGTAGATCTTACAAATTAAAGCTCTGCAATTGTCTTCTGTATGAGAGAAAAAGTATGTTAATGACATTCATATGATGCTAAATCAGGAGAAGTAGCAAACAGTAGCGAGGGCAGAGAAATAGCGTAGGGGGACCCAAAGAGATTTAAAAACAAAAGGAGAATAATCTTATAAAACTGCAAACTAATCTGAGGTTAAACATATTCACTAGGAGCTAGAAACCTAGAGAGCAGTAATGCTGAGAGATCCAAAGTTCCTAGCAAACAGTGAAATAGGCATGCAGCTAAAAAGGCTAATGTTGTTTTAAGCTGTATGTCTGGAAGCATCTAGTCTCAGGCTATGTCTACACTACAAGCACTTCAGCGGCACAGCTGCAATGCTGAAGTTATGCTGTTGTAGCATAGACATTTACAACAGTGACAGTTTGCTGTAGTAAATCCATGCTTTCATGAGGCAGTAGCTGAGTCTACAGTGTCTATACCAGGGTTTAAGTTGGCTTAACTATGTCTTTCTGCAACATAACTTGGTCGAATTGAGGTTTTAGGTGTAGACCAGGCCTTAGAAGCTCTCACTTTTCTGCTCTCTCTAACTCGGTGGTGTTACCGTACCTGGAATACTGTTTTCACTTTGGAAGGTGTAACACTTCCTGTATCTCACTTCCTGGAAGGTGTAACACCTAGAGTTCTCGGAGATGAGTGAGAAATTATCAGTGGTCCAAAGGGATGAGCAGAGGAAAGATTAAGAACTACTAGTTGACGCATTGCCAACTCTACATGGCTTTTGGCCTTTCTCACTTTATCCCTACATGTTCTGACCTCAATAAGGTAGCTTTCCTTGCTGATCCCTCCCATCTTCCACTCCTTGTAGGCTTTCTGCTTTTTCTTCATCACCTGTCTGAGATGCTTGCTCATCCAGCTTGGTCTACAACTCCTGCCTATGAATTTTTTCCCCTTTCTTGGGATGCAGGCTTCTGATAGTTTCTGCAACTTTGACTTGAAGTAATTCCAGGCCTTCTCCGCCTTTAGATCCACAAGTTCTTCAGTCCATATGACATATGAAGGAGGCCTGGAAAGACCTTTTTCCCACCCAAAAAACCCTGCTTTGTGCTTTTACCTTAATATCAGGGATGTCAAGTCAGGACTCCCCTGGTTTTGCTGCAGGCCTTCTAGGAGGTCTCAGGTGTTTGCTGTGAGCTTTGCATTAACTGCAGGAGTGAGTGTGGAACTTTTTAACAGAGGCTTCCTTTGTCCAAAATATTAGTCATAGATGCCTTGGGCTGTGTGGTTCGCCTGCCCCACCCTTTGGGAACTTGCCTCTCCCTCCCTGGGGAAGAGGAACCAGCCTGTGCACACTTCAGTCAGTTTTGGCTCTTTCTTGGTGGATCAGAGATAAGCTGAGTGGTTTTGTGTGGGGAGGAGGAGTGCTGCTGAGACTGGGGAGGCAATCGGCAGGGGGTGGGCGGGGTACGCGCAATTGTTTAAAGAGGAAATGGGGAAGAAATTTGTATCTGTCTTGTCTTCAGATTGTAAGCGCTTTGGGGCAGGGACTGTCTTCTGTACACATGCAGTGTCTAGCCTAGTGGGGCCCTGATCCTTGTTCAGGGCTGTAAGGCCTTACCGAATACAAACATTTAACTTTGTCTTAACAAACACCAACCAGAAGCAAAGCTTGAAGCAGTCTGACTAAAAACCCCTTGGCAACTACTATAAGACTAAGAGTTCTCCAAGAAAATGAGGTAGAAAAGAATGTTCTTAAGGTGTTGATCCTTCATAAGAGAGCTGAATCTCTGTGGGGTTGAGCTTGGCAGCTGTTCTGCTGGCTCTGGGATCACTTGGGTTCTGTGGTTTGTAAACAAACATCTATCCTAATCGTATTTTTTCTCCTTCCCATAGGGTCCTTGATATCTGCCCAGGTGATGGACAAAAAAACCATTCAAGTGCCTGAGAACGACCGTAAGTGTGGAGTGCTAAATTAATAGATTCAAAGGCCGGAAGGGCCACTGTGATCTAGTCAGACTCCCTTGGTAACACAGGCCATAGGTCTTCCCTGAATTAATTGCTGTTTGAACTAGAGCAGATCTTCTGAAAAAATGATTGATTTAAAAATTGCCAGTGATGGAGAAGTTATGTTGATTGCTGCCCTGTGCAGTCAAGGTGTAGTTCCACCCACTGGCCTTTCCCAGCTGGGGAATGATCTCTCAGGGCTGGTCTACACTGAAAACTTACATTGGCAGAGCAACATCTCTGAGAGGTATGAAAAATCCACCCCCCTGAGAGATAGCTATGCCAGCCTAAGCCCCGGTGTAGACAGCACTAGGTGAATGAAGAATTATTCTGTTGACCTAGCTACTGCCTTTTGGGAAGTTGGGTTAACTACAGTGACACGAGAATCCCTCCTGTCGCTGTTGTGTCTATGCTCAAGCTCTCAAACTGCTACTGTGGCCTTGCTTCCTTCGAGCAAAAGTCAGTGCAGTGATCTTTAGGAGCACTGATAGCTCTTAGCTCACAAACTGCAAAGATTATCCCTGGATTGGTTCCTGCCAGCTGGTTTAGTTCAGTTGTTTTCAGCTTTGTGAAACGAGCCCTTGTAAAGCACCAGCTAATATATATAAAAACTGGTTTAGATGTGATTCTGTTTGCACGTATTGAACGTGATCTAGTCATGACCACTTGTTCCTGAGATGCTGTAAGGTCAGTTCTTCAGCTTGGTGTCCATGTGGATTCCACTGCAGCTGCATGTGCATCTCGTTGGCATGAGTTTGGTTTCTTTTGAATAGCTGTGCTTGTTGGAACCGCTTATCTTCTCCCCGCTCTTTCCTGGCCCCTTCGTGCTCCTGTTTGAGGGCATAAAAGGCAGAGCAGACGCAATCCTCCCTCACTTCCCTTTGATGCCCATGGCAGCAAGACAGGACTGAGCGAGTGTCTGACCTAACTGTGAACACGGTTACTTTTTAATCAAATTTGTAAAAAAAAATCTTCATCTTCACGCTCCTTTCATGTGGATATTTAAAAAAAAAAAAAAAGTTACTGAGGAACCCCTCCCCCTGCCACATCTCATGGCAGACTTCAAAATCTGCCTATCAAGGATGGACACAGTCAAGGCAGCTTCTGCCTGTGGGAGAGCCACCTCCTGGATGGGTGCTCTGTGGTCAAGTCCTTTTCATCCAGGGTCATTCTGCTCAGGCTGCATATGCTGGAGCAGTTCACATGTGTCACTTAAGACACAAGTGATGGCCACTACCACTGTGAGGCTAGTTAAGCAGTTATCGGCCAGCGCGCTCTTGAGCATAGGGCATGCTCCAGGATCGAGCGCTGAGAAGAAAGCAAAGAGAATATTGGCAGAGCTGGCGCAAGTGACTACGATGCCAATCACTTCCATATTGGCAAAGGCCTCTGCACTGAAAGCCGCGGTACTGACACTCTTGGCAAGGACAGCCCTGGTGTCCGCATCGGTCACTCTGGCGCTGGCCTCCCAGGCAGTAAAGCTGGCATGCGTGTCCGTATATAAAGATGAGACGCACTCGTGGGACTGGACAGAGCCCATATATAGCACCAAACTTGAAGGAAGGTCCCAGAAGGAGGAAACAAAACCTCTATTCAAAGGCCAGAGCATCTGAATCCTTGACACAGGCTATGAGGGACCCAGCACCAATCTTGGCACAGTTCTCTGCTCTTGGGTAATCTGGATCCCCTCCAGACATGTTCCCTGTGCGGCCCCAATGGCACATTGCCTGATGACACTGCTGTTGGAAGAGATACTCCTCCTCACCTAAACCATGTACTCCTCCTTGCTCAAATTGAGTAAAGAGCCCCCTCTTCCTTAGGAGAGAGAACCTGTAACCGGAGTCGCAGGGGGGCCACCTGAGGTCACTCAATTAGGGTGAACCTCAGAGAATGGGGCAGACAGCCCCAAAGCTGGTGGATATTCCAATACCTACATTTACCAAACTAGCCCAAAACAGCTTCTATAACACCTCACTGGTTACCCAGAAGCCAACAACACAGTTCCCGTAAAGCAACCCAGCCTTAGGCCTCCACCCAGACACGCAAGTCAAATATAATGAGGATTACTGAAAATCTTATTCATCATATAAATTTCTACTGAAAGCTTATGCTCAAATAAATTTGTTAGTCTCTAAGGTGCCACAAGTCCTCCTTTTCTTTTTTGCGGATACAAACTAACACGGCTGCTACTCTGACACCTACCTCCCAAGAGTTTTCAGAATTTGTGCACAGGTTATAGTCCAATGTTTACATTCAGGGTGGTCCAGTCAGGACTAGGATCTCAATCTTGGGTTTAAGCTTCCCCTGAATGAAGCATCAATCAGATCTGAGATAAAAAGGATTGGGACCCAAGGCATCTTTTTGCAGTTAGGAGTCCTTAGGTGAACAATAGGCAATCACGGATACTTTGAAGTGGACCTATTTCCTAAGCATTACTGGTAACGCTTTGATTTAGTTGGTGTTGGTCCTGCTTTGAGCAGGGGGTTGGACTAGATGACCTCCTGAGGTCCCTTCCAACCCTGATATTCTATGATTCTAATTAGCTACACGGTTTTACATAAGGCAGTTTATCCGTTAGGCAGTCTATCACAAACTTTAAAGTGACATATAGCCAGTGACATTATTTCACCCAAGACCCATCTAAATGTTAATATTCCCTTTTGATCTCTGAATCAACAGCTGTAGTGACAGACAGGAACTGACTGTTTACATGACTAACATTAAACAAGATACAAGTAAACATACAATTCGTATCGCCTTTAATTTCTAACAACATAGGCTAGAACTTTGAAATGCAAACCTATCTACCATGGAATGGCCCTAATTACCATTCAAATCTTCTAACATGTCCCTAAAGGTTGGCTTTGGGTTATATAGCCTGCAAGCTGCTTAACCCTTTCTGGCCATATGTCATACTTTGTATAAGATTTGCTGCAATTATATAACAGTGGTAACAACAATGGTTTGCATGGTCCTATTTTAATCAGACAATGTCAGATCCCAAGGAGGTTGCTGGGGAGCCTAGTACCCATATGAAGTCACCTTATCTTTACTGGGGACCATCAGCTCTTGTGTCTGGGAGCAAGATCCCTCTCCCATGTTTCCAGAAAGGAAGCAATCCTGTTCCCCAGTGGCATCATTAACCAAGCCACCCACATCAGAACCAAACATGGGCCCACAAGAGCAGGAAGCAAGGGAGGGATCACAACGACACCCGTCTCCACTCAAGGACAAGGCAGTGACACCAGCCCCAGTCCCAGCAATTGAGTTTAAAGCTTTTCAAGACCTCCTTTCCTGCATTGCAGAGACCTTGGATACCGAGACTACATTTATACAAGAGAAGTCTTTATTTTGAACACCATGATGCTGGCCAGAATCACCCTTCCTATTAACAAGGGGCTTCTGGAACTGGGTAAAGGACTGTGGCAAATGCTGGGCACTTCTCCACCCTTGTCAAAGAGGGAGGAAAACAGATACCAGTGCCCCCAAAGGGCTTTGAACACACACATGTCCATCCAAATGCAGAGTTCCTGGCTGTTGCGTCAGGAACAGGAGAAATCACAGTCCACAAAAGGCATGCCTAATGACAAAGACCCCAAAAGTTGGATCTCCATGGACACAAGGCATACTCATCAGCCTCCCTCCAGCTGGCAAATTACCCAGGCCCTGTTCACCAAATACACCTTTCTCATTTGGGAGAGGGTCACTCCCTTCCTATCCAAGATTCCTCAAGATAACAAGGACAAGTTGAAAGAAGAAATCAAGGAAGGCCAGATGGTAATGAGAGCATCCCTACAGGCAGCCAAGAATGCATCTCAGATGGCCACTGTCATCACTACGAGATGGGCCTCGTGGGTACAGGCCATGATAAAGGGCCTACCCTTTAATGGGATGGAGCTCTTCAACCAGAAAACAAAGTATTCCAGTCCCTCAAGGAAAGCTCTGTGGTTCTTAGGGATTTACACACCTAAAGGAACCCTTACAAGTAGCAGCCCAAGCGGAGAGACAGGTCACCATCCTATTAGTGGGCTCGACAGCCAGAGTACACACAAAGAAAGAATCCCAGATACTCCTGGGGGCCCCCATCTTCCATCACCTCAGTGCACCAGACTCCCTCTGAGGCAGCAGATTTGACAGGAGCATTGGGAGTTGCATTGGAGTCAGCGTGGAGCCTGCATCCACCTTCAGGAACCGCCTTGCCCCTTTCCACTGGGCCTGGGCAGCCATGAGAGCCAACAAATGGGTGCTAGAAATTGCCCATGGCTCTCCAATCCATTTCCACACATTACCGACTGCCCCATCCTCCTTCAGAGATCCTTGTCATGAGAACCTATTACAGACAGAAGTGTACTAGTTGCTTCAAGCCATAGAAGAGATCTACTGGGGAAGAGGATTATACTACAGTTTATATACCTTATTCTGAAGAAGAAAGGAGTTTTTGTCCTATCCAAGCTTCATCCTAGACCTGAGAAGATTGGACACATATAAGCCCAATTCAGGATGGTAACGCTTGCCTTCATCATCCCATCTCTTCAGTCTCAAGGCTGGTTTGTGGCACTCTGCTGACAAGACACGTACTTCGACATAGCCATCCATCCGGCTCACAGGAAGCACCTAGGACTCACAGTGGGGCCCCATTGTTATCAGTGCAACATTCTGCCTTTTGGACTCTCCATGGCACTGAGTCTTCACAAAGTGCCTCGCGGTAGCAACAGCCCATTCACGTTTACCCTCACCTTGACAGCTGGATGATCGGTGGGCAAATCCCAGGAGGAAATGGCGGAAAGCCTGGACTACACACTATCCCTATTTTAGCTCACCAGGGGGCCCAGCTGAGCGAGGGAAAAAATCTCTTATCCCACCACAGGCAATAGAGTTCCCAGGAGCCTTGACTGACTCTGGATCGGTCAGAGCGAGCCTTCCTGGAGACAGGTATAGTCCTGGGATCAAATCAAACCAGGCTGACAGTGCAGATGTGTCTGGGGCTGTGGGGCCATGGGCTGATGTACACATACATAACACCGCTTGCCAGGTTTCACCTGCGGCTACTCCAGCTCCTGCTCAAGTTGGTCTTTTTCCCCAATAAAACAAGAAGGTTGTGGTTCCGCCACAAGACATAACAGAACTGAGAAATGGTAGGAACCCCAGTGCTCTGCTCTGCCCCCGCCCTGGTAAGGACTTTAATCACAGATGTATCAGAAACATGTTTGGAAGCCTACCTATATCATCTACAGATGCAAGGAACTTGTTACCCAGGAAACTCGGGGCTCCACATCAGTGCCCTGGAGCTCAGGGCCATCAGGCTACCCTGCACGCCACCTTCCTACCTGCTCTCTCGAACTCCACAGTGCACATCCTGACTGACAACACTTGCGACACACTACATCAACAAGCAAAGAGGTGCACATGTGTCTCCCCTATTGGGATGCCTTCAAGCTCTGGACGCGGTGCTGCTGACACCGGATAACCCCAATAGCTCTCCATCTCCCAGGAGTTGGCAACGACCTGGTGGACTTGCTGAGCAGAAAATCCATGGCTAGTCGGGAGTGGTCCCTGGAGAGATGCATGATAGAGCCAAGATCCCACTACTGGGGAGCTCCCGTGGTAGGCCTGTTTGCCACCCAGGAAAACACAGAGTCAGCATTTCTGTTCCAAAGGGGGCAGGAGTCTGGCATTATTTCCCAACACTGTCCTTCTGCAATGGAGTCCAGGTATCCTGTTTGCCTTTCCTCCAATTCCCCTGGTCCCAGCATGATTTCCAAAATCAAGAGACCAAGCCCCAGTTGTTCCTGGAGCTCCCAGCTGGCCCAGGCAGTTTTGGCCAATGGATCTTCTGCCAGTGTCCATTCAGCCACCAATCCTGTCCAGACCTGATCTCCCAGCATCCTGGCCAGATACTCTATCCAGACCTGAAGTCTCTGTACCTGACTGCCCAGATGTTGTTCGGGTGAATGACACAGATGGACTGCTGAGACAAGTCCAGGAGATCCTTATACAGACCATTAGCTTTTACGCACTGGACTTAGCTGCCAGGGCAGATGTAAAGTTTGGGAGAGCAGTATTACAATCCCTATTCAACTGATGCAGTTGGCTCTCTTCGTTCCCGCTGTCCAGAGGGGACACTGATGGCCAGCCACCTACAGTGGAATCGACACTGATACTTTCAGAAAACAGACTGGTTCCTACCCTGCAATAACTGTGGTTCTTCAAGATGTTGCAGTCAGGATGGATCCCACAAGCCACCTTCCACCACCAGTTTTGGAGTCATCCGCTCATGCGGGCTTTGAGTTGTGAGGGAGCCGAAGGACGTGCGTGGCCCTTGTTAAATGATGTTGGAGGCTGAAATGTCGTTCCCTTCGGAACATTCAGGCTGCAGCTCAGTGCTTCTGTCCTTGGAGCTTCAGTGTTATCAGTACTAACAGCAACTAAGGCAGCCTGCTCACTCAGCAGGCCTCTGTTACTCGTAAAGCATGACCATGGTGCGGTGACAAAGGCACTCGGCCAGGTGTATTGTCCTCAGGGCAGTCCTAGCGCCCTGGCTCTGTGCTTGCAGGTACACTAACATGAGTGCCCAGTCAGTAGCAGGAGTCTCTGCTGTCCCCGAGGCCACACAAAGGGTTACCCCGAGTTATCCCGACACTTGTAGGCTGAGATAAATAACTTACGTACCACCTTACGTGTTCCATGACATCTGCTTTTTACCTCCCGTTGTTCCTGATATCTTGGAAAAAACATCCCTATTCAGTATTCTGTCACCCCCCAATCTAGTACAAGATCAGATGGTTTATCTGTAGTAGCTGGAATATATTTACGTAAATATCTAGTGCCTAGTACACTAGCAACAACTTTGACAAGTTCATGCACTGAATAGTGAACTTGTAAGTATCTGCTTTAATACACGGCCTGATTTTGGCTCACAGCCTCTGGTTCAGGACACAGATCTTGCACCAGGCTGAGTGCTCCAGGCTCTCTGTCTGCTAGAGCCCTGAACAGATACTGCTGTTCAAAATATCTGAACTCATGCATATGAGACACGTGCACCTTCTGTGGGACCCACACTGACGACATCTCAAACACGCACGGCCACTGTAGGGTAAGAAACTGTTCTCTCCAGCGGTAAAGACACGCGGAGTCTCTCTGCACTCAAAGCAATACTACAGTAGTTTTGGTGAGTACTGAATCTTTGAAATTCAAGTACTCCTTGCTCTAGAGATTCCAGGGTCCATGTCTCAGACGAAATGTAGATGAACGTTTGGGGCTCAATAGCTGTTGTATCGGAGCATATTGGTGAGTTTCAGGGTGGAGATGATGCCTGAGCGCAAACAAGATGACTGAATTAGTACAAAAAGAAAAGGAGGACGTGTGGCACCTTAGAGACGAACAAATTTATTGGAGCATAAGCTTTTGTGAGCTACAGCTCACTTCATCGGATGCATTAGTACAGAATCTGGAATGGCCTCTGGCAAGTTGAACTGCTAAATCTAGGGTAAAACTTTCAAACGAAGTGCCTAAGCGGCCAGATTCTCAAATATATTTAGGTGCTTATTGATGTAGATAGGTGCCTAGTGGGTGTTCAAAAGCACCTAGGTGGGCTAGAAATGTAACTCCCATTGGTTTCACTTTTACAAATCCCAAAAGGTGCATCCCTGCATCTTTAGGTACCTAAATACCTTTGGAAAAACTGGCCCTAAGTGACTTAAAAGTGACTCCTAAATCATTCAGGCATGTTTTGAAAATGTTACCCCTAGGGTTTTTTGTTAATGTCAGTTGCCAGTGACAACTCCATCTCTAATTTCCCAGGCATTCAAGAAGGAGCGGAACTTAGCTCCACTCTGCTTCGGGCTGCCAATATGATGTCAGTTTTCTAATTTATTAATATTGGATTCACACTTACAAGAACACTGATTTGTAATCTAGTAAATCTCAATGAGTTCCCAGTAGTTTCAGATACAATACTTGTCCCTGTTAGTTTCTGCAGCTTCACAATCAATTTCCTGTTTTAAGTTTTCCTAACTGAATTTCTGCCCTTTTGCTGATGGAAAGACCCACATAAACTGACCACACAAGGCAGCATTGAAACGGACTATACCCAAAGTGCTGCCAAATGCACGAAGTGAACGAAAAAGCTTGTTAATGTTTTTGTTCCAGTGATTTTAGTATTGCATGTCGGCAGTAGGCTGCATTTTCAGACCCATGTGACGTTAACATGGTGGCCCTCAGGAAATGGTAGATTTTTTTTTTTTTTTTTAAGGCCAGAAGGGACCATTAGATCATCTATTCTGACCTCCTGCATCTGACAGGCCAGAGAATTTCACCCACTTACCCCTATATTGAGCCCAGTTACTTGTTTGGTTAAAGCATCTCTTCCAGCAAGGCAGCCGGGACGGATTTGAAGGCATCAAGAGTTGAGGAATCCATCACTTCCCTGGATGGTTCCAATGGTTAATCACTCTTTTAAAAACAATACAATATTGTGAACAGATCTGACTTTTTCCAGCCATTGGATCTTCTTCTGCCTTTCTGTGCCCAAGAGCCCTTTAATACCTGGTATTTTTTTCCCTGAGAGCATACATATATGCCATAATCATGTGATCTTGCAATCTTCTTTTCAATGAACTAAACAGGTCTTTAAGCCTCTCACTGTTAGGCATTTTTTCCAACTCTTGGGATTCAGGAAGGATGATCCCTTCACGCTACGTGGTAATTGGTCCTGGGTATAAATGAAAATCTGGCTCCCAGTCCCTTTTAAAACAAATGTTGTTGGCTTAGCTCTGCCAGGTGTTTACAGATAGGATCTTACTACGTTTGGGATGCAGTGCCAATGCTGACTTATTGCTGTGTCTTTCCAGCAATTGAAATACCCTGTGCTGCGTACATGTCGAAAAGCGGAACACCCAGGGTCGAGTGGAAGTTTGAAAAGGGCTCTTCAATAGTGCTCTTCTATTATGATTCCAAATTCACAGGTACGTGAGTCCATTGTACGGAGTGTCTGAGGGCCCCTTTACGGTTTCTGGTCCAGGTGTTGGATAAGCACAGGTTATACCAGCTGTTGCAGTATCTGAGGCAGGGTGGATTATTTTAAATCAGAGTGCTTTAAATGATCGATTTTTATCCTGTTTTGCATTTGTACTTTTTAGTTATTTTCAATGGTGGCTTTAGCAGGGTGGATGGCTTCACTTGCACCCACAGATGTCATGAAACAAAGGGTGCAAAAACAGAAATACATTGTTTCCCAGCCGTATGTGAATGGCAGGCCCCAGTGGGTGGAGCCTGCCCTGCACCCATCCTGGAACATCAGCAACTCCATGCACCAGGTCACAATGTCTGGTGTAGGAAGCCAGGCCCAGCCTTGTGAGACAAGAGCCACCGCTGTAGTTAGGGTTTCCAAGTGTCTGGTTTTCGACGAGAACACCCAATGGAAAAGGGACCCTGGCGGTGCCGACCGGGCCGTTAAAAGTCCAGTTGTCAATGCATTGGGGCTAGCAGGCTCCATGGCACAGCTCCTGGGAAGTGGCTGGTATGTCCCTCTGGCTCGGGGCTGGCCAAGGGGGCTCCATGCACTGTCCCCACCACAAATGCTGGCTTCGGCAGGGGCGGTGTCTGCTGGCGGGGGCAGCTCACAGAGCCACCTGGCCACCCCCAAGCTCGAGGGACATGTTGTTGCCACTTCCCGGGAGCTGCCTGAGGTAAGCGCCGCCCAGAGCCTGCACACTCTTCCTCATCCCCTGCCCCCCATGCCCCAGTCTGAGCCCCCTCTCGCAACCTGTGGACCCCTCATCCCTGGCCCCATCCCAGAGCCTGCACCCCCCAGCCAGAGCCCTCACCCCACCCCTTGGCCCCATCCCAGAGCCCCCTCAAGTACCCCAAATCCCTCCTCCCCATTCGCACCCCCTCCTGCACTCCAACCCCCTGCCCCAGCCCAGTGAAAATGAGGGAGGGAGGGGGATGGAGTGAGCAGGGGTGGGGCCTTGGAGAAGGGGTGGGGCAAGGATGTTCGGTTTTCTGCGAAAGTTGACAACCCTAGCTGTAGGGATGAGTGTGGGGCAGACTCACTCTCCAGCCTGCTTCACCACACCAGGGCCGGGATTAAGGTTTCAGTGCTGGGTCAAGGAGTGCTGCTGCAGGTGGTCGGTGCCCCCCCAGTAGCTTAGTATAGTTCACCTATTGAATCAGGAGGCTGCCTCCACCCCATGGTTATTTTCCTAAAGAAGCGTTGATTTTTAGTAATTGGTATTCATTAAAATATGTTCATTTGCAACTAAATATAGCTTTACCCTAAGTTTGCTGGTGCTCTTTGCTAAGCAGGTGGATCCACATTTTGTTAAGCAATTATATAGCTTAACATACATTTTTTTGTTTGAAAATGGGAAATTAGGCATTTCTTATTTACTTGATTACCTTTTTTTTGTGTGTGTGGGGTTTGTGTCAAGCTGTTTGGATGGAGATCGGAATTCAAATAAGGCACAATCAGCATTTAAACATTTTTTAAGCAGTTCATAGAATCATAGACTATCAGGGTTGGAAGGGATGTCAGGAGGTCATCTAGTCCAACCCCCTGCTCAAAGCAGGACCAATCCCAACTAAATCATCCCAGCCAGGGCTTTGTCAAGCCTGACTGTAAAAACTTCTAAGGAAGGAGATTTTACCACCTCCCTAGGTAACCCATTCCAGTGCTTCACCACCCTCCTAGTGAAATAGTGTTTCCTAATATCCAACCTAAACCTCCCCCACTAAATGAAACTATCTTACATGCACTGAATAAATGAGAAAAGTTTAACATTTGTTTTACAAATCAGTTTTAAATGCTAAAGTATTATCTCTAGTTTAGTGAATTGAACTGATTTGTTTCTGGTGACCACGGCAAGATTTTTAGAGCTAGTAATCTCATTCCCTCACACCTGCCTTTTATTCATAGACTGGAAGAAGAAGAAAAGTTTTTCTGCTTTTTCAGCTCCCAGTCAGTTTAATGAATGAACTAATCATTCAGATGAATCGGTTAATAAATGGAAATAGGAAAAAAATATTCTCTCTGCACGTGCAGAAGAGGCTACTGCTGGTTCTGCAAGTCAGTGAACTCTGGTTTCAAGACTTTAGCCCGTGACTTCCACCAGTTGAGTGATCTGATTTTCTATAAAACTTCATCAGTGAACATACTGTTCATTTTTTTAAAAAAAAATTAATTTAAATGATAGACAGTAGTAAGTTTTTGGCCTTAATACTGGTTGTAGTAATTTCAAATTTAATTTTTAAATAGGTTTATCCAATTTAAAATCCAATTTAAATTACACTTTTTTTAATCATTGATTTTTATCCGCCCTGATCCAAAGTGAGGTCTTTAGCTTGGGTCCTTCTGAACCAGTTCAGTCTGTAACTTCCCAATATGGGCAGGAAGCCACAGGGATTGGCAGCAGTTACCCCGATTCAGCTACTCTTTCCCGCAGTGCAGTGCTTCACATCTGGAAATTAGCCAGAAGCTCCTTTTCCTAGTAACAAAGCTGGACCCAATGGGGTAGGTGTTTCAGGAATCCCAGCATGCACTGATGGTACCATGGCTGAGCTATGCTGTACACATGTGCTAAGGTGTTACGAAGACAGATGAGAACCATCCTCTGTCCTAGTGATGGCTTCATCACCTTCTGTAGACCCCTTCGTTGCTCAGCCATGTCAGCTGAACAGTTTGAGAACAGTCTTTTAATGTGACTGGTGTAACCTCACACCGCGTTCTAGATTGCTCTGCCTGGAATCGGCTTTACCACTGCTAACTAATTTCTTAAAAGCACTGAGCACTCGTGGGAAGAACTATGAGGAAAGAAATGGGGTGGAATAACCTCCTCACTAACTAACTAGTTCATATCTGCCAGCAGCATAGCATAACAGAACCCATCCCTTAAACCCTGCAACAAACCCCTCTATCCCCCGGCCAGCTGTGATTGGGCTGGCTTAGCTATTGGACATAGGGGCTTGTAGCTTCCTCCTGCAATGGGGAGACCTCTTGTTGTATTTGAACTGAACTGAACCCCATTTAATCAGCTCTTCTCCTTACCCTTCTCTCTGCTCTGAGGCTGGTTTTTGGGGCTCTCTGCTTCTCCACACCAGCAGCCTGTTCTGGCTCTCATCTGTATTCCTCCACTTCCAAGCGCTCTCAGGCTCTTGCTGTCTCCCCTTTCTCTGCAGACCCCTACAAAGGCCGTGCTCAGTACACACCCACAGGCATTCGTTTCACTTCGGTGACTCGGAAGGACACAGGGAAGTATATCTGCGAGGTCCTCTCGACCGGGAGCGGTGGCAGTGGTGAACTGAGCAAGTCAGAAGTTGACCTCATTGTCCAAGGTACTAATGCCTTCCTGTAATTACCACTTGGGAGGGGTTGCCATGGCTTCTAGTCTCGGTGAGGGGGGGCCCTTGGGGCCTGTGGGCAACGAGTGTGTTTTCATGGAGTTTAAGATCAGAAGGGAGCATTATGAACTTCTAACCTGCGTGGTACAGACTGGGGAACCTTGCCAGTGACTTCTGCCTTGAGGTTATTTTTCCCTGCTAAGAGATGCCATTGAGCCCAATGGCTCATTTGAACAGAGTTGCTCTCTGCACAACGTGGCATCGTCAGTGGATAGCAAACTAGCTTGAGGTCACTGAAACAAGACACTTTCCACATTGGACTTAGACTCTAGGGAAGCCTCAATTGTCTGAACCTGACTATCTGAAATTCTCACCCATGTCCGTTGACCATGGACCTGCAGGGCCAGAGCGGCACGCTATTGGAGCTCTAGGGCCTTCCTGAGAGCAGCGTCAGTCCTGCTGGAATACAGACATGAAATAAGGCTGCTTTGGGCAGTGGCAAGTATCCTGTAATCAAATCAGGCTAGCCAGGTTTGAAGAGGTGCCCTGGGGAAAGCCTAATGCCCGGATTATCCAATGGTTTCAAAAGACTCCGGTTCTGTTGGCTCTGCATCTTCAGAACTGTTAAACACAACTGGTTGTCGAGGAATGTCTCCCACGGGTCAATGCATAGTCCATTAGGTGGCCATGAAGAAACAATCCTAGCTACACGAGGGCACCATTATTTCTGTAACACGCACTCAGGAAGTCTGACACTGTAACTGTTCCCCCTGCTGACATGGGCGGGTCCGTGCTTATGTTGCATTCCATACTAATGGCTTTTAAGCAGAGATCCCCTTCATACATATGTGCTCTCAGTGCACTTCTTCACACCTTGAAGACTCCCTGTCAGCACCAGTCTGAACCTTGGGTGTATTGTCTGCAGAGACCAATGGAGACTGACCAGTCCTCACCCCGGAAATGGTCCCTTCATGACTGGGCTGAGGCACCTGGCAAAAGATTAGGCGGTGGAGATTGCACTACATTTACCATGCCTGCTCTGTGGCCGTACCCAGCGCCTCACTCACAAATGCTGTCAGTCTAGCACCTTTCACCAGTGCTGCAAAATCATCACCGAATGGGAGCCCAGTTTTGGAGCAAACTCTGTTTCCTTCCTTCAGGATCGCAGCAGTTTTGGTCAAACATTTTGTTTTGACAAGTTGCTCCATCAAAGTGGGATGGACACTGGCTTCGCCCACACAGCCAGCATCGCACCTTTCACCTGTCAGCGGGGGGGCTCCTGCCAGCAGTGGGGCTCCTCGGCAAAGCGTTAATTTCTGGTCAGTGACCCTTCTCGCCACATGCATTTGCCACTTATGTTGAACGCTGTGCACCCGATTCTCCATCTCCCTGCTCCTCGTACGGTCGTTTGCACCAGAACACAGTGAGCTGCTCTGATTTAGTTGCATTCCACACCCATTCTGCAGTGCCGTAAATGACTGCCCAGGGAGCTGGGCAATGGAAGCTCCAGCTCAGCGAGTGCCATTAATCCTCTATTGAATTAAAGTGCAGCTAGTTCAGAATCCACGCAAGGAAATGCTGCTCTCTGTGGAATGTGTCCAGGAGATGAAGACAATAGTGTGGCTGGTTTTTAAAGCAAAGTCCGCTACTATCTGTAGCTATGCTGACATGAGTATTACAATTACCATGAGTATTACAATTCTACAATTACCGAACTAAATGTAGAAGTCAATCAAATGGGGATGTTTAGATTGCTCCTGTAGATCTATCACTACAAGATAAAAACTTCCTCAAAAGTTCAATACAACCATTATTATCAGTTCTCAAAGAAAGTAAATCACTGCTGATACAGTCAGCAGATGACACAGAATTGAATGGGTGAAGTGATAAAATTGAAGACGGGGCACAGATCCTGAGTAATCTCTGGTAAACTGGACACAAACAAACATGCATTTTAGTATGGCCAAATGGGGGGGGAGGGATAGTTCAGGGGTTTGAGCATTGGCCTGCTAAACCCAGGGTTGTGAGTTCAATCCTTGAGGGGGCCATTTAGGGATCTAGGGCAAAAATTGGGGATTGGTCCTGCTTTGAGCAGGGGGTTGGACTAGATGACCTCCTGATGTCCCTTCCAGCCCTGATATTCTATGAAAGTATAATCAAGCTTCAGGGCAGCACAGGATCTCTGCATGGGTCAGGAAGGAACCACTTTTCACTCCTTCCCCATCTCAATTAAAGGTGCATTATCGGGGAATGACAGTTACACTGGCCTGAGCTCTGGAACTTCACTGATCAACCCTGGAGCAGTGCCAAGAAGGCCCTGCCAATGGAAGAGGGCCCAGCCACTGACTTAGTCCGTTGGCTCATGAGCCAATCAAGCTAGACATGGATTCTGCTTTCTGTTTACTTCACTTAAAATGATCTGGCCATTTGTTTGCCTTCGTGTCACTGAGCAGGTCCTCTAGTCTAATCCAGTCGGTCATGGGTTAATAAGCGCAATTTAACAAATGCGAGTGACCGCGTCTTGGGTGTGTTTAGGACGGGGGGGTCATAGTGGTGGGTTCAAAGCTCTGTAAGGTCATCTGTAACATGTGCCTCTTTGCCTTCTCCGCTGGCAGTGCCTCCCTCCAAGCCCGTTGCCAAAGGGCCCACCTCGGTGACAATCGGAAACAAAGCTGTGCTGAAATGTGTGGAAACAGATGGGTCTCCACCTCCTACCTTCCAATGGTACAGGGACAACATCCTGATGCCCTCCAACCCCAAGATCAATGAGAAATTCAGGAACTCCTCCTACACGATTGACACCAAGACTGGAGTGCTGGTACGCACGGGGGAGGGGGCTGCCTGACTCATGGGGAGTTTACGCCTCTGTCCATGCCTCCCTCACGCCTTCTTTCCCACTCCAGACGATTGAGCCCGTAACCAGCGTTGACACGGGGGATTATTTTTGCGAGGCTCAGAACAACGTCGGGACCGCTCAGAAATCTGAAGCCATCCACTTGGAAGCCAGTAAGGAAATGGGGGCTTGCAGAGCCGGTGGGTGGGTGTGTGCGGACGTCCACACTGGGCTCTTTGGAAGTCACTTGCAAGCTTACAATAGCCAGTACTGTCACTGCCCCTTCCCGGCCTCCTGCAGCTACTTCCTGTACTGGCTGTGGTAGATTAAAGGTTGGACAGTGCCCAAGTGTCTTGATGGGAAAAGAGGCATGTGCTCCGCTGGAGGGGGTGGGGGAGAGCCTGGAACCAGAAGCCCATTGGGCTGCCCTGCTAAAAGAGCACCCTTCGCAGAGAACGGAGTCTCCTGAGAGCTGACAAGTGGTTCTTGGCGTGTCCCACCTCCTACATGACCTCTGGAGCTGGGCCGCCATAGAGACAGACCCAGAGGAGGCTCCCGCCCTAGCCTAGTGCACCCTGGGATTGGGAGTGACTAAGGTTGGGGATGGGTGTTTGCTGGGCCCAGCTCTGGTGACAAGCATTCCAACTGTCCCCTCCTCTGAAAAGCTACCGTGCCGTCAGCCCCTGTTCCCTGGAGCTGCCCAAACCATCCTGTTTTCCACCTTTTGGTCTGGTTTTAGCCCTTTGTAACATTAGGCCCATACAGTGGCGCTCAGAAGACTGCAGATCTTCGGGTGCCAGGTCCATGCTGGTGCTGCCTTCCCAGGCCACAGCCAGTTCCCCTCTGAATGCCTGAAGACTTTGTATCAGGGCAGGGCTGAGCTCACTGGAACCACATAGCAAAGCAGCAGACGTGCTCGCAGGCTCGTCCCAGGCTAGGCTGGCCGGGGAATATTGCCGTTCTCAAACTCTGCTCTTCCTGCTGCCACTTGCAGATAGGTGGAAGCAGCTAGCTCTGAACCCAGCTGTGTGGCGAGGGGCTGGTGACAGCTAGGCAAGAAGAAATGGAGGTGGAGCAGGCTGGGAGCTGTCGTAGTGTGAAGGGGGCCTGGCTCAGACCTGTGAGTGGGACAGCAGCAGGGTTATAATTACAGAACCCCCACTTGAGATAACTAGCCCAGAGCTTCTCAATCTGTGCCCCGCACAGTGCTGGCTGGGAAGCTGGCGGGCTCCCCGGGGCAGGCTTCTCACCTCTAGCTGCTTAAACCATTAAAGGTACCTGAGACAGGGTGATTCCACCTTGAAGGAAGGTGGGGCCCAGTCCCCCCTGGGGACTGCAACTAGACAGGTTAAATCCTTTGCTGGTGTCACTCTCCCACGGGGGCAGTTCCAGATGCGAAAGCATTTGGGATCCTGTGGCATGCAGGGGGATCTGTCCACATAAGGTCTCTGCATGCCGCACTGACGTCTTTCTCTCACCCAGCTGAAGTCAACGTGGGCGGTATTGTGGCAGCTGTGGTCGTGCTGCTAATCGTGCTGGCTCTGGTTGCCTTCGGCATCTGGTTCGCCTACAGACGTGGCTTTTTCAGCAGTAAGTATTAAGCTACCCGCGTGGGCTGCGAACGTACCTCTCCCTGCCCCCTTCCACTTGCACTCAGCCACTCCCATGACGTAGGTAGTTCCTCTGAGCCCCCATCAATTCCCCTGCAGAAGCTAAGGCACGCGCCGCCGGGCAGGGTGCCGGGCAGACTGCTGCAGGCTAATGAGCGCTGGCTGCTACTGCTGCTGAAGAAACTATTGGGAGGAGCCATTGCATGGCAAGGTGTCTCTGCGAAGGGGCATCTACGCAGTGGGCAGAGTCTCCTGCTTGCCAGGAGCTTGAAGGCTACCTGTGATGCAGCAAACCTCGGCTGCCTTTCAATGAGGAGGGGCTGCCTGCGGAGTTCTTGACCCTATTGGGCAGCCCTCCATCAAGCCCCCTTTGACTCAAGATGGAGCACTGCATGCTGGGAACTGTAGTTCCTGCTGGCTGCCTCTCTGGATTAAATGGGGTCCCCCAGGCTGTGGTGCAGAGCTTGCTTGGCTGTGTCGTGGTCAGGCCTGTGGTCCCCCCTTCTGTGAATCTGTCTCTCATCCCCATGCACGTGTGGCCTGTCTGCTCTTGGCCCAGCCAATTGAGTGCACTCTAAAAGCAGCGTGGCCCCCCGGAAGCCTGTGTTGCTGCCCGCTGTAGCAGTGCCAGGATGCCACCCCTTGGAGATGGGACGTGTCGCTCAGCTGCCAACATTTAACCGTCTCGTTTCTTCTTTTTTCCTTCCAGAGAGAAGAGGGTAAGTGGAACCTCGCACTCTGTTCAAGTGTGCGCCTTGTTCTTTGTCCGTCCTCCAAGCCTCTTCCATCCCTCTTGTGCTCCTGGCCTGCGGAGATCCTTCTAGCGCTGTGGAGTGGGTAGAGTATTCCCCTAGGGAGCCAGGACTAGCCAGACTCTGCCACCTCCTCCGTGGCAGTTTAAATGCAGCCTGGAATCTCTTCCGTGCAGCAGTTAGAGTGCAAGGTGCCAGAGTGTACCCCAAGCTCCTCCTCCTACCCCGCTGTGCCCCAGAGTAGCTGCTGTGTGACACGTTGCTGGCCCCCCCGCCAGGTGGGATCTCTGGGTCTGGAACAGTGGGGAGACTTTGACCTTTTCTCTTGGACGAGGGCACATGTTTCTGCTGTCCCCACCATGGGTCGCTCCTACCCTCTCAGGTCCACACTCCCCTGTCCTAGCTCTATTCCATCCGTATCTTCCAGCTGAAGACAGGAACCAAGCCTCCATCAATGCAGTTTTCCCCACCCGAATGGGTCAGCAGGTGGCATCTGGGTGGAGCACTGTCTTCCCCTGTTCCCCAGATGGCAGTGTTGTCTTGTGTCCCCACCTCTTGCTGGCCTGGTGAGCAAAAGGCTGCAGAAGGATCAGAGCAGGGCAGTGTGTTGCCTCCAGACCATGCCAGGCATAGTCTCCTTCCCCTTACCCAAAAGAAGTCAACATCTCAGGAGCGAATAGCATTGTCATGAGCTTGAAAATTCCCCCCTGCACAGCTCTGCTCATGTACCCGATCCACAGCCCCCCACTTATTTGGCCCTGGACTCCCTTTCCAGTTCTGCCAATACCCCTCAGTCCTGACCCTCCTCAGCCCTCACTTCTGTGCCATTCTGCTCCTGGCCTGATTATACCAAGTTACAAGCTGGTTCTAACATGGGGACTGAGTAGATCCCAAAATCTACTTGGCACCCAAAGCAGGCTGGGTATCAGGATGAGGCCTCTTAGCTGTGTGCTGGATATCGGATGGGGAAATAGGGATGGAAGGAAGAGACCAGTCTGTAAAGCATCTCTCCTACCAGAGCTGGGGGGAGGCTGTGTCTTGCCTGGTGGGGGTTGGGAGAGAAGGGGCGAATCAGGCACCTCCCATGTATCTTTTGTGAGAAGTTTGACATAGCCTGGTGATTAACAGCAGCTGCCTGCTAACTTGCTTCCCCATCGTTGCTGGCTGTCTGGTCCAATACTGGCGGGGCACAGTGGCACAGCTGGTGGTTGGGGTGGGGTCCGAGGAGTGATCAGCCCTTGTGAAGTGTCTTAGTTTAATTCTTTCTCTTTTTAGCAGCACTAATAAGCAAGTTATCTACAGCCAACCCTCCAACCGGAGTGACGTAAGTAGAACTGCCAGCCAGGCGGCTTTGCTCTGGCAGCCCAGAAAGTGTCTTGTCCCCAAAGAAATAACTTTGTTCCTGGCTTCTTGAGTGTGAGGTGTGCGATCAAATGGCCTGCAGGCTGGGACTGGTGTTTTGGCAACACCTTAGAGAGGCAGGGTGTAACCCAGCCGCAGAGCTGGGTTACAGCAGTGACCTACCCATGACTTGTGGGCTTTATGGAGTGTCCGAGACGCACCTCGCCCAAAACCGCCCTATCACGCTCACCTGTATGACCTTGAGCATGTCACTGAGGCTGTGTCTACACTTAAACAGCTAGCTGCTGTTCTTCCATCGACCTAGCACTGTCTACACTGGGGGTTAAGTCAGCTTAGCTACATGGTTCCGGGTGTGGATTTTTCACACCCCCGAGCAACATAGCTGGGTCAACTTAACGTTTGGAGTGGACCTGGCCTTAGTCTCTATGGCCCAGACCCACCAAGGTATTGAGGCTCCTAACTTCCACTGAAATAGAGCCTAAATACTTCTGTGGATCTGTGCCTCAGGTACCCAGTTCCTTGTGCAATGGGGATAGTGAACCCTGAGTCAAGCCCATTCCTTCTGGCTGAGCGAAAGCATCGGGCCAGGGGCATCCTTGATGCCACTAGCTGAGGGAGAATTAGTTTTCTTCCCCCGCAGTTAGAGAACCGGTCGGTCTGGCAGCTGTGGTGCAGCTTACCAATGTTGTGTGGAATTAAAGAGCAACAGCCCCCGATTTTTAGAATGAAAACCATTCCCACAGACACGTAAGTTGGGGTAAGGTAGCTCCAGTGCATTGCTTGGCCATGCAAGCCATTAAATCAAGGACCTTTCAGTAATGCTATGCCAAGCTCCCGACTAACCTTACTCATGTGGTAAATAGGCAAAGGCCATCAAAGTGAAACTCCAATGCAAGAGTGAAATTGAATGACTAATCATTGCAGTGAGAAATAAACAACTAATTTTAGTGTCTGGAATTTAATTAAACAATCAGCCGGAGGCCATTCTGAGAGTCAGATGGAGACTGGGACGCGGGAAGTGGTGTCTGCACGCTGAGTCCTTTGTCTGTCGTCAGACTGGGGGTAACACTTTCAAAAGCACCAAAGTTCTATTTTCAAAAGTGACGTAGGTAAATGCCCCACGCGCCAGATCCCTAAGGGATGTAGGTGCCGAAAGATGCAGGTAGGTGCTTGGGTGCTTTCGGAAATCTCCCTCAGTGCCATCTGCATGTTCAGGCACCTAAATGCCATTAAAAACCTGGCCCCAAGCACCTCATCACTCTTGAAAATGGGACTTAGGAGCCTCTTAGACAGGAGTTTTTGCACAAAAATGAAAGGAAAATCATGTCTTTGCTGAGAGCCCAGCACCATTCGCTGGTCTGGGGTAGGGAAAACAGGAGTTATTGCTAGTGGTAAAAGCCAGAGTCAGGATCTGGGAGTTAAAGGTGCCCAACTTGGTCCCTTACACCTACTGTGCCTCCACTCGGGCATTTGTTAAATGGGTGTAATACGTCGTCATGGTGATTCAGTTGTTTAACAGCCTGAGATCCTTGGCTCAGGTATGACATACATGCGGTTGGTGCGTTCTGCTCTGTAAAGCACTGCAGCCACTCGGGCCGCTTCCCCAGATACAGGTAGATCTCCCATGGGCTCCACACGAGGCACAGAGGGACGTGTGCGTGACAAGACCCAAACCCTGTGTGCTGGTGACACGGACTGATGCTGGAGATGGGCTGCGGGAGGAGTTGCAAAGTTGATTCTCACACAGGACTGGAATAACAGGGGGTGTTGCCAGGCCAGCTTTCTCCTAAGTGAACAGCCAGCTCTTCCCTGACACATGGCAGCTTTGCAATGAGAGAGGTTGAGCCCATAAACATAACTTCACCTGCAACCTAGTCTGTGCTTCTACCCAGGAAACCCAGTGCTCTCCTGCTGAGCCACTTGGTGGTAACTGCAGCGTTAGACCTGCCCCCAAGAGCTCAGTCTAGGTAGACAGGCTCGACAAATAGGGTGGGAGAGGAAACAGGCACTGAAAGCAGAGGTGACTTGCTCAAGGTGGGAGGCAGAGCAGGGACTGGGATCCAGGTCTCCTGATTCCCAGCCCAGTGTCCTCGTTGCTGGAACTCGCTGTTTCTCCTTGGCTACCCAGTGCCATGAGCTTTTCTCTCCAAGGGGCTCAGGGACGGGGGCAAAGGGAGCAGGTTTGTTTTGAAGGATTCACTGTAATTCATGTACATGGGAATTCACTGTGTCTTTCTTTCACTCCCCCAGGGAGAATTCAAACAGACCTCGTCCTTCCTGGTGTGACATTGGCCCTGGCTTGGATCCCCCTCTCCTGCTGACGTCCTGCCCCTTGCCCCATGAACTGCTGTAAATGTTCTGTGTGAACTACTGTAACACTGCGATTTTAACTGTTTTTTTTTAAGTTACACCTAGTGCCTTTTTAGTCCTCTTCTAGATTCTCCCTGTCCTGTAGATCTGTGGGGCTGGAGTCTTGCCCTCTGCGCTGCAGGCAACTTCGCATAAACCAGCGTTATTTTCCTAAACGACAGATGACAAACCCAGCTGCTGAACACACCCAGCAGAGGGGCTCCCCTGCCACTTGCTGGCGTTGCAGATTGCTCACCCTGCTTTGGGGATGTCTGCTAGCACCAGGCTTTCCCAAGGAGGGTGAAATTCAGCCCATGCAGCAGGCCAGCGTGAGGCCTTTGCAGCACCGTAGTGCCACTTAAGCCTATCGGAGGGTTTTATGCTGCCAGAGGTGGCAGGCTGGGGAGCCCTGGTTATGCTAAAGCACTGAATGTAGGGAATGCAAGTATATTTTTGTGACTGTAGAAGATTGTTGTGTGGTCCCCACTGTCGCTGCTATACTAGTGTGTCAGGATGTCATCTTTGTGGTGTCTGAACTGGCTGAATTCTACAACTCAACTACATCCCCCCTGCTGTCTGTGTCCCCCCTGTCCCCCACCGAAAAAGTGTCCCCATTTTTCCACTATCTTGTCACCCCAACCTCAGTATGAATGGCAGGAGTCTTGAACCACCACGCATCTGGATCCACTGAGAAATACTTGTAGGGAACGAGCCTGTTGCAGGAAGCGGGAAAGGGGCTGCTGCAAGGCTGCGGTAGATGGTGCCTCATCCGTGGAATCTGTATTTTTCTCTTGCGGGGCTCCAAAGCAGACTGGATCGGTTACCAGGAATAACAGAGGTTGGAATCAAATCCTTCACTTTGTTGGGTCACAGTGTGTAACCACCCTGGCAAGAGCTCTTCAGGAGGCTGTCCTGCAAGCAGAGGCTGTAGGGCCAGACTCCTCTCCCAGCAGCTGGACAGATTTAACTGTGCAGCTGCTTTTTATTACAGTTCAGCAAGAGAAACCTTCCCAGACCTTAACTTGAAAGCCTGAGACACTGTAATAGTCACTTTTAAAACCACTTTAAAATACTTGTGTAATTTTATCTATTTGTAACTGGAAATAAACCCTTTGGTTTGAGTTCAGTCTCCCTGAACATTTGGAAGGAGGAAGGTGGGGCTGGCTTGCTAGGATGTGGAGTGGACTGCAGCTCTCCTGCCCCCTGCTGGTCCGTGGTGGAACTGGGGGGACTGAACAGTAGTTCTCTGCATCTAACACAGTGGTGACACTCAGACCTCAGTGGTTCAGGAACCAAATTAGCAATCAACAATAGTACTCTTCATGTTTAAACGGTATGACGGGAAATGTTGGGTTTTCATATATTCTTCTCACAGCAAGATGACGGACCAAGTATTTTATCAACTACAACTGGTGGTTAACCTAGTAAAAGCATCCTGATTGTTGGTGGTTCATCACACGGAGTTTTAACGTCCTGTGCTGCACAGAGCTGCCGGAGACCCAGTAATGAGCCTCTCGTGAGCCTGTCTGAGGATCACTGAGATCTAGCAGTTGTGTTGGCACCTGAACTGGGGGCACTGGGACTCTTGACGGATTCAGGTTGAATTCAGCATAGTTTTGGCTGAAAAGAGGATCGGGCCCACCCGAGGCAGGGGAGTCACCGGGTCAAGGGTTGGGGTTTTTTAAAGTCAATGGTTCAGTTTTTTATTTAGGAAGTGTTTATTTTGGCTGAATTAGAAACCAAAATACTTCCTATGTAAAAAAACACCAGCACGTGGCTGAATTGAAAAGGAAAACTCAAATTTCACTTGAGCTAACCAAAATGTTTGTTAATCCAGAGCAAGAATTTTTCACTTGGACAACATTTTTTTTAAAAAAATTGGATTTGGTTTGACTCCAACCTGATTCTTCCCCAGAATATTTGGTTCAGTCCCCCAATAAAAACATCCATTATTTGCTGAACTCTAGTTAGCAGCACTCTCCCCACCCCTCTGTTCACACAGGTGCTAATGGAAGCCTGGCTGGGGAGAACTGGAGGTCTCTGGCTGGGACTGTTCTGGCAGACGTCAGGCCATGTCTACACTAGCACTTATGTCAGCAAAACTTTTGTCACTCAAGGGTGTGAAAAAACACCCCTGAGTGACACAAGTTTTGCTGGCATAAGCACTCATGTGCCCAGCACTCTGTCAGTGGGACATGCTCTCCTGCTGACAGAGCTACTGCCGCTCGTTGGCCTGATTTTCCGATTTCCACAGGAGAGCTCTCTCCTGTTGGCATAATGCGGCTACACCATCAATCTTACAGCAGCACAGCTGTGAGCTTGTAAGTGTAGACATGGCTTTAGTAGTAGGTGAGCTTCAGCATGTTCCCTGAAATTTACATCCACGTGTGGAATGAATTTATGTGTACCAATATGGAGGTGATGTGGGGCTGAGGGCCTTGGAGTGTGGGAGGGGGCTCCAGGCTGGGGCAGAGGGTTAGGGTGTGTGTGTGTGGGGGGGAGGGCTTCGGAGTGTGGGAGGGGATGTGGGCTCCAGCTGGGGAAAGGGGGGGCGGCGCTGGGGATGAGGGGTTTAGGATGTGGGAGGAGGCTCAGGGCTAGAGCAGAGGGTTGGGGCGGGGGGGGATGAGGACTCTGGGTGGGGCTGAGGATGAGGTGTTTGGGGTGCACAACAGGGCCCTGTTCTCTACTGGCCCTTAGACACGACCCTCACACACAGCTCTGTGCTGGAGTCCTTGGCTTGACCTGGGGCTGCATGTCGCCTTTCCCGCTGCCATAGGTGCTTGAATCAGAGCAAGTCGGCTCTTTGATCCAAACAAGGTTGCAGTGAAGCTGGGGGTTTGGGGGATCCCTATGCAGGAGGTGAGAGGGTAAGGATTGTGTCCCTGTTGTGCCATTCTGGTCAGGACTCCCAGAACCACAAGCCATGGTGTTGCCCTTCTGCCTTAGCAAGAGTGAGCTTTGCTGGAGATTATACGGTGTCTCAGCTCCCTGCTCTGCCAGGCTGTCTGTCTCACAGCAAACGCCTCGAGAATGCCAGCCTTCTCCTTGCCTTGCAGGTAACATTCAGTGAACTGCAGGTCCCCAGAGACGTCTCTGCATCCAGTCCCTCTCCCGGGATGCTCACAGAAATTAAGTTAGCTGTTTCCAAAGAGACTAGGCACACACCAGCCTGCTAGGCCATCTGAGGGCTCACTTTATGCTTTGATTTAGTTGGTGTTGGCCCTGCTTTGAGTAGGGGGTTGGACTAGATGACCTCCTGAGGCCCCTTCCAACCCTGATATTCTATGATTCAATAGACTGGCTCAGAGATGGTTGATAGGAAAACTCAGAAGTTTCACAAAGAACCAAGATTTGAGGAAAAGAGGTGACTGGTTACAAACAAAGCTTACTGTCTGCTGCCTAAAACTTAATTTTAGCAAGTTATGATCTTTGCCTAAGCAGTTTTCTCACTTAGCTCCTGCCTTTCAGGCCAAGAGGATCTGCCATTCACAGGCGCCATCCTATGTCCTCTGAGTGGTGAATAACCAAAAGGGCTTTTTGCCTCCTTGTCTTTGTCTCGAGCCAGGAAGCCTTTGGGGGAGGGGGAACAAACTCAGACCTGGAGCAAGCTCACCAAGTAGTTTTCTCTGCTGCTTGATGGCTTTGTTTATCTTATATGTAAATATCCTTTCATTGGGCTCTGCCTGTCATCAAGCCGCTCAGAGGGGAACCCACATTCCCTGGTCTGGGGCAGCCTTGCTTTAGGCACTGCCTCCCAAACACAGTGTAAGAACATATTGCCAGCACTCATACATCATTCTTTATATCCATACTCTGCATGCATCACGTGATTTTCAGGATCAGCCTGTCACCTGTTTTTGGATGATACTTTCCATGACACCTTTTAGATACATATTAGGACAACAGTGTATTGGGGGTAGTGAGTGTGTTAGGCCTAGGGTGAATTACAGGAGAGTGGGCCCTTTGCCAGTGGGCACTGAGGGTCAGACTGGTGGAGAGCTTGGGGATTGCAATTGGGATCTTCTCTTATGGATTCTTATTTTCCCTTTGGAAAGTCTCTAATAAAGGGCCTCATTCCTGGTCCTCTCTGAGGAACAGTCCCAGACCTGGAGAGCCAGTGGGGCTGGGCACCCCAGCCCACAGCAACTGCTTAGCCCCACCCTGCATGGGCTGTTTTTCTACAGCTGTCACTGAGCCCCTTGATGCAAATGAGCAATGAACACAGTGGATCACCACGCAGCCTTTGACATCACACATGAAAGCTCAGCCAGCCAATCAGCATGTGGCTATAAGATGTGAGCATGTTTCCATGGCAGTCATGGATGGTGCTGCGGACACCCCTGGGGATAAGATGCTGGGGCAGAGCCAGGGACAGAGGCCAGCCCGCTGTGAATGGAGTAACCCGCTCTGAGGTGCAGGCAGAAGCCTGTTCCCTGCTGGTGTATTAAACAACCCTAGTCAGAACCATCTCTGCACCCAGAGTTCCCTTGGGAGGGCAGGTGGGTGAGGGAACTGAGGGACTGGGAGTGAGGACACCTGGGTTTGATGTACAGCTCTGGGAGCAGAGTGGGGTCTAGTGGTTAGAGCACAGGGATCTGGGATGCTGGACTCCTGGGTCTATACCAAGCTCTGGGAGGTGAGTGGGAGTCTAGTGGTTAGAGGGGCTGGACTCTTGCCTTCAGCACTGTAACTATCAAGAGTAAGGAATCATCCCTCAGTCTGACCCTTAGCTTTCATTTTCTCTCAGCCCCACTGGGAGTCACCCACTTTCCCTGATGACCCTTCCCGGTTCCGTGGAGCTGGTCTTGGTGAAAGGTTCCTAGTTGCTCATTACCTCACACGTAAGAGGCCCTGCCAAATTCACGGTCATAGGATTTTAAAAATCATAAATCTCACCATTTCAGATATTTACATCTGAAATTTCATGGTGGTGTAACCAAGGGGGTCCTGACCCCAAAAGGAGGTGGGGGGGGTTGCAAGGCTTTTGTAAGAGTGGGCTCATGGTATTGCCACCCTTACTTCTGTGCTGCTGCTGGCAACGGCATTGCCTTCAGAGCTGGGCAGCCGGAGAGCCACGGCTGCTGGCCGGGCACCCATCTCTGAAGTCAGCGCTGCCGCCAGCAGCAGCACAGAAGTAAGGGTGGCTTGGTAGCGTATTGCTGCTGGTGGGGCAATGTCTTCAGCGTTGGGCGCCTTGTCAGCAGCCACTACTCCCCGGCCACCCAGCTCTGAAGGCAGTGTCGATGTAAGGGTGGCAATACTGCGCCCTCCCACAATAGCCTTGCAACACCCCCCTTCCCCCAAGTTGGTCCTTTTGGGTTGGAACCTCCAGTTTGAGAAACACTGGTCTCCCCTGTGAAATCTGTATAGTATAGGGTAAAAGGACACAAAAGACCAGATTTCAGGGGGAGGGAGAGCAGATGTCACGGTCAATGACATTTTTCATGGCTGTGAATTTGATAGGGCCCTACCCATACAATCTCCTACCCTTTGGCTCCACTTCTGCTCCTGCTTCGAGCCCACGCTCCCCCTCCCAGCCAGCCCATGCTGGTGTCTGATGCTCTGGGAAGCCAGAGGGGCAGGAGTTGCCATAGGCCAGGCCAGAGGAGATGGAGGCTGGGAGCGGGGATCCCAGCAGAGTGGAGGTCTGGGAGCTGGGGAGAGGCAGGAGCTGTGATAGCCTAGGCCGGAGGAGATGGAGGCCAGGGTGAGAATCTCAGCTGAGGGGAAGCTGGAGGTCAGAGGGGAAGGAGCAGCCATTGGCTGGGCCAGAGAAGATGGAGGCTAGGATGGGGCTGGGTCTCTGGGAGGAGCTACCCAGAGACAAAGACCTAGATGAGGGTTTCAGCGGTTCAGCATTCCCAGGAACTCACACAAGAACTGGCCTTTCCCTCTTTAAGGCAGGGGCTGCAGCAGCTTGCCGGAGCTGACATGGCCTCACAGAGCAGTGAGGGCATCATCAAGTTGTCGAGGGAGGAGCTGGAGGCCCTGAAAGCTGCCTTTGAGGAGGGGAACCTCACTGGAGTGGCCTCCAGGCTGCAGGAGATGCTGGAGTCGCTGGAGAGCATCCAGCTGGACATGGGCATCACGGGCGAGACTGGCGCTGGGAAGTCATCCTTTGTCAATGCCCTGCGGGGCCTGGGCGATGAGGATGTAGGTGCTGCCCGCACCGGTGTGGTGGAGACCACCAGGGAGCCGACTCCATACCAGCATCCCCGGTACCCCAACGTGACTATCTGGGACCTGCCAGGGATCGGCACACCCGATTTCCACCCTGACAGCTACCTGGAGCAGGTCGGCTTCTCACGCTACGACATCTTCTTTATCATCGCCTCGCACTGCTTCACCGCCAACCATGCTGCTCTGGCCCGCCACATCCAAGCCATGGACAAGAGCTTCTACTTTGTCCGCTCTAAGGTGGACGTGGACCTGGATTCCTCCCTCAGGCGCCGGCCATCCAGCTACAGCGAGGTGGGGGTGCTGCAGGAGATCCGGCAGAACTGCCTGGAGGGTCTGCAGGCCCAAGGCATCCGCTCGCCCCAGGTCTTCCTCCTCTCTGCCTTTGATCTCAGCAAATACGACTTCCATCTCCTGGGGGAGACGCTGGAGAGGGAGCTGAGCTACCACAAGCGGCATGCCTTCCTGATGGCCCTGCCCAACATCTCCTTGCACATCCTGGAGAAGAAAAAGGCAGCAATGTTGGAACACATGTGGCTGGTCTCCACCGTGGCCTGCGGTATCCATGCCACGCCCATCCCAGGGCTCCTGATCTCCTGCGATGTGGATGTCCTGGCCAGGACCTTGCAAGGTTACTGCAAGGGCTTTGGCCTGGACGATGACTCTCTGGAGAAGCTGGCAGCACAAATGGGGCAGCCGGTAGAGCAGATGAAGGCCGTGATCAAGTCTCCATTGGCCAAGGAGATCTCCAACATCCTGGTGGTGCAGTTGTTGCTACAGGCAGGCAGTGAGGCACCTAAGCTAGCCAAAGAGGTGCTGAGCTCTGTCCCGCTGCTGGGCTCGCTTGCATCCGGAGCACTGTCTTTTGCCACCACATACAAGATGCTGAGGAGCTTTGTGAATGCGGTGGCTGCTGATGCCCAGAGGGTGCTTATTAAAGCCTTCAACTTGGATGCTAAGAAGTGAGCCAGAAAGGAGGAGGAGAGAGAGATTGAAACACCTTCTATGATCAAAATCTCATGCCAGGTGCAGACAGGATCCTGGCATCTCCTGGAAATCCCCTGAGCTTCCTACCTGATGTCAGAATTTCATTCCTGAGCTGGATATAAAATCCATGATTGAATTTCTAAAGTTTCTGCTGCATTTGTTACTTTGCTATTTAAATGTCAAATATCAGAGCTGATTCTGCTGTCACTGACACTGGTGCAAATCAAGGGGGTGTGTGTGTGTGTGTGTGGTATACCAGGAGTAACTCTGTTGTAAATACTTCACTGTAAACCAAAAGTAAGTCAGTCTTAAATGTGTCATCATAAACTGTGGGTAATTCCATTATAAATAGATACTTCATTGTAAACTAGTCATAACTCTGTTGTAAATACACGACTGTAAACCAAGAGTAACACAGATGTCAATACTCTGTTGCAAACCAAGGGTAAATCTACTGTATACCAGGAGTAATGCTGGTATGAACCAGGAGTAACTCTTGTACATACAGTATATTGTTATAACCTGGGGTAACCCCATTATAACTAAATGGTTTATTGTAAACTGGATGTGATTTTACTGTAACTACTCCATTGTAAACGGGATGTAACTCTGTTGTAAACCAGAAGCTGTAAATATTCTGGGCCAAAACCTCAGCTGGGGCAAATTGGGGGAAAGCTCTACTGAAGTCACTGGGCTGTGTGGCCTAGTGGACTGAAAACTAGAGTTTTATTCCCAGCTCTGCTGCGGCGTGACCATGGGCAAGTCACTTCCCCTCCCAGTGTCTCAGTTTCCCAACCTGTAGAATGGGAATAATGATGCTGACCTCCTTTGTAAGGAACTTTTTGAGATCTACTGATGTAAGAGCTAGTGATTACTAGCATAGAAAATAACAAGAAGTGAGGATCTGGTCAGGCATTGTAAACCAGGAGTAACTCCAGTGTAAATGAGGAGTAACCACTCTGAAATGGCAGTAAAGCCAGAGTACAGTATGTCAGAATCAAGGCAGTCCTTTCTTTTGGGGACAGGAAAGTGGGTGAAAATGAAGTAAAGTTCTGTGACCCCACAATTAATTAGCAAAACTTAAATATGTCCTTAGCTTTCATATTGCTGTAATGAACAGTATCGAAGCAAAGTCCAGTCTACAGTGTAGAGGTAGGAGTGTGGTCTAAGGGTTAGGGTAGATAGATTGATTATCAGGACTCTGGGGTTCTACTCTCAGCCCTGGGAGGCAGTGAGGGTTAGTGATTAGTGCAAGAAAGTGGGATTCAGGACTCCTGGGTTTGCTTCCTTCCCCACTCTACCACTTCCTCATGTAGGAGAGTCACTCCATCTCTTTGTCCCTGTTTAACTCTTTAGGAGAAATGGGGATAATTTTCATATTTACCCAGCTCTCTAACGTGTTTTAAGATCGTCAGAGGAACGTCCGTGTTGTTAATACGTACCATGCAATGAAAGTCCCCTTAGTTAGTTCCTGCCTAGGGCTTTGGCCCAGCCACCCTGGGAGGATCTGTATGAGTTTAACCCCAGACATTCACTTGGGATCAGAGTTGATCGAGAAATGGACTTTCCCTCCTGTGGGGAAATTCTGAGATTTTGAAACAACCTACCTAGGCAATTTATTCCAGTGCTTAATCACCCTGACAGTTAAGAATTTTTTCCTAATGTCCAACCTAAACCTCCCTTGCTGCAATTTAAGCCCATTGCCTCTTGTCCCAGCCTCAGAGATTAAGAAAAACAACCTTTTCCCCTCCTCCTTGTAACAACCTTTTACATGCTTGAAAACTGTTATGTCCCCTCTCAATCTTCTATTTTCCAGACTAAACAAACCCAATTTTTTCAATCTTCCCTCATAAGTCATCTGTTTGCCATGGAAGGTGCTCAGGTGCTACGGGGCAGGGACTAGTATTTGTTCTTTGTTTGTACAGCCCCTAGCACAGTGGGGTCCTGCTCTATGACTGAAGCTCCTAGGTGGTAGCATAATACAAATCATTAATAATGGTGATGGGAGGCAGTACGAATGCCTTACGTTGTGTAAGCCTACCAGAGGCTGGGCCAGGTCAATCAGGGTTGTACTGTCTACGCACATTCCCAAAGCATGTACTCAGCAAAACTGCTAGCTATGAATTTTCTCCTGTGAAATCGCTTTGCAGACTCAGTTTGACAACTCCTCTTCATTTGCTTTCTCAACAATTACAGAGAAGGTTATTGTCACATTTCAGGGCAACTGCACCTGGATTCTCCCTCGATGGTCCCTCAAGGGCAACTGCTCTAGCATTCTGCATCCTCAGCCACCACCTCTCTTGGTCAGAGACCTGCATCTCTCTCTGTCCTGACCAGGGTATTTCCAGGCTGCTCCATTCCCTGCTTACACTGTGATATCCCCAGCATGCCAGACTGCCTAACCAGGCCAGCGTCTTTGCTTTGTTTTCTCTTCGAGGGCTATGAACAACTGTAATTGCCAGCAGTCACATGTTATCAGATTGCTCTTTACAAGCAAGTACATTTATTGGTAAGATGAAAGCATTGCAGAGAAAGACGTATCAAACCAACACAAGTTCCTATATGTATGTGTCAGTTGTTGTGTGTACACCCCATTTCTGTGGCCCAATTTTCATTAAACCAGCTTTCCTCTATTCAACTTCAATGGGCTCAGTCCATCACTTTAACATGAAATGAACCAATCAGCCCTTAAGCTCCAGGGCCTGCAGTCCTCTTGTGTCCCCCTATCAGTTCCCTGGAGTCAGCTAGGCCTGCGGCTGTTTCCTCTTCATCACTGCAGACCTTTCTGTTCTTTCATAGCTGGGCTTGTTTTCCTTATGGGGCCCAGCTGTGGGTTTGTCTCCATGAGTGGCAGTTCTGGCAGCGGTACTGGGGTGTGGTCAGCCTGGTTGCCTGGGAACAGGGAAGGCTCTCTTCTGCCTGTGTCCTGTCTGGGGTTTGTAAACTTCAGGACAGTGTGCAGAAAAATTTCCAGCCACCTGTCACGCTTATGGGACATCAGTAGGCCAAAGTCCTTTCAACCCTTTGCAGGAAGGATTGGGGCCCCTCTTGGACAGAAGGTCTTGTCTGTTTGCTGGATCAGAAAGAAGGTCCTGAGCCAGTTGAAACTCAGATTATTTATCCACCAGTCCTTTCTTTGTCTGTTGGTCTCTGGAGAATCCAGTTTGAACTAGTATCTGGAGCCTCCCCAGGTGATGGTACCTCTCTAGAGGCGTTACAATCTGAATGAATTTGCCTAATCACGCCCTGTAACGGGGTTCACTCACCACTCTGGAGCTTCCTGCTGGTTGTCTTGGGAATTAGCTCTGCATGTTACTGCGCAATCTTTGGGTGGTGCCTTGCTGCCATCACTCCTGCTCTAGGACCCAGGTCTCTCCAAGGACCACAGTGTCCTCTTCAGTGACACAGCCCTCCGGCTGTGCCACGCACTGTGCTCCCTCTTCCGGGAGTCCGCTGGTCAGCCACTTCCCCTAGTGGCTACTGCAGCGAATTGTCTGGCCACTTCCTCGTGGCCCCAGTATCCTCCTTGCCCTTGCCTCAGGACTGCAGCCTGCAAACCCCAGCAGCCACCCAGGAGATATCTGTCGCTCCCCCAGTCCCTGCTAGCGGCACTGCTCTGTCCAGGGTGCTGGCAGTTCTCTCAGCCTTCCAGAGACACAGTTCTTCCTTCCTGGGGACTCAGCAGAGAACTGCCTTCCTCTACCCTGCAGCTCCCTTTTTATATGGGCCTGCTTGGCTCCTCCCTTCAGCCCTTCTCTGATTGGCTGCCTCCTGCACAGTGTCCCTAGGGCTCTATTAACCCCTTAGAGCCCAGTGTGGGGCAGGCACCCCATCACCTCCCCCCTACTTTTCTTAGTTCCTGGAGGAGCTGTGGTCACCCTCCCCCACAGAACTACACACAGTCTGTGGCCTGCAATGATACACAAAATAAGATCTCCCAAAGACAGTGCAGAAAATTGCCACATCACAGTTAGAGCTAGAGCTTCGTGAAAATCAGAATTTCACATCCCATGGGAAATTCCGATCTTTCAACCTTTTGTCCTGAAAAATCAAAATATTGACATTTTCCAGGAAAAATAAATGTTTCAACGTTCCCAGATCAAAATGATTCATCTCTGTTTGTTAAACTGAATCGCGGGGATTCATTTGGAGTCAGTTCAATATTGAACATCAGCTGCCAATGGTGCCAGGGTGCATTGTGGAAGTTGTAGTTTAGGGATCTTATTTTGACCCCATTCAGCTGGATGGGCAATAGATTAGGAACAGAGAAGTCCCTTAGTTGATTTTTGATGCCATTTGGTATGTGTACGGGGGGGTGGAGGGGAGAGGTAATGAAAAAATTAAAAATAAAACAAAACCATTTTTGTTTCAATGTTTTTTCCATCAAAAATAGAAAATTCCTGTGACAAATTTCAGATAAAATTGTCTCATTCGAATTCCCATAGAAATAACATTAGATTTTTCATCTCTAGGCTGCTTTATCCCCGGTGAGCGCTAGGCCTGTAGACAGCCGAGATGTAATGCATGGCAGATTATTGCTGCAGATCCTAAGGGCCAAGTCAATGTTTCCCAAATTCAGTGTTGCCAGCTCTAACGATTTTAGCATGGGCCTCATGGCATTTTTGTCATTCTTCATAAAGCTCCAGCTCCCCGAGTCAGCTCATTGGGTGCGAATCTCAGCTCTCATTAAAAATAGATAGGGATTCCAGTTTCCAGTCAGCTCTATCCTGCAGGAAATTCTGAAAATTCACACCACAAAAATTAATCCCAAAATGTAACCAAAACAATTGAAACTAAAATTTCCTGTGGAACAGGAATTCCAAAATTTTGTTCAGAAAAAGTCAAAATGACATTTTGTTCTGATTCTTTCATATTGTTTCCGAAGCTCCCACGGCGTCCTGGCATCAGGAATGTGGGCCTGCGGCTGAGTCTGCCTCTGGGCAACCTAACAAGTGCAGCTGGCCTGCAGTAGGCTGCTTGATTGATTGCTGGGAAGAGGCCGCAGACTGGCTCTTAAACCCAGCAGCAGCTGTTCAGCAGCTGCTCCGTGCACTCACCCACAGCTGTGATAGCTCCTGCCCCTGCTTGCTCCTAGCCCTAATCCTGCCTTCCTTTGCTCCAAGTCACCGGGTCCTGACCCTTGCTCTGGTGTTTGGCCTCTGCCTATGACCCTGGGCTCCTGTTTCTAATGCCTCTGTCCTCTCTAACCACTGGGCCTGGTCACAGCCACCATGTGCCCCAGCAGCCTGCAGGGCAGGCGCCTGGGAGCTGGAATTCCTAGGGCTTCCAGGCTACTGAGGATCTGGGAATGTGGAAGGCCTGGGGTCTCCTGTAATGGAGCAGCCAGGTGGGCTGCCCCAGAGGTGGGGAGCCAGGCAGGCTGCTGAGAAGCAGGGAGTCCGAAGCAGGGAACAATTTTCTGATGAAAATTTCTTATGGAAGAAGTTGGTTTTGCGGAAAGTGACTGTTTGGTCTGAATGTCATCCCAGTGGGAAATCCCCACCAGCTCCAGGCTCCAGCCTTCACAGTTGCAGAGAAAACCTTCTACTGCGGCCTGTGCGTGCCCTAAAGGCTCAGAAACCAGCAGGCCTATAGAGAGATTCCCATGTCACCTGTTCAAACAAATCTCATGGTTTTTCAGCCAGTCTCATGATTTTTCTTTTCAAAGGTCTGATGCGAGAGTCTTGAGTGACTGGGGTTCGTGAAGCTGCAAATATTTGGCAGCTGAGCTTCCATTTCAGAAAACGAGAACACTCCTGCCCCTCTCCAATCCCCTGCGCCATATACTGTGCATTCATACATTACCCTTACCCCTTCTGCCCCAGCCCTTTGGACATGCCCCTCACTTTAGTAAATGATCCTGTAATTCTTCATGCCCTGACCCCCTCCCCTGCTTCCTCACACACTTTGATGAAATAGTCACGAAGATTGGTATGCTCGGAATTAGCACCCATTGAAATGCATGGGGCAGTTCCTCCCTCAGTTACTGTTTCAGGCTCTCTGCAGACCTAAGCAGATGTCCCCACACTGGGTAAACTTGGGTCACATTGTCTAGGTTTTCTGCACAGTTGGAACAGCAGGAAGCTGTTTATTCAAATACAAACTGAGACTCTGCAGAACAATTATGAGGGTTCTCTGCACCCCCAGCCTCCAAGATCCCTAGGTGGGTGTGACATACCAGGGTACAATCTAGACTAATGAGTAGCTGTGTCACCCCTGCCCTGAAACTCTCGGTGCCTCTTCTAATGCCTTGCTGAAGTAGCTCCCACCTGGGCTGCTCACAAACAGCCTTCCAGCATGCAAGCCATGCCCTGAGTGTCAACTTTTTCTGTCTTTCAATAAGAACCAGTTCGCTCTTGCACAGCACGTCTTATCCGCAGATCTCCCCGCACTTCCCAAAAGGGATCAGTGTTGTCATCCCAATTTACAGGAAAAAAAAAAAAACAACGCATCAAGAAGGGAAGAAAGTTCTGCAACTGCAGCCTACCAGCCACACTCGGGTTACACTCTGGCTCTCACCAGCCTTAGTTATACTGCAGAGTGACCCCAACACACTCCCCGATTTCTTCCCAGAAATGAATCATAGAATCATAGAATATCAGAGTTGGAAGGGACCTCTGGACGTCATCTAGTCCAACCCCCTGCCCAGAGCAGGACCAATCCCCAACTAAATCATCCCAGCCAGGGCTTTGTCAAGCCTGACCTTAAAAACTTCTAATAAAGGGGATTCCACCACCTCCCTAGGTAACGCATTCCAGTGTTTCACCACCCTCCTAGTGAAAAAGTTTTTCCTAATATCCAACCTAAATCTCCCCCACTGCAACTTGAGACCATTACTCCTTGTCCTGTCATCTGCTATCACTGAGAATAGTCTAGATCCATGCTCTTTGGATCCACCTTTCAGGTAGTTAAAAGCAGCTATCAAATCCCCCCTCATTCTTCTCTTCTGTAGACTTAACAATCCCAGTTCCCTCAGCCTCTCCTCATAAGTCATCTGTTCCAGACCCCTAATCATTTTTGTTGCCCTTCGCTGGACTCCCTCCAATTTCTCCACATCCTTCTTGTAGTGTGGGGCCCAAAACTGGACACAGTACTCCAGATGAGGCCTCACCAATGTCGAATAGAGGGGAACAATCACGTCCCTCGATCTGCTGGCAATGCCCCTACTTACCATTGGCCATTGGCCTTCTTGGCAACAGCAAGCCAATGGATGTCCTGTACTACCCAGCCCTCTCCTGGAAAGTGCAAAATATTTTAAGTCCATTATTCCTTAAAGGGAATAATATGCTGGCTTATCATTTGAAATAGGTATTCAGACATTTCAATTTAAACACAATTCGATCAGATAAAACAGTAAAACAAGTTTATTAACTACAAAGAGGTGGATTTTAAGTGAGTACAAGTAATGAGCTAGCATCCAGAATAGTAGGGAGTCCGACCATACCTCTATTACTCTAGGGCAACCCGGCCAAAGTGGAGGGGGTACCGCAGCTATAAGGCACAATGGCTGGCACCCCGAATGCACTGCTGCAAAATTCTCCTGCCAAATAAGCCACACAAAGCAGAATAAACCAGGAAACTGAGCACAGACTCATGCATCGGTCTCACCAACGCTCACAACCCAGGGTAGCACAGGATGAAAAACGGAAAATGAGTAAAAGAATAGTCCAACTATTTGTTGCAAGTCACAACACAAGAACACTATCATCTGATCTGTACATTGATACTTACATTGAATTCACAAAATCAATAAAAACTGATGTCATCAGGATATGCCAAACAAGAAGAACAAAAGACCTCGTTGCACAATAGAACAGCAGAGAGCAAGTATTCCTAGGAATATCATTCAACAACAGAGTAAGGACTGGAGGTGTTGATTTATTGTCAGGAAAGAAACAGTTCAAGGATAGTCAGCTGCAACATCGTATCATCCTGGACAGCAGTTCTCATGCTTCAGATAAAACAGAGGAGAATGATTAAAATTATTCAGGTGTATGCTCCCATGCAACAAGCAGAAGACGAAGAAATAAAACATTTCTATGAAGAGCTGGAGGAGGCAATGCAGAGCCACCTACACAATCATCCAAGGGGACTTTACTGCAATAGTAGGTGAAAAGGAGAGTGAGAATGAAAAGTATGTGGGAAAATTCGGTAAAGGTATAAGAAATGATCACAGAGCATGTCTGGTTGCATTTGCAGAGGCAGACCATCTCCACATAATGAACACGATATTTTAAAAAGAACAACGTCAGCAGTGGACATAGGAAAGTCCGGATGGAGTCACACTGAATCAGGTTGATTATGTATTGATGGATGCCAGAAGAATCTTCAATGATGTAGAGACAATAGGAGAATGAATCATTTGCACAGGCTCAGATCATCATATGTTGCACTCAAAA
The DNA here is from genome assembly GCF_965140235.1 of Caretta caretta. Taxonomy (NCBI): domain Eukaryota; kingdom Metazoa; phylum Chordata; order Testudines; family Cheloniidae; genus Caretta; species Caretta caretta. Next base: position 10,247,357 of record NC_134229.1, read on the forward strand.
CTATGCGTTGACAATGCCTACAAAGACTGAGCCAAGAGAAGCCAGAAACTGAAGCAAAATTGGCACTTTTTGCACAGGAACTGAGTGAAATGCACCTCGAATATAAGGTCAACAAGGACATTGATGAGGATTATGAAGAGTTTATCTTGCAGATAATCTCAGCAGCTAAGAAGGCAAAGGCATTGAAAATGCTGGGATGCAAGCAGAGGATCAGCAAGGAAACTGAATCTAATGGCAAGGAGGATCAGCAGAGGATCAGCAAGGAAACTGAATCTAATGGCAAGGAGGGCATGCATGAAATTAGAAGGAAAAAAGGGTGAAGACTACAGAACACTGTGCAAAGAAATTTGTGTGAAGATCAAAGAAGACTACGAAGACTTTAGAAAGAAGAAATTGAGAGAGGTGGCCAAAAAGAACGAGAGTCTGAAGAAGGTAGAAAGAGATGTTAGGCTGAAACAGATTATTGCGAAAATGGTGAAAGGACATTGGAAAGGAGCAAGATGAACGAAATATGTACAAAATTCTACGATCTCTACTCCTTGCATGTCAATGTCCAGTGTACACCATCGAGGCAGCAGGTTATAGAAGAAGTTCCAGACATTATGTGGGAAGAAATCGAATATGCAGCTCGTAACATAAAGAGAGGGAAGAGCCCGAGAGTAGACGATATTTGGCTAGAATATCTCAAAACAGGGAAAGATACTCTCTCCAAAGCATTGGCGCAACAGTTCACCATCTACATCAATAGCAAGTGTGTTCCAGATGCATGGAAGAAATAGAAAACAATACTATTGATGAAGAAAGGTGATCTTAAAGAATTGAGCAACTACCGTCTGATTACACTCCTCTCACAAGTGTATACGGTTTTCACCCGCGTCATACTCAATCGGATTAAGAAGGATCTTGAAATGCAAGAAAGCAGAGAACAAGCTGGTTTCCACTCAGGGTATTCGACAATTGATCACATCCACTCAATTCAGCAGCAATCGAAAAATGCAAGGAATACAAAGTACTGTTGTGTATTGCATTCGTCGACTACAAAAAGGCATTAGACTAGGTGGAGATTAATGCTGTACTCAATGTGCTCAACAAAACTGGGATTGACCCAAGGTACGTCAACATGCTGGAAGAAATTAACCGAAAACTGCTCAGAGAGATAACATTATTCTATGCCCCCTGCATTATTACTATATGTAGAGGACTCAGACAAGGCAACACAATTTCTCCGAATCTGTTTGCAGCAGTACTGGAGTTGCTGTTCAAGAAATTGAACTGGGAAGAAGGAATCCGAATTGATGGAGAACAGTTAACACATCTTTTTCTTCACTGACGACTGTGTAATATTGGCAAAGGACACAGTAGAACTGGAGAACAAATTGCAGCAACTGCAAACGCTTTCGCATGATATCGGGTTGGAAGTGAACACGTCAAAGACTAAGTGGATGTGGAAGGAGCATTGTGCAGAAGGAATCACCACTGTAAATGGGAAAATAATCAAGGAGGTCGACAAATATATTTACCTGGGTCAGCAGCTGAACAGCGACAACCTATTTGAAAGGGAATGCAGTAGGAGGAAAAAGGCAGGGTGGGCAAGTTTCAATAAAATAAAGACGTCTCTAACGGATGATGAACTGCCCATGAAGAAAGGAAAGAACTATTTAACTCCACTGTTCTGCCAGCAATGTTATATGGAGCGGAAAGCTGGTCAACAACGAAAGCTGAGGAAGAAAAATTCGCTGTTACCCAGAGACCAATGGAAAGGAGAATGTGATGTTTCACTCCATATTCTTTATGAAAATATGCTTATGATATGAATATGACATAACTGAGATGTACTTTATGCAAGATAGGTCTTGTAAGAGATCATTGGAAAGGTTCTAATTTACTGAATGTGATTTATCCAATTTGTATGCCTGTATCATTTCTGTATCTGAAGTTAGGAATATTGACTATGTATCTGTATTTCAGCTATGCTATTTTGGGTGACACCCACTGCTAACACTTCAGGTACAACAATGGAAAAGCCAGACAGACCGGATGGCCCATCAACGAGGACAATGGACTGTGAAAAAGCTTGGTCTTCCTGGGCATGCTCCATACTGCCACTGACTCATGGATGCCGTGATACTACAGAGTCAGGTGGTCTTGCCACCTGATACTAAACATTACCTGGGACTTCTTGTAACTTTCCACCGTAAGGGAAAGTGGGAGTCAAGTTTGGGAAACAAAGGATTCCCACCTTACGTAAATCCTATTTAAGGGTGGGGAGTAAGGCAAACGGGACTTCTCCTCTCCATGGACTGTTTGCCCAAGAACAAAGACTGCAGGGAGGGCAAGGGGGGAGTCCAGACTGAGACAGGGGTCCAGTCTGAAAAGGAATATAACTGGAACTCTGAACCACAGAAACTTTGCAACTTGCCTAAAATAACATTTAGGGTGAGAATTTACATTTTGTAACCTGTTTCTTAAGTATATTGAGTTTAGCTGGTGTATTTTGCTTTATTTGGTCAGTAATCTGCTTTGCACTGTTATCTCTTATATTCACTTAAAATTCACCTTTTCTAGTTCATAAATGTATTGCTTGTTTGTCATATAACCCAGTTTATGTAATTTCTAACTGGGGGGGGGGGAAAGAAGTTGTGCATATCTCCCTCCACATTGAGGGAGGGGGCGAATTTCATAAAACCTTTGGGGTTTTTGTATCCCTTAAAGGGAGTGGGCACCAGGGTGTTGAGGCAAGCCCCTAAGGCTGAATCCTTCCAGAGCGGATCTCTGTCTCTCTGTGCAGCTGGGTGTGGCCCTGCCTGTGTGCTTGGCTGGAAGAGGTTTGTGAGCCTAACCCAGCAAGGCCAAGTAAAGGGGATCCAGGCTGGCTGAATAGGCTGACTCAGTGGCACCCCAGCACATCAGGTGACACCCCAAAAAGCCCAAACCCATGACAGCGAATGTGTAATGCTCAGTGATCACATACCGAACGAGGAGATCAGAAGGCATACAGAGGTGACCGATGTAGTGCAGGCGACGTACAATGCAAAGTGGAGATGGGTGGGTCATGTAGTCTGTAGGCAAGGCAATAGGTGGACAACCCGCATCAGTGACTGGATCCCCAGAGACCACATGCGACCGCTGGGAAGACTGATCCCGTGGGGCCGATCCCATGACAAAACTCTTTGGCCAGAAATGTGAAGAACGTGCTCGCAACAAAACGGAATGGTGTAGTGTTGACTTTCATTCGTGGAGGGATGGAAGAGGACAAGCCGGACAAAGGTGAGGTGACTAGTAATGAGGTACAAAAGTCAGAAATGGTTACACGAAAAATAAAGAAATTGCTGACTAATGCCTAACTTAACAAACTATTTCAGAGTGAGCAAAGCGTCTCACCACATGTTTTCAGCAGTGTTATCAATCTCTCAGGTCAGGAATCCTCCACCAGAGTCCAACACTTGTTTCCTTTTTCTCTTCAGGTACAGTGAATGTATTAGCCAGAGAAAGGGGGAGACAGGGTTCCTTGGCGGTGTTTGTCCATCCTTGTTATAGTTTCAGTCCCCCTCCTGTTCCAGCTGAGCACTAGGAGACAGTCTAAGCAGAAGGATGGTCCTGGCTGCCTTTTTCACTTGTTTGATCTTACTTTGTTTTCCCTTCCTGTTTGATTACTCTGTTTACTGCTTAAATGCAATTAAGCAGAACACACAGTCCTTTGTTTTGCCTACTTCTGCTTGAGCAGGGCTGTGGGGTTTTGAAAACAGGTTAATAATATCATACAGGTGTGACGTTCCCCTCTGGTGTTATCTGGACTGGTGATCTGCTAGGTCACTCCAATCCTTCACTCTGGAGCCAGCCTTACCCTGTTCTACTGTGAGAACCCCCACTCCTGGGCTGTTCACACACAGCCTCTGGCATGTAAGCTGCTCCTTGGATTGTGCAACTGAATGACACTAGCCAATATCTCCGGTCCAGACACAACCCTTGGAACCTTCATCCTGTAGTGTCCAGTTATGCCCGCTGCATGCTGCAAGCTTACATGAGTTCGTCAATTTAACAAAGAAATTGATATGTACCAGGCTTGTTATCCCAAGGAGAGTCTCTGACACACCTCAAACCAAACTCACTGCTTTAGGTAGAATAAACAAACAGATTTATTAACTAGAAAGAGAGATTTTAAGTGATTGTAAGTCAAAGCACAACAAGTCAGATTTGGTTAGATGAAATAAAAGCAAAACGCATTCTAAGCTGATCTTAACACTTTCAGTGCCCTTACAAACTTACATGCTTCTCAGCCATGCTCTTCATCCAGGCTCTCCCCTTTGATCAGCACTTCAGTCACTTGGTGTGTTGTCTGTAGATGTAAGTGGAAGAAAGAGAGAGAGCATGGCAAATGTCTCTCCCTTTTATCATGTTCTTTCTTCCCTTTTGGCTTTGCCCCCCCCCCATCACATTTACTCATTACCTCATCACAGTTCCAAACTGCCCAAAGGAAGGGGGTGACTTCCTCGAGAGTCTAACAGATTCTTTTGTTGCTGCCTAGGCCAGTGTCCTTTGTTCCTGTGAGGATGGGCTGAGTTTATCCCATACTGCCTCTCAGCTCTTGGAGAGTTTTTGCCTGGGCTTATTTTAAGCCATGAGGATAAATTTTCAGCCTCATAACTATATACATGAAATTGTAACCTATAACCTTACTATAACATTACTGTAACAACAATGCTCAGTGCATCATAAGCCCTCCGAAGACACCCGACATGACAAACTTTGCATTGGATACCACACAATCATTTTACGAGGATGAACATGGGGGCGCTGGGTGTTCCCCCAAGGTACAGAGCATCACAACAGGGGAATCTTATAACTTCATATACAGTGTTGCCACACATATTTTATCAGGACGATGCTGACTAGCAAATTATGAGTTTTCAAATTGTTCAAGACATGCCATGTACAAAATTGTTACAGTACCATGTAGAGTGTGAACACAAGGGTATATTCTGTCACAGTGGGGCACTGACGCACCCCACGCATTGAGAAACACTGAACTAAGGGATGTTGGTGAGTAGCTGGAGGACTAAAGCAGAAAGGGTATTGTGCTGCAAAGAGGAGGCTGTGCGATCCAGTGGGGAGTGGGAAACAGGAGAGCTGGGTTATTCCCAGCTCTGCTGGAGACACAGGAAAGTTTCTTCCCTTCTTGGTGCATCTTTTTTTTTCTGGTAAATTGAGATAACAATGTTGATCCCTTTTGGAAAGCACAAGGAGATCTGTGGATAAAAAATGCTCTGCAAGAGCGAACCATTCTTGAGAGACAGGAGAAAAATTAAATGAATTGTTCTGACCCCTTGATTGTTTTTAGTGGCTGGAGTTATTTCTGAATTCCAAGGGCTGAGGTGCTGTTTCAATGAAATAACAAAGTTCCTGATTTAATCTGCTTCTTTATTATATGGGGGGAGGGATAGCTCAGTGGTTTGAGCATTGGCCTGCTAAACCCAAGGTTGTGAGTTCAGTCCTTGAGGGGGCCGTTTGGGATCTGGGGCAAAAATTGGGGATTGGTCCTGGTTTGAGCAGGGGGTTGGACTAGATGACCTCCTGAGGTCCCTTCCAACCCTGATATTCTATGATTCTATAGCGGTGAAAGATCTAGAGAGCTCCGACATCCTTTGTGGCTTCATTGGGACAATTCATCTCCACCGCCTGAACCAATATTCAGCAGCAGCATGCAAATAGTCAGTTGATAAGGCCAGGCCTGCCACGTGCTCGTGTGTAAACATGGAGTTCCCTGGCTGGACTGGGGCGTGAAGATGAAAGACAAACTAGATTTGACTTGGTCTAGGTGTTCACTTGAAACCTTCTCCCCAACCCCCACGTGTACAGATAATGCTTGTGTTTGCTTTTAGAAGGTCACTTTCGCTATTGGTGCTTTATTTAAGGCAGAGGGGTTGGTGCCTCAGAGGAATAGCTCTGTCTCTCCATGTGAAGAAGTTTCTGATACTGAAATCTGCATCTGAAAACCTCAGACATTGGAACCACGGACCAGGTGAGTCCTGACCCTCTCTTCAGTGTGTTACATTGTGAGTTAATGTGGAAATTGTATATATATGTTAACTTGGCAAATAGTAGCTTTAGAAAGCCCAAGACCTTGTTGGTTTCTCTATATCTGTAAAATGAGGCTAATGCTATTGAGCTGCTTTGTAAAGTGCTTTGAGATGTACTCATGAACAGAACTAGGCATTATTATTACACAGCATCAGCCCATCTGGCTGCCCAGCACCAGAGTACACATGAGCCTCAATGGACTTATCCTCAGAGCACCCAGTGAAGTAGGAACAGTTATCACCCCTATTTTACAGGTGGGGAGTTGAGCCCAGAGAGAGCACATCACCTGCCCGAGGAGTCAGTGACTGAGGGGGAATTGAACCCAGCTCTCCTGAATCAGAGCCTTAACCACAAGCCCCACTCCGCCTGCCTTTAGTACTGGGTAGCTGTGCTGCAGGGCCCTTCGGCTGGGCTCGTGATGGTGTGGCCATGCAGTGTGCAGGCAGATCCCATGGCATGAGTCAGTTCTTCTGCAAAGCAAGGAGAGAGACTCCTAGAAAAAAGTCTGAGCTGGGACTTGGGTTCTGATCCTCTCGCTTCCCTTCTCTGGACCTGATCCCAGCGCTGACTGAAGCCATTCCATCGTGAGGCATTCCATTGACTTCAAGTCAGGCCCTCTCTGCCTCAGTTTCCCCACCTGCAAAATGGGTATAATGAGACCTGTCCACCCTACAGGGGTGATGCGAGGCTCAGTTAGGGTGACAAGATAGCAAGTTTCAGAGGAACAGCCGTGTTAGTCTGTATTCGCAAAAAGAAAAGGAGTACTTGAGCTCATGCTCAAATAAATTGGTTAGTCTCTAAGATAGCAAGTGTGAAAAATCAGGACGGGGGTGGGGGTAACAGGTGCCTATATAAGAAAAAGTCCCGATTTTATAGGGACAGTCCTGATTTTTGGGGCATCTGGTCACCCTAATTAGCAGAGGGAGTGCCGGGGGAGGGCTTGCTCTGTGCACATGACGCTACTTGGATTCCTCCCAGTGCCTCGTACAGCACCATGGTCCCCGGTGCTCCCCTCCCAGCCCGGATCACCTCAGCTTCCCACCCCATAAGCCTGTCACTGAGCCATCTCTGAAGAAGGAAACTGCTCTAAGGATGTCACAGCAAGGCATCCCCACTCCAGCAAACTCCCATTGAACTCAAGGGCTGCAGGGTCTCAAACTTTCCTCTGGGGTGTTAGTGTCATAGGCAGGTTATGCAGAGAGTCAGCGCAGCCCTGGGATCAGGAAGATTTGGGGTAGAGCCCTCCCACCCTCCAGCCTGGCTATTAACCAGCTGATCTACTGTTTTCCCTGCTGCAAAGTCAACAATGAAACAACGCTCTCCTGCTGCTCCTCATCCAAGTGACCAGGGGCCACCCTTGCAGTAAGTGGCTTTTTTTCCTTTCCCTTCCTGGAAATAATTCTCCCAAACCCTAAGGCAGCCTCCTGCCAACCAGAACTCACCCTGAATTAGCTGCAACCATTTTCTTCTGTCCATGTTCCAGGGCCAAGGTTTTCAAAGATGGGTGCCAAGGGTATTATTATTAATTACTGTGATAGCGCCTAGGTGCCCCAGTTCTGGACCAGGACCCCATGGTGTTAGGCGCTGTATATTATCTATTAGGTGTATTACGGTAGTGCCTAGGTGCTCCCACTCAAGCCAGTTCTACAACCTAGCTCCTATTCGTAATTTTCAAACTTATAAAGATCTTCCGCTACTGATTCAGGGATGTGAAATAGTTCTTAGATGTACCTCTTACTAAAAGCATCAGTTCTACTTTATATATAGACAGGTGTGTGTGTGTGTGTGTGTGTGTGTGTGTGTGTCTTTGTGCAATTGTGTGTAGGGGGAGGTTTTGCATGTTTGTGTATGACTGAGTTTGTGTTTCTCTCTGGCTGCATGTGATTCTGTGGCTGGTTGTCTATGGTTGTATGTGTGGCTGTGTGTGTTTCTGTGTTGTGTATGATGGGGGGGCTGTATGTGTTCAGTTGTGTGTGACTGATTGTGTGTCTGTGTGCTTGTGTGTGTGTGTGGTGGTGCTTGTACGTAATGTCACTCCCCCAGTGGCTTTCCCATGACTGGGGATCTCCGCACTGAGGGGACTGAGGGCTCTGCCATCCTGGCCACATAAATGGTAACAGATGGAAACTCCTCACCCTGCTACGCAGATGGGAGTGGGGGTGCTGCTGCGCTAAAGCTCGCCATCCATGACCTGCTGGAAACGTGGAAGGACACGCATGTCAGCCAGAGCCCCCAGAGTAACCAGACCTACCAGAGCCTGCCCCGCAGCTGCAAGCAAATTAAAGCCACCCAGATTGGGGCTAGAGGTGAGTGCAGAGGGAGCGTCCCTGGATCTTCAGAAGCTGCTTTGCTTCCGCTGGGTGCCTGCTCCAGACCAATGTAAAGACTAGAGCTGGGTAAAGTCGGTTCAGATGCACCCGGGCATCTCTGGGCTGGCAGCGGGGACACCTGCCCATCCGTGGCCACTGTGGGCAATCGCATTACCAGGGCTGGCTCATTCTGAATACATCCAGGGGCTGATTCCAGCAGGGCTGGGACTGATGATGAGCAGGGGCCCTTTGACTGGTGCAAACTAGGGGGAGCACTGTGTGCTAAGCATAAGCATAAGCTTTTGTGAGCTACAGCATCCGATGAAGTGAGCTGTAGCTCACGAAAGCTTATGCTCACATAAATTGGTTAGTCTCTAAGGTGCCACAAGTACTCCTTTTCTTTTTGAGAATACAGACTAACACGGCTGTTACTCTGAAACAAAATTCTCTGTCACTTCACCACTCTAGGGCATCCCACCTCTACCTAGTTCCTAGGGCTCAAGGCGTAACCCAGTTAATTTAGGCACCCCCTACCCTTTTCCAGTTCTTAGGGCTCCAGGCAAAGAGCACCTAACTTTACCCCTCTGTGGGCTCCGGGATCTACTCCTCCGGGTAAACACACTTTCCTTGTGAACTCCAAGCAAACACCCATACCCCGTGGACTCAAGAATTAATCTTTTGTGGGTTTACTGGGTCCTTTACCAGTGAAAGAGCCTTACACAGTAATGTCCTACTTAACCTCTATTCACTAACAATCACCAAAACAGACTGCATATGGTACACATACTGTGCTCACCACTCCCAATGAGACAGATGAACTTTTCCCTGCTGGCCAGTCAGGATCAGGTCATCTGGGGGCCTACAGTTTCTTCAGGGTGTCATTGGCAGAGTGTTGAGGTCTGGCCGCTCTGATCTTGGGGCTGTGTCCTGGAGTTGGTTCCCAAAGAACTTCCTTTTGGACCCCAGTTTATATAGTGAAACCTGAATCTGACTTAGCTGTACCTTAACCAATCATTTTACTAAAATTTGATTAATCAATCCTAACATATTGTAACAATTCTCTAACCTAATCATCCCACCACCTTAATTAATTTACACCTAGCAAAATTAATCATGTAACAGACCGAAACAATCAAAGAACCTGACAGAGATCATACAGAAAAACAATAGAGAAGTGTATAAAGATAAAACAATAAAGAAATGAGGATTTCACAACCACAACACTTGATAAGTGATTTCTTGCCAGACAGGATGCTATCAAACTAAATTTTCTTTAACCATCATAAGATCTATTTCTTTACCTGGTGATAGTGGGTGCCATTAACAGCCCGATATTAAGTTGTTTTAATATAATTTAGATGGAATGTGAGGATGTGACTTCCTGCTTCTTAGCTCATGGCTGCTGCTCTCTTAATATGTCTGCAAACAAAGGCCTTACAATGTGATTACTGGAAAAGGCTTTATCCTTACATTCCCTGCTGCTGGAGCGACATGAGACCTCAGCTCTCTGCCAGTGCCCTGCTGCTTAGGCCTCCGTCATGCACAGGAGCTGCCGGCGGAGAAAACCTTGTCGGGGATCCTGCTGCCTCGTGTCTGGCTGGTCTCCCCCAGCAGAGAATTTCAGAGACACAAGTGGCACAGAGGCGCCCAACTCCCATTGCCCAGCATATGCCTCTGAAAATCTCCACCCTCCTCCACAGACCCTGGCGTAAGTCTCAGCTGAAGGAACGGCGTGCAGGACTCCGACAGGGAGGTCAGAGGGTGCAAGCCCTGCTCTTGGGGCTGAACTAGGGTTGCCAATTTTGGTTGGATGTATTCCTGGAAGTTTTATCATGTGACTTAGTCTTTAATTCCTGGAGACTCCAGGTCAATCCCGCAGGGTTGGCAACCCAAGGCTGAGCCCCTCCAGCGCCAGGTGACGTCCAGTCCAGGGCGGGTGCTCAGCCCCTTTGACAGTCTGAGGGTAGCCAGTGCGCGGTAGATTCTTTGCCTGGCTCAGTTCCACCCATCGTGCAGCCCCCAGATTGAGTCACCGCAGGCTTAGGCCCAAAAGAGGGACACAGCGTGGGGAGACACACAGCAGGGGGCTCAAAACAAGGTCTGGGGCTTTTCCTTAGCACAAATTGTCCCCAGCCTGTTTCTCAGTTACACTTAGGCCTGGTCTGCGCATGGCGTCTGTCCTGGTGTCACTGTGTTGGGTCGGGGGATGGGTTTTTCTTGACATATTGATACTAGTCCAGCCTCAGTGTGAACACAATTATACTGGGGGAAAGCGTAATTCCTTAGACAGGGACAGCGTATTCCACTTTCCATATGGGAATGGCTATCCCAGGATAAAGCCCCTTTAAATCAGTATAAACGGTGTCCACACTAAGGAGTTGTAGCGCTGTAACTACACCGGTATCATGAAAGTGCTACAGCTTGTGCGTGGAAAGGCTCAGGCCTTGTCACGCTCTGGGAGTCCCTGTAATTTGTACTCACTCTCCGCTGCCAAGGGGACTATAGTGCCCCTGGGAATCGGGCCCCTCTGCTCCCAGATGCAGGGGCGTGTCCTGCTCCAGTGACTACGGGTTTGCGTCCTGCTGCAGTGCACTAGAAGCTCCTCACCTGGGCATGTTTCCCATTTAATGTCTGGCTCCGAGAGGGCCTTTCCCTGGCTCTGGCTGACCAGGTGCTCCCCGCTTCCCACCCCTGCAGACGGGATTTATGCCCTGCACACCGAGAATGGCGAGACCTACCAGACCTTCTGCGACATGACCACCAAGGGGGGTGGCTGGACCCTGGTGGCCAGCGTGCATGAGAACAATGTCTATGGCAAGTGCACCGCAGGAGATCGCTGGTCCAGCCAGCAGGGGAGCAACATTAACTACCCAGAGGGAGAGGGAAACTGGGCCAATTACTACACCTTTTGGCTCCGCGGCGGGCTCCACCAGTGACGACTACAAGGTGGGGTCCCCTTCTCCATGGCCAATAGCTACCTGCTGGGGAGAGACGGTGTGTTAGAATGTGGTTGAATGCACATGGGGAGGTGGGGGACACCGGCATGGGGGTTAGATGGGAGGGATGGTCCAGTGGTCAAGGTGCTAGCGAAGGGCTTGGCAGCCCTGGGCTCCATTCCCTGCCCTGCCACAGGCCCCCTGTGTGACCTAGGGCAAGTCACCTAGTCTCTGTGCCTCAGTTCTCCCCCGTACAATGGTGATCGTGCTTCTCTGCCTTGCGGGGTGAGTGTCAGGATACATATACCACAGGTGGTGAGGTGCCCAGATGCCCCAGTGATGGGGGGCAGAGGGAGTGGGTAAGTACCAGGGATGTGGCTGAGAGGTTTCAGCTGGGTCCTTGCTTTTCAGAACCCTGGTTATTACGATCTGCAATCCCAGGACCTGTCCGTGTGGCATGTAACCAACAAGACGCCCCTGAAAGAATGGAAGAACAGGTCCATCCTGAGGTACCACACCGAGACTGGCTTCCTGTCCTGAGAGGGGGGGAACCTCCTCAGACTCTACCAGGTGATGGCGCTGAGCTGGGGGCTTTGGAGGGGCATGTGCAGGAGGGGCTAGGTGGCTCTGCTGGCCTCAGTGTAGATGGAGGAGCTTGGTTGGGCAAATTCTCAACATGCTAAAAGCGCTCCATGCTGGGGGGTCAGGGACTGATAATGGGACAAGGACCTCTCAACATTGCTGGTGTTTACATCCCAAACCAACCACCGCCTTGGCACCGATGTGCTGACAGACTCAGCAGAGAGGCTGAATGGCCCATGAAGACCAACCCCACCTCACACCCTGGAGATGGAGGGCCAGTGGACACAGGTGCTTTGGTGCTAGGCCAAGCCCTTGACTCACCCTTGAGCCCCAGCTTTGGGGTTCAGGTATCTTAGCAGGGGCATCTCCGCAGGGCTGGGGATGCAGGGGCAACAATGCTGGACACATGCTGATTCTCACCTATTATCATTTACTGCCCGCATTGTGGCAGCTCCTAGCGGACCCCCCGCAGACCAGGGCCCCACAGTGCTAGGTGCTGCACGGACCCAGAGCAGAACAACAGTCCCTGCCCAAAATAGTCTGTGATAAATCCACCCCAAGGGGCACCTTGACATGTCATATTCTTGGCCCACTGGTGGAGTCACTGCTGTGCCCTAGGGCTGGCCTGTGTGAGCAGAGGCACTGACTGAACAGATCACCCAGTAAGTTTTAATCAATGCTTCCTTGTCTGTGCTGGAGCTGCCCTGTCACAGGGACAGAAACTAACACTGGATGCTCGCTGCGTTTGTGTCTCCCAGAAATACCCAGTGAAATACGGCGCTGGTGTCTGAAAGACCAACAATGGCCACGCCGTGCCCGTCATCTACGACTATGGCGATGCCCAGCAAACTGCCAGCTATTACTCTCCAAATGGCCGAACTAAGTCTGGTAGTGAGTGTGCGGGTTCTGCCTCTCCACCTGCACAGACCAGCCCTGTCCTTCCAGTCTGAATTACCTTTATTTTAGAGAAAGGGCAAACGATTAAATGAGAGAGAGGATATGGAAAATCTCCAGGAGAGCGCGCAGTGTGTTTTCTCCATTTAACATGCTACATGGCAACTGAACACAAAAGGGTCTGTGATACCTGGTGAGGGTGTGGCCAGAAGAGGAGACTGAGGAGAGAGGTGATCTGGAGTTTCCAATCTCTGGGAAAGGAGCCAAGGAGAAAAGGCAGGAGGGGCCTTATGCCCTAAAGCTGGCCCTGAAAGGAGGCGGCAGCAAGGGTTGAGGAGATGCTGCGAGAAGGACCTTCCCTTCCCCCATGACAGACAGACCAGGGATAAAAACGCAGCCTGGGGAGACCCAGACCAGTGCAAGCCCTGAGTGTCAGCAGGGTGACAGAAGGAGCCGCTCCACAGTCCAGACTGCAGAAATCTCCAGCTGGAGAATGAGGCAGTGGCTGCACTGGCAGCTCATGCCAGGAGGGGTGTTTTGAGATCGTAGCACTACCCAGAGCTCCTGGGAACTGAAAGGTGCAGTGCACTAAAGACACATGCAGAACAGTGACAGAGCTATGGTCAGCCCAGCTGTGACGGGACAACTGCCCAGCTCCTGTGTGGGACTGGAATCAGAACATAACAATGGCTATACTGGGTCAGACCAATGTTCCATCTAGCCCAGAATCCTGTCTTCAGACAGAGGCCAATGCCATGTGCCTCAGAAGGAATGAACAGAACAGGTTATCACCAGTGATCCATTCCCTGTCACCCATTCCCAGCTTCTGGCAAACAGAGGCTAGGGATACCATCCCATAGAGTCATAGACGATTAGGGTTGGAAGAGACCTCAGGAGGTCATCTAGTCCAACCCTCTGCTCAAAACAGGACCAACACCAACTAAATCATCCCAGCCAAGGCTTTGTCAAGGGAGGCCTTAAAAACCTCTAAGGATGGAGATTCTACCGCCTCCCTAGGTAACCCATTCCAGTGCTTCATCACCCTCCTAGTGAAATAGTTTTTCCTAATATCCAATCTAGACCTTCCCCACTGCAACTTGAGACCATTACTTCTTGTTCTATCATCTGCCACCATTGAGAACAGCCAAGCTCCATCCTCTTTGGAACCCACTTTAGGTAGTTGAAGGCTGCTATCAAATCCCCCCTCACTCTTCTCTTCTGCAGACTAAATAAGCCCAGTTCCCTCAGCCTCTCCTCATAAGTCATGTTCCCCAGCCCACAAATTGTTTTCATTGCCCTCCGCAGGACTCTCTATTTGTCCACATCCTTTCTGTAGTGGGGGCCCCAAAACTAGACGCAATTCTCCAGATGTGGCTTCACCAGTGCTGAATAGAGGGGAATAATCACTTCCCTTGATCTGCTGGCAATGCTCCTACTAAGGGAGCCCAATATGCCGTTAGCCTTCTTGGCAACAAGGGCACACTGTTGACTTGTATCCAGCTTCTCGTCCACTCTAATCCCTGGGTCCTTTTCTGCAGAACTGTTGCTTAGGCAGTCGGTCCCCAACCTGTGGTCATGCATGGTCCATGTCCTTGTTGAACCGCCTCAGATTTCTTTTGGCTCAATGCTCCGATTTGTCTAGGTCACTCTGGACCCTATCCCTACTCTCCAGCATATCTACCTCTCCCCTCATCTTAGTGTCATCTGCAAACTTGCTGAGGGTGCAATCCATCTCATCATCCAGATCATTAATGGAGATGTTGAACAAAACCAGCCCCACGACCGACCCCTAGGGCACTCCGCTTGATACTAGCTGCCAACTAGGACATTGAGCCATTGATCACTACCCGTTGATCCCGATGATCTAGCCAGCTTTCTATCCTCCTTACAGTCCATTCATCCAATCCATACTTTTTTAACTTGCTGGCAAGAATATTGTGGGAGACCATAACAAAAGCTTTGCTAAAGTCAAGGTATATCACGTCCACTGCTTTCCTCATATGCACAGAGCCAGTTATCTCATCACAGAAGGCAATCAGGTTGGTCAGGCATGATTTGCCCTTGGTGAATCCATGTTGACTGTTGCTGATCACCTTCCTCTCCTCCAAGTGCTTCAAAATGGATCCCTTGAGGACCTTCTCCATGATATTTCCATGTCCATCCTGGCGAATAGCCATTGATGGACCTATCCTCCATGAACTTATCTAGCTCTTTTTTTAAACCTGTTATAATCTTGGCCTTCACATCCTCTGGCAAAGGGTTCCAAAGGTTGACTCTGCATTGTGTGAAGAAATACTTCCTTTTGTTTGTTTTAAACCTGTTGCCTATTAATTTCATTTGGTGACCTCTAGCTCTTGTGTTATGAGGAGTAAATAATACTTCCTTATTTCCTTTCTCCACACCAGTCATGATTTTATAGACCTCTATCATATCCCCCCTGAGTCGTCTCTTTTCCAAGCTGAAAAGTCCCAGTCTTATTAATCTCTCACACGGAAGTTGTTCCATACCCCTAATCATTTTTGTTGCCCTTTTCTGAACCTTTTTCAATTCCAGAATATATTTTTTGAGATGGGGCAATCACATCTGCACACAGTATTCAAGATGTGGGCATACCATGGATTTATATAGAGGCAATATATTTTCTGTCTTATTATTTATCCCCTTCCCAATGATTCCCAACATTCTGTTCACTTTTTTGACTGCCGCTGCACATTGTGTGGATGTTTTCAGAGAACTATCCACAATGACTCCAAGATCTCTTTCTTGAGTCGTAACAGCTAATTTAAACTCCATCGTTTTATATGTATAATTGAGATTGTTTTCCAATGTGCATTACTTTGCATTTATGAACACTGAATTTCATCTGCCATTTTGTTGCCCAGTCACCCAGTTTTGTGAGGTCCCTTTGTAACTCTTCACAGTCTGCTTTGGACTTAAGTATCTTGAGTAGTTTTGTATCATCTGTAAATTTTGCCACCTCACTGTTTTACCCCTTTGTCGAGATCATTTATGAATATGTTGAACAACACTGGTCCTAGTACAGACCCCTGGGGGATGCCACTAGTTACCTCTGTTTACAATTTACCAGTCTGAAAACTGACCATTTATTCCTACCCTTTGTTTCCTATCTTTTAACCAATTACTGAGCCATGAGAGGACCTTCCCTCTTATCCCAAGACTTTGCTTAAGAGCCTTTGGTGAGAGAACTTGTCAAAGGCTTTCTGGAAATCTAAGTACACTATATCCACTGGATTCCCCTTGTCCACATGCTTGTTAACCCCTTCAAAGAATTCTAGTAGATCAGAGAGGCATGATTTCCTTTTACAAAAACCATGTTGACTCTTCTCAACAAATTGTGTTCATCTATGATAATTCCATTCTTTACTATAGTTGTAACCAATTTGCCTGGTACTGAAATTAGGCTTACCAGCCTGTAACTTCCAGGATCACCTATGGAGTCTTTTTTAAAAAAATATGGCGTCATATCAACTATCCTCCAGTCATCTCATACAGAGGCTGATTTAAGTGATAGGTTACATACCACAGTTAGTAGTTCTGCAATTTCACATGTGAGTTCCTTCAGAACTCTTGGGTGATACCATCTGGTCCTAGTGACTTCTTACTGTTTAATTTATCAATTTGTTCCAAAACCTCCCTAATGACACACAAATCTGGGACAGTTCCTCAGATTTGTCACCTAAAAAGAGTGGTTCAGATTTGAGAATCTCCCTCATATCCTCAGCCGTGAAGACCGATGCAAAGAAATCATTTAGTTTCTCTGCAGTGGCCTAGTCAGGAGTTCCAGATTCTTAATCATTCCCAGTTTACACACAGGGACTTAACGAAGGGGCTTGGCTAGGATTAGAGCTAAGTCATTTCTCTCCACCTGTCCATGGCAAACAATGGTTCTGACCTCCCCTTTTCTGTCACCAGCTGAATTTGTTCCCCGCTACATCCAGTTCTGCGTATTTAATTCTGAGAAGGCGGCCATGGCTCTGTGTGCTGGGGTGAAAGTCACCGGCTGTAACACTGAGCATGTGAGTATCTGACCAGAGTGGGGTTAGGGTTGGAGCAGAGACAAGCTGGAGTGGAGCGAATACAGCGGAGTTGCATCTTACGCGGGGGTTACATTCTAAAGTCAGTGTGTAAGGCGAAAATCACGTATAGTCACGAGAGACAGAAGAATGAAAGAATAAAAAAGGAGAAAGACGACTTCAGCGTCATTATGCGCAAACCGGAGTGCCTCAGGATGGCCAGGAGCATTGTCTACGATCAGCAACAATTTAAAGTTAAGTCCTTTCTCTTCGAGGTACCGCTTGACCTCCGGAATGAAACGCTTGTGGAACCAATCCAGAAATAATGCTGCCGTCACACAAGCCTTTTTATTTGATTGCCAGAACACAGGCAGGAGATTTTTGTTCTTGCCTTTTAGGGCAAGGGGATTTGCAGCCCTGTAGAGCAAGCTCTGCTTTATTAAATGTCCAGCCGCATTGCCACAAAACAACACAGTCACATGGTCTTTAGCTGCTTTGAAGCCAGGGGCTTGTCTTTCTGATTTCGAAGTGTAAGTGCGGTTGGGCATTTTTTTCCAGAAGAGCCCAGTATCGTCAGCATTAAAAACTTGTTCCGGAAGATAGCCCTTTTCTTCTATGATTTTCTTTAATTGTTTGGGGTAGGCTTTTGCTCCCTCTTCATTGGCAGATGCAGCTTCACCAGTAGTCTGCACATTTTTGAGGTTGAAGCGGTTCCTAAAATTGTTAAGTCAACCTTGGCTGGCTTTGAATTCCTTCTCATCAGAAGGCTGTCCCTCTTCAACGGGGGGTTTGAACAGCGCGTAGAGGCTAAGAGCCTTTTCTCGCAACATGTTGCCTTTGATAAGCACACATTTATGGTTCATGTCTTCCAGCCATAAGTTTAATGCCTTTTCAGCCTTCACTAACGTCTTATCACGCACCTGGCTCGTCACCTTAGCAGTTATTGGAGCACTTGATGCCACGGCTTGACGAATTTCTCTCTCGAATCTTGATGGCATGGATGCTAGATTCATTGAGTTCATATTTACACGCCATGTTGGAGACCAACATACTGTCTCTCAATAACTCTAACACAGCCAGTTTTTCCTCCAGCGTTGGAATAGATCGCTGTTTCTTCAGCTGAGCACCAGATGAAGTAGTTAGCTTGCGTTTAGGGGCCATGTTGTACGAAAAATACGTATCTTTAAACACTAGAATCACACTCAGCGCAGCGAGATGCTCACTGGATTGGTGGGCAGCAATCAATCCAGTGGGGGTCGATTTATCGCATCTAGTCTAGATGCGATAAATCGACCCCCGAGCGCTCTCCCGTCGACTCCTGTACAGTACTCCACCGCTGCAAGTTATTTTTCTTTTTCTTTCGTGTATAGTTGAATTCGTGTAAATTAAATGCGCGTATGATGCAACTCCACTGTAATCTGAAAAAAACAACCACCGTTTTTTTGTGTCAACACAAAATGGATAAAAACCCAAAATAGCTGTGGTGGGTCAAACAAAATGTTTTGTTTGACTCAAAACAACCTGGTATTTTTTATTTTTGTTGTTTCTTTTTGTGTGTATTTCCCCCCATTTTTAAAATGAATAAAATAGCTAAATATTCAAACCAAATATCCTCTCTCTCTCACACACACACTCACACTCACTCACGTTGGAAGTATTTGCTAAATTGAACCTTACTTCAGAAATAGTTTTTGGGGGGAGGGATAGCTCAGTGGTTTGAGCACTGGCCTGCTAAACCCAGGGTTGTGAGTTCAATCCTTGAGGGGGCCTTTTAGGGATCTGGGGCAAAAATTGGGGATTGGTCCTGCTTTGAGCAGGGGGTTGGACTAGATGACCTCCTTAGAATATCAGGTTTGGAAGGGACCTATGATTCTATGTGGACAGACTATTCGCCGACTGGCCATTGCAGGGTTTCTTGCAGTTTCCTCTGAAGCAGCTGGCACTGGCCTGGAGACAGGAGAATGGCTAGATGGGCCCCAGCTCTGCTCCGGTCTGGCAATTCCTCTGTTCTCTCCCCAGCACTGCGTGGGTGGAGGAGGGTTCTTCCCAGAAGGGAACCCGGTTCAGTGCGGCGATTTCGCTTCCTTTGATTGGAATAGCTACGGAACCCATCAGCACTGGAGCATATCCAAGGAGATGATTGAATCCGCAGTGCTGCTGTTCTACTGCTGAGTCCGGAAAGGCTGACGTGCCCCAGTGAACGACGCTGCTTTGCTCCAGCCAGAGCTATTCCCTGGCTTTGAACGCGGACATCTGCCATGCAAATAAAGAATCTGAAGTGGGCTGGGGTGTCGGTGTGATTTGCTCCCCTTGCGACCCAGAGAGGGTTGCAGGGCTCTCAGCACCAGTCAGAATGAGGCACTTCTGTCATTATTTGTAATTATTTACTGTTAGCAATAATCGGAGCACTGGGTGTTATTATGTAGTAATCTTCATCTGTCACTCTCAAAGTGCTTTACAAAGCAGGTCAGTAGCATTATTCCCATTTTAGATGGGGAAACTGAGGCACAGAGTGGTGAAGTGATTTTCCCAAGGTGACTCAGCAGGCCAGCAGCAGAGTGGGAAATAGCATGCTAGTCTCCTGAGTCAAGTCCAGAGCTCTATCCACCAGGCCCCACCACCTCCCCCTTCTCTAGCCACGGTTGCTAGGACCACCTATTATTAATGTAAGCGGGGGAATGGTCCCACTATTGTGGCGAACTTCCCTGGCCTATACGCTACCCCGGTGAAATGGGCTAGCAAAAGGATTTGAGTCCTTTACCCAGAGGCCTGCCTGACCTGGAGGACTCCCCTTGCCTCCCGCCTGTGTGGCAGAGTCCTCGTAACCCCACCAAGGCTGGACCCAGGATTCCTGGGGGGTTCGACCCCCAGCCTTGTCTTGGTCACTTAGGGCAGGGGTGAGGGTGTCCCCACCCTAGGGTGCTCTCTCCGCACCGCCCGCTTCCCTGCTGCTTATAGTTCAAAGCAAATACAATTCATTAAACAGCTACCAACACAAAAAGAAGGACCGGAAAGGTGAAAGGCAAACCGGCAACCCTGCCCCGGGGGAAGGGGAGGGAAGTGCACAGTCACCGCCTCCCACGGCCCAGGCCCTGGCTGTGCTGCGGGCCGGGCACCTGCTCTGGCGGTGGCCACGCGCCCGCGGGTGGCAGGGCCCTTCCCTGCAGCGTCGCCCCCACCCCTCGGGGTTATGATCCCCTCCCAGTCCGGCCTGCAGGGCCCCTTGGCTGGGGCCGTCTCCCCACGCTGAGCCCGCTGCCCAGGGTCCCCCTCGCTCGCCCCAGCTGCTCACCGCACCCGGCTCTGGACGGCCCCGGCGCCCTGGGCTGGTCCCCTGGCCACTCTGGCTCTGTTCTCCCAGCCCACCTCAGGCCGCTGCTCTCCCCTGAGCTCGGCCCGCTTTGCCTCGGGCAGCTCCAGCTCACACGGAGGACGGGACTTCAGGCTCCTGACTCCTTCATTGGCCTGCCTGCCCTGTCAATCAGGCTCCCCTAGAGCATTGTCCTCTCCCCGTTGGCCTGCCTCCCTTGTCAATCAGCCGCCGCTAGAGCGTTGTCCTCTTCCCATTGGCCCTGGGGACTGTCAGTCGCAGGGTCTTGATTTCCTCATTCCCCTATCTTTTGGGACTGGTAGAGGGCCAAACAAAAAACCCCACTGAGCTTCAGTGAGGGGTCCAGAGGCCCTTACACTTGGGCCCCAGCCAGGGAGGGGCTCCTCCTGTCTCATCAGGGTCTGGCTGGTCCCCCTGGCGGCTCTTGTCCTTAGGTGCCTAACTCTCCCCAGGCCTCACAGAAATAAATTGACGCTGCCCCCAATTTTCCTTTTCTGCTTCTATCACTTTAAGGCTGGTATGTGAAACCAAAGAGTTGGGGGCGAATCCTGCTTCAGAGGCCTCCCCTGCCAGTGGGACTGGGGGGGGGGGTTCTGCTGAGCAAGGGTGGCAGGGGCTGCGGGGGCTGGTGCGGGGGGGGGCTGGGTGTCCGGGAGTGGGGAGGGAGGGCATGGAGGTGGGGCAGTGACAGGTGGATCTGTGACTTCAGGGATCCCTCCTGTGTGGCTGCCCTTCAGGCTGGTGGCAGGTTCCCATCCCCTCTTACCTCTGCAGGTCCCCATTCCATGGCCCCAGTTACTCAGCGGGGGCCCCTTGCAATCAGCTGAAAAGAAATTCTGTGCTATGGCAACGCTGAATCAGTGGGATAGGGAATCCCCCTCTGATCTCTGCATCGGTGCCCATCACCATGGTATCTGAGCCACCAATTGCTCTATTGACTGTGTTAGTTAACAGACAATTTGCAAAATCTCCATGTAAAGTAGTAGAAAAAAAGGAGACATTAGCAATGTCCTGTGTGTGATCCCAGCACAGCCAGACGGAGGGAGCAAGGAGTGTTAAAGCTATAGGGACTGTATAAAGAGTGTTTCACTGTGAAAAATAAAACTAGTCTTTTAAAATGATCATATTGTTGCCGGCACTCAGTGCCGAGAGGCAAAACAACAGCGGGGGTTTGTTACCTGGTGTGCATCACCCAATAATCACAATGGGGTGGAGAAGCAGAAAAGTTTATTTGCAGCTGCAAAAAGGTACAGGGAGAATAGAATCTCAAATCCTGCACCCAGAGCAGGATATTACACAGGATTTTATACATCCTTTCTTCAGCATACTTACCCAATAGCAAGCTGCCCTAAGTATCCATATAGCCAGCCAATCCAGTTACCAGCTAGTTCCCTTGTTTTTTTTGTATCATTTGTTAAACTAACATAAAGCTGCTTTATTCAGCATTATTCTTCCATATCTGCCCTGTTTGGCCTTGTTTAGTTTCAGGCAGTCTGACTCTGCAACATATTGTTGCAGATCCTCAGCATAACTGCTGCGAGTGCCTCCAGGCGGGGAGGGGGGGCCAAGGACACCTGGGCCTAGTGCGAGGGGGCTTCATCGACACTCGTGGTCTTCCATCCTCTCGAGTTACCTAGTGGTCATGCCCCAGTGTCCCCAACAATATCAACTAAAAAAAATACAGATAAATAAAATTCCAACTGGGTTTTAAGTCCCACTTCGTGTTTGATATATATGTATACAAACATCATAAACACAGTGTATTTTAATATTATGCTGCGTACAGTGCAGCTTTGGGGTCAGATCCTGCAGTCTCTCCTTGGACAAAACACTTCAAAAGGACAGCTGTGACACTGTGGATTGTGCTCATGTGTCGGCCCTGGCCAATATGTGATTACCTGGGCTAGTTAAAGTGGTACAAACATCCTATGTAGATGCACTTGAACTGGCTTAACCTTTACTTAAATTGGGTTAGCTTGTGTTAATTCAAAATTGACAAAAGGAAATGTGAGTGATAAGCCTGTGGAACTCACTGACACAGGAAGTTGTTGAGGCCAAGAATTCAGCATGGATTAAAAGAGGGATTGACTATATCTACGGACAGCTAGAATATCCAGAGTGATCCTAGTTCATGCAAACAAATATTCTGGAAGGAATAGAACCTTCTTGGTTCATGGGACTTAATGTAGGGGGCAGATTATCTCCCAGCTGCCTCTGGCCCGTTTCTGGCACCTTCCTTTGCAGCATCTGGTGCTGGCCACTGTTAGAGATGGGGCTGGATTGGAAAAGCCTCAGCTCTTATTTAGTCTGATAACTTCTCTGTTAGTAAATTACTGAATTAGTTTTGTCCTTGATTCCCTCTCTGACTCTAGGCAAGTCCTTCCCACTATCTCAGCCTGCCTTAGTTTCCCCATGTGTTAAATAAGGATGACAATCTGGATGAAATTCTGGCCCCATTGAAGTCAGTGAGAGTTTTGCCATTGACTTCAGTGGGGCCAGGATTTCACCCACTGAATCTACCCTCAGCCCTGAGACAGGTCCGAAGCAGGGTTGCCTGAGCGAGGCCTGCAAAACCAGCCCTTTATTACACAGAGCATCTTTCCCTCATGCAAACTGGGCCCCAGACTGCTTCAGATTAGGGTGAGATAATTACGCAGAAGCTGATGACAGCAGCTGATGATGGCTGCAAGCTTTTGTGCGTCATTAAAATTGAATTAAATAATAAAGAATGTGGTTTAAATGACAGAAAACAATAGTATAAGGGCACTGAAGGCTGATCCGAATAAACAGCCAGGTTCAGCTATACAGGAAAGATTATCCAGGTATTAGGCCAAAGATTACACCACATCAGAGTTGGGATTAGAACCCAGGAGTCCTGGCTCCCAGTTCTCTCATCCCCAGACAATACTGCTCAGGTAATCTCTACAGCCTTTCTCTTGCCTCGCTGTGCTGAGGCAATTCTCCTCTGCATCCCACCCATTGCACCAGTGGCTTTTTCATATCCTGAGCTACACCTCTAACTGGGTTCACAGCCCATATCTTTGTTGCTGGGTGCTGATTTCTAGCAGGGGCGTGTGGGAGAGGCAGCTGCTTCCCTTAGCTACCAACAACATTCTCCAAGTTGGATTGGATAAGTAGCATTGTTTCCTCCCTCATCACCTCCCTGGATGACCCAAGAGAGATGTGAGCTGACATCCAGGAGGATCTGTGGCATGAGCAGATGCCATCTTGAATCATCCCAGGACCAGAATAGTTCCCTTGGGCGCCGTTCCCTGCCTAGGAGGGAGCACATGGCTGGTGGTGACTCTGCCCAGTGGCCCTAAATACATCCTTGTAACCCAGAGATCCCCAAACTGTGTGGTGTGGCCCCCTAGCGGAACACGGAGGAAAATTCAGGGGGGCGCAGCTGGGGCCCGGGCCAGCCCCCATGGTAGGAAGGCAGCACCACCCAGCTCCACTCCTGGCCCCGGCCCGGGATGTGACACACAAGAGTGCTGAAAAGTGTGTAAATTTTATTCTCCATCCCCAGGCACCTGATCTACTTTAGGGTTATATGGGTCAGAAGGCGGGGGTCCACTAACTTCATTGGTTACAGTTGTCCAATGAGTAGAGCTGGGCAAAATTTTTGGCTAAAAAAAATCCTTTGTGGGGATTTGAACCTAGGTTCCACACCTTTTAGGGGAGAGCCCTAACCATGGGACTATTGGGTATAAAGGCTAGCCCCCTCCTCCTGAAATTTTTTGCGGGTTGCGAGCCTGAGTCATTGGACGTAGATTCTGAGATTTGGCACCATAGATTTTTCTTTGCAATGTAGACATACCCTAAGTTACAGATTCTGGTCAGAGTCTCATTCATAATCAGATCCCTTTAGCAGTGAAAAGAGACTTTAAAGGGGGCCTGACTTGGAGAAGCAGTGTGGTCTAGTGGATAGAGCCCTTGGTTGGCCATCAAGAGACCTGGAGACTATTCCTGGCTCTGCTGCTCTCATGGGTGGAATTTCCAAAAATGCCCAGGTCATTTAGGAACCTCAGTCCCATCTTCCAAAGCGACCTAGGAGCCAGGTCTGCTCTGCAACGTGTTGTTGGAATAGCTATGTCTGTCAGGGCTGGGAAAAACCCAGAGCCCCTAACGGCTGCACTTTGCTTGCAAAACCCCCAGTGTAGATGTAGAAAAGGATGTCTGTCAAGATAGGTGTTGGTCTGTCAGGTGTTGGTCCTGCTTTGAGCAGGGGGTTGGGCTAGGTGACCTCCTGAGGTCCCTTCCCACCCTGATAGTCTATGATTCGATGTTAGTCTATGATTCGATGCTAAAGGAATTGGCGGCTGTGATTACAGAGCCATTGGCCATTATCTTTGAAAACTCGTGGCGAACGGGGGAAGTCCTGGATGACTGGAAAAAGGCTAATGTACTGCCAATCTTTAAAAAAGGGAAGAAGGAGGATCCTGGGAACTACAGGCCAGTCAGCCTCACCTCAGTCCCTGGAAAAATCATGGAGCAGGTCCTCAAGGAATCAATTCTGAAGCACTTAGAGGAGAGGAAAGTGATCAGGAACAGTCAGCGTGGATTCACCAAGGGAAGGTCATGCCTGACTAATCGAATTGCCTTCTATGATGAGATTACTGGTTCTGTGGATGAAGGGAAAGCAGTGGATGTATTGTTTCTTGACTTTAGCAAAGCTTTTGACATGGTCTCCCACAGTATTCTTGTCAGCAAGTTAAAGAAGTATGGGCTGGATGAACGCACCATAAGGTGGGTAGAAAGTTGGCTAGATTGTCGGGCTCAACGGGTAGTGATCAATGGCTCCATGTCTAGTTGGCAGCCGGTATCAAGTGGAGTGCCCCAAGGGTCGGTCCTGGGGCTGGTTTTGTTCAATATCTTCATAAATGATCTGGAGGATGGTGTGGATTGCACTCTCAGCAAATTTGCGCATGATACTAAACTAGGAGGAGTGGTAGATACGCTGGAGGGCAGGGATAGCATACAGAGGGACCTAGACAAATTGGAGGATTGGGCCAAAAGAAATCTGATGAGGTTCAACAAGGATAAGTGCAGGGTCCTGCACTTAGGACGGAAGAACCCAATGCACCGCTACAGACTAGGGACCGAATGGCTAGGCAGCAGTTCTGCGGAAAAGGACCTAGGGGTGACAGTGGATGAGAAGCTGGATATTAGTCAGCAGTGTGCCCTTGTTGCCAAGAAGGCCAATGGCATTTTGGGATGTATAAGTAGGGGCATAGCCAGCAGATCGAGGGACTTGATTGTTCCCCTCTATTCGACATTGGTGAGGCCTCATCTGGAGTACTGTGTCCAGTTTTGGGCCCCACACTTCAAGAAGGATGTGGATAAATTGGAGAGAGTCCAGAGAAGGGCAACAAAAATGATTAGGGGACTGGAACACATGACTTATGAGGAGAGGCTGAGGGAAGTGGGATTGTTTAGACGGCAGAAGAGAAGAATGAGGGGGGATTTGATAGCTGCTTTCAACTACCTGAAAGGGGGTTCCAAAGAGGATGGCTCTAGACTGTTCTCTATGGTAGCAGATGACAGAATGAGGAGTAATGGTCTCAAGTTGCAGTGGGGGAGGTTTAGGTTGGATATTAGGAAAAACTTTTTCACTAAGAGGGTGGTGAAACACTGGAATGCGTTACCTAGGGAGGTGGTAGAATCTCCTTCCTTAGAGGTTTTTAAGGTCAGGCTTGACAAAGCCCTGGCTGGGATGATTTAACTGGGAATTGGTCCTGCTTCGAGCAGGGGGTTGGACTAGATGACCTTCTGGGGTCCCTTCCAACCCTGATATTCTATGATTCTATGATTCTATGATTCTATGACAGCCATTTGGGGTGGGGAGGTGTTACTAGAGTGGCAACACTGCTGTCCGCACATGCTGTGTCTGCACTAGGCCGTTCTGCCAGCGTAGCAAAACCCATATAGCTGCATGAGGTGGTTACATCACTCAGGCGCTTGTGGAAATGTTATCCTTTCTGTCCTTCCACCCTTCCTCTGTCTTGTCTATTTAGATCATGAGTTCTTTGAGGCTGGGACTGTCTCTAGCTGACTGTGTGTCTATGTTCTCCATCAGGAGCACTAGCGCTGCCGTGCTACAAACAATGAACTGCCAGAGAAGTTCAGGGGCCTGAGTGTCAATAAGAATCTGGCTCAATATATTTGCCTTTCATTCACCAGGGCAAATGAAAGAGACATGTTCAAAAGCGATGCTAAAATCTGAATATTTTTATTTAGTAACTTTCTTTCCCAAACAGAGAAAAAAATAGAAGAATATTCTCCCCCCCACAATAAAATCAGACTTTTCATATGAAGTCTTTCCAGTGGATAAAAACACGTCTTCCCTAATTATATATATATTATATTTTTTTCAGTACAGTACGGAATTAACAGGCAAAAATGAACATAGATTTTTTTCTTTTTAAACCAAATATGTTAATACCCAGATGAACTAAATGAACAGTAGCAGGTTTACTTTAACACTAAGCCGGTGTACGTACATGCCTGCATGTCGGCAGGTCCATATACAAAGTACAGATATCAGTTTGTCATGCCACTAAATCAGCTTTGTTGCTGCTGCTGGTAATCTTGGATTAAACTCCTTGTTAAAACATCACAGCTCACCCTGACTCCGAGGGGCTACCGACAGCTGAGAATAGTGATAGGAAAAAATTAGCAGTGTCTCAAGGTTTTATGTTTGATTATCATATCGAACTTAAGTGGGCAAGTCCCCTCTTTCTTTTACCTCCTCAAAGGAACGTGCTCTGTGCCGTTCATAAAGCAGTTTCCATCAGTGGCTGTGCAGATGGGTTTATCAAGGGACGAGGGACACTTCGCCCAGAATTCAAGCCAGCTCAGAAGTGGGGGAAATGTTGGTAAATCGAGATAAATCCATGCTCATATCTGTATATCAGGCCCCAGATTGCATGTCCATTATACATTCTCATTGTAAAATTCTCAACTAGGTGCAGATTTCTTACACCCCATCATTTTGCTCAGATCTGGGGTTACTGTTCTCTGTTAGTAACAGTAGTAGTTTTTCCCTCTCACATTTTGTTATGAGCTGCCTCCGAGCTCTCGAGCTGGTCTGAGAACAGGTGAAAACTCTTGTGAAAATGTTGCATTTTTCCCTGTTTTATTTGGTCAACATTTCAACTTCCGATGACAATTTTTGTCAACATTTCATATTTCAGTGAAATTTTCCATCAAAATTTCAATGACATTTTAATAAAAATTTCAACAATTATTTTCATCAAAATTCCAGATTTCAATTAAAATCTCCATTGAAATGTCAGCATTTTAATCAAAATTTTGACATTTTAATTAATTTTTTGTCAAAATTTCAGATATCAATGAAAATTTCCATCTAAATTGCAACAATTTTTTAAAATCAAGATTTCATATTTCAATAAAATGTTGTCAGCATTTCAATGAATGTTTTTGCCAACATTTCAACAGGTTTTTGTGCATGTTTCAAATTTGGATAACATTTCTCATTGAAATTTTCGCCCTGGCTCCCCTGAATTTGTCCCTTGACCTTGATGGAGTCTTGTGCCCACTTCTCAACCCTCCAACAACAAAGTGCTCAGTAGTTCTGTTAGATCTCCCTAATAAAATAAAGATTTATATTTCATTTATAGAGATTTATATATTTCAATAGATATTTTATATGGAGAGCAGAGACATTCTCCATCTTTCTATCTTTACATTACATCACTTTGGACACCTTTTCTGCAAGAAACCAGCCCAGTTCTACAACAATGTGGCTCCGAGAGGGAGCCAAAAACTACTCCCCAACCCCTGTTCTGCCTTAGCAGTCACCAGCATCATTGGCCACTTAGCACATGGGCTCCCTCATGCTGGAGCCCATCTATCTCCAAGTGGGCTCGGCTTCCAAGGCATCACAAAGGTAGAAACCATTGGCCTTTAGCCCTTCAGAATCTCAGTAGGGGCGGAAAGGTTCTGATTCCAGGTGGAAGGGTTACCTAGCTAGGCTTGGGCTAAATAGATAACATGGCAACAGCGTCTGATTGTGTCACTCAACTCCGCCACCTCGTCACCTCCAATATACAGACAGCATGAGTCTGTGTGTCTACGGTGGCTCAAGAAATATGTGCAGCGGAGCTATGGGAAGCGCCAAAATGTGGGGTCTCCCGGGGCTTCTCAAAAACATCTTCTCCACATGCTTCACCTGGCCTTCTGGAGTCATGTGGTTGGAAAACCCCAAACTCAACACTAATGTGGCTTCCACCACAAACCCCAGGCTGGCTTGAAATTTGGCCCCGGTTTGTGAACCAGGGCTGAGTCCTGGGATATCTGAACTAAACCCAAAGCCTCACTGCAATACTTTTACACATCTCTAAAGCTGTACGAGTGAGGCAGAAGCATTATCTATGGATCTAACTACATACAATCTCTCTCCCTCTTACATATAATATAGCTATTAATAAAGAACACAATATTTATACAGAGATATGTAACATTATAAAATCTGCCTAGATACACCTTAGTATATATACAAAGAGAGGTGCTATATCTCTATAGAAGTATGCAGGAATGGTGCTGTATATATTATTATTAACAGCACGTATGCTAGATTAATACGTGCTGTTAATAATAATATATACAGCACCATTCCTGTATATTTGATGGTGCTTTACCGTAAGACAGAAACACTATAAAGAATGTGTGTGTGTGTGTGTGTGTGTGTGGAGTTTCTGTGTCATTATAAAGCATGTTATTACCTCTCTCTTTTTCACTCCTTACATGGCCTCCTCAATCCCTGTTCTTGTAAGAAACCAGTGGAGTTTCTGTGTGTCTGGATATGCATGCATTTGCATGGATATGCATGCATATATATATATATATATATGTGCATGCATGTATATGGGTGTGTACATGCGTGTATATGTGTCAATGCGTGTATGAGTGTGTATGCATGTGCCGATGCTCTCCATTTTGCGTAGGAGCAGATGGGATTATTTAATTCCCTTTTGTTTATTGATAGCAGTTTAGAAGAAGATAAGACACCCCCTGTCTTTGGAAGCATCTGAACATCCGTGAATGCATGTGTGCATGCGCCCACCCACGTGAATACACTGAGAGATGGCGTGCTATCGGTCAGAGTGCCAGGCTTGTTTCCATGCATGCCCATATGTTACGTCCCTACCCACGGATTTTTTCCCTGCACTGTCACGAGGCTGTTAGGATTAGCAGGATGATGGCAGACACACAGTACATGTGGCAAGACATCCATGATTGCAGACACAGCAGAAAGCTCTCCCAGCCCCCTGTCCTGTGGACTGGACCCCTGCCTGGCAGAACAGCAGTGGCCCCAGTCTGCTCCGATTCCAAGGGATGGAGACACCGTTCTGCTCCATCCCCCTCCTTCTGCAGATCCAGGTCAGCATGGGGTCCTGAGGGCATGGGGGGGGGCGGCTCTGAGACACTTCCATAGTCTGTGGAAATGAGAGTAGTGTCCCCAGGAGTCACATGGATCAGGAGAATATTCGATACTCCTGCTTCCCTCTTTCCAAAGGACATAACCACGGGAGTGCCTGATCGATGGATGGGAGCTGCAGACACAAGCACAGCAAAGCAGGTTAAAGGACACTATCCACCTCTGAAAGTCCAGGGACCGTCCCATGCCAGTTCTCCCATGGGGAGTTGAACGTCCTCTGGATTCTTGCCCGTGCCGGGCTGCAGGCAGTGGTTTGTTGTTATTGTAGGGATGCTCATGAGCGCTGGGTTGCACACGGTGGCTTATTTTCATAGGGTTGCTTGTGAATGCTGGGCTGTTTGCTGTGGTTTGCTTGTCAGTGCCGGGGTGCATGCAATGGGCTGTTATTGTAGGGTTTCTCTTAACTGCTGGGTGGGTAACATTGCTTTTCTTTTAGAAGCAAACAGCTCTGAAGCATTTGTCTTGGGGAGCGACACATGCAGAATGGGGGTGGACTTTTGCAAACAGTCCTAAGAAACAGGAAGGTCAGTCCCATTCAAGGCTTAGCAAGCTGCCTCTCTTAGCACGGGGATTCCAACAGTGAGCATGATGTGGGTTTGATTGTTTCCTTTCCTTTTGTTTCATGTGACAAGCGTTTGAAAAGAAGAAAAGAAGCCCTCGAGCAACTCAACGTCTGTGACAAAGCCAGGCAGGAGCTCAGCTCAGGAGGCAGCAAGGCTCTGCCTATGAGCATCACAGACACGGGGCCTGGATTCTCTCTCACTCTGCCCTGGCAGTGTAAAGTGCAACTTGCAGCTACAGCCACGTTAAGACTCTTTTCGGCAGCCAGAGTGGTGCAAAGGGGCCTTAGTGTAAATGAGACTCAGGCCCCAAATGCATCTAAGCCAGTGTTGACCATTCAGAACCAGGAGGGATACAGCATTGCCAGCCCTGAGCATTCAGGAATCATGAGGCAGGTCCCTAAAATCATGAAGTTGGCTTACAACTCATGACATTGACTTTAAAAAAATAAATAAAAGTTGGGTCCTTTCTATTTGCCTTCTGGCCACTGAGCTTCTAGGGACGCATTGGGGCGACTTTGACCTTCTAGCCCCTCCACCCACAAGGGCTAGAAAATGTCCTCTAAAACAAAACAAAAGCTGAGATGCCTATATTATCCCAGGACTCCAGGAGCTGGGGCATTAAGAAAAGCACCAGCTATCACGAGAATCACGATAAAATCACATGCATTGGCAACAGTGGCAGAGTTGGGAACTCTTGCTGTCTTATCGACCTCTCCACAGTGGGTCCTTCATCTCAGTCTCCAGTACACCTTTAAAATATCAGTGCTGCAAAAATCCAGATGTGACGCCTAAACCCAATGGCTCCACCTTTAAAGAACCTGTTGGCTTCACTTGTTGGCACAAGACCTAGAATGCCAAGGCCATGCCAGGGGCAGGGCAATTGGGTGTCTCAAAGAGGGCAATGGGAGATAGGACATTCAGTAGGATCTGACCATGTGAGACCCAGGTTCTTCTGACAACGCTAGTCTGGAGTTTTTGTAATCGGATTCTTCAAACATTTACACCAGAAAGACACTCTGGGGAGTTATGGGCCGGGGGAGGGGGTTGTAAATGTATCTTCATATGGCACCTGTGGGCCAGATTTCCAGTGTGACATCCTTTACACCAGGGCCAAAGTGGGCATAAAATACTCTTATTTCTGTAGTGCAACACCCACTTTGCCCAGGGGTAAGTGATGGCGTGAGAGGCTGCGCCATGGGGAATCAGGTCCTGCCTGTTTGTTGTAACCTCGTGTAATTTATCTGGGCTGGATTCGCTCCGTTATGCTGTCTGGCACCTTTGCACAGCTCTGGCAGCACAGAGGGGCTGCAAATTATGCTACACCGACTTTCAGCCCCCCCACCCGGTCCCCCCCGCTCCCCCGCCTGCCCCGCCAGTGTAAAGAGGACTTAACATGACTGAAAATCAGGCCCAGGACTACAGCTGGTGTGGCCTGGATCTAGCCCTCTGGCTAAGTGTGTCATGTTCCCCTCTCATGACTGGTCCATATAAATATATACTGAGACCGCTCATACTAGCAGTTAAGGCAGTGACTCCTTTAACTGACTAGGATGCGGCTGTGCCTTTGGTGCTGAAGATGCCAGGTTGATCCTACATCCTACTTAGGGGGGAGATCTGTAGATAGCTCACTGGAGTGGCATTTGCAGTTACGTGGCACGTGCTTTTCCCTTTGGATAGGAATGGAATGAAGGCCCCAGCATGGGGCTAGAGGTACTGTGTGGCTGGAGGTGTGGGAGTATTTATTGTGTGCTCCAGCCTGTACAGGTGAAATCGATGTCCTCCTGACCTCGTCTTGTCATGAAAAATCTCATGGTGCTCTTCCTAAGAGTAACTCTGGTATCCTGATCAAACCTGAACTCTGGTCATACCCCTGTATCATGGCCATAATTTACTCTATTCTTCTTCACTTTATATGCGAAGCTGTTACACAGTGTTGTTATGCATTGTTGACTAGCTGCTGCGTTCCACTCCAGAGGTGGCTGCATTTCAGTGGTTGGTGAAGCTTTCCCTTGCCTGCCTCACAAGACAGTTGTCAGACTTCGTTATAGAATGTTTGAGATCCTTGGAAGAAAGATGGTAGAGAAGGGCAAGCCATTGTTTTAATGACCACGTGAAGTCAAGGCCTCGATTTTATGCTGCACGATGTGACCTGGTTTGTGAAGTAGAAAAGGCCTATTCTGACTCTCTCAGGTAGAAGGCAGGGGCACACATACACAGCAGCCAGGACTCAGAGATAGGAGAGAGACATGTCTGGGGCAATGGGAAAAGTCTAGAACTTTTCTAAAGATCATCCAGGTTTTATAATGTTCTTTCTCAAATACCTCTTCCCTCTTCTACTTTTGCACTTTCTCTGCCTGTTCTCTACCCCACCCCGTGACATCTGCCTCCCTACCCCGGGGGCTATTTCTCCACAAGAATTTTTTATAGTTGCTAAATTTAACTGTCAACCTGTTAAAAAATCCCATGGAAATTCTTTAAGCATCAAAGAGCTTTAAAAAAAATTCTCTTTTTCTTTCTCCTAAATGGAACGTAGCCCTTAAAATTCTGCAAGACTTGGAATGGTAGAACCCAGGAAGTGCTACAAGGCTCCAGATTCTAGAATCCAGGAGCTCTAACATTCTAAATGAAATGATCCAGGGATTCTCCTCCCAGCCAGTAACCAAAGTTTCAGCACCACAAAGTAAAGAGCTTTCAGATTCTAACTCAGGAAAAAGTTGGAGGTGGGGAGAGGAGGTTGGATCTTAATCACAGCCTAACTCCAGGCAAAATGATGAATTTGTGATGCTCTCTGTTTCTTTTCCAAACAATTCCATTTTCATCCCCTGACACACAGTGGGCCAGGCACTCAGCTGGTGCAGACTGGCTTGGCTCCCCCTGGATGGCGCTACATCTGCTTTACAGCACCTGGGAGCCTGACCCAGTGGTTGATTTGGCAGACGAGAGATAACAGTGAGGTCCCAATCACGTGCAGTCATTTGCTTAGACTGTCAGCTCCTTGGGGCAGAGACCATCTCTTTGTTCCATGTTTGTACAGTGCTTAGCTCCATGGGGTCCTGTCCATAATTACCACAATACAGAATAAGAATTTAAAATCCCATGGCAGGTGTTGCACTAATTGCCAGATCCCACCTTGGGTAAAACATTTGGCCAAGCTAAATTCTCCTGTCACAAGTGGATAAAAAATCCTTCTTCACTTCCTGCCTTAAACTTCTGTGCAGCGTGGACATGCAGCTGTTAAACAGCTGCCGAGTGCTGGCCCAGAGGTGGCTGCATTTCAGTGGTGAGTGAAGTAATCTTGGTTTGTAATCGTTCTGTAAAACTGGCGGAGCTCTTGGGGACGTTGGATGAAAACAAGCACTCAGATGCCAGCTGGGCTGATGGCAGTGTCCTGTTCCCTATTGCGGGGGAGAGACAAGCCATTAATGACCTTTGTCATCAGTCCTGAGGGAAAATGAAGGGAAGCAGCTGGGTTTACATCAAGGCTACAATGCTGGGAAAGAACCCAGGTGAAGGAGGAAGCTGATTGCCAATCACAATGAAGGCCGTATTGCTGATTACAACAGAAACCGATGACCTGAGCTGTAGCTCACAAAAGCTTATGCTCAAATAAATTGATTAGTATCTAAGGTGCCACAAGTACTCCTTTTTTTAATAGAAACTTTTGCTCCCAAGTGGGGTGCTGGCTCCATCTCATAGGAGCCCATGGCACTGTCTTCAGAGCAGTTAATTGTGTGTGGAATGTGCCTGAATTCTGGGCTGCCCGCTGCGGCATATGGCAAAGCTCCTACCTCCTGAAGCAGGGGCAGGCTCAGGGCTGCTGGAAGGCAGCACCACGGGGATATTTAAAGTGGGAAAGGCACCAGCCTGGGCTGCAGGAGACCTGGCGTCTGTCCCTGGCTCTGCTAGTGGCATGATGTATGATCTTGACCCTGTCATTTTTCCTCTCTGTTTCCCCTTTGTCTATGTAGATTGCTGGCTCTTGGGGCAGGGACTGTCTCTCACTATGGGTATGTACAGCACCTAGCAGATGGGGCCTATAGGTGCTAACATAACACTAATAATAAAAGCTCTTTGTGCTGGCCTGAAGCTGGACATTAAGCTATATCGTTCAGCAGCATCTGTAATCACAGCTCTGCTCTGATGCTACAGGGTGAGCCAGTATTGCAGCAGGAGGATGCATGCTGGATGCATGCCTACATATAACCCAGGCCAGAATTCAGAGAGACCCTGACATAGACTGACAGCTGAAGAGCCAAAGAGAACCATAGAGTGTGTCTATGTCCTGCATCCTCCAAAAATAATCTCCCTTTATACGCATCACAGTGTTCATGGTAGGCGTGAATTTTAATAAGGTCCATGACCCTGGTAAAGGCAGCTCCTGTGGGCCTGCCCCCCCCCGCACTGGGCATTGCGACGTGGACCACACAGTCGCTCCGCCACTCAAATATGGTGTGTCCGCCTCCGTGGAGAGGTGGATGCACCAAACCTGAGTAGTGCTGCGATGGCCCGGAACGGGGAGTCAGCCCCTGCCCCAAGGGACAGGAGCCGCTGTTCCGGAATGAGTGCGGGCCAGGCTCGTTCTCAATGCCCCCACAACTAAGCCATGACCTTTCCATGACTATGGGTTTTTTTCCCCACACCTCCACCATGGAATTAACTAAAAATTGGCATGGCAAAGTCGTAGCCTTAATCTCAATCCAGGGCCCTCCCTTCTCCATCAGGATATGCTCTCTTCAGTCCCCTGGCCTGGCAATATCTAGGCGTGTTGTGATTATCCTCACTGTCTAAAGGGATAGGAGTGGATGTGAAACTGACATTTGTAAGTTACATGGTTATAAACAAACAATTTTTTTCTGCATTCAGGGAATATCAGCGCTGAAACTGACCGGCAGCTAGTTCAGGGCATAGTAATTCTACTTTAATATCCCTGATGGGAAAAATTCTGTATGGTTTTGTAGGGATGAAACCAACAATGAGCTCTAGAAACAGAACAGGGGGAGATAGAAATTATAGGGTTCTTTAGAATTTAATAGATAATCTGAGCCTACCTTTGGGTTTTTTGAACCAACCCAGAGATAATCTATCAGACTGTGGTGTTTTCTGTGGGACATTTCCATCATGTGATCCAATCTTTGCTGGCATTTTGCAAAGGGAAATAGCAGAACAACTCTGATATTCAGCTTTGGAAAATGCCTCTGCAGCAGTTATCCACTAGGGATTTTGTAACGCACGTGTGCCATTTTAAAAGCAATGTCAAAATAGCTCTGACCTGTTACTAGCTGCTGTGTAAATATTAAGCTTTTGTTTTTCTGGGCTTTTTTTTTTAAACTCTTTACTCGTTAAAAAGAACTCTCTGTGGAAGCTATTACCATCACTCCAGTTAATAAACTAAACTAGTCTGTCTGCATTTTTACACGATACCATGTTTCTAGGGAGACAGAAAATTAAACATGGTTTCACTTCGTTTTCACACAGCAGAGAACAATTCAGCCAACATGTAGTTCCCTGAATAGTCCTTTGCCTTTTAAAAAGTTAGAAGATTTATAAATACTGTTCAATCTAGAGCTTCTCCATTGTGAATGTTTGTCAATGTATATTTTATGAAGATTTTTTCTTTTTAAAACTATAATAAAAAACTCTCCAAAACCCTTAAATGAAAGAAACTGACCCATGAGTAAACTGTTACAGGGACCATGTGGCAGGCAGAAAATCAATTTCAAATGGCACCTTAAACACAGACACAGTACTGCAGATCAGTGTATAATGTCCCTGCTCAGTTCCCAGACTTCCAAGACACTGATCCTTGAAATGTGTGACAGAGATCGGATGCGATAGCTGGCAGATCAGAGAGCCTGGGATGAAGTGGGATCAAACATTTCTTTAACACCGATCAGGTTTCCCATAGCCTCAGCTTCTGGATTCAGCATTTCTGATGTCAGTAATTTACAGTAATAAAGAACGAGATCACAGCAGGTCTGTTTGGGACAGTGGAGGTAAGGCTGGGTCTAAGCTGCATGCCTGTACCTGGGGCTCGGGTACAAAGGAGAGGTAAGTGTCCACCTTCGTTTTAACTTCTCTGGGGTATTGCTGGTTTCCGGCTTGAATGCAGGGGATTCATACTGGCTGGTGGGTCTGTCACCACTGCTCTCTTCTGGATGGAATCAGAACTGCTTGACCACCCATCACAGGCCCTGTATTGCTAAGAGTTGATGAGGGTTCTCCTTGAGCGCAGGCTGCAGTGGCTGGGAGCGACTACCGCCGTGCGCTCCCAAGCCTGCAGCATGGTGATAACAGCAGTGAAATCCAAGTCCGATTTGTCACAGTGTTATAACCATTGTGTGGACAAGAGCCAACCCAAGCTGATGATGCAAAAGCTGCACCTGGTTCCGGTTGAAGTGCAGCTTCCTTCAGGTGTGACGAAAATCCCCAGAGAGGTCTGAGAGAGGAACCCAGGGTGATGAGCACTGGATGCTGGTGCTGCTTGACAGCAGGGACACAAACCCAGTGTGCAGTCTCTCTAATTGCTGGCTCTGAGGTCTGTGTGTGGCTCTGCCAGCCCTGGGTCCAGCTGTCCCTGGTGCTGAGAAGCAAGCAAAGGGGATTAATCTCCCGTCAGGCCCCTAGACTGTATGCACAACATCCCAGGAAAATAGACCAGCACCATGGACCACATGAAGGCCTGTGGATGGCAGAAGGTGTTTTGAACTGGGACCATTTCTCTTTTCAAAGCTTCATGCTGCCCTCTCTTCATTCCCATGGAGACAGTTTGGGGGCTCTCAGAGATCCATTGTTTCTGTTGGCAAAATCCTCCCCCCAAAGCTCCCCACAGCAAATTTAAACAAATGTTTTTTCCCACAGTGAGCCGGTGGAACTCACTGCCACAAGGGTCAGAAGCTTAGCAGGATTTGCAAAAGGACTGGGCCTTTTTCTGTGTAACAAGACGATCCAGAGTTAGAAGAGTAAGGATCTAAGAAAACAACCAAGAGCTTTGGAAGGGGCTATCCACTGGTCTGCTTCAGGGCCAGTGGGGGTCAGGAGGAAAACTTCCCCATGGGCAGCTTATTCCATTGCTACAGAGTTTCAGCCTCTGAGGATGCTGGTGCTGGCCACTGTTGGAGATGGGCGGCTAGACGGGTCCTTGGCTGGATCCAGTGTAGCCATTGCTATGTTCCTAGGTCCTGGGCAGGGGAGGGAGGTGCCAGCTTCTCTTGGGGCCACCTGGCACTGTCTCTCGCTGGCAGGTTAGCTGGGCATTAGGCTTGAGTCTGCATGGTGAGGACGGGGTCAGATCAAAGGCAGAGTAGTTACCCCCCCACACCCTACAGAATCTGTGTTCTGTGGCGGGAGGATGCAGTCCTCCTGGCTGGTGACCAGCTGTCCCCCAGGGGGCCCCGGTGCTCCCAGACAGTCATGCTGCCGCCACCACGCCACTGAAAAGGAGGGATTGGAAAATGCTTTGGCATGGAGGATGGAAGAGTTGCATCCCAGCTGCTCCCTTGGGCCCAGGGCCTCCCGGGCCCAGCGAGGACAGGAGTGGCACTTTTGGGGGAACTAAAGCTGCCATCCTCCGGTGCGTTCCCAAAAAGAGTGGAGCACTGGAGTTGCCCCGTGAGACATGGAAGGAAAGAAAGAAAGAAAGAAAGAAAGAAAGAGACCAGGGGAAAAAAACAGCTAAAAAGAAAGGGTGAAGCGAATCTCCTTGGAGCTCAGTGTGCGGTGGGCAGGATCAGACGTTGCTGATGCGGACGCTCAGGGGGCTGCCCTCCCGCTCTGATTTCTCCCGGAAGGACTCCTCCAGCTTCAGCTTCTCGGGGTCCCCGAACCGCACTGTCTCGTGGACGCAGCACAAAGGCGACACCTTGACCACCTGGTCAAACAGGCTGAAGTCAGCCACGTACTTGCCGCTGGCTGAGAGGGAGATGACTGGGCTGAACTCGTAGCCCCACAGGATCTCCTCAGGCAGGTAGGAGGTGCGCACCTGGCAGGTGGCGCTGGTCGACTCCACCGTGCCGCTGAGGATCACCACCAGCTCGAAGTCTCCTTCGCCCGTGCGCAGGGCCGTGTCCCGCAAGGGGCTGGAGTCATCCACCACATGGTAGAAGGTGAGGGGTAGGATGAGGAAGGGGCTGTCAGAAGCCGTGTCCACGTGGAAGTCCACATTGACCTGGTTAAGTCGGACACACTCCCCTTCCTTGGTGAGGTAGGTGTTGAGCAGCTTGCCAGTCACCTGGCAGCCAATCAGCAGGCTCTTGCGCATGTTGGCCACCCGGATCATCAGGCAGGTCTTGCCATTGTGTTGGGCTACCACTGCGTTCTGGCTGAACTTGATCGTCTCAGCTCTCTTCTTGGGACGGGCGATCTTGGCCAGGAAAGTGCCAGTGATGAAGATCTCCATGATGGTGGTGAGAACCAGCTGGCTGATGAGCAGTACAATGGCCAAGGGGCATTCCTCGCTGATGTAGCGGAAGCCGTAGCCAATGGTGGTCTGGGACTCCAGGGAGAAGAGGAATGCTCCAGTCAGTGTGTGCACCTGCATGACGCATGGGGTGTGGTTGGCCGGGGGGTCGAACTCCAGTAGGTCCCCGTGCAGCAAGGCCACCAGGTACCAGATCACCCCGAAGATGAACCAGGTGCCGGCAAATGTGGCGGAGAAGAGCAACAGCTTGTAGCGCCACTGCATGTCGATGAAGGTGGTCCACAGGTCCTTGAGATAGAGGAACCGCTTGTCAGCGATGTGCTCCATCCGCACGTTGCTCCGGCCGTCCTTGGTCATCACGCGCCGCTTGCGCAGGCCAGAGCCGATGAGGGGGCGGCTGTCGGTCTGGGTGGTCTGGCTGTAGTACACCTTGGGGGCGGAAGTCATCTGGAGGAAAGGGCAAAAGGGATGGACATGGTTAGGAGCCACCTCAGGGTGGGCTGAGCTCAGACACAACGAGGGGCTGAGCATGGACAGCAGCTGGATGAGACAGGCAGACAGACAGCCTGTATGAGGATTGCTGGGTTGGATAATGTATTACTCAGTAATTTATTATTAAAGTTAATGAATGTTTGCCACTTTAGCCGACTGTACGGAAGGGAGACAAGGGGCAGTTTCTATTTGCTGTTAGGTCTAGGAATGTTAAATGTTTCATTCAATGATCACCATAGGATTTTTGTGATTGAGATCCTGCCCTCTATCTCCACCAGGGACACCATAGTGTGTTTATTAGCCCTTCTGATTCCTGGGCTCACTTATCAGTCTTTCTCCCCCGCGCACTTCAAATACTGGAGAAGCCTGGAAGAGAAAATTGCTAATTAACCACGAGGGGGCAGGATTCTATTAGTTTTAATAATAAATGACTTAGTAATACAATATCTTTTAGATTCTACGCTGCTTCTGGGCAGGGACAGTCTTTTATGTTTGTACAGCACCTAGCGCAACAAGAATCCAATCCTTCTTCTTTTTTTCTTCTTCTTCGACAACCCTACCAGTTCCTTGTAGATTTGCAAGAACTGAAATGACTTACACTGATAAACTCAATGCGCAGACCTCTTTCGTTCCCACTGTGTACTGTCATGAAACCAAATGTGCCAGCTTTTCAAATGGGGATCGACACAGGTATTAAATACCCAGGCATGGATGTGATCTCCTTCATTTCATTGTCAGCTATTAAGTGCTGTAATTGGAAGCAGATGGGCCATGACTGTAATTCTACAAGGCCTGTGGGTGAAGTAGAAAGTCAACCACTCTGTCAGTAGCACTGGATCTAATCTGCCGGTCAGACAGACAGAGACAGACAGACCAAACAATCCAGCTACCTACCTGACAGAGAGGGGAAATCCTGACCCATTGAAGTCAATGGTAAAACTCCTGCTGACTTCACTAGGGCCAACATTTCACCCTAAGGGTACATCTACACTGCAAAGAAAAACCTGCCACACTGAGTCTCGGAGTCCAGGTCAATTGACTCAGGCTCATGGGGCTCAGGCCATGGGGCTAAAAACAGCAGCGCAGATGTTGGGGCTGGGGCTGGAGCCTGGGCTCTAAAACCTGGCTGGGGGAGGGTCCCAGAACCCAGGCTCCAGTCCCAACGTCTCCGCTGCTATTTATAGCCCCACAAACCCAAGTCATTTGACCCTGCTCTGAGACGTGATGCCATGGGTCTTTTATTGCAGTGTATACGAACCAGCAGACACTGCCTGTCTCTTGCCATATGAATCTATCTAGCTAGCAAACGATTGTCATTTCTATCTATCTATCTATCTATCTATCTATCTATCTATCTATCATTGGAGCCTTCCCCTGTTTTGCCAATAGGATCACTCTCAAGGTATGTGTGTCGAGGGGGTTCCACAGGTTAAGGGTGTGGAGCAGCAAAGTATTCTTGGGTGAAATTAATTTTTCCACAGTCTGGTGCAGGAGGGGGGTGGGCAATATGTGCAGTGGACTTTACAAATCCTCCTCCCCCCCCACCACCACACACAGCCTACTCCTGCCTGACACATAGCTTTCTGGTCCAGCAAAGGGTTGCAGCTGGGGAGGGATGGAAGTGGCTGATCATCCCTTTCAAGATGGGAAGGAAGCCAGATGTGAACTTCCTTCTCTACCAGTACATGCCCGTGCAACCTGAACTAATGGGCATATCCATTAGCCATTAGCAGTAGAGGGCCTATGACACACATCTGGGCAGTTCTGTACAGTAGCATGTGAATCCCTGAGACCACTGGGCTCTAGCCTGAGTTGGAACTGAGCAAGGAGCCTGATCTTATTTGGAAATGACCCAGATGTGACCCGACTCCCTAGATCCTTGAAGCAGCCTGAGCGCTTACAGGCTGGGGGTGTGTCCTGGGATCGGGGCAGGTGTCATTACCAGGAGAGGATGTTATAGTTATGACTCTAATCTCACCCCAAGGAACTTCCCAAGGCTGCTAAACTGGTCCTCAAAAGTCTTCAGATTGTATTTTTTTCAGCCTGAAGACTCTCTAGAGACCCGGAAAAGGACCCCAAAGCCAATGCATCAGATCCTTTCAAACCTTAGAAATTGGCCCTTTTGACGCTAGGCCTATTCTTACTTCTTTGTACGACAGTGGCTCCGAGAGGCTCCAGCTGAGATCAGGGTCCCATGGGGCCAGGTGCTGCACAAACATGTAGTGTGTGAGAGGCCTGGCCCCTCACAGAGCTCAGAGTCTAAACAGATGATGGGTAGGGGGAAAGCAAACGTTACTTTCCCCCACTCCCTGTTTTACAGAGGAGGAACTGAGGCAGAGAGATTAAGGGCCAGATCCCCAAAGAAATGCAGGCATCTAACTCACATTGAGGTAGGTGCTGTAAGCATCTCTGAGACTCTGGGCCCAAATAAGTTGCCCAAGGCCGCATGGAGAGTGTATAGTAGAGAAGGAAATAGAACCGCTGTCATCCAAGGGCTAGTTTAGGTCAGGGCTTTGACCCTGTGATGGGGTATTCACCTGTACCGGAGAGGAAGGGGTTAATGGAGGCTTCATGGGCCTGCCACACCCTGTCCCAGAAAGGAGCAGTGGAGGTGAGTCCTCCAAGAAGCTTAGGGAGGCTGCACAGGAAGCAGCCAATTGGAGGGAGGCTGCACAGAATAGCCAATCAGGGCCCGGGGGGCTCACATAAAAGGAGCTGCAGGGCCAGAGACAGTCAGTGGTTCAGCGAATGAGCAAGGTATCCCTGAGGAGCTGAGAGGATTAGCAGTACCTTGGACAGAGCAGCTGCTAGCAGAGACTGAGGGGAGTGTGAGGGAGCTCCTGGCTGGCTGCTGAGACTAGTGGGCTGAATGCCTGGAGAAGAGAGTGAAGATGGTGCTGGGGCCTCGGGGAAGTGGCGCAGGGTATTGAAGCAGCAGAGACAGAAGTTAAAGAAGCTCAGAAGCAGGCTGCTATGCACAGGGTCCCTGGGCAGGGACCCAGAGTAATGGGTGGGCCTGGGTACTCCTCCTCCACCACTGGGAAAGTGGCAGGATTTGGACAAGGGTAGTAATTCCCCGTACACACACAAACACACACACACACACATCCTGGAAACGGGGAAATACTGATGGTGGCATGACTGGAGGGCTGAGTCCTGAAAAGGACACTGTAGTACTTGGCTTGAGGCGGGTCTGCAGGCGGAGATGATGATGGGAGAGGCACCACCAGGAGAGGGCACGTGGGCTGGCAGAGCTAATCCCCGTGACAGCCAGCAGGAGGCGCTGCTGTGGTGAGTGGGCCCCATGACTGACCCCAGGACCAGCCTTCCTCTACCGTTTCATTCCTAGTCTCCCCCCTTACACGTTTTATTTGTTGCTACTATCAGTTCTGCTCCACCGTGCTTGCAACAAGGGAGGCATGAGGTCACCGGACGCTTCGATGGTGAGTTACTTCAGCCTCTTCCTGAGCAAGGACTTGTTTAGCTTGTCAAAAAGAAGACTGAGAGGTGACTTGATTACAGCGTGTATCTTCATGCGGAGAAAATCTCGGGTACTAAA
This sequence comes from Caretta caretta, assembly GCF_965140235.1. Taxonomy (NCBI): domain Eukaryota; kingdom Metazoa; phylum Chordata; order Testudines; family Cheloniidae; genus Caretta; species Caretta caretta. Next base: position 10,290,014 of record NC_134229.1, read on the forward strand.
AGGCTCTTTCAGCTAGCAAAGCATGACATGACCCAATAAGCTGCTGCCAGACAAATTCAAATTAGAAATAAGGCACGTGGTTTTTAACAGTTCAGGTAATGAAGTTCTGGAACAAGAGCAGTGATGGGTTCTCCATCTCTTGGTCTTCAGCTCAAGCCTGGCTGCCGTTCTGGAAGATACGCCTTAGCCAAACACAAGTTACTGGGCTCAGCTCAGGGGCAATGGGTGAAAGGTAAGGACTGTGGTATACAGGCAATCACAGGAGACAATCTAATGGTACCTTAAACGCTGTGAATTCACGAAGGGCTAGGGAACAAATCAGGTCGTTCTCATGTCCTGGTCCCTTCAATAGTAATAGATAAGCCAAACCTCCTTTCCCCATTTTCCCCAGAAAGTGTCACTCTAACCCCACTGCTGCCCGGAGCACAGGGGGCATGATCCCGTACATGGATTTGCTATTATTGGTTAACTAGGCAGTGTAGAAAGCTCAATAACCACCGTGGATAAGTAGATCAGTGGCGTGATAGTGATTGACCCACATGTCAGGGCCCAGCATAGCTGTGAAAGCTCTCACCAGTCATGGATTTCCTACCCCCATATCAGCTGGGCACTTGAGCAGGTATGTTTGCATTTTTATTATTGTAGCCAGAGCCCAGGGCTCTATGGCTCTGGGTGTTGTACAGACACAGAGGCAGTCCCTGCCTCAAAGCATTTAAGACAAGGTGTGGGATAGGACCTGTCCAAGGTCCTAGGTCCCCTGATTCCCAGTCTAGCCCGCTATTCAGCAGACCTCATTAGTAGCTGCCCTAAGACTTTACCCAGAGCCCCTCTTTAATTTAGACTGGCTTAGGGAAGGCTTTGCCCTGGTCCTGTATCTCTCTGAAGTTCAAGTCACCACGAGATTATGTTCACCAGCAAATGAGTTCTCCCTTAACTATGGGCAAAAAATTTTCAGCTAATTCCCAGGGATAACATAGAGCAGTACGTGCAGTACACAGTGATGAACAGGAGGGGGAGCTCAGGGAGTTAGGATGAGAAGGAGGGTGATGGTGCCGCTTTTACGGGGGGGGGGGGGGGGGGCCAAGGGAAGATAAAAGGATCATGTGACCCCTCTGACCCCTGCTCACTTTCGTGGACACCTGTAGAGGGATAATGCTGGCTGCAGGCCAGGCCAGCAGGGGTGGACGTCTCTGACCCTACCTCCATCTAGTACATTGATGGTGCTCATTATCAGCATGGCAGTGCTGTAATCCCCATTGTCCCCAGAGCCGCCAGAGGGAGTTAGGCACCTGAATATCCTTGTGGGTCAAGCCCGGAGTGACTTGCCCCAGGTCATCTGGGAGTTCTGCGGTGGAGCAGGGAATTGAGCCCAGGCCACCAGCTGGCTCTCTAACTCTTCCTTCCTCTGACGGTGGGGCTGCCATCACCAGAAATGCACAGGGCAGTCCCGCTTCTCAGCTGTCTCTCCCACCCTGGTTACGCATCACACACCGCACAGCTGTCAGCAGGGAACCGATGCAGTAGCTCCTGCTGTGTGTTACGTGGTTGAATGAGCCCCTCCCAGCCAGCGGACGCCTCTTGGGGTTTGAGTCCCACTGGGGCGGCCAGGTTCTAACACGTACATTCACACACCGCAGTCGGCAGGTGGACGGGAACCCTGACTCCTGGAGCTGCGTAAGCACTGGCCCCAACCCTGATGGAGGACACCTTTTCACCTGGCCATGGGTGGCTGCCTGCTAGAGGTGACTCCAGGCTGTTGTCATCACTCAAGGGGCTTGGCACCTTACCACAACTAATGGGGTTTATATTCTCAGCACTCTGGGCGGTAGGGGAGTGTCACCCCCATGTTACAGATGGACACGGCAGGAGAAGTGACTGGCCTAAACTCCGTGGCTGCCTATGGCTCAGGCAGGAATTTAACCCAGGTTTCTTGAGCCCCAGTGCAATTCCCAGTTTGTTAAACAAGGCTGCCTACCCTTAGGGAGGCACCCTAATGGGTGATGTGACTGAACACGCTATGGAGCTGATCCTAAGCTCTTTGCAGTCAATACGAGTCTTTCCACTGACTTCAGCTTGCTGTGGATTGGGCCCTGAGCCAGAAGGACTTTCAAGGTGATTAAACACTCCCCATGAATATCAGGAGAGGGTCATTTGGCAGCCGTTTCAGTTAGGATTAGTGTGACCAGAGAGCAAGTGTGCTCCCGGAGTTACCTGGACTCACAGGGCCTATTCGCCACTTACGCACTAGCAGTTTAAGTGGGAACTAAGCTACGTTGTACAGGGTGAATTTCCACCCTGCCACCGTGAGCATTCTCAAGCCAAAGTCTGCAGCTTTATAACCATCCCCCCAAAATTGGTGAGTCCAGTGCAGAACCCAGGCCCTGCCTTTTTCCACGCTGAATTCGGCCCGCTCCGAATTCCCCCCACCCCAGTGGAAGTTTGTCAGGGAGGTTTCTTTGCAGGAAAAGCAGCTGCTTGGCTGGGAAGAGCTGACAGATTCCCAGCCGGGGCTCGATGCCATTTTGCCGGCACGGAAATTTGCAGTGAAAAGAAAATGTTTTGCTTTTTCCTCTCGCCCCCACCCTCGCTAATCCACATCAATGCTCATTTCCTGCTGGTGGGGAGAATTGCTTGGCAAAACTCTACCCCGCCTGTGTCCGGTTTCGTGTACTAGGCAGAGCTTCACAGAAATCCACGTGACCGCTTGTAATTGACATGATCACTGGGATCCATGTGAACAGCATGACCTGGGTGATCAGTGGAGGCGACCAATAAAACAGGATGGATGTGAGGTGATACAGAGGCAATCCCATCCCTACTATCATGCTGTAGAACTCAAGGGGTTACACCAGGGCTTTAATCTGGCCCATTGAACCTTTCATCCCTAAATTGCCAGTTCAAACCCAAGTTTCTGGATAGCAATAAGCCACTCAAACTGATTTAACAGCGTCCACACAAGGGACTCAAACTAAATCAGTTTGGAAACGATAGCTTGGCTGGCAGATGATTTTTTCCCCCCTATAAAAATTCCAGGTTTCCACTGAAAAGCAAAAAAACAAAACCAAATAAAACCACCCTGCAATTTTTTTCAGTTTTCAGCCATGGAAAACCGGTTTTTAATTTTTTTTTCTATGAAAACTGCAATATTTTGGTACAAACACATAGTAACACCCCAAGAAGTTTACAGTCTAAGACAAGGCAAAACAGGTGGGCACAACCAGGAAGCGGCTGGAGAGAGGATGCAGGGGGCAGGAAGGCGCATGGAGAACCAAAGATAACCATTAGCTGCATGCAGTTCTTAGCCAGTCAGGGGCAGTGATCACAAAATTTCCCATTGGCTTTTCAGCCTGTGAACTATTTTGGATTCTTTGTTATGTCTCTTTAATTATTGTTCCGACCAGTGTATCCGTACTGAAGCCTGCAGTTCCCAGAATCACTCTTAGGGGCATCCTGAAAGATAGTGGGCCTTACTCTCCATCACTGTCATCATTTACACGAGTGCAGATCACTGCTCTTCTGATTTACCCCCCATATTGCACTGGTGTAAACACGGACCTGAGGTACACAGGTGCAGGGTGATGGGGAATCAGGCTCAAGTACAGTGTTTGCTCCACTCCACTGCTCTGGTCTAGGGCCTGGTTTTAACGAGATTGATGTTGTTTTGGCAGGGGTCACCAGGTGGCGCTCTTGCACAGTCATAGGAGTGGTGTTAGTTTGGGGTGATGTTGTATTCTGGGGGAGCTGTTGCAAGCAACAGGCAGTTTGGTGGAATCTCTCTAACTACATTCGGCTCTTGGGGCAGAGCTGCGCCCTGGGGACCGGGCGTGGCCTGAGATGCCTGAGAGGGGGGTTGCCGGCCTGCTGTCTGGGACACTGCTGTTCCAGGACTGGTGCATGTAGTGTAAATAAATGAGTTACTCTAAAAAGTCCTCAGTCTCTGGAGCCCTGATCTCTCCTCCTATGGAACATGGACCTGCCAGCAGAGAGGTGATGATATCTTCCCCAACCGCAGCAGCTGCCACTCACCCCCCTCCGCCAGTGAACCTTGACCATGAGCTGGAGAGACCAGCCCCAGGGTTGAAGGGGGAGCTCAGTCCCTCTGACCTGGTTGGCTGTTGCCATCCCTGCTGAGGGAGCAAACCTGGTTTCTGCCTGGGAAGATGATTTTTGTGGTAGAGCCATTCGCCCACTAGGAACCAGCCTGAGACCTGACAAACTTGTTTCACCCCCGGGGACCACCCAACAGCTATAAAGGCCTCCCCTGATCTTAAACCACCCCTGCCACGGATGTGCTTGTGGCCCTCTCGACCTTATCTCTCTCCTGCTCTTCCTGGCTGCACCAGCCTCCTCCCTGTGCTTCCCCACAATCTCTCTGCTGGGGGCACACATGTCTTCTCCTCTGCAACTCCTGCCACCTGCAACTGGCCACAACAGCCTCCCTCTCCTTCACATGCCCACTGCCCAGGCCTGGTCATTCCTTTCGCCTCTGGGAGAAGGACTAGGATTTGCATGCAGCGTTGTGCAGCCTGCAAAAACCTATCGATCTATCCCCAGACACTTCCCGCATCTATCTATCTGTCCCTCTAACTATCCCCATACACACCTCTCTCTCTCTCCCTCTCCATCCCTCCTGCCATGTCCGAGCCCCTTTTGGAAGGGGGGTGGGTGTGTCTGATGGGCCACATCAGTTACTTGCTAATTACCCTCCTCCCCAGAGAGCCTTGGGTGCCTTTCGGTTTGTCACATGCTCTGGGACCCTCCGATACCAGGACCCATAAAGCACCGGCCTGCAAGATGCCCTAACTAGATCAGGCCTCCCCTCGCCAGGGCGGGCAGCCTAGGAGCTCTCCCTCCCTCCCTCGCTCTCCCTCTCTCTCTCTCTCTCCTTTCATTACCGTCACTTGTCCTCAGTGCTCCAGAGGAGGAGCTGGGCCATGAGAATGCGGGAGCACGAATCCCCCGCAAGTGCACCGGCCTGTCACCCAGAACGCCTTGCATACTAAAATCCTGTCTCACTGCACGGCTGAGGAGTAACCGGGGAAGACAGCTCCAGTCACTGGAACGGAAGAGTAGGCCGGGCACAAAGGCAGCTCCAGAATTTACTGTAGAGGAGTTTACAGCTGATCTTGCAGCTAAAGCACAGGACTGGAGGGTCGGATGCTTGGGTTCTGTTCCTGGCTCCGCTACTGTAACCACTCTGGGCCTCGCCTTCCCCATCAGCACCACAGGAGACCAGTTTCCCAGGGCTGCTGTGAGGCTGACAGGTGTCTATAAAGTGCTTTGGGATCCTCCGGTGAACAGGGTTGGGGGTAATGATTGAAGGCATAGGGCACATGTAATTAGCGAGAGGAAATATCTGGCTGTGACATGCAAAACAACAGGCCCATGCCCCTTGCCTGGTGCCATCACCAGCTACTTACCAGGCTGCCGGGCACATGGGGCACATGTTCACATGTTTCAGCTATTGACCTCACAACACTTTGCCAAATAAGGGCAGAATCACGGTCTCCCACAGTATTCTTGTCAGGAAGTTAAGGAAGTATGGGCTGGATGAACGCACTATAAGGTGGGTAGAAAGCTGGCTAGAGTGTCGGGCTCAACGGGTAGTGATCAATGGGTCCATGTCTAGTTGGCAGCCGGTATCAAGTGGAGTGCCCCAGGGGTCGGTCCTGGGGCCGGTTTTGTTCAATATCTTCATAAATGATCTGGAGGATGGTGTGGATTGCACTCTCAGCAAATTTGCGGATGATACTAAACTGGGAGGAGTGGTAGATACGCTGGAGGGGAGGGATAGGATACAGAAGGACCTAGACAAATTGGAGGATTGGGCCAAAAGAAATCTGATGAGGTTCAATAAGGATAAGTGCAGGGTCCTGCACTTAGGACGGAAGAATCCAATGCATCGCTACAGACTAGGGACCGAATGGCTAGGCAGCAGTTCTGCGGAAAAGGACCTAGGGGTGACAGTGGACGAGAAGCTGGATATGAGTCAGCAGTGTGCCCTTGCTGCCAAGAAGGCCAATGGCATTTTGGGATGTATAAGTAGGGGCATAGCGAGCAGATCGAGGGACGTGATCGTTCCCCTCTATTCGACATTGGTGAGGCCTCATCTGGAGTACTGTGTCCAGTTTTGGGCCCCACACTTCAAGAAGGATGTGGATAAATTGGAGAGAGTCCAGCGAAGGGCAACAAAAATGATTAGGGGTCTAGAACACATGACTTATGAGGAGAGGCTGAGGGAGCTGGGATTGTTTAGCCTGCAGAAGAGAAGAATGAGGGGGGATTTGATAGCTGCTTTCAACTACCTGAAAGGGGGTTCCAAAGAGGATGGCTCTAGACTGTTCTCAATGGTAGCAGATGACAGAACGAGGAGTAATGGTCTCAAGTTGCAGTGGGGGAGGTTTAGATTGGATATTAGGAAAAACTTTTTCACTAAGAGGGTGGTGAAACACTGGAATACGTTACCTAGGGAGGTGGTAGAATCTCCTTCCTTAGAGATTTTTAAGGTCAGGCTTGACAAAGCCCTGGCTGGGATGATTTAACTGGGAATTGGTCCTGCTTCGAGCAGGGGGTTGGACTAGATGACCTTCAGGGGTCCCTTCCAACCCTGATATTCTATGATTCTATGATTGATCAGCACCCACAGTTTTACAGAAGGGGAAACTGAGGGATGGAGAAGAGAAGTGACTCACTTAAGTCCATACAAAAAACCCACTCTCATCCCAGATTAGAACAGAACCCAGGCATCCTGGCTCCAACTCCCCTGCTTTAACTCAACAGGTAAAATCCCAGAGCTGGGAACAGAACCCAGGCACTCTGCCCCCCTGTTGCCTCCTGTACCCCACAGCTCGTGTCTAGTGGTTAAAGTAGGGGGCTAGGAGTCAGGACTCTTGGGTTCTATTCCCTGCTTGGGGAGGGCAGTGGGGATTAGTGGTTAAAGTGGGGCGGGGGCTATGAGTCAGAACTCTAGGGTTCTTGTCCCAGGTTGGGGAGGGCAGTGGTTAAAGTAGGGGGCTATGAGCCAGGACTCCTGGGTTCTATTCCAACCCTGAGTTTTTCAAAGCATGTGAGCCAGTTCCCCCTCCCCTCCAAAATCACGAGATTGGCTTAAAAATCATGATTTTTTTTTAAACTAATAAATGCTGAGCACTATCTATTTACTTTCTGGTTTCTGAGCCTCCCATCACATTTTCAAACTTTTCTCCACAGCCACGAGGGCTAGACACGTACCCTTCCTTTAGTGCAGACTGAGATTCTCCTGCACCTTCTTGGGTCTAGCATTTGGGGCTTCAAAACCCCCCACTATAAATCATGAGACTCACGAAGGCCAGCTTCCCTCTAGTAGATACATCCCTAGAACTGGGAACAGAACCCAGAAGGCCTGATTCCCAGGCCCCGCCCCCCCCCTTCCCACTCTATCTCTAGACAGAGGAACCATGGGGCCCAAACGATAGGGGGCCGTGGGGTGCCCAGTGCCTTTCCTTCTCACCTCTGCCATAGGGCTGGTTCCTGCCCTAGGGCTCCTGCCTGGCCTTGCCCCACTTCCAGCAGTCCGTGTCCCCTCTGCTTTGCCTGCAGGATGCTCTCAGTGCCAGCCTCAAGAACAGCTCCCCGGGGAGCTAGGGTGATTGCCCACCTGGGGCAGCCAGCGGGGAGGAGGTGGATACAAGAGAGGGTCAGTTTTGCGTATCACGTGACAAATTTCTGGGGACACCCCTGAAGCACAGACCTTGAGAGCACTTCCCTCCAGAGCTGCTAACCCGACCGCTCTGCTGTGCAGCTGAAAGCCAGCACCGCTACACAGCAACTGAGGGTGGCTGTGTCTTTGTTGGCATCCCACAATCCCATGGGACCCTGGTGCCACCGGACCTTTTACTGCCATCTACCCTGAGATGTCCTGTCCCTGTAAACGTTTGAATACTTCCTCCCACCCCAGTGAAAAGCCTCAGTTTCATGTTGTTTTCAGTTTTGCTGCCCGAACAATAAAGCTACCACCAGAGCAGAGAGCTGGGTCCCAGCTCCCTCTGGGTCTGTGTCTAAGCCCTTCTCTGCTGGGTCCAGATATAACATTTGGTGAAAAAGATTTCTAGCCCATGAGTGCCCAGCGCTGCCTCTGCCTGAAGAAGAAGAGGAAAATGTACGCTAATAATACTATGAAAGGAGGGGAAAAGTTCACCTAGAGGTACAAGGTGGCCAACTGCTGCTTTTGCTGCTGGGACAGTGAGAACCAGCCAGCTAGCGACCGGGAATTGGCAATTAACAACAGACCACAGGAACAAGCTGCTGCCTGGAGCTCCTGCAAACATAACAGTGAGGGGGAAGTAAGCAGCCCTTTGGTTGCCCTCATGCAAGCAGGCAGAGAAAGAGAAACAGCTCAGCCTGCACGGAGGGTCTATAGCTAGCAGAGGGAGCCCAAGCACAGCTGAAGGAAGAATACTGCGGACAGCTGCGATGGCACACAGCCAGAAGAGGCAGGTCAAGTGCAGATTGTGCCGGGCCAAAAAAGACAGTTTCTTTGGGGCGAGGGACGTCCAGGAGCTGTGAAGTCCAACAGCAGAGGAGAGAAAATGGCAACTTTTCTGGAGCATGTCGGTGAAGCTGATGACAACTGCAGCTCTTGAGTAGCGTACCTTGAACGTTTTGAGTAATTTGTAACTTGCAACCCCATTCCAGACGGACAACGAGTTTCAGCCTTGCCGACAGCGATGGGTCCGAAGGCACATGGACTGCTGCGTGACCTAGTGTCTCCAGCTGTGCCCAGAACGGCCACATACACTGCGATTACTGCAGCAATGGTAGCAGAATGATATTGGTTCCATGAGTGACACCAGGGAAGTGGAGAGTCAGTAGCACCGTTCGCTGAAGCTCTAAGGAAGCTGTCAGAGCACTGTCAGTTCAGACAGCCATTAAGTGATGTCCTGCATGAACAATTTGTCTCTGGACTACACAGTGACCTGACCCAGAAGAAGTTATCAACTGTATCAGCACTTACTTTCAAGAAGGCTGTTGAAGTAGCAGTTGCCCTGAAGATTGTAGAGAAGGGTTCTCTGGACTTTAGTGTGCACCAAGAAGTTCACTTCCTGCATTGGTGAGAAAGAGGATCATGGGAACGTAAAGAACTTCTGTGAGGCCGTTGTGCACAAACTACGCATGCTGAGAGGATTGCTGGACACGCCAAATTATTTGCAGAATGTGCCAGAAGAAAGGACACATCACCGTGACCTGTCACACAGTTCATTGATGAGCAACAGAGAGTAACCGTCCAGCGAAGACGACACCTCTGAAGATTGAACCTAAGAAAGGAGGAAAGTCAGGACTTCATAATGTGGGAAAAAACAAGAGCTCTAGTGACATTGACCAAAATCTAGCACTACACATGTTATCAGAAGCTGGAGTGAGAGATGGCATCTGGATCATGCCCTTGATTGAAGGAGTTTCTATAAGAATGGTGCTTGATATTGGAGCTGCTGTTTCACTGATTCTTGCATCTACCTATCACCAGACTCTGGATCATGCCCTTGATTGAAGGAGTTTCTATAAGAATGGAGCTTGATACTGGAGCTGCTGTTTCACTGATTCTTGCATCTACCTATCACCAGACTGTGGATCATGCCCTTGATTGAAGGAGTTTCTATAAGAATGGAGCTTGATATTGGAGCTGCTGTTTCACTGATTCTTGCATCTACCTATCACCAGACTTTGTCACAAGTTCCTCTGGAAGAAACCTCCACAGTTTTGAAGACTTAAATTGGAGAAAAGTTGTTCCCAAAAGGGATACTCCAGGTGGAAGTTCAACTAGAGGGACAACCAGTTGTTTTACCCTTGTATGTGATTGAAGGAAAGTATCCATCATTATTTGGCAGATCTTGGCTTGAGAAGCTCAAGATGGATTGGATGGAGATCAAGGTGATCATGAAAGCACCTTGAAATCGTCAAGAAATACTGGACAGACACTCCACAATGTTTTAAAAAGAGCTTGGACAGGTAAGAAACATGTTAATGAAGGTCACTCTTAAGTATGACAACCAGCCAAAATATTGCAAGCCCAGAGTTGTGCCTTATGTTCTGAAGCCTCTGGTAGAAGCTGATTTGGATTGTTTAGTGAACATTGGAGTCCTGTCACCAGTTTCACACAGTGAGTGGACCACACCCATCAGACCAGTGATCAAGAATAGCTCAGTCCGAATTTGCAGAGATTCAAAGTGACGCTGAATCCAGTTTTACATGCAGACTATGTCCACAACCTCGTATTGAAGATTTGTTTGCTACTATTCGTGGTGGACAGGGTTTCAGTAAATTGAATTTGCTCTGCGCATGCCAAAAATGGAGATTGAGACGGCATCTCGCAAATATCTCACAATCAACACACAAAAAGGTGCATTTTGTTACAACATGATGCCTTTTGGTATCACACTGGTACCTGCCCTGTTCCAGAAAGCCATGGATGAGATTCTGAAGGGACTGAATAGAGTTCAGTGCTATTTGGATGACATCCTTATTACAGGAAAGGAGTAAGAGGCTCATCTTCAAAATTTGGATGCTGTTTTGCAATGTTTGGAAGACGACGGACTGAGAGTACGTGAAGACAAATATGAGTTTTTCAAACCTTCAGCTGAATCCCTTGGACATGTAATTGACGTTACGGGCTTAAAGAAATTGCCGGGGAAAGAGAAGACAGTTTTTGAAGTGCCACCGCTAGAGAACATGTCACGGTCATGTTCATTCCTCAGACTGCTTAACTAATACAGTAAATTTCTGCTCAATCTGGTGACGGTATTGGCACCTTTACATGAAACATTACAAGCAAAGAAAAAATGGAAATGGACTAAAGAATGTAAGTGTGTATTTAGGAAGCAAAGAACCTGTTGACATCAGCCAAAGTTCTTACGCACTTTCGTGCTTTGCGACCATTGCAGCTGGATTGTGAAGCTTCACCAAAATGGAGCGATTGCAGTTCTTTCCATGCACATTTTTCCTAATGGCATGGAGAAACCAATTGCCTTTGCATCACAAACACTTGCCATGCCTGAGAAGAACTATGTGCAAATAGAGAAAGAAGCTCTCAACATTATCTTCAGAATTTGGAAATTCCATGTCTATCTCCATTGTGGACATTTTACCTTGCTGACGGATCATAGAATCATAGAATATCAGAGTTGGAAGGACCTCTGGAGGTCATCTAGTCCAACCCCCTGCCCAGAGCAGGACCAATCCCCGACTAAATCATCCCAGCCAGGGCTTTGTCAAGCCTGACCTTAAAAACTTCTAAGGAAGGAGATTCCACCACCTCCCTAGGTAACGCATTCCAGTGTTTCACCACCCTCCTAGTGAAAAAGTTTTTCCTAATATCCAACCTAAATCTCCCCCACTGCAACTTGAGACCATTACTCCTTGTCCTGTCATCTGCTATCACTGAGAATAGTCTAGATCCATCCTCTTTGGATCCACCTTTCAGGTAGTTAAAAGCAGCTATCAAATCCCCCCTCATTCTTCTCTTCCGTAGACTAAACAAAACTGGACACAGTACTCTAGATGAGGCCTCACCAATGTCAAATAGAGGGGAACAATCACATCCCTCGATCTGATGGCAATGCCCCTACTTATACACCCCAAAATGCCATTGGCCTTCTTGGCAACAAGGGCACACTGTTGACTCATATCCAGCTTCTCGTCCACTGTCACCCCTAGGTCCTTCTCTGAAGAACTGCTGCCGAGCCATTCAGTCTAGGTGCATTGGATACTTCCGTCCTAAGTGCAGGACTCTGCTCTTGTCCTTGCTGAACCTCATCAGATTTCTTTTGGCCCAATCCTCCAATTTGTCTAGGTCCCTCTGTATCCTATCCCTACCCTCCAGCGTATCTACCACTCCTCCCAGTTTAGTGTTATCGGCAAACTTGCTGAGGGTGCAATCCACACCATCCTCCAGATCATTAATGAAGATATTGAACAAAATCAGCCCCAGGACCGACCCTTGGGGGCACTCCTCTAGATACCGGCTGCCAACTAGACATGGAGCCGTTGATTGCTACCCATTGAGCCCAAAAATCTAGCCAACTTTCTACCCATTTTGTAGTGCATCCATCCAGCCCATACTTCTTTAACTTGCTGACAAGAATACTGTGGGAGACCGTGTCAAAAGCTTTGCTAAAGTCGAGGAATAACACGTCCACTGCTTTCCCTTCATCCACAGAACCAGTTATCTCATCATAGAAGGCAATTAGATTAGTCAGGCATGACTTTCCCTTGGTGAATCCATGCTGACTGTTCCTGATCACTTTCCTCTCCTCTAAGTGCTTCAGAATTGATTCCTTGAGGACATGCTCCATGATTTTTCCAGGGACTGAGGTGAGGCTGACTGGCCTGTAGTTCCCAGGATCCTCCTTCTTCCCTTTTTGAAAGATGGGCACTACATTAGCCTTTTTCCAGTCTTCCGGGACTTCCCCCGATCACCATGAGTTTTCAAAGATAATGGCCAATGGCTCTGCAATCACATCTGCCAATTCCTTTAGCACTCTCGGATGCAATGCATCCGGCCCCATGGACTTGTGCACATCCAACTTTTCTAAATAGTCCCAAACCACTTCTTTCTTCACAGAGGGCTGGCCACCTCCTCCCCGTGCTGTGCTGCCCAGTGCAGTAGTCTGGGAGCTGACCTTGTTCGTGAAGACAGAGGCAAAAAAAGCATTGAGTACATTAGCTTTTTCCACATCCTCTGTCACTAGGTTGCCTCCCTCATTCAGTAGGGGGCCCACACTTTCCTTGGCTTTCTTCTTGTTTCTAACATATCTGAAGAAAGCCTTCTTGTTACTCTTAACATCTCTCGCTAGCTGCAACTCCAGGTGTGATTTAGCCTTCCTGATTTCATTCCTACATGCCCGAGCAATATTTTTATACTCATCCCTGGTCATTTGTCCAATCTTCCACTTCTTGTAAGCCTCTTTTTTGTAGCATCACCTGTTACCTTCAATTTTGGATTGAAATGTGGAATTCCATCATTAGTTGCTGCTCGTATGCAGTGAGGGACATTACAACTTTCAGCTCATTTCCATACTATTCAATTTGGCTGTCATGCTTACCATGCTCAAGCTCCCGTCAATGCAAAGAAACTTGGACAAAGTGTTCTATCTCAGTTTGACGGATAGGTTGCCCTTCATAAGCACAGACATCAACAAAGAATCCACTGAGGATGCTGTTATTTCTCTTGTGAAGGGAATGGTATCATAAGGATCAAAAGAATCCTCAGTTTACACACCACATGTCACATCAACATGAATTATCTGTGAATCATGGTGGCATCTTATAGGGAAAGTGAGTGATCATTTTGAAATCACTTCAATCTCAGATTATGGAAGCTCTTCACAAAGGTCATTTGAGCATTGTATGGAGGAAGGCCATAGCTCGGAGTCGTGTCTGGTGGCCAGTGAATGACGATGATATTGAGAGGAAGGCAAAGTGCTGTATTATGTGCCAGCAAATTCAGCATGATCCTGGCCCAGCTCAGATACACCCATGGTTGTGGCCTCAGGCTCCATGGACACATATTCACATGGACTTTGCTGGACCATTAGAATGTTATATGTTCTTGGTTGTAGTCAATGCCCATTGGAAATGGTCAGAAGTTCTCAGAATGACTTCTACTACAGTGTTGGTCCTGCTTTGAGCAGGGGATTGGACAAGATGACCTCCCCTGAGGTCTCTTCCAACCCTAATATTCTATGATTCTATGATTCTACCAAGACAACTGGGACTCTTCATACCTTGTTTAGCCAATTTTGTTTATTGTTACAGTTGGACAATGGACTTCAGTTCTGCTCTGAAGAATTTCAGAGGTACGCTCTGCTCCATCCATCCTGCTACAGACGGACTAGTGGAACGCTTTGTACAGATGCTCAAGCACGTCTTAAAAGCTAACAAGTCTATTTTGAGTCCTCAGCAGAAATTGGACAATTTCTTGTTTGTCTGGAGGAACACACCACACACTACTACCCTGAAGTCACCTGCAACTCTTTTCTTGAAGCCATCTTTGCATAGCTATTGGGACCGGCTTCCTCCTGATGTTGCCTCTCATGCGTAGCCAAATCCCAAGCTCTGCAAATTGATTGACGACATGAGACGCATAATCATTCTTTTCAAGTAGGAGACTTAGTCTGGACTCGCATCTATGGCAGTGGAGTGAAATGGATTCCTGGAGAACTTGTGAGATGCATGAGTCCAGTTTTATTTGTGGTGAAACTAGCCAACAGTATTTTACGGAAACGACATATGGACCAATTGTGGCCTCAATAAGTACCAGAGTCTGGGGATGTTTCAGCAGGACTTTCTGCTCTTCCAGTCAAACCTTCTTCCATTACAACTCCTAATTTTGGTGACTTGTTGGCAGAAACTTTGGTACCAGATCCAGTTGATCCCATACCAGAGCCAGCTGATTGCTTACCACTGACTGCACCTGTTGTTCAGGACACAGCGTGAAAACCAGGGGTATGCCTGCACTTATAAATTGTATAATTAATATTTTGCTATTCCAGGGCAGAATAATCCCTCGGTCCACCCACAACTTCTTGTTAGTGTTTTACGATAGCCACGTAAAGCATAATGTATGCTTGGTAAGTCTTTTAAAGTAGGATGGAGGAATGTGAAGTCCTGTCCCTTTAAATGTCAGCATATTCCCCCAACCCAGTGAAAAGCCCCATTTTCCTGTTGTTTTGCTGCCTGAATAATGCAGATAGCTGAGTCTCTATCAGCTCCCTCTGGGTCTGGGTCTAACTGCTGCTCTACTTGGTCCAAATATAACAGACCTACCCGTTACGTGACTAGAAGCCACTTCCCTCCCCCCTGTTGTCCCCATAGAAATGGGGGTACTTGCTTGAGTGTGACTACAACCTCATGCTCTGGGGAGGCCCCCATCTGCCCCCTGCTTGCCTCGGTGTGGCTGGAGGGCTGCACTGAAGGAGCAAGTCTTTCCACTCCAGAGACTGGGGCAGGATGGGATGCAAATGCATGAAGGGAGAAAGTGGGGCTGGAAGGCGGCAGGAGAGGGGGCCCTGCCATCTTACATAAGGCCCCAAAAGCAGGGCTTTCTCTCCCCTTGCTAATCCCCAGCCTGGGAGATAAATGGAACCAGACAGAGACAAAACCCGCCAGGGAAGAAAGCGATGTGTGTTTCTGACTGAGTCACGGCCAGGCTCCCCCCACCCCAACCCTTTGCTTCCCCCAGCCCCGGTCTCCTTCCCTGCAAACAGAAAACAAGCCGGGAGGGAACAAGAAAGGCCCTTTTCATCTTCGCGTCAATGTTTGGAAACTTGTCCTGGAAGCGAAGAGCTTGGCTCATCCTCATCCTCCCCCCACTGGAGTCACATGGCCCCTGCACCGCCCTTTCTTGTTTCATTGGCGTTTCCGGTGGCTGGGGAAAGGGGGGGGGACAGTGAGGTGTTGTGGGGCAAAAGGGCCAGGAAGTGTCATTCTATGTATCCACCCCATTCGCTTGATCGCCCATCTCGCTCCAGACAGGCTTTGTGCACCTGTCCATCTCTCCGGCTGCTAGAAAGAAGGCAGAACGTTCCTTGCCCTTAATATGCCAGCTGTTGGCACCACCGGGCTTCTCTCCTCAGGCCTGGGTGGGAGGAGCGGTGCCAGGATAAATCTCTCTTCGTTATAATTCAGATGGGGTGCAGATCTAAGATGGATCTGAGGGTGGGGGACCCTAGGTGGCATTTTGGGTCCCTGTTGTCAGAGTTGGCCCCCGTCTTTGGCTGAGTCATCAAAATGTCTGTGCTTCCCCTTTGTTACACTCTCCTCAAAGGACGGCGTCTCTTTCCTTTGAGGATCCCCTCAAATCACCAATGCATGTGGCCATCCAAGAAAGAGAGAGGCTGGAGCATTGATCAGCTGGCCATGCCCCGAGGAAGCCCTGTGTTAATATTCTGCTACCTGGCTGCAGTGTACAAAGGGTTAGGCTGCATTCCCTGTCACCGGTGCCTTTCATCCTGCCTGACATCTCTCCCACCCCCTCACCAAGAAGGATGCTGACAAGCAGACGACCTTTATTTTTGGCCTTCTGAGTGGATCAGATTGCACTCACAGTGACAGGTTTTTTGGAAAAAATCTTCCCCCCCAGGGCCTCCTCCCAAGCCCCCTCTTCCAGCATCGCCAGTTATTGTGGTCTTATTGTGAGACCCGCAATATTTGCTGTTTTTCTTTCAAGCACCAGCTCCTGGAGCCATGGAATTATGTGCCTCCAGGTTGAAGAGAGAAGCTGGAAAATGTGAGCCCTGGAGACCGCACTATTATCACCCCCTGATTTTTAACACAACCTCAGAATTTCTGACAGGGCTTGCTCATAGTTTTTGAATACTTGGCGAGGGCAGTACATGATTTACAGTAGTTATGTGACTCCACAGTCATCTGCCCAGAACCTAACGAGCTAGCAAAGTATTATCACGATTTTATAGACTTGGAAGATGTGGCACAGAGGAAATAAGCAACTTGTCCAAAGTCACCCACAATCACCAACACACGGGGGACTTGAACCCAGGTCGCCCCCATTGCAGCCCCATGTCCCTAACCACTATGCCACCCAAGGTTATCCTTCCTCCTATTACACCCATCTCCCTGTGCTATGCTCTCACCCGCCCCTATGGCCCTGACTCTTAGGTCCAGCACAGAGCCCCAGGGTTGGGGAGCACCTCCTTTCCTCTGGCCACATCCCTCTACTTAGGAGGTTGTGAGCTGGGGGCGAGGGGCATCCAGAGAGGAATCAACACCCTCTGCTGTGCACACACCTCTGAGACACAGGGCTTGTTGTGGCATAAGGGTGGCTATTTGTGTAGGAGCCCCTTGTTAAAATAGTGGTGGCAAATCACATGATAGGAGTGGCCTAACATACTATTGCCCAACATACGTGCTCCTGGGAAAGGCCAGGACTGGATTAGCCCGGCACGCTCCCACAGCGAGCGCTCCTGCCCCGCTTCCCGCAGCGGCCTCTGCTGGGAAAGGCTGGGACCAGAGTAGCCGGGAGCTCCCTGCACAGCCAGCGCTCCTGCCCCACTCCCCACAGCGTCCCCTGCTGGGAGAGACCGGGACTGAAGTAGCTGGGAACTCCGCCCACACAGAGTGCTCCTACCCCGCTCCCTACGGCACCTCCTGCTGGGAGAGGCTGGGGCTGGAGTAGCCAGGAATGCCGCCCCCTTCTTCCCCCCATGGGCAGTGCTCCTGCCCTGCTTCCCACAGTGCCCCCTGCTGGGTCACACCAGGACTGGAGTAGCTGGGAGCTCCCAACAGTAACTGCTCACCTAAAGCAGCATTACTCTGACCTTTGGAAGCTGGCCCCCACGTCAGGAACATGAAACCAGCGGTTACCCCCAGTGCCCTGCCATGTGTTGTTGAAGTCCTGTACATCTTAACACATACATCTTCAGTCCCTTTGCACGGCTAAGCCGCTACATTCCCCTGCCAACTCAGAAAGGGAAAGGCTGGTGTGCACCAGGAGCCGGGCTCCCCTCTGGTTTCTCTCATGGTGTGCAGTGAAATAGTTAACAATGGTGACATTAAAAGCACCCTCAAGGGCATCTGAGTCTGCCCCCATGGAGACTCACGGGGTAACTCTCACCTTGGAGGGATTGTTTCAGGCTCTCTGCAAGCTCAGACAGGCGCCCGTGCACCAGTTCCACTCGGAGCCCGTTTTCCAGGGGTCCTTCATTACCACAGCAGTTAGACACTTGGCTTGTTCTTTTTTTAAATGACTGTGGAGACTCTGGAGAACAATCGAGAGGCTTGTCTGAGCCCATCAGAGGATGGGCCCCCCTCCTCCACACTTTAGGTAACACAGCCCCGCAGGTGCCCTTGGTTGGAGCTGAAATGGCAGGAACTGGGCTCCCCTCCCCAGGCAGCAGCCCCACGCTGCCCGCCATCATTCATCCAAAAGCAGACGGTGCAAAATCTGAGCTGACAATCTGCCGCCGCGGTGAATAGCCAGCAGATCTGGTTCCATGTAACCTCACTCCCGGGACCTTCTCCAAGCAATTTTCTGGAAGGGCCTCGGAGCTTTTGGAGTCACAAAAGGTGAGTGTGCGCGCCGGGCAGCAGGGGCCCCTCTCCGATAGATCTGGGAGCTGGGACGGCCAGGGAACAGCCATGATGACCTCCGAAGCATAGGGGAGGAAAAGATGGTGTTTGCAGAACTGAGGCTGGAGGCAGGATTGTAGAGATGCACGCAAGGAAGGGTGCCAGACCTTCGGGTTAGGGAGTGCTAGAGGAGCTAGGTTCAATTCCCAACTCCAGCGTCGCTCCCCTTGGCGAGTCACTATGGGTATGTTTCCACAGCAACTAGACACCTGCGGCTGGCCTGTGCCAGCCGACTCCTGCTCGTGGGGCTCGGACTGTGGGACTGTTTCATTGCTGTATAGACTTCCGGGCTCAGGCCGGACCCCAAGCTCTGGGATCCTCCCACCTCGCAGGGCCCTAAATCTCGGACTCCAGCCTGAGCCTGGAAGTCTACACAGCAATGGAACAGCCCGGTGAGCCCGAGTCAGCTGGCACGAGCCAGCTGCGGGTGTCTAGTTGTTGCGTAGACAGACCCTTGGTGCTTCAGCTGCCTGCTGTAAAAGTGGGGCTAAAAATCCTTCTCTTGTCCCTTTAGATTATAAACTCTTTGAGTAGCAGTGTCGGGGCCTAGCCCAAGGGGCCCCTGCTTGTGGTTCGGAAACATGGAATAATAAAGGCATGATCACAGGGTATAAGTACCTATGTGGGGAAAGAATATTTAATAATGGGCTCTTCAGTCTAGGCAGGAAAAGTCGAACACGATCCAATGGCTGGAAGTTGAAGCTAGACAAATTCAGACCTGAACTAAGGTGTACATTTTTAACAGCGAGAGTAATTAATCGTTGGAAAACCTGCTAAGGGATTGTGGTGGATTCTCCACCACTGACCATTTTAAAATCAAGACGGGATGTTTTTCTAAAAGCTCTGCCCTCGGGAATTCATTTGGGCAGGTTTTCTGGTGTCTGCTCCATAGGAGGTCAGACAGATGATCACAATGGTCCCTTCTGGCTTTGGAATCTATGAATCCCCCTTCCCGCCAGGGCCGGCTGCAGGCACCAGCTTTCCAAGCAGGTGCTTGGGGCGGCAATGAGAATGGGGCGGCAGGCCGTGTCCCGCGGCGGCCATTCGGCGGCAGCTCCGCTGCTCTTCTGGGGGCGGAAGCAATTTGGCGGCGACTGCTTGGGGCGGCAAAATTGGTAGAAAGAAAAGGAGTACTTGTAGCACCTTAGAGACTAACCAATTTATTTGAGCATGAGCTTTCGTGAGCTACAATAAATTGGTTAGTCTCTAAGGTGCTACAAGTACTCCTTTTCTATTTGCGAATACAGACTAACACGGCTGTTACTCTGAAAATTGGTAGAGCCGCTCCTGCTTCCCCCAAAGGTTTTGTAACACCCTGACTGCCAAAAACACCAGGCCGTAAGCACCCTGACCACCTTTGTTTGGTCTCTCTTTCCTAAGCGCTGATTTGGTGTAGGAGTGTGGAAAATGTCAGCATTCGAGGGGTTAAATCCCACAAACACTCACTCACACACACACACACACACACACAAACCCTCTAGTGGCACAGAGCCACACACACCCCTGTGATGGCATTCAGCGTGCTTGCCTGCAGTTTAACGTCCCAGTGCTCCTGGCACTATCTTAATGGGCCATTGTTCCACTAAATCTTGGAGAATAAAACCCTAAAGAGATCAAAAGTAATGGGTGGGTGCAGGCCTGGGGGATTTCTTTGATTGTTACTGAGCTGCACACAGAGCTGCCTCTTAAATACATGCTCCTGAAGAACATTTGTATTTATTACTGTCTAGATGGCATTTGACTCCAGCTGTTTTTGCTACTAGGAAGGTGCTTGGTTGGAGCAGTTGTGGGGAAAGGGGAACAGAGGAATTAGACCGTTTTGAGAGGAAATTATTAAAGAGATTGATTTTTATGACAAAATACTGGCTTCCTCACCGTCTCCTGATCTGCTTACTTAATGATCCAGGGAAGGATCTGCAGTGTAAACAGAACAACACATTCATTTCTTTTTTTTTTATTGTTAGCAGCTAGACTCTGGGTTGGAAAAATGTGACTCTCCTATGGAACTGGGGCATAATAAAATATGGATTGGCCTTGTAATGGAAGATCTTTCACCCCAAGAACGGGCACAAGAGAAGCTCCAAAGAGAAGATAGGTATTTAGAAGTTTGGTCGTCCTGTCGAGTGTTGTCAGAGGAGAAGGGCTCCCCAGCCAGCAAACCAGAATCTAGCCAGGTTCTTTGAATATTAACTTGATCCTGAATAAGTAACATAAATGTAGGATGTTAATGGTTTATTGTAACTTTGGTTCAATAAAAAGTGTCACAAAACCCAAACAAAAAACAGGCTCATGGAAACGAGAGCTGGAAAAAGGCCTGGTAGATTCCAGCTAGACTCCTCCAGCCCCATACCCCCAAGGGCAGGGCAGCATCGTTCCTTGTCTACACACACAAGTTGTACTGATTTAACTGTGCTGGTCTAGATAAAGCAAAGCAACATTCCTAAGTGCTGGTTAATGCCAGAAAATTAGACTGACCCTGCTATGTCACTTGGGGGTGTGAAAAAGCCACATCCCTGAGCAGTATAGTTAAGCTGACCTAAGTCCCTGGCATAGACAGTGCTAGATCGCTGGAAGAATTCTTCCGTTGACCTAGCCACCGCCTCTCAGGGACGTGGTAACACCCAGGGGAGAACCCCTCCCATCGGCATAGGTCATGTCTACATTGTAGAGCTGCAGCGTTTTAAAGTGCAGATATAGTGTAAGAGGGGCACTGTCATATCAGTAGAAAAGTGTTTATCCTGCTATAGCAACTTAAAGTCTGCTGCAGTTTCCACGGTATACATCTGATGAAGTGAGCTGTAGCTCACGAAAGCTCATGCTCAAATAAATTGGTTAGTCTCTAAGGTGCCACAAGTACTCCTTTTCTTAGTGTGAAAAGGGGAATAAATGAGACTGGTACATGGTCCCTTTCTGTACCAATAGAACACACCGGTATGTACCAGGATAATACACTAGGGGGTGAACTGCTATAATTGTAGGGTTAAAAAATAACCCTGCGTCCTGATTCTGGGACAAAAAGTCTGTGTGCAGAGCACGGACCCAGGTGCTGTTTTAAATGTCTCCGGCCAGGGTGCTCCCAGGCCTTCCTTCTGGAGATGACTGCCCACTAGCCTAGCCTTTGGAAGTAGAGGACCCCTGGCACCCAGGTCAAGTCCCTGTTCTACCGCACACCTGGGCAAGTCACTTAGGTCATGTCTACGCTGCAAAATTAAGTCGACCTACCTTACTTTGGCATACAGCTGCCGCAGCAATTCCAGGGCAGGTGCGGGTCTACCCTTTGCTCTTTGTGTCAGCAGTGTGCGTCCTCATCAGGAGTGCTAGTATCAATTGTACTGCCAGTGTGGGGCATTGTGGGTTGGCTTCTGGAAGCCAGTAACAGTCGATATAGGCAATGCAGCGTCTACACAGACGCTGCGCCGACTTAACTACATCGCCCGGGACTCTACGCTGCTCAGGGCGGGGGAGTTATGAAGTCGGCCTAGGCTGGGGCAGTTACATTGGCAGGAGTGAAATTTTAAGGTGGACACTTCCACAGTTAGGTCGGCGTCAGCTTCCCTGCGTCAGCTGAACTCTGTAGCGCAGACCGGCCCTGAGATATTAACAGGAGCCAGATAAGGGCATGTCTACACTTAAAACCCGGGATCGGCGCAGCCGCACTGCCACAGTAGCACTTAAATGATGCTGTAAGCCGACGGGCGAGAGCTCTCCCTTACCATTTTTAGCAGGTGGAGGGGTGGGCTGATGGTGTAGCAACCAGACTAGGGCCTCGAGGGCCAGCGTCCTGCCCCTCATGCAATCTCTTACACCCCTGCAAAGGGAATTTAAATGACCCCCATTCAGAGCCAGCCCTTAGTGTGCTGATCCTCGCGCTGCCACCCCCTCCCTTGCTGCTTTGCGGCACTCAGTCTGTGCCTCAGTTTCTCCTTCTTTTGAACGGAGTTAATGAGACTTGACTGCAGCGGAGCGAATAATGGATTTTTTAGTTCAGGGGCCAAACCAAAAAATCTGGGGAAAAAAAGATCCAGTTCAATTTGAAGCTAAACCAATTTTTCCAACAATTTGCATCAAATCGAAAAACACGGGAAAACTTTTTGAATTGATCAAAACATTTTGGGTTGACTCAAAACAAAACTTTTTAAAAGTTTTTCTTTTTTTTTGATTCAGCTGTTTTCAGGGTGTTTTTCAGCGTGTGTGTTTCAATAGCCAGATTGGAAACCAAAACACTATTTCAAAGTGAAAAATCAAGATGGGACATATTAACTTTTTTAAAAATATGTTTGTTTTGTTTTTTTCAGCCCATCCCACCCGTCCGTCCTGCCGTGGCTACACTTCTGTATTTAGCACACCAGCTTGCCCAGAGCTAGTGCAGGGATGCCCGTCCTAGCTGGAAATTATGTCGCCAGTGCAGATAGACTCTGTCAAATCATAGAATATCAGGGTTGGAAGAGATCTCAGGAGATCATCTAGTCCAACCCCCTGCTCAAAGCAGGACCAATCCCCAATTTTTGCCCCAGATCCCAAATGGCCTGCTCAAGGATTGAACTCACAACCCTGGGTTTAGGAGGCCAATGCTCAAAGCACTGAGCTATGATAATAGTGCTGCCCTCTGTCATGGGGGTGGGAGGCAGGGCTGAAGATTGTGAGGCACTCACAGGCTATGCTTGGGGCTGTGTAAGACCCACAGACAGATCTGGGTCCCCTCCCCTCCTGCTGCCACTGGGTAGGGTGACCAGATAGCAAGTGTGAAAAATCAGGACAGGGGAGGGGGGTAATAGGTGCCTATATAAGAAAAAACTCCGACTATCAGGACTGTCCCTATAAAACCGGGACATCTGGTCACCCTACCACTGGGGCAATGGGGCAGGGGACCGTGGGTCGGTGTCTATGCTGGAGGCTGTGACAGGAAGGTGAGCTTTGGAGCAGCCAGCCAGAGACTGGCACGCAGGGCTGCTATTGAAATACACTGTTGCTATGCTGGGAATTCTACCTGGGTGAAAACAGCCCTGACGGTGGCTTCGGGAGCCAGGCATGCAGCCCGCCTAACAAGGTGCTAATTGCTGCTCCCACCTTCGAGGTGCCCCAGCGTGGGCAATAGACAACACCAGGCCCCTGTAACTGCCTGGAGATAAGCACAGGGGGCTATTATGCAATGAGCAGCCAAGCAGCAGGTCTGTGTCTTCTGCTCTGGGTGCTCTGGGTGGCTGCGGGTTGGACGCTTGGGACCTACAGATGCTGGCGGGGTTTGTAAAAGGGCTGGCACCGTGCCCAGTTCGTGCCATGGTTGACCTGTATACCGGTACCTGCCTGAAAGCAGAACTTGAATTACTATTGCTAGGGTTATGACTTGCTGCTAGGGGCAGGGCTTAATCTGGGACCTTCAGCGGTAAACACAGAGCTAAAGGAGCGACCTCCTTAACTGGTAGCTGCAACGTCATTAATATTTATTATTTGCAAGACTGTATGACCAAAGACTGTATGACCTCTGTTATGGCTCAGGACCCTGTACGAACACAGAACAAAAAGACAGTCCCTGCTCCAAAGAGGATGCTGGATGCTGAAGTAGTAGGTTGTTATCCTCTGCATGTGTAAGCCACTAGATGGGGGTGTGACACACACATTTTACATGCATGTACAATAAGTGGAAAGGCCTCCCTTGTTTCGCCCTCATGTTTCATTTGGTGATACCTTCCTCCAACCTCATGACAACAGATGCTGTTGTGTTGGCTGCACAGGGCAAGTTCTGGCATGACACATCCCCGTCTTGCCTGCCTTTGCGCGCCGACACTGATCATGTTGCCTGAGCGGTGCATCATGGGAAAAATCCACACCCCTCTCCCAAAGCGCCTCGGGGATGAAGAACCCAGGGACATGTGCACAGAGCGGCACCAGCAGGACGCAGGGCAGTGTGTTCTGGGATGCCCTGCTGCACACCAAGCTGGGAGGAAGAAGGGGATGCACTGGCATGCGGCCTGGTGGGCGGGACTGGCCAGCACGATGGGAATGCTTGTGCCAAGGAAAAAGGGCCAAACTGTGTGAGACTGGAAATGAGGCCAAAGGTTATTTTCCCTTTTCCCAGAGAGTCCGAAAGGGGGAGAGTTGGGGAGCGGGTGGGGAAATGGGCATGGGGAAGGGACTTGGAGAGCTGCTAGACTGGTGGCTGGGGGACATGAAGGGACCAAAGGCAGCCTTGTTCCTGAATGCTTAAGGGGCTGAGCAATGGAGAGCTTTATGGGCAGAGGACTATTGGTAGAAGGGGATGGACAGTTGGGGTTGCCACCTTTCTAATTGCTGGTAACCGGACCCCCGAGGCCCCGCCCCCTGACACACCTCTTTCCCTCAGGGCCACACCCTGCTCTGCCTCTTCCCCTGAGGCCCTGCCCCTTCCCCAAGGTCCCGCCCCTGTTGCTTGCTCCTCTCCTCCCCACCCCCTGTCACTTGCTGGGCTGTCCCTGTTTTTCACCGGATTTTCTGGCTGTAAACCGGGCACCTGGCAACCCTAAATGGCACCTGGACACAAGCCAAAACCCAGTCTGTCTGGGTAATACCCAATGGCCGGTAGAGCCTCAAGGCAGGGATGGCCATTGAGGGTGGGGGCGCGAGGCGTACATACAGACTCTGCTGCCAACTGACGTTTGGTTTAATGCACTTCACTGTAATCTAGTGTCTGAGCCACAGCCCCCTCCAGCCTTGCAAGGGGAAGGCCTCAGTCCCACAGCCAGCCCAGTCACTGGTAGCGAGCGCTCCCCTTTTCTCATGCGCTCCCCAGGGTCAATGGGCAGGGGGTGAGGAGGGAGTTGGGTCAGTCCTTGGCCTCCTAGTTCAGGCTGCCAAGCCAGGTCAGTGAGGGTGACGGCAGCAAGCACACATTCCCAAAGCTTCCAGCACTCCTGGATGCTCAACAAGATAAGAGACAAACATCTGCCCTTGGGGGGCCCAGTGGGGAGGGCTCTAGAGAGCACAGGGTTCTATGCCTGGAGCTGCCAGCTCCAGGGATCATTTTATTTCTTAAATCCTCAGCTCCTGGAGTCATGGGAAGATGTGAGAGTCTCAGCTTCCATTTAAAAACAGAAGGCCGGTTCTAGCTATCTTGCTTGCAGGAAAAAGCTTGAGAATGGCACCCAGGTGCCCCCTGACAGGTCAGAAACCAGGAGGCAAAGAAACCGCGTTTATAATTTTAAAAAATCTCATGATTTTTTGGGCACGACTCATGATTTGCAAGGGCTCAGGGCTGGTGATACTGTATTCCCCGCTCTGCCACTGACTCCTGGGTGATCTTGGGCAAATCACTTTGCTTCCCTGTGCCCATTTCCCCTCCTGCCTTTTGTCTGTTTAGCTTGTGAGCTTGTTGGGCAGGGACTGTCTGTGTCTGCAGTGCCCAGCACAACCGAAGCCAGATATGAGCTGAGGCAGAGACTGTCTCTCACTTTGTGTCTG
Organism: Caretta caretta; assembly: GCF_965140235.1. Taxonomy (NCBI): domain Eukaryota; kingdom Metazoa; phylum Chordata; order Testudines; family Cheloniidae; genus Caretta; species Caretta caretta. The sequence continues at coordinate 10,315,568 of NC_134229.1, forward strand.
AGCAGCGGCCAACCCCAGTACTATTCAGTCCCCAGACAGACTGCAGGGGATCCTGCACACAACAGCTGTGCTTGGAATATTTGCTCTAACCTCAACTCCAGGAATTTGCATTAGTCGTGTCAATAATTTACAGGGAGGGACAAGCAAGGAGAGAAGCAGGCTGGTGTGGGGCAGAGGAAAATTGGGCTCTGAAATGAGATCAGCGGTGCCTTGTTCAAAGGGAGCTGTCTCTAAACCTAGCTTGGAAAGGATCAGGCAGGGAAGTGGGGTTTAGTGGGGTAGAGCGGGGGGCTGGGAATCAGGACTCCGGGTTCTATTCCTGGTTCTGGGAAGGGAGTATGCTGTAGTGTAAGGCACCCGGGAGTCAGGACTCCAGGGCTCTAGTCACACCTCTGGGAAGTCCTAGTGGTTAGAGCAGAAGGGATGCCAGTCAGAATCCAGACTCTAGTGCCGGCTTTGGGAAGACGTGTGGGCTAGTGGCCAGGTGCAAGGCCTCCTGTGTTCTGGTCCTGACTCACTATTTTGCCTTTGGGAAGTGACTTCCCCTCTCTGCGCCTTGGTTACCCACGTGAACTCAGTGCTGTTATGCCTTGTGGTACATATCTACATCCCCTGTTATTAACCTCTACAAAATGCCATGAGGTCCTGCCCTAGTGAGGTCTGTGGAAGTGCAAATTATTACTAATGGGAGGCAGGTGGGAGCGATGGACTCTGGGCCTGGCCTGTAGACAGGGGCAGAAGAGGGGGCGTGAGCAAGGAGCTAGCTGGCGTCGGCGGGTGGTGCCCCCTGCATCCTGCTAAGGAGTGGCAGAGTGGCTGCACCGCCCCCTCTGAGCAGGGGTCACAAGGGGTGGCCCAGTCCAGTTGTAAAACCAGCCCAGTAAACTGGGTAGTGAGCAGTGGCATGGAGGCCTCTGAAGTGACTGAGCTCAGTAAGTCTCCTGCGGTTTGGCTCAGGGCCCCCCAAATGTTTGTAACTGGGGTGAAATGGGAGGGGGCGAGTGAGGCCTCTGTGAAGGTGATATACTGGGACTCCACATTTCTCTCAACAGGCCTGTGAGGGGATCATGCTCTGGTGTTGGTTCCTCTCCAGTAAAAACATCATTACTGTAATAGGTATAATGGTTAGGGATGGGGCAGAGCCACCTGGACAGGAAGGAAGGTTATTGTCTGCAAGATCCAGTGGAGCTAATCAAATTTGCAGAGGACACCAAGCTGGGGGGGTTGCAAGGAGTTTGGAGGACAGGACTAGGATTCAAAACGACCGTGACAAATTAAAGAATTGCTCTGAAATCAACCAGGTGAAATTCAACAAAGACAAGTGCAAAGCACTGCCCCTAAGAAGGGAAAAAAACCCAGTGCAGAACTGCAAAATGGGGAATAACTGGCAAGGCGGCAGGACTGCTGAAAAACATCCAGGGGCTGGAGTGGATCACAAATTGAATATGAGTCAACAACGGGATGCAGCTGCAAACAAGGCTAACATCACTCTGGGGTGTAATAACAGGAGCGTTGTACGTAAGACACGGGAGGTAACTGTCCTGCTCTACTCAGCCCTGGTGAGATCTCAGCTAGATACTGTGTCCTATGCTTGGCAACGCACTTTAGGAAAGAGCTAGACAAATTGGAGAGAATCCAGAGGAGAGCAGCAAAGATGATAAAAGGTTTAGAAAACCTGACCTATCAGGAAAAGATAAAATAGCTGGGTATGGTTAGTCTTGAGAGAATATGACTGGGCGGGACCTGAGAACAATCTTCAGAGATTTTAAGGGCTGTTACAAAGAGGATGGGGATCAATTGTTCTCCAGGGCCATTGAAAGCAGGACAAGAAGTAATGGGCTTCCTCTGTAGCAAGGGAGATCTAGGTTTGGGGAGTTCAGCTCTGGGACAGGCTTCCGAGGGAGGTTGTGGGCTCCCCTTCATTGGAGGTTGTCAAGAACAGGTTGGACAAACCCCTGTCAGGGATGTTCTAGGTTTACTTGGTCCTGCCTCAGTGCAGGGGGCTGGATCTGATGACTTCTTGAGGTCCCTTCCAGCCCTACATTGCTATGACTCTATGATCATTCAGTGTATTTCACACTTTGACTCATACTGTATTCTAAACCATAGAGTTTAAGGCCAGAAGGAACCATTAGAGCCTCTAGTCTGACGCCCTGCATAACACAGATCAGTCAGTGTCACCCAGCTGCATCTGTATAGAGCCCAATACTTAGTGTTCGACAAACGCATCTTCCAAAAAGGCAGCCAGCCTGGACCGGAAGACACGGAAAGATGGAGAAGCTGCCTCTTCGGGATGGATTTGATCTACTCAGCTGCTGGTGGAATAACTATTCGCTGAATAAATCGTCCCCTCATAGGGTGACCAGATAGAACGTTTGAAAAATCGGGACAGGGGGTGGGGGTGGGGGGTAATAGGAGACAGAATAAGAAAAAGCCCCAAATATCAGGACTGTCCCTATAAAATCGGGGCATCTGGTCACCCTATCCCCTCAGTAGCAGCCATAGGTCGTTCAGTGGATCTGTTTTGCATGACATTTGATCGGCTCTGCTCCCAGTTGCAGGAGATTCACCCACCAGCCCAGTGGCCTGAGTTTGGCTCACAGGGTTTCTTTCGCAACATAACAGCTTTGTAGAGGGAACCCAAGTCACTTCTCTTTTAACCCTTCCTGCTCTAGCCCCGCACCACCTTCTATTTCATACAGGGGATCCAGGCATCACCCCCAGCTCCACTCCACCCATGAGGATCATCTGGGATGACCAAAAATGGCTGAACTGTCCCCCCTGATTATGAGACTAACTCCAGCGGCCACACTGTTGTCCGCATCTGATGTCTCAGCTGCTTGGAAGTCTCATTATATGTGTGTGCAGCACCTGGCACAACAGGGCCTCGACTGATAGCCTCTAGGTGCTGCTGTCCACATTGTGCAGATGGGGAACCAAGGCACAGAGAGACTAAGGGACTTGCCAAGGTCATACAAAGAGTCTGTGGTGGAGCAAGGGCTTGAACCCAGGTCTCCCAAATCCCGGGTTAGTGTCCAAACTATTGGGTAATCCTTCCTCTCCACTCAGCTGTAACAAAGCCCTGAATCCCGCATAGACTGGCCCTGTCTGATGTGTGGGCATTGTGTCAAATGCTAGCGACAGCGAATAGAGATCTGTGGCTTTGGTTGTGTTTTTACGCCCACTGTACCCGGCTGTAAATGACAACAGAGCTTTGGGACACGGGAGACTCACGCTGCTGGCATAGTGTGCCATAGACTCACGCTCCTGACCAGTCCAGAGGGCATAGTGAGGGCCTATGGCTGGCTGCAATGCCTAGACAGCTGCCATAGCCCCAGCGCATCAAGCCACAGTGCTGCTATGTGGCCTGGAGAAAGAAACTGGTATCAGCCTGACTGCCTGCACCGGAGAATGCCTTCCCCATATAGGACTGTGCCTCTTACCGAACCCTTAAAGGGCTGGCATGGAAAATGTAACCCCTCGGCTCTCTGGTGTGACGGACAATCCCCCCTTTCTCCCAGAGACGCTGGGTGAGGTTCATTCCAGACCCCGGCTCTGAACGGACCTGAATGGAGTGATCCAGGCACGGGTGCTGGGTACCATAGGCTGGGGGAAGCTGTGCCTCCCTAAAAGGCCAGGTGTGGCCCCACCCACGCTCCACCTCCAGCCTCCTGCTCCTGCTTCCCGCTCTGTGTGTGGCTCCAGTCCCCCAGTGCTGGCCCCGGCTGGGGCTGGGCTGCCCGTCCTCCTGGAGCTCTGGGGTTGGGGGGAGTAGGGGCCTGGAGTAGGGGCCGGTGGCCGCAGTGAGGGGGGGGCTCTGGGCTCTGCAGGGGGGCTGCAGAAGGGGGTTGCCTCAGGCAGAAGGGGCGGGGCCTCGGACAGAAGGGGCAGGGTTGGGGACTAAATCTTTAAAAAAGGGAAGAAGGAGGATCCTGGGAACTACAGGCCAGTCAGCCTCACTTCAGTCCCTGGAAAAATCATGGAGCAGGTCCTCAAAGAATCAATCCTGAAGCACTTGCATGAGAGGAAAGTGATCAGGAACAGCCAGCATGGATTCACCAAGGGAAGGTCATGCCTGACTAATCTAATCGCCTTCTATGATGAGATTACTGGTTCTGTGGATGAAGGGAAAGCAGTGGATGTATTGTTTCTTGACTTTAGCAAAGCTTTTGACACAGTCTCCCACAGTATTCTTGTCAGCAAGTTAAGGAAGTATGGGCTGGATGAATGCACTACAAGGTGGGTAGAAAGCTGGCTAGATTGTCGGGCTCAACGGGTAGTGATCAATGGCTCCATGTCTAGTTGGCAGCCGGTATCAAGTGGTGTGCCCCAAGGGTCGGTCCTGGGGCCGGTTTTGTTCAATATCTTCATAAATGATCTGGAGGATGGTGTGGATTGCACTCTCAGCAAATTTGCGGATGATACTAAACTGGGAGGAGTGGTAGATATGCTGGAGGGGAGGGATAGGATACAGAAGGACCTAGACAAATTGGAGGATTGGGCCAAAAGAAATCTGATGAGGTTCAATAAGGATAAGTGCAGGGTCCTGCACTTAGGACGGAAGAACCCAATGCACAGCTACAGACTAGGGACCGAATGGCTAGGCAGCAGTTCTGCGGAAAAGGACCTAGGGGTGACAGTGGACGAGAAGCTGGATATGAGTCAGCAGTGTGCCCTTGTTGCCAAGAAGGCCAATGGCATTTTGGGATGTATAAGTAGGGGCATAGCGAGCAGATCGAGGGACGTGATCGTTCCCCTCTATTCGACATTGGTGAGGCCTCATCTGGAGTACTGTGTCCAGTTTTGGGCCCCACACTTCAAGAAGGATGTGGATAAATTGGAGAGAGTCCAGCGAAGGGCAACAAAAATGATTAGGGGACTGGAACACATGAGTTATGAGGAGAGGCTGAGGGAGCTGGGATTGTTTAGCCTGCAGAAGAGAAGAATGAGGGGGGATTTGATAGCTGTTTTCAACTACCTGAAAGGGGGTTCCAAAGAGGATGGCTCTAGACTGTTCTCAATGGTATCAGATGACAGAACGAGGAGTAATGGTCTCAAGTTACAGTGGGGGAGGTTTAGATTGGATATTAGGAAAAACTTTTTCACTAAGAGGGTGGTGAAACACTGGAATGCGTTACCTAGGGAGGTGGTAGAATCTCCTTCCTTAGAGGTTTTTAAGGTCAGGCTTGACAAAGCCCTGGCTGGGATGATTTAACTGGGAATTGGTCCTGCTTTGAGCAGGGGGTTGGACTAGATGACCTTCTGGGGTCCCTTCCAACCCTTATATTCTATGATTCTATGATTCTATGATTCTATGTCTAGCCTTCCCCAGCTGGTGGTTCACGCGTCGCCTGTGGATTCAGGCTAGGGGAAGCTGCATGCCACTTGCTAGCAGCCATCCTGCTACCTGAGGGCTGGAAAGTGAAATGAAGGTACCTCGGATCTTGGTGGAATTTGAATCGCACACAATACACAACAGGCAGCAGGTTTAAAAGGAACAGAAGGAAATACTTCTTCACATACCGCACAGTCAGCCTGAGGAGCTTGTTGCCAGGGGATGCTGTGGAAGCTAAAACTATAACTGGGGTCAAAAAAGAATTAGCCAAGTTCCTGGAGGAGAGGCCCATGAGCCAAGATGGTCAGGGAAGCAACCCATGCTCTGGGTGTCTCTAAACCTCTGACTGTCAGAAGCTGGGACTGGACGATGGGGGATGGATCACCTGATAATTGACCTGATCTGTTCATTCCCTCTGAAGCTGCTGGCACCAGCCGCTAAGGAAGGACAGGACACTGGGCTAGCTGATCAAGTAGGGCCCTTCTAATGTTTTTACATGGGCAGGGAAGCCCCAGAGACCTGGGCGGCAGGCGCTGTGGCACCCCTACAAATCAAGAGGGACTGCTCTGAAGAACAGTTGCTCCAGGTATAACCAGGATCAGGATCTGTCCCCTTTTCATTTCCTTAGTGGGGGTCTTCAAAGTGCACTCTGTGTCTCTGTCTCTCCCTTGCTTTTGCTGGCTGGTGTGACAGCACTCGGTGTATTACGGATTTGGAGGAAGCGGAGAATGCTATTTAATTCCTTGTGCAGCTGGAAGAGTTAAACCCAGCAGATCACCCAGCCTACCTTGGCATTATAGTGCCAGGCAGTATCACTAGATTAAGAGGCACTGTACTGAGTCAATAGACAACCTGCTGGCCTGGTGGTCAGGAAACATGAGATCTATTCTCAGCTCTGCTGTATCACCTTGGGCAAGTTGGTTTGCCTATCTGTGCCTCAGTTTCCCCTTCCACCTATTGTCTTATCTATTCAGTTTATAATCTCTTCAAGACAAGGCCTGTCTCTCTATATGTCTGGGAAATGCAACTGGTAGGTGCTGCTGTAAAACAAATAATAAATAGCTCAGTTTTAAAGATGGGGAAACTGAGGCACAGAGCGTGGAAGTGACTTGCCCAAGGTCCACCCTGCAGGTTGATGGCACAGCCAGGAAAATAACCCAGATGTTTTGCTGTCCTGTCCCCTGTTCACTAGACCACAGTTCTATGCTGATTTCAAGGTGACCTGCTCTGGGCAGGGCTAATAGGCACATGCCCTTTCTAATAAGGGAAGAACTAGGAGGGTGTGACAGACTGTAACCTTATGTTCACCACTTTTACAAGACTATGATAAATCTTGTACAAAGTATTCCTTATGAGGTAGCCTTTGAAAACTCATAATTTGCTGATCATTATTGTCCTTGTGAAATATTTGTGGCAACATTGTATGTAAAGTTATAAAATTCTACTGTATAAGACATATTCCAAGTCTGGAGAAACAGCTTCAAACCAGTTCTGCAGAGACAAAAGCCAGCACCTCAGCCAGGTGTCAATATAATCAAATGGTTTAGTGGTTAAGTGGCCATTCTTTGGCAGGAACAAGGCTGTGAGTGAGAAATTTACACCTCGGCAGACAGGCTTCACTGTCCCGTGAACCCCAGCTGGAGATGATTCTCAAAGAAGAGAAATATTATAAGAAAGGAGAACAGAAGATACAAATCTCCTCTCTCCCCTCACCTCTACTCACACCATCAACAACTTTTGAAAGACAAAAGGAGCATCATTGAACTGGGGAAGGACTCCTGGCTGAAATATCCAGCCAGGCTGCTGTGAGGTGATAGAAATCCTGTTGCTTTAAGTACACTTAGCTGGTTAAGTTAGGCATTAGTTTGCCTTTTACTTTTTATTTCTTTTTAACCAATTCTGACTTTTATGCCTCATTACTTGTAATCACTTAAAATCCATCTTTCTGTAGTTAATAAACTTGTTTTATTGTTTGATCTAAACCAGTGTGTTTGGATTGAAGTGTTTGGGAACCTTCATTTGAGATAACCTTCATCTGAGAGTTTCCATGAACTTGTGTTGTCCAAGACGGTGCTGGGCAGTGCAAGATGCACATTTCTGGGTACAAGTCTGGACTGAGAATTTGCTGGTGTCATCCTGCAATAGAACTCAGGAGCGACTGACTAGAGCACTCATATCATTCAGGTGGGAGTGATTTTGCATGCTGGAGGCTGTGTGTGACCAGGTGAACAGCGGTTGTTCTCACAGTAAAGCAGTGTGAAAGGCACCCCAGGTTGAGAGGGCCCAGCTGTTCAACTGTCCAGTCTGTACCCTGGCGAATGTCACAGAGAGATTTTTTTCCTACTGTTTTTTTGCATTAGAAACGCAATCTTTGTACATACTCTGGCCCAATGGGTGACTAAAGACCCAGTGAAACTATGACCTCACTCACCCTCCTGACCAGTCCAGAGGGGAAGCAATTTTCCATCAGCCTTTTAAAACCCTTTGTTTTGTTAGCAACTATTTAACTCCAATGCCGAATAAACACATGGGAGAGCAGATGACTGTTAAAGATTCAACCCCTTCACTTAAAGGTGGGAGGAAGCTCACAAGCCACATCTCTGAGACTGCCAATAAGTTTCGCCGTGGAGATAAGCCTGGATATTGCAGATATTTATAACGTAAAAACAAGCAGGGGGAAACCCCTGTCCCAACCTCGTCTCACCCTCATTAGTCGTCACAGAGAAGCAAACAAAGGCACAAACCTCCAGCTTTTTTTTTCTCCTCTGCAGATCGGCTGTGAGACCTGATCTCTGGCATCCCTGTCCCTCCTTGAACATTGTCAGCACTGGACTGGCGACCTCATAGTCCCAGCGCACTGCCTCATATAGCTTTGCAAGCAGCTCTCCAGGCAAAGGAAGTGATTTGTATTAAGGACCAGTTGCCCACTATTAGGGTGTGTCTACGTTGCATTGTAAATCCAGTGGGACCTGAGCTTGTGGACTCGCCATTTCTAAGACCACCCTTGTGCATCCACATTGCATTGTAATCCTGGGCTTACAATTGCTGTACCCACATCTGACAGCTGTGCTAATGCATCCATACTGCACTTCATAGGCCTTCTGACTCAGGTCTCAGAGTAACGGCCGTGTTAGTCTGTATTCGCAAAAAGAAAAGGAGGACTTGTGGCACCTTAGAGACTAACCAATTTATTTGAGCATGAGCTTTCGTGAGCTACAGCTCACTTCATCGGACGGTATGCATCCGATGAAGTGAGCTGGAGCTCATGAAAGCTCATGCTCAAATAAATTGGTTAGTCTCTAAGGTGCCACAAGTACTCCTTTTCTTTTTGACTCAGGTCTGTGGCTTGAGCTGCGTCCTCACTGCAAAATTATGAGTCACAGCTGGACTTGGACTCTGACCCACCTGCCTAGTAGGGCCTGGGTCCCGAGTGCCTGTTGACCCAAGTCACTGATTTGGGTGTGAAGGGTGGGGGGGTTGGGCTTAAACCTGACTGAGAGCTTGGACTTACTGTGCAGTGTATACATACCTTATAAGGCTTCTCTCTCACATGTGGGGGTGCTTTCCAGCACCTTGTGGTTTTAGTGTCCTGGAATGAGACTCGGGACTCCGGGGTTCTCTTCCCAGCTCTGCTACAAATCTGCTGTGTGACCCTGGGCAAAAACACTTTTCCTCTCTGCTCCTCCTCCCAGTCTTTGTTTAGATCAGGAGCTCTTTGGGCCAGGGACTGTCTTGCGGGCCAGGGCTTAAATTCAACCAGCTTTTCAACCCCCCCTGGAGTTTTCACAGTGTGTTGGGAGGCAGGGGCTTCTGGGAAATACTTTATGAGAATTTAAGCCCTGGTCTGTGAAGCGCCAGCACCCTGCTCCTAGTGAGCCCTTGGCCCGCGGTGGAGAGGTACCGTCTGGGTGAACGCTTCTCTGCTGCGGGAGCTGGGAGCTCTGGCTGCATGTTTGTACCGGTGACACACAGTCTTCCTAGCCTGCGGGGAGCAGGGTTAAACTGTAACCCGAGTGATGATTAAAACGACCAGGTCGAAAACATGTTTCCGCCTCCAGGGCAACATTCTGGTATCGGCAACAAGAGCCAGCTTGTTAAACCCTGTGTTCGGCTGTCAGGGGACGAAGGGCACAGCTGATGCCCATGGAGAGGAGACGTACTATACCCAAGAGCCAGCCAGCCAGCCAGGCTGCAGCAGGGGAACAGATACTGGAGCATCCAAAGGGAGCAAGGCAGCCTCTGGGGGATGGGATGGGGGTGTCTGGCACAAGAGCCCCATGGCACTGGGCCTTTGGGATTCCAGAGAGCTAGGGGTGGTGTGCGGGTGGAGAGGGTGGCGGGCCAGCTTTGTGTGATTTGTGTGATGGAGAGGGGGATAGGGTGTGGGGGGAGAGGGATGAATGTGGTATACAGGGGAGAGGCATGGAGCTGTTGGGTGTATATATGGTGTGAGGATTGTGTAAAGGTCATGGGGCGTGCAGGCATGTGGTGTGAGGGTTTTGTGTGTGTGTGGAATGCTGGGTGTGAGGATTTTGTGCATGGGGAGTGACTGCTCCCACCACACATACAAAATCCTCACACCCAGCATTGTGTGCAAGGTGTGAACAGCGTGGTGCATGTGAAGCATGAGCAGTGTGGGGTGTGTAGCCACTGGAGTGTGTGTGGCCTGAGTAGGGGTGTGTGTGTGGTGAGAGCAGCGTGTGGTGTGTGTAGCTACTGGGGTGCATGTGGTGGGAGTAGTGGTTTGTGTGGAGGGAGCTGGATGGTGTGTGTGATGGGAGCTCTGTTGTGTGATAGGAACTGTTTGTGTGTATATGGTGAGAGCTGTGTGGTGTGGTGTGTGTGTGTATGGTGAGATCTGTGTGGTGGTGTGTGTGTGGTGGGGGAGCTCTGTATGTTTGGGAGTGTGTGGTGTGTATGATGGGAGCTCTGTGTGTGTGTTGTTGCCCAGTCTTTAGATTATGTACTAATTATATCAATTACCTAAGAATTCCCAGTTATCACTTTGAGGGTTGGCAGGTTCTTGTTCCAAGATCAGGCCCAGTATTATTTAAATTATTATATAGTTGGGAACTGCGATGTGCACATTGGCAACACTCACACTAGGGGAACTCTTTTATATTTACAAGTATAGTTTATTAGTACATTTAGTACAGTCACAAACACCCCAGCTTAGTAAGGTAGATAGAGAGACTACAGAATGTATATCTGCACGTCCATCTCCTCACCCCATCCCTTGTAGAACAACCAGAAATGTTAGCCATCATCTTCCTCCTCACCATCACCTTCCCCATCATTACCAGGGGATATCATTTTGGCTCCTTCCAAGAACCACGTTTCCTTTTCCTCCCGCCCGTAGGCTGGGATGCAACTTTTATAATATGTTACACTGACGTTACTGTGTTTGATGAGTGTTTAGTAGGGGATTTCCCCCCTTTTTCTTATTTGTATATTCTTACCTTACTAATTTTGGGGTGTCTTTCTTTTATAGGTTAGCATATCAATGATTTTAACTCATATACATTAATTTGTTACTATGGCCCTTTTGTGCTTAGGTATCTATGAAGGTATCTTATGAACCTGTGATGTACGTCAGTTTCTTGCCATAACACTTTTGTGGCTGAATAATGTAACTGTGGTTAAAACTTCCCCTTAAACACTTTATTTTCAGCTCCCCAATACTCGGGGTTTTCCATTGGGCAGTTAACCTGTGCAAAGTTGATAAACCTCAAGCCTTATGCTAACTTGTTAAGCTAGTGTTTTACAGGATACAGGCCTGTAGGTTCCTTGTGTTACTGCTGAATATAATGCAAAGCAGTGAATCTAAGAAAGGCAAGCTAGCCCACTGGGCTACAGTGTGTGTGGTGGGAGCTCTGTGTGTGTGAGTGTGTTTGGTGGAAGCTGGATGGTGCGTGTGATGGGAGCGCTGGGTGGTAGGAGCTGTCTCTGTGTGTGGTGTGGTGTGTGTGTGGTGGGGGAGCTCTGTATGTGGTGGGAGTTGTGTCGTGTGTATGGTGGGAGCTCTCTGTGTGTGTTGTTGCCCAATCTTTAGATTATGTCCTAATTATATCGATTGCTTAAGCATTCCCAGTTACTACTTTGAGGGTTGGCAGGTTCTTGTTCCAAGATCAGGCCCAGTATTATTTAAATTATTATATAGTTGGGAACCCCAATGTGCACATTGGTCACACTCACACTAGGGGAACTCTTTTATATTTACCAATATAGTTTATTATTACATTTAGCACAGTGACAAACACCCCAGCTCAGTAAGGTAGATAGAGCGACTACAAACACAATGAGAAGTCCTTGTTGCATCTTAGAGACTAACAAATTTATTTGGGCATAAGCTTTCATGGGCTAAACCCTACTTCATCAGATGCATGGAGTGGAAAATACAGTATCAGGTATATATACACAGTACATAAAAAGATGGGAGTTGCCTTACGAAGTGGGGGTCAGTGCTAACAAGACAATTCAATTAACAGTAGACTACCAAGGGAGGAAAAAATCACTTATGCCCAAATAAATTTGTTAGTCTCTAAAGTGCCACAAGGACTCCTCGTTTTTGCTGACACTACAAAAGTTATTTTTTCCTCCCTTGGTATTCTACTGTTAATTGAATTGTCTCGTTAGCACTGACCCTCATTTGGTAAGGCAACTCCCATCGTTTCATGTACTGTGTATATATACCTGCTACTGTATTTTCCACTCCATGCATCTGATGAAGTGGGTTATAGCCCATGAAAGCTTATGCCCAAATAAATTTGTTAGTCTCTAAGGTGCCACAAGGACTCTTTGTTGTTTTTGCTGATACAGACTAACATGGCTACCGCTCTGAAAAGAGAGACTAAAGAATGTACATCACCCCATCCCTTGTAGAACAACCAGAAATATTAGCCATCATCTTCCTCCTCATCATCAACTTCCCTATCATTACCAGTGGGCATCATTTTGGCACCTCCCACGTTTCCTTTTTCTCCCACCCCTAGGCTGGGATGCAACTTTAATAATATATTACGCTGACATTACCGTGTTTGATGCATATTTAGTAGAGGATTTTCCCCCTTTTCCTTATTTGTATATTCTTACCTTACTAATTTTTGGGTGTCTTTCTTTTACAGGTTAGTATATCAACGATTTTAACTTATATGCGTTAATTTGTTACTATGGCCTTTTGTGGTTAGGTATCTATGGAGGTATCTCATCAGTTTCTTGCCATAACACTTTTGTGGCTGAATAATGTACCTGTGGTTAAAACTTCCCCTTAAACACTTTATTTTCAGCTCCCCAAAACTCGGGGTTTTCCATTTGGCCATTTCCCTGTGCAAAGTTGATAAACCTCAAGCCTTATGCTAACTTGCTCAAGCTAGCGTTTTACAGGATACAGGTCTGTAGGTTCCTTGTGTTGCTGCTGAATATAATGCAAAGCAGTGAATCGAAGAAAGGCAAGCTAGTCCACTGGGCTACAGTGTATGTGTGGTGGGAGCTCTGTGGTGGGAGCTGTGGGGGGGAAGCTCTGCGGGGGTGGGGGGGGCAGATGAGGATCCATGTTTTAAGCACTCCTGATGTGTTGTGTCCCCAACCCTGGCCCCGGCGTGGCTGGGCTCCTGTGGGGCTAGGCTGGGAGTGGCAGCTCAGCGGGCACCAGGGCCTCGTCCGGGCAGCGACTCCCTCTGAGGTGACAGAGTGTGACCTGCACAGAAACCACAAGGCCCTGGCAGGAAGCAGGCAGGCAGCAGAGCGGGGGACAGGAGGCAGGAGTCTGCCAGCTGGCAAGGCCAGACTGCCCATCCCCAGCACCTCCACCAGCACGCGCTTCCGCCACTGCTACCCCGGGTCCTTCCCAGCACCCACCCCCCAGGGACCTGCTGCTAATGCCCAGCTTGGGACTGATTCCCTGTTGCTGGTTTCCGTCTCCTGGCGTGCCAGCCCGAGCAGGGAGAGCCCTTTGCCAGCTTGGCGCTGTGACTCCTAACTGCACACCAGCTTCCCTGCAGCTCTGGCTCCAAGGCCCCTCACAGCACCATGCTGGGCCCCCAAAACTGCCCCCCAGCTCTCCCACGATCTGTCCGGTGGGGCAAGGACACTCACACCCCAAAGCCTCTGTGGGATTTGGAGATCTCAGGGCTGATAAATCAGGAAGCTGCGAGCAGGGACTGGTCCGGGCTCCGGGGAGGGAGGTGGAGGGAGGTTCTGAAAGCATCTGACTGTTTGTGGGGGGAACAGGCCAGACAGTGGCTCCATTGTGTTCCCTGTAGGAGAGGGGCTGAATGAGCTTCCAGCCACACAAAGGAGCTTTGACAATGGGGACTTCATCAGTATGCACAGGGACAAGTTAGCTGCCTCCTCTCGCATCACTCTGTCTCCCCCTCCATTGCTCCCTGCCACCCTGTGTCACGCAGAGGTGAGCGAGGGAAGGAATCGGGGAGAATGAACGAGGGGAAATGGACGACAGCAGGCAAGGCCAGGCTACTGTTCAGCTTCTCCTTCGTTCGCCAGCTCCACGGAGCACAAAGTTGTCAGAAAGCAAACGAGCTTTCTTTGCGAAAGGAGAAAAACGGCAGAGGCCCCCTGCCTGTCCTGGCCCGGCCCCCAGCAAACTGGGCCGAGTTTTGCACTGGGATTTTAATCGGCCACTTGTGTTTTCAAGGAAGCCCGCAGTAGAAAAATCCCCTTCTCCCGTGTTGCAGCTAGTATTTTCTCAGCAAAGGTATCTCCTCGGGGTGTGCATGGGCTGATGACATGAGCGCTGGTGAATAGGGAAAGGACTCCTGGTTCTTTGCCTGTCTCTGACACTGATTTGCTCCATGACCCTGAGCTGAGCCCTTCCATGCCACATGTGTGGTGCTTCCCTGGGAGGAACAGAGGAACCATGAGACAAATTGCACTAACCACGGGCCATTGACTTCCTCACCAGCCTCTGCACACTTGCCCTTTCTCTGCCTGGGCTACCTTAAATCAACTCAACACCCAGAGTAGCTTCAATCAACACCCAAACTGCCACCAAAGTGTTTCCTTATTCCCTCCTGATGTGGAATTTTCTCCTGCGTGACACTGCCTTCAGGGTGTACAGAAGGTAGATCGTGCCAGACCAGCCTGATCGCTCTCTTTGAGAAGAGAACTGCTTTTTTTAGACAAAGGAAATGCAGTAGAGCTGATCTTCCTGGATTTCAGTAAGGCATTGGATACAGTTGCACAGGGAAATTATTAGGTGGGACGATTAATATGAGAACTGAAAGATGGATAAGGAACTGGCCAAAAGGGAGATTATAATGTGTCATACTGAAAGGTGAACTGTCAGGCTGGAGGGAGGTTACTAGTGGACTTTCTCAGGGATCAGTCTTGGGATCAATCCTATTTAACATTTGTATTCATGGCGTTGGCACAAAACGTGGGAGTGTGCTAATAAAATTTGTGGATGACACACAAAGTTGGGAGGTATGGCCAATACAGAGGAGGTCCGGAATATTGTACAAGAAGATCTGGACCACTTTGAAAACTGGAGTAATAGAAATGGGATGAAATTTAATAGTACCAAGTGCGAGGTCATGCACATAGGGACTAACAACAAGAATTTTTGCTATAAACCAGGGATTTATCAGTTGGACGTGACAGAGGAGGAGAAAGATCTGGGTGTATTGGTTGATCACAGGATGGCTATGAGCTGCTAATGTGATGCAGCTGTGAAAAGAGGCTAATGCAGACCTAGGATGCATCAGGCGAGGTATTTCCAGCAGAGATAAGGAGGTGTTAGTACCGTTATACATGGCACTGGTGAGACCTCACCTGGAATACAGTGCGCAGTCCTGGTCTCCCGTGTTTATGAAAGATGAATTCAAACTGGAACAGGGGCAGAGAAGGGCTACTAGGATGATCTGCGGAATGGAAAACCTACCCAATGAGGGGAGACTCAAAGAGCTTGGCTTGTTTAGCCTAACCAAACAAAGGCTGAGGGGAAATGTGATTGGTCTCTATAAATATATCAGAGGGATAAATACCTGGGAGGAAGAGGAGTTATTTAGGTTAAGGGCCAATGTGCACACAAGAACAAATGGATATAAACTGGCCATCAGGAAGTTTAGACTTGAAATTAGGCAAAGGTTTCTAACCATCAGAGGAGTGAGGTTCTGGAACAGCCTCCCAAGGGGAGCAGTGAAGGCAAAAAATCTAACTGGCTTCAAGGCTGAGTTTGAGACATTTCTGGAGGGGATGGTGACGCTGCCTACAGTGACATGTAGCTGATCTGTGACTGCTGGCAGCAAATATCTCCAACAGCCGGTGAAGGGACACTTGATGGGGAGGGCTCTGAGTTACTAAAGGGAATTCTTTCCCAGGTGTCTTTGTGGTGGGTCTTGCCCACACGCTCAGGGTCTAACTAATCGCCATATTTGGGGTCAGGAAGGAATATTCCCCCAGCTCAGATTGGCAGAGACCCTGGGTTTTTTTTTTTTTGCCTTCCTCTGCAGCATGGGGCATGGGCTATTCGGTGGCTTAAACTGGAGCAAATGGATTCTCTGTAACTTGGAGTCTTTCAATCATGATTTGAGGACTTTAGTCGTTCAGCCAGAGGTTAGGGGTCTATTTCAGGAGTGGGTGAGGATCTGCAGCCTCAGATGTGCGGGAGGCCAGATTAGATGATCACAATGGTCTCTTTTGGCTGTAAAGTTTGAGTCTGTGAGGTGCAAGATTGGCAAGATTGAGGCTGGAACAGGGTTTATAGATTCATGGCTTCTAAGGCCAGAAGGGGATCATCTAGTCTGACCTCCTGCATGTCACAGGCCATAGGATGTCCCTGAAATTAATTTCTGGTTGAACTGGAGAAGATCTTATAGAAAAATATCCCATATTCACTGAAAAATTGCCAGTGATGGAGAATCCCCCACAGCCCTTGGTACATTGTTCCAATGGTGAATTACCCCCGCTGCTAAAAACTCACACATTATTTTCAGCCTTATTTTGCCTGTCTTCATCTTCCAGCCATTGGATCTTGATCCACCTTTGTCTGCTGGACTGAAGAGCCCATTATCAAATTTCTGCCCCTCATCTCGGTACATATAGGTCGTGATCAAGTCCACCCTTAACCTTCTCATTGTTGAACTAAATAGATTGAGCTCCTGGAGCCTCTACTGTGAGGCAGGTTTTCCAACCCTGGCATCATTCCCGTGGGTCTTCTCTTACCCCTCTCCCATGTATCAATGTCCTGCTTGAAAGGTCACATTGCATCTAACCGTCTGTGGCAGCCAGCGCAGACTTCAACCCTGCTTCAGGGTGGGCTCCATCAGCCCTTCACCACACTACTAGAAGCATTAAAATCAGGTCTAGACCATTGTGTGTGGTACCCCCCTCGCCCCCCACCTGCTGCGTGCTGAACCCCCAGGGACCAGAAAGCGGAGCAACAACGACCACAAACAATCCTCACATGCTCCCTGGGAGGTTCAACACCCTGTGCTTTATTTACAGTGTCCCCCCAGAAGGCTTTCCCCAAGCATCTACCTACGCGCTAGGTGCAGGGCAGAAGGTGGGGGAGAGATCTCACTGCTTTGAGATCCTGGGTGTCTTTGCCCTTCCTGAGCTTCCCCCAGCTGATGAGCTGAATCCCTTTGTTAACTGGTTAATCACCCCATCCTTAATCAGCATTGCCCCTGCAGGGAAGTTTAGGGAGTGCCAGCTGTAGGCTACTCCCACCCTGCTACAGAGCTCAGCTGGGGAGAATGGAGATCGGGTGAAATTCGTTTGTGCAACACAAAAGCCCGGCTCCCCGACCCAGCAGAGCCAGAGAGAAAGGCCCTGGACGAGGAGTCACCGAGGCCTGAAATGCCCGAAGGCAGAGTGGGGATAATCAAGGAATTGAAACCCCTCTTTCAAGACGCCCATAGACGCGGGGCATCTCCAAAAACCCCTGGGGAGGGAGCCCGGGACTGGAACATCCTTTCTGAGTCCTCAGGGACCCAGAGAACCAGAGACAAGACAGACCAGTGCGGTCATCCAGGCCAGCGTGGAATCATTCCTTCCCCAGGCCGGTTTCAAATGACCCAGCTGATGGATGCACCATAGTTGCAGTCGAGTCAGTTCCCGGATGTTAGGGAGACAGGGTGGGGGAGGTAATAGCTTTTACAGACCAACGTCTGTTGGTGAGAGAGAGGGGTTCTCCCGTCGCTGTTGTTAATCCACCACCCCAAGGGGCAGTCATTAGGTTGATGGAAGAATTCTTCCATCCATCTAGCGCTGTCTACACTGCAGGTTAGGTCGGCTTAACTATGTCGCTCGGGGTATGGATTTTTCACGCCCCTGAGCGATGTAGCTGGGACGTCATGACTTTTTAGTGTAGACCTGGCCTGAGCAACGTTACACTCCATGGATGGCTCCAGTGTAGACAAACACCCTTCAGTGGCTGTTGACTAACTAGCAGGGGGGACCTGTTGGGGGTTCCTTCACTGCAAAGGCCAGGGGCTCCTTGCATCCCTTCATCCACCCCATTCCTGTGTGCCAACTTCCCATCCCCCTCTATTGCAGGGACTCCCTGCAACTGCCCCAGCCTGGCTCTACCGGAGTCACCCGAGTTTTCTCAAAACGGGGATGATAACGCTTCAGGGTTCAGATTCTCCTTGCCAGGAAGGGTATGTCTACACTGCTGTCACAGGGTGCGGCTGCAGCTCATGTGGACACACCCGAGCTAGCTTTAATGGAGCTAGCGTGGGATCCGGAGCAATAAAGCTGCCGCAGCACGGGCCCCGGCATGACTGTACAAAGCCCTCCGGGAACCCTAGGTCGCTGCCATGGTTTCACTGCTCCTGCACCTGAGGTAATTAGATTACAGCTAATTTGAGTGCGTCTACATGGGCTGCAAGCCCAACCTGTGACTGGAGCAGAAACAGACCCAAAGGGCACTTCACACTGCTCCGGAAGCGTAAAGACACCTCAAAGTGGGTGTAAATTTCACACCCACTGACTGCACAGTCCCTTTGTGCTGTCAACGCTCTGTGAAGGGGCCTGGGTTTCAGTGAGGATTCAGTCTCCCTTCTTTTGAGCCTGAGCTGTCCAGAGCCAGGGCTTTGTCTGTCTTCTTTGTGGTGTTTGTACAGTGCCAAGCGCAAGGGGAAGTCCAGTCGTCCCTGGTTTGGCTGGAGGTCTCAGAGAGGCAGCTGGTGAGGATCTATGTATCTGAAGATCTGAGTAAGTTCATAAACAACCTTCTCTCCTAATTGTTTCTTAACGAACAAATACGCTATGACAACACTCCAAACAACTTTCCCACGCTGTGGGGCGGGTTTCATTGCACGGCCTCTCGGATGAGCCTAATGATTCCTCAGCTCTCCACGAGGTCTTTCAGAGTCGCTTCATTGTCATTGATTCATAGCTTCTAAGGTCAGATGGGACCAATGTGATCATCTTGTCTGACTTCCTGTGTAACACTGACCACAGACCAGGTAAACAAGACCTGAATTTCTACTGGTAAACACACACACAAACAAACCAGAATACACTTCTTCTGGGAGGAAAAAACTACTTCCAGGCTGCACTGTTCAACATAAAGAAGCAGAAAAGGATAGCAATGCCATTTCCTCCCCACCCCTTGCTGGTTTAAAACAAACAAAAGGAAGTATTTCTTCACACAACGCTCAGTCAACCTGTGGAACTCCTTGCCAGAGGATACTGTGAAGGCCAAGACTATAACAGGGTTCAAACAGGAACTAGAAAAGTTCATGGAGGATGAATCCATCAATGGCCATTAGTCAGGATGGGCAGGGATGATATCCCTAGCCTTTGTTTGCCAGAAGCTGGGAATGGGCGACAGGGGATGGATCACTTGATGATTTCCTGTTCTGTTCATTCCCTCTGGGGCACCTGGCACTGGCCACTGTCGGAAGACAGGATACTGGGCTAGATGGACCTTTGGTCGGACTCAGTATGGCCGTTCTTATGGTCTTATGTCCCTTTTCATTCTTATGTCCCTTTTCTCCTGTATAAACTCCCCAGGCAACTTTCAAAGAGCCATTACTTTGTTTATTTCCAGCCAATTTTTTCCACATTTGGTCATGCAGCGGATTTGAGAGCCAGGATTATTTACACATCAAACGTTTTGTTCCCCATTGCTGTCCCCCTTTAGCAGACATCTACCTCACTGCAAAGTGGGTATAAAATGCCAGGATCAAAAATCAGGAGTCAGGCCCCCAAATCATGAGATTGGCTTCAAATTCATGAGGTTTTCAAAAAATAATAGACTACGGGGTCCTTTGTATTGGCTTGCTGGTCTCTGGACCTTTTGGGATCACATTTTCCAGCTTTTAGCCCCACTCAGGAGAGCTGGACACATACTGTTTTTTTTTTTAAATGAAAACTGAGATTCTCACCTAATCACATGACTCCAGGAGTTGGAGCTTTAAGAAAAGCTTTAAGAAAAGCACCAAATGTTATGAGACTTGCCGTAAAATCACGAGATCTGGCAACACTGAAATGCTACCAAATCACAATAATTGTGCATGATTCTTATTTATACTAAGGCTATTTATTATTATTGTATTTCTAAGGAACTTTATTCATGGAGCAGAGCCCCAATGTGCTAGATGCTGTACAAAAACAGGTTTAAGAGAAGGTCCCTGCCCCAAAGAGATTCCAGTTTGTGTATGGAGGGCCTCAGATTGTGTGTAAATTATATTTACCCTCACCTTAACACTCCTTTGCACTTGCCACATGTGTGTAAAGGGCCCTTAGTATAACTCAGGCCTCACTTTGCGTCAGTGTACATGGTAACACAAGGGGCAAGGCAATGGAGAACTGGACCTAAGGCCCCGATTCTGTAATAAGCACCATGCAAAGTCACACTGAAGTCAATGCAAGATCTACTTGTGCTGAGCTGACTGCAGGATCAGGAACCAAGTTTCAAAGGTCAGTCGTTTGTGTGTTGTCTGTGTAAGATAAAAGTGTGGCAGCCTCTTTACCCACCCCCCTAAGAAAAGTGCCTTTTTTCTACACACCGGACTCGAAAACAGCAAAAGTGATTGTCCACAAACCTCACAAATAAACCCTGGAAACATCACTTTTGAGAATAGACCAAAAACAAAAACAAACAAAAAAAAGTCAGAAAGTTTTGAGGGGTTGAGAATTAAAACCAGATTGCAACCCTTGCTAGAGAGTTCACGATTGTGTCCTAGGAAGCTGTAAAACCTTGTGTTTTCTGTGCACTGCTCCTTTACAGTGCCACAAATACTATCAAAGAGCACAGCGTGCAGATTGAAAAGGAGTACTTGTGGCACCTTAGAGACTAACCAATTTATTTGAGCATGAGCTTTCGTGAGCTACAGCTCACTTCATCAGATGTATACCGTGGAAACTGCAGCAGACTTTATATACACACAGAGAATATGAAACAATACCTCCTCCCACCCCACTGTCCTGCTGGTAATAGCTTATCTAAAGTGATCAACAGGTGGGCCATTTCCAGCACAAATCCAGGTTTTCTCACCCTCCACCCCCCCACACAAATTCACTCTCCTGCTGGTGCTAGCCCATCCAAAGTGACAACTCTTTACATAATCAAGTCGGGCTATTTCCTGCATAGATCCAGGTTTTCTCACATCCCCCCCCCACCCCCATACACACACAAACTCACTCTTCTGCTGGTAATAGCTCATCTAAACTGACCACTCTCCAAGTTTAAATCCAAGTTAAACCAGAACATCTGGGGGGGGGTAGGAAAAAACAAGAGGAAACAGGCTACCTTGCATAATGACTTAGCCACTCCCAGTCTCTATTTAAGCCTAAATTAATAGTATCCAATTTGCAAATGAATTCCAATTCAGCAGTTTCTCGCTGGAGTCTGGATTTGAAGTTTTTTTGTTTTAAGATAGCGACCTTCATGTCTGTGATTGCGTGACCAGAGAGATTGAAGTGTTCTCCGACTGGTTTATGAATGTTATAATTCTTGACATCTGATTTGTGTCCATTTATTCTTTTACGTAGAGACTGTCCAGTTTGACCAATGTACATGGCAGAGGGGCATTGTTATAGGAGAGATACACACACTCTGCTCTCTTCCGGGAGACTTGATTTTGGTTCTTTATAGATGTTGATTTTGTGTATGCTAAAATAATGGAAAATCAAACTGAAAGGTACAATTGAGTAACCTGCTGGTGAGTATGTGTGAGAGACAGGTCTCTGATCCACAGAGGACATGAAGCTGTTAGAGCAGCAGCTAGGGTATCGTGGTGCTTTAACTCAGGCTGTGGTATTTCTTGCTTTTAGCTCCAGAGATTCCCAGTTCAATCCCTGGTACGTCAGCCATCCATCCCAATTGCTCTTTGTATATGGAAAAACCTCATAACGACTAGCATGCTCGTTGATATAATAGGCTAAAATATATTTACGTACATTGGTATTTCAGCTTCCTGAACTTTGCTTATTGATCTGTTTGCTTGGAGATGGTGTAGTTTGGCCATGAATCGCCAATCAGCTTTCCAGACGCAAATCCATTTACGTGACAGAATCAGCTAACCTAATTCCAGTCTTTTGTTTGGAAAACAGAATTGTTTTCAGGAGTTGCTGGCGCACCAGATACTGTCGTTTGAGACGGTAAGAGGCACTGATTTATAGCACAATATGGGTGCCTAATCAATCACAGTAATACTTTACTCTCTTCTACAT
This sequence comes from Caretta caretta, assembly GCF_965140235.1. NCBI lineage: Eukaryota > Metazoa > Chordata > Testudines > Cheloniidae > Caretta > Caretta caretta. The sequence continues at coordinate 10,337,547 of NC_134229.1, forward strand.
CACCGCCCGCCTGCGGATGTCAAACCACAGACACTTATTTATTCACAGCTGCCTCCTCCCATGACACAGGCAATTCTTATTTTACAAAGAGGAAAACTAAGGCACAGAGAGGGGAAGTAACTTGTCCAAGGACACACCCTGAGAGAACCAGGACAGACCTCAAGAGCCCGGGCTTCTGGCCTGTGCGCTAACAAACTGGACACCCAAGGCGTTGAAAAGCAAGGAGTCCACAAATGGGGTCAAATGTTCGTGCCACCTCCCCCCAAGCAGCCGGAGTTCAATTCATTTTATGTCTTAAGCCTCACAGAGGGAGTTTGTGGATATCAGGCACTTTAAAACTCTGACTCTTAAGTAGGAGCTGAACCCTTGAAAATGCAGCCTAAGTGCATGCGACAGCTGCCAACTCGGCTGGCACCCCAGGGCCGGACGCGGGGATCCCCAGGACTAAAAGCAAGAGCTGTTATAACTTGAATTAAAGATCCAAGCTGCTGTAGCTTGTGGCTGTAACAACTCATATGCGCTCTAGAACGGCCCGGAGTGGGACCTGTCACACATTCTCACCACTGGGTTACACGGGCATCTGTTTCCCCTGGCTGGTTTATTTTCAGAGGCTGTCATGCTCCATTGCTGGAAGCAGGGGCTGCTGATTTATGCTCTTGGTTTGGTTTCCACTCCTTGCAAACCAGAGAACATGATCTGACCCTAATCCACTCCTAATCCTTGGGCAGGTGAGCTGCGTATTCGAGACAGCGCTGTTCCAAAGCCCATGTCCTAACATACACACACCGCTGCCCTGACAGTGCAAAGAGGGCTCCCCGCCGGAGGTGAACCTACACAGCACTGGGGATTTGTTTGGGGAGTAAAGCGGGGCCTCAAGGGGGAAACACCTAGGAGGGGAGGAAGAGGTAGGTGTGGTCCCAGCAGTTACAGCCAGAAGCATTGGGAGGAAAGACAGCAAAGGGAAATTTAGGCTGAACTGTCATGGAAATCTTCCGAAGAGTGGGATCTATCTGTCTATCACCATACAACCCTATCTATCTATCTATCTATCTATCTATCTATCTATCTATCTATCTATCCCTATACACACCCATCTGTCTCTAGCTAACCATCCCCATCTATCTATCTACCTAGCCCCATCCACCCCTCTCTGTCTCTCTTTCTTTCTCTCTCTATCCCTGTACACGCCCATCTCTCTCTAGCCACAGAACCTCACCCAGCATCACGTGTTAGTGTCGGGCTGTAGGAATCCCTGGGGAAGGTTCTCTAGCCTGTGCCCTGCAGGAGGTCGGACCAGATGATCAGAATGGGCCTTATCAGCTGTGACCGGCCCCTGTTGCCATTGCTGTGGGAGCCTTTGGAAGCATTCCCATATAAGTGCTGTCCAGCGAGGTAGGGAAGAGTCAGTGTCCCCCGTTCACTCTCTCTTGCCCTGCAGCTGACGTCATCATCTACACCCACCTGGAGGGGGTGTGAAACACTACAAGGACTCATTCCACTGTGACATGGGAGCCCTGGAGGCAATCCCAGAAAGAGCTGAGCTCAAAACAACCAGGGATTTTTCCCCAGATAAACCCATGAAAATTCAGCTCTTTATCAGAAACGCTTGGCTTTGGGATGTCGGTGGAACGCAAGACTGCATTGAGCTAACAGTCCTGCTCTAATTTGCACCCATGCAAAGAGATGGGAAATGCTAAGAGCCACTCTGAGTTCATGATCGAAATAGACAAGCCAGGAAGGGGTATTACCCCCACTTCACAGAAGGGAAACTGAGGCACAGGGTGACCATGTGACTTAGCTCAGGAGGGGGCTGAGAATTAAACATAGATTCCCTGAGTCCCAGACTAGTGCCTTAACTACAATGGCAGCTTTCCTTTCTGATAAAGATCTTTCTTGAGTACATATACTTTAAAAATGTAGCGCAGAGAATCCTGAGCAAATACAAAAAGTCTGACTGAACAGACGCTTGTTGACACCACGTGCTTCCCTCCAGGAACAGTCCTAGGGAAGGTCACTGTAATTTCTGCAGAATTCTCAGACTCACTTGGGAAATTCTATAGCCGGGAGAAAAAATGTCCTATTCAGTGCTAGAAGCTGTTTTAGACACGTCGGCCTTGAAATCTCCAGGGCCTGGTTTTCCATCACCCTGTCCTGCGGACAGCTTTTCACAAGTGCAAAATGGGGTCAGACACTCTCAGACATCCACTTTATAGTGGTGTGAGTGTGATTTTGAGAGTAATTTCTATCAATTTCTCTGGGTAGCTCGTCTCCCTCACTCACAGAAGCTGGTCCGATGAAAAACATTTCCTCACCCACCTGGTGTCTCTAATATCCCGGGGTCGACACAGCTGCATAAACCAAGCCCTGTGTAATTTCTGTAGAGTCCTGTAAGTTTCATCACTAGGAGAGTCTACAGGTTTCAAGGACTGTCCTTTGACCTAGGTACATTTCTCTGGTGGGTGGGTTACGTTCTGCTATGTTCCAGTCGGACGGCTGTCAGATAAACCCCGCTTGGATAGCCAGGGGAGCTGTCGGTGCTGAGTGGGTCTGGCCTTTTAAGAAATTGCAATGGTGTGTCCTGCAGTCCTGTGTTTGCTGCTGCCCTGGGAGAGGGTGCCAGCTGTCGTGTTAAGGGACAAGGCAAGGGAAGGTCGGGCCTGAGGCCCCTCAAGCTGGGCTTCCCAGTCAGGGCCACCCAAACCCCTTGGCCTCCTTGGCAGTCGTGATCTGAAGTTGGTTCACCAGAGAGACGTGCCAAAGTGGGCCCTGCAGCCGGGGGACTGTGCCACACGTGGTGGGGAGGGAGAGGCAAACAGATGAGGCCTTTACTGGCCTCCTAATCCCTCAGCCTGCCCGTTTCCTGTGGCACACACCCTGCAGAGTCATCCGGCCTCTTCCTCAACAGAGTGGCCCGGCTGGCAGCTGCTGAAGGCCCTGCCTGCCCCTTGGTCACTGACTGCTCCTTGCTGGGGTCTCTGCCCCGTTCCCACCCCACTCTGGCCTTCCTTCACCTGCCACGCTGGCTGTTTGCCTTAGATCCCAGCTGGCTCAGGCAACTCATCCTCACCCACCGGGCCCTGTGTGATCTCACCGCCGCCCGCATCTCCGGTCTCACTTCCTCTGCCCAGCCCACCTGTGCCCCGAGATACCGATGCTCCTCCTGATCCTCCCTCCCACTCTTGGCTTGGCACCCTCTGTCAGCCCCTTCCCCAGCTTGCCAGTGTGCTCCAGGGGGTAGGGGCACAGGGCCGGGACTGGGGAAACTGGGGAGCTGTTCCACTCCCTTCTTGTGTGAACGTGAGCAAGGCCTGCCCCGCTCTGTGCCTCAGTTTCCCCATTTGTGTCATGAAGCACTCTGAGGGCTAGGGATTCTAAGGGCCAAATGTAATGACCATAATAACCACTTCTTCCCCATCCGTAACCCCATGCCCTCCCCACATGCCTGTCCTGCCCCTCCTACACTGTAAACTCTTCAAAACAGTGGATGTGTTTGCCTCTGCCAAGTCCATATATGCAGCTGTGCAAGTAATTTGTCTGTCACCTAGTGTCTGGGCACCTCATAATCTTTACTGTATTCCTCCTCACAGACCCCCTGGGAGTCAACACAGGGCCATTATCCCCACTGTACGGATGGGGAAACTGAGGCACGGGGCGAATAAGTGAGCTCCTTTCTGTCTGTTCGGAGCCAGCTCACACCCATAAGAGCTGCCCCACACTCCCCGTCAGTTCTCTGTGTGCTGCTTCCACCTGCATCTTGCTGCCCCCTTGTTGGTGATGGTTTTGCAGACAAGGGGCTGCAGGGGGCTAAGATGCTGCCCTTTCTTGGTGCTGGGGGTGGGGATGCTGTCAAACACGGGAAGCAAGAAAAGCTCAGCCCAGTGGCACAAGGAAGGCAGTGAAAACCCAAAGGACACAGAGACACAGGATGCCCAGAGCAACGATTCGTTCGGAGCCAGCACAGAGCCGGGCCTCCAGTTACTAGGGGTGGCAAGGGAGGCCACATGCCCTGGTACAGCACATCTACTCAGCAACATGTCCTGCCAGGTCTGCCCTCTCTGCACCAGCTCCCAGGGTCCAGCCGAATCTGTCCTGCTCTTCAGAGCCCTTTGTGGGACCAGTGAGAATACACCCCAGCCCACAACCAGGACCTGCCATGACAGCTACAGTACAATGGAGTCAGGAAGCAATGGGGGTGGGGGGTGGGGGAAGGCTCATAAGCGCAGGAAGCAGAATGGTCATGGGGTTAAAGCGAGACTGAGGAACTCACGGCGGCCACTGGAAAGAAGAGGCCACAGGCCTTACTATGCTCAGAACTATAGGAAAACTGGTTTCTTCAACTGCACTTTCCCTTGATATATTTTACACACACATCCCACAACACATCTACTCACTCACACAACAAACCCCCCACCACAAAACACCCATCTACTTACACAACACCCAATATAGTACAAGATTTTGTACAGCCTTGGAAAGAAAGATGATTTTTTAAGTAGCTGTGAGGTGCTCAAGTGCAGTAGATAGATAGGTAGATAGATAGATAGATAGATAGATAGATAGAGGGGGTATGGGGATAGATAGATAGATAGATAGATAGATAGATAGATAGATAGATAGATAGATGGGGTGAATGGGGATAGATAGATAGAGGGGGAGCAGATTCTCAAGAGCTCACCAGCATGCCCCAGCTACAATCTTGTCAACACTAAGCCTTTAAAAACCATGAGCCGGGCCCCCCAAAAATCACTTTAGATTGGCTTAAAAATTATGAGAATACAAATAATAATAATACATTGTGGGTTCTGTTTCTTTGCCTTCTGGGTTGTGAGCCTTTCAGGGCCACAATGTTCAGCTTTTCTCCCTAACTGTGAGAGCTATAAACTTTAGTACTGAATGACAGCTGAAAGGCTCATGTCATCACCTGACTCCAGCAGCTGGGGCTTGAAGAAAAACAGCGAGTAAACGTGAGACTTGGGATAAAATTGCCAGAGTCAGCAACAGCTCCTTGTATGCGCTTAGCACCCACTGTGCTGCACCTAAAAATCTGGCCCCAGTTGTTGAGAATTAACTGGCCCAGGGTCACACAGGGAGCCAGAGGAAACCTGAGTTATCACCTAGTGCCTGAACCACTGACCATCCTTCCTCCTTCTGGGACTGAAGACCCCTGGCAGAATAATGAGCAGGGGATTCTCTGATTTGCTCACCTCTACCCCTGTTTCACTAGGGTAGCCAGTCCCCAGACCTGGATTCAAACAAAATCCCATTGGCACGAATGACTAGCGCATAGGGACGAGAGGAAGCACAAAGCAGCTAAGGCTCTGAAGTGGCATTCACAGACCTGGCGCTGTACTTCTCACCCAGCACTAATAAAACAATCAAGGCGTTGGAACTGCCTCACCCCGTCCAGGGCTTTGGAGATGGGAAGCAGACCCTGCTGGGGAGCCGATGTCCACAATAAAGGCCCAACCTTTCACCTGGTCGGTTATCTCAAGAAAAGCCATTCGCGCTCCAGCCCGGCCCTTTTAGGGATATCTTTAGAAATGAGCACGGTGGGGCTGGCATGTCTGTATAATGCAGCACAGCCTCCCAGCATGATAGGGTCGTAGATCGTAGAATTTAAAGCCGGAAAGGACCATTAGATCATCTAGTCTGGCCCCCTGCATATCACAGGCCAGGAACTTTCACCCAGTTTCCCCTGCATTGAGCCCAGTAACTTGTGTCTGGCTAAAGCATTTCCTCCAGAATGGCAGCCAGTCTTGGTTTGAAGATATCAAGAGAGGCAGTGTCCCCACTTCCCTGGGAGTTTGTCTCAAGGCCGAACCACCCTCCTGGTTAGAAACGTGGGCCTAATTTCTAACTGGAATTTATCCGGCTTCAGCTGCCAGCCACTGGCTCTGATTCGGCCTTTCTCTCCTCGATCAAAGAGCCCATTAGCATCCATTATTTTCTCCCGGGGAAAGCAGTCCTACAGTGTAATCAAGTCACCTCTCCATCTTCTCTTTGATCAGGTAAACAACCAGAGTTCTGTATGTCTCTCACGAGAAGCCTTTTTCAGATGGTTTGCATGGCTCTTTTCTGCCCCCTCTCCACCTTTTCAGCCCAGGCAGGATGGGCAATCGGCAGCTGTGTGCCTGTTTCTGAGCAATTCGGGACAGAGCATCCAACTCACCCACGCATCATGCCTCGGGGAGGCAGGGCAGGTGCGGCCTTTATGGGGCTGGGCTTCCACCTAAACAAGGAGAGGATGGATGCTTTTGTAGCATAAGAGTCGAACAGGGAATCTAGAGAGCGGGGTTCAGTTCCCGGCTTTGCCACAGTTGCCCAGGACAGCCTGGGACACTTTCCTTAATCTCTCCCCATCAGCCGTCAAGTGGGGATAATAATCTCTCCTCTGCCAGTGGGTTGTGAGCACTTTGGGGTCCCTCTCTCATGAGGTGACTTTGCAGCACCTAAGGGAGCCCCTGCTCTCGGCTGGGGTCCTCTAATAATTGTGCCGTTACCAGCTGGATCGAGCCAATTGTTGGGAACCTGGAGGACATTTAACGGCATCATTCACGAACCATGGACCCAAACCTGTGTTTGTCACCAAGTCACGCTGAGGGACGAGTGCAGGCACTTGGCCCTGTAGCCATCGCGACGCAGGCAGGGCAGAGTAATGAGGGCAGCGGTTTTCCAGCTGCCCGTCTCCAGCTGCTGGGCCCATGTCAGATGCAAAGAGAGGGGAAGGGGAGGTGGGCGGAGGAGGTGACAGGGGGAGCCCAGGGTGCCTGCTTTGGGGCTCCAGTGTGGGCAGCTGCGAAGCAAGCTCCAGATGGCGGGTTCTGTGAATTCAGAGCTGCAGGACCCGATCTCCCCCCAAAAACTGGCTGCGGTGGCACCTACTCATCAGTCCGTGCCCGCTCCCCGCTGCGAAAGGAATCCCAGCCCGACAAGGAGGCCGCACTGGGGTCGGCCATACGGGCCGGGGACGGATCCCGTTCCAGCAGCCCGGAATGTCAGGCTGGCAGAGGGCAGTCAGGGAGGGCTGTCTGGTGGGATCCCACCTGCCCCTGCACACACAGACATGCAAAAGAGTAAACACTCGGGCTACAGAACTTCACAGCTGACTGACACAGGGCAGGGGGGTCAGCTGGGATCCCAAAGACATATTGATTACAGGAGATTTTTGTCGTGAATGAAAGACTTTCCACTCTTTGCCTGCACTTCAAATAAAAGTTTGAGTCTCTCTAAAGGTTTTGCTATATTCTCTCTTACATCCCTCTACCCCCCCCTCTCTCTCCGGCCCTGATCCTGCTCTCATTTACCCCAGTATAAAGCAGGATAGATCCCACTGAAATGCACCTCAGTGTAAAACCAGCATCAGCACAATCAGAATCAGCCTGTCTCTTTCTCTCTCTCTCTGCCTACCATCATCTTGGCATCTGACGGAATGGAAGGTCCAAGTCAGGGTAACACCAGTTGAGCAGCAGCACCCATGAGGAGTCCAGGCCATCAAATCAGAGTGCAACGCAGAACCATGCCCTGCTCCGCCTTCACCCCAGTTAGGAATGGATCCTGCCCTTACCTTGAGTCCAGAGGAAGAGGGACAGTTCGCAGGCGGGGTCCACGATGGCTGGACTGTGGTGGAACCTGAGATGAAAACGACCCGATCCCCCCTTCGCCCGGTCGGAGCAGTGGTGTGCAAAACTTTCTCACACTGCGAGCCGAGCGGGGTAAAGTTGGTGCCCTAAACTGCCAAGGTTCAGCTGCAGTGGCGCGGGGGCAAGGGCTCTTAAGTGCTGTTTCCACAATCAGATAAGAGGCTCTGAAAAGCCCTGGTCTCCCATCTATTTCATGCCTCTTTTTTTTCCTTCCCCTCTTACAAAACTTTGTTCAAGTTCAATTGAATGAAAGGATTATTTTTTAAAAGGAGGGGGTGGCAAAGGGAGTTGATTGACATTCCCGAGGGCCCTATCGCAGAAGGATGGGGCTGGCAGTGATTGGAGGGGCTCAGGGGGGTGGGAGGAGCTGGGGAGTGTAAAAGAAAAAGGGAAAGAAAGAAAAAGAAAGAAAGAAAGAAAGAACTGGCAGTGAAAGGTGGGACGCAAGGGGCGGGAGAGGGAGGATGGAGAGTGAAAGTTTGAGAGGAAAGTTAATGAGGTGGAAATCAATCCCTCACTCAGATAGGGTCATGTTACCGCTCCCAGGGAAAGTGGGGGATGGAGAACAACAGGAACAGTGCAGGATTTCACCAGTCCCCAGTCCCTGGAGAGCTCTGTGGATTTAAAGGGCGCAGGAAGCCGGGCTTAGCAGGTGTCAGTGCTGGGCCCTGTCTGTTCGCACCGGTGTCAGTTAACGCAGTACAAAGGCTCTGCAGAGCACTGCATATGGTATAATGCAGGGCATCACCTTGGGGCTTAGCACCAGGTCAGTTACACCCAGGCAGCCACCTGGGTGAGCATCCCCAGACTGGTGGCAGGTTCCGGATGGTGGGCGTGGAGGGAAGGTGGGCAGGACAGGCTGGGAATCATTCACAGGGCCTGGCTCTCCCTGCCCTGGCACCTATCACAGCTGCTTATACCAGGGCATGGTAATCCCAAACCCCACCCGCCTGCGTCTTACTTACATCTTTGCATCGCACTGGAAGCACAAAGGGGCCTTAACGTGGGTATGATCTGCCATGACAGCCCCAAACATGCCAAAATCACGAGATTGGCTTGAGATTTGTATTTATTCATTTTTTTAAAGAATACATGTTGGGTTCAATCCATTGGGTCTCTGGTTTCTGAGCCTCCAGGGTCACATTCTTGGGCTCTTCTCTGCAGCCAGCAGGGCTAGAAACTTACTTTAAAAAAAGAAAAAAAAGAGAGACAGCTGAGAGTCTCCCATCATGCCCTGACTCCAGGAGCTGGGACTTTATGTAAAACATCCAATATTGCAAGACTTGTGATAAAGTCATGCAATCTGGCAACATTGTGGGATGGCAACGGATGCCCCCTTTATGCTGCCAGAGCGGCGTTAATGGAACTAAGAATCAGGCCCTGCTGTTCTGACCTGGTACCATCTCACACTCACATGGCACTGGGGTAAATGACAGCCCCCGGGGAGGGGAGTGAGGCCCCAGAACTCCCAGCCCTTTGACTGATTTGGAGTAAGGCCCATTCTGCATAGGCACTGAGTTTTATTTTAACCCGAGGTGCTTTGCCCTGAGGCCCCGCCCCCCACTCCGCCCCCTCCCCCGTGGCCCTGCCCTCCTTCTGCCTCTTCCTGACCCTGCTCCGCCCCCTCCCCTGAGACCCCACTTTCACTCTGCCTCTTCCCACCCTTCCCCGAGGCCCCTGCCTGCCAGCTCTCCGCCCTCCCCCAAGCACCTCCCCCAGCCGCCAAACAGCTGATTGGCAGCCTCACGGGACAGCTGTGGCTGATGGGTGCTGAGCACCCAGCCCCAGAGCACCCATGGAGTCGGCTCCTGTGTCATTCGGACCCTCTAGTCTGACCCCTTGTATTACCCAGGCCAAAGAATCTTCCTACAAATCAGTCAAAGGGCTGGGAGTTCTGATCAGCGCTTGGATAGTGAGGGGGCCCTGCTCTGAATTTGTGCTTGGGGCAGGGGTGGGTGCGGAAGGAGCTTGGTTAAAGATTCCTTGGTTAAATCGAGTCCTACTCTTTCCTGGGCTGCCCACCCCTCCCCCCCGCCCCCCATGGCAGGGAGCCCCGCTCTCACCCAGGGAAAACCTCCAAACCAGTCACATGCCCCATCCTGTTCTTAAAGAGATAGTTCCCATTACCCAACATATGGAGATTAGACTTATCGGGGGGGGGGGGTAGCCGTGTTAATCTGTATCCACAAAAACAATGAGGAGTCCGGTGGCACCTTAAAGACTAACAGATTTATTTGGGCGTAAGCTTTTGTGGGTAAAAAAAAACGACTTCTTCAGACGCATGAGAGGAGGTGGTGTGAACTTCACCTATTTATGGGTGCCATGCATCTGAAGAAGTAGGTTTTTTACCCACAAAAGGACAGAGAGACAGTCCCTGCCCCAAAGAAATGACCATCTAATTCATTAAAGCCTTTGGTTCAAGGCATCTGCTTGGACTGCCACTCAAAGCCACCACTCCCAGACATCGGCCGCTCGGGTGACCAGACGTCCCATTTTTAAAGGGACAGGCCGGTATTTAAGCCCTCCTGCGGGTGTCCTAACATTTTCTTAAAAGCAGTCAAATTGTCCCATATTTTCTGTCTCCCCCCATACATGCCCAAATAAATCTGTTCGTCTTTAAAGCGCCACTGGACTCCTCAGAGATTAGAAGGGCCACCGCAGAACAGCTATCAGCACAACCCCCACAACTACATCTAAAGATCATGCGAGATCAAAGCATTCCCTCAATGACTGCAGGGGCCTTACACCAACAATGAAACATACAAGCAGCTTTTCTTGCCATCTCCCGGGTCTGAACCCAGAACCACCCAATCCGCAGCACAGCGCTCATCCTCGGTGGGAGCGATCGGCAATAGGGGAAGGGTGCCGTCAGCCTGAATGTGGCCCCGCCCAGACAGGGAGGCAAAGCACTCACTCTGCCAGCTCGTTACACAAGCATTTGTTGGGCAGCAAGTGTTGAGATTCTTGGTTTTGCTTCCTGGCTCCAGGTGCAGATTATGGGCCAGACAGCACCAATGCCCAATGGGCCCCTGGACCTGGGACCGCTGCATGGCCAAGCAGGAGCTGCTGCTACTGGATGCAAAGTATCAAATCTCTTAGTGTAGAAGTTGAAGCAGAGTCACAAACATCTAGATGCGGTCTAGCTGCTGGGGAGTGAGCCGCAGAAGCACTCAGTTTAAGAACATAAGAATGGCCATACTGGGTTGGACTGAAGGTCCATCTAGCCCAGTGTCCTGTCTTCCAATAATGGTCAATGCCAGGTGCCCTAGAGGGAATGAACAGAACAGTGTTGCAGTGGGGGAGGTTTAGGTTGGATATTAGGAAAAACTTTTTCACTAGGAGGGTGGTGAAGCACTGGAATGCGTTACCTAGGGAGGTGGTGGAATCTCCTTCCTTAGATATTTTTAAAGTCAGGCTTGACAAAGCCCTGGCTGGGATGATTTAGTTGGGGATTGGTCCTGCTTTGAGCAGGGGGTTGGACTAGATGACCTCCTGAGGTCCCTTCCAACCCTGATATTCTATGATTCTATGAACAGGTGATCATCCAGTGATCCATCCCCCGTAGCCCATTCCCAGTTCCTAGCAAACAGTTTTGTGCGTTTCTACCAAAAGGCAACGGAATACAAGCCACTGCTCTGTCTGAGACCTGGGTTCTATTCCCAGCTCTTCCGATGTGCCCTTACGCAAACTCTCAATTGTCTTTGGTGGGAAATGGAGGGGATGAGAGTTATCCCCAAGACAGGAACTTGGGCTGTGGCTGGCACAGGGTGTGGATTAGAATGGGTGCTGGGCTTACAGCTGAGTGCCTCTTTCCCTCGGCAAAGTGCAATACCTAGGTGGCTCTGCCTCCCTCTGTTTCACTTTCCCCAAATCACACGCTAGCTGGAGCTTTTGGCAACATCCCAAGACGTTGTTGTTTTGCCTCAGAGGGTGCCACACTGTTGGTAACACTGTAAAGGCAAAGCTTGGGGAAAAGGTGAGTTTGGCCCATAACCCGGTTGGTTGTGTGTACATGTCCAAGGCTACACAGAGAAGGTGGTGTGAATTGCACCCCAGCTGCCCCTTTTCCGCTTTCTACCTCCCAAGGACGGCTAGCCCTTCTCAGACGATTGAATAACAGGCCAGAGCTGGGGCTTAAAACCCAGCTGGGATTCCCAGCCAGCCGTGGGAAGCAGGTGTTATGTTTCACAGCATATCTTGCAGGAAGTTGGCAACGTAACACAACTTTATTGCTTAGAATTCAGAACGGTCACAAACAGGCTGCTCCCCCTGGGCGGCAGGTGAAGCCCCCCTTGGGGAGGCTAGCCTGCTGGCCCCGCCCCTTCCACCCACCACCACCAGAGGTCTGGCTCGCCCGTGGCTGGAAGAGACCCAAGCCACCAGTCGGCCCAACCCCCGAGCACGGGGCTGCTGGTCGGCCCCAGCACCAGTCAGATCCCAAGGCTGGCCTGAGCAGCCCTGGCCATTTGGCTGGAGCTGAGCCCCTGCTGGCTTCAGGGAAAGGGGGGAAGAAGGGCGGGGTCTCCCAGCAGAGCAATGGGGGGGCATGGCCTGGGTTAGGGGAGGCTTGGCCTCCCCTGGCTTATGGTACCCACCACCCATGCTGTTCCCTAAAACAGAGGGGAACAAGTCCCCACACCTTCCTCTATGCTGGCTGTCTGCTGTCTGACACCAATCACATGCTTGCTTCGCTACGGAGCCCCCTCCCTCAGGACTTAAAGTGACTGATTGTAATTTTAACACAGTTTTCAATACACCACAGCAGTAGCCAGAAAATCCCATTCCCACCCATCAGCCCTTTATGTGCTCCTCCTCTCACTGTCCTCTCCCTGCTTTGCCCCTTCACTCCACCGCCCCAGCCCTGCTGCTCCTCCATATCCCCCCCGGCGGGGTGCGTCCCACTCTCAGCGCTGGGCGGAGAACCAGCCCCTGGTCGGAGCACTCAGCTCACCAGCAGCCTGGCCGGCAGGCTCCTTCCTTCCCCCACTGCCTGCGGCTGGGCCGGCGCCCTGGGAAAGCCTAAGACCCTCCAGCCCAGGGCACTGGCCAGGGGAGCCAAGCCTTGCATGTACCAAAGCCTCGCCCAGCACTGGCACGGGGAAGCCTCTCTGCCCCACAGCTAAGCTCTGGAGTGGTGGGGGGTGGAAGCGATTTCTAGCCTGTTCACACCCCGACCCTGCAGGCTCCACAGCAGCCCCCCAGGTAGGGGCATAGCACCCTCTTCACCCGCCCTGGGTCATGCCCCCAGGGAATGCAGGGTGCTCCATTCTCTAGACACCCTCCCCTGCTGAGCCACCTCTCTGGCTGGGTTGGCTGAAGCCCCTGCAGTCAGAATCATAGAATATCAAGGTTGGAAGGGACCTCAGGAGGTCATCTAGTCCAACCTCCTGCTCAAAGCAGGACCAATCCCCAATTTTTGCCCCCGATCCCTAAATGGCCCCCTCAAGGACTGAACTCACAACCCTAGGTTTAGCAGGCCAACGCTCAAACCACCGAGCTATCCCTCCCCACCAGGTTCCCTGGGCCCTGTGCACAATGCATCCTTGGGGCTTAACCCCTTCCTGCAGGCGCTGTAGCCAGGGGACAGGAAGCAGCTGGGTTATGTCGTTGTCAGCAGCAGCATGGAGGTATTAGTTACCTTTCGACACTGTGCAGGCAGGAAGGGACAAGCTGCTTCCAGCCACAGGGGAGGGTGGGGCGGCACGGGCGTGGAGAGATGAGCTCTGCAAAGATATCGGCCAGGTCATCCCTTCCTCCCACCCCAGCCACCCCCCGCAGCTGGAAGCAGCTCCCATCCCTTTCCTCCTGCACAATGCCAAAAGGCTGCTGCTGGCCATATTCTGGTGTGAACCCTGGCAGAAATTGAGGGGGGGAGGCATGTGACCCTGCGTGCTCCCCAATGTGTTGCCTTGGAAAGACGCAGCAGCAGGTACCAGGAGAGGCGAGTTCATCCCAGGGGCCCAGCCAGGCAAGGAGGGTGGAAAGCGCCGGGCAGGGAGGGTTGGGTCAGTCGGTCACTCCCCGTGGGAGAGATGTGTACGGGAGTGTGTGTGTGTGTAACCTCTCCCCGTGGGGGGGGAATAGGGGTGTGTGTATCACCTCTCCCCGTATGAACCCTAAATCCTTAAAGATAAGAAGGTAAATAGAAAGAATCCAATTACGCAGTATTTCTTTTTAACAGGGGCTCAGTCAACTTGATGTTAATTTGAACGTTTGTCCTGCCTAGTTCTGACTGATTGCCGTTGAACTCGCTTGAATACAAGTAATTTTACCAAGTGTCCCATATTCAGCATAGGGAAATGGGGTCACCCTATCAGCGGCCAGCCAATCAAAATCACCCCCCTCCACCCCTGAGCCTGTAGCCCTATGGGGCAGGCTGCCCAGTTTAAGGGGCAAGCGTCATTTTTAAGCCAGTAGATGAGAAACAAATTCCTGCCTTTGGCATAGTGTGGCCAGAATTGCCTCAACTCCCCAGAGCTCAGGGCTCCTCAGTCCTGCTCCCTTTTAAGTCCATAGAGGTTTCATCTCTGCTTTCAGAGGGAGCTGAATTGTGGGCCCTGAGTTGTTACCCCAAATCTGCCAGGACAGCAGGCACATCTCTTGCAATGGCCACAGGATGTAATTCCCCCTCAACCCAGTGCAGATGGTCAGCACCAGGGCTTAAGAGGGATTTAAATGGTGTTTAGGCTTCCTGCAAGCCCCTCTGTAGTGGAGTGGGGCTGCCCTTGCAGTGTGACCTTGGAAACGCCACTGCCCCTCTCTGTGCCTCAGTTTCCCCATCTGTAAAAGGAAAGCAATAATATTGCCTTCCCCCGGCAGGGGGAATTCACCCTAGGAGCTTAACTCTTCTGCAGGGAGACTCGCGTCAGACGTTTATTTCAATGACATTATTGGGCTCTTACCCTGATCACGTCCGTGGCCATATTTCAGCTCAGGTTAGGAGAGGGAGGTGGGGTGTCTGGCTGTAGCACATGGGCTGGCAGTCAGGGGAGAGCTGGGCTTGACTACCTGCTTTCTTACGTACTCCCTGTGTGACCTGAGGCAAACCTTTTGTACTGATGGTTTAGCAACTGGTCTAGTTGGATCACCACCATCCTGTGAGGTGGACATAGTTAGGCTGGTGTAAAGGCACCTCGATCGTTAGAGTGTACAGATGGAGACAAAATTAACTGTGTATAGCTACATCTGGAATCTCTCTGGGCCTCCACTGCAGTGCTGGGCTAATACACCTTCCTTTAATGTCTTGTTTATTTAGCTTGGACCAGGCCAGAGACATCTACATCCACCGTGGGCCTGCACAGCACTGCCCAGCTCATACATAGCACTTTGTATCTAGAGAGCTCCAAGCAAATAGCATATCCTGCCCTGTAGTGGGGCAGCTGCCCCACTCCGCTAGGCAGGGGTTAAAAGCAGCCAAGCTAGGCTGATTGGGGAAGCAGCCACAGCTGTGGCCAGCTAAATTTGGGCCCAGCTGGCCCTCATAAGAGGGCTGTGGGCTAGGAGCTGGGAGGAGTCTCACTCTAGCTGTGGAGTGGGAAGGGTTACCTGCCTGGGAGTAAGGCACCTGGAGCAGTACAGTGCAGGGGGAGCTCCAGCCTGGTAAACCCCCAGACTGCAGGCCTTGGTGAAGGCCTACAGAGGTACTGGAGATACAGAGATACAGTTTGGGAATAGGCAAAGGCAGCAGGTCCTAACCCCTTGCCAATGATGAGTGGCCATTACAGACAGCAGTCTGCCCCAGTGAGCGTAGGGCTAGATGATGACTGGCAGTAGCCACTGAGGCAAGGTGGGTTTAGAGGGTTGGAGGTTCCCCTGGGAGGGGAGACCCAGACAGTGGGTTACTGCTAGGGGCAGAACCCTGAGGTAAAGGGGCACCAGGGTCTGGGAGGGACATGCGGGGCCTGAGGCGGGTGAGCCACCGGCCTGAAGAGGGTGCTCTGGGCTGGAATTGAGCTAATTCCCAGGACAACTAGCAGGAGGCGCTGTGCCGGTGAGTTTTCACTTTGCTACATGGCCCCATTTTACAGATGGGAATACTGAGGCACATGAGCACACACAGCAGCAGAGCTGGGATCAGAACCCAGTCTTTTGAGTCCCAGCACCATTCCTTAGGCATAGGACAAGCCTGCCTCTGGAGAGGATTTTGTACCTCTACTACTTCAGGCCTGATGGCTGACTGCCCTCTCGCTCAGTGGAAACCGGCACTGGAGGTGTAAATGGTGCTCAAGGCCATGGGCGCGAGGCAGCCTCCAAACCCATGGGAGGGGTGATGTGAGGTGGAGCCCAGTCAATTGAGAGAGCCACTCAGGATGGGGCTGTGAAGACAAAGGGAGGATAGAAAAGAGTAATGAAACCCAGAGGAGGAAGGAGATGAGAGCAGGGAGCCAAGGGGTCCGTTTCTGTTTCAGGGATAATTAAGTACTTAGGTTCCTGGTACAGTGACAGTTAAGGAAAACAGAGAGCACCAGCTGCAGGAATGAAGAAAACCACAATTCATGCAGCTCCACTCTGCTGAGCGGCTGGCACCCCTTGTAGGGATAGATCCTTTAATAGCAGGATTCTCCCCTTGCTCACATTCAGTGGGGGTAATGCACTCCCCTACGGGCCCAATTTCCTATTGCCCTGCACCTTCTGACCCCACCAGAGCTGGGGTAAATAGTAAATTCATCGCAACACGCATGTTTCGGAGAACTGAAACGATTCCCAAACGTAACACCCATTTGCCGAATAGTTTCAGCCAGAAAATGATGATGTTTTTTAAAGGACTGAAGCACTGTTCACCAAACAGCTGGAGGATGACAAGATGCCGCGTGCCCAGCCATTAGCACTCGTTTGGGCTGGGGAAAACTGGCCTGGCATGGCCTCACTCTAGCTGGCGTGGAGATGGTGTCTGAGCTCCGCTCTCCTGCTGTACAGCTGAGGGCTCTGACCTAGGGAATCTCTCTTGAGCTCTCCTGGTGAAGCTAGTCCACTGCCTATAATCATTAAACAGTCATTTGTCCAGCAAGCGACCGAGAGAACAACTCTGCAGCCTAGTGGTTAGAGTGCTCGGGTAGGAGACCTATGTCCCTGCTCCACTGACTAAGTATTTGTGCCCTGAGTAGCTAGTCAAGGTTGGGGGGTGGTCCAGCTGGGAGCAGAAATTGGGGGCAGTCAGGTATGTCTCTGGCCTGGTCTACCCCCTGAGTGACACAGTTAAAGTGACCTACCCCCAGTGCAGACAGCGCTAAGTCGACGGGAGAATTCCTCTGTCCACCTACCTACCACCTCTCAGGGTGGTGGAATACCTAGGGCGACAGGAGAAACCCTCCCGTCAGCGTGGTCACTGACAGCGGCGCTGCTGCCGCGTTTTAAGGGTAGACAAGCCCCCTTTTGTGTATTTCCAAAGAATGTACCGAGCCCCTTGTCTCTGAACACAGAGGGACTCAAAGAGCAGGAACCAGCTTTGTTTGCTCCCAGAACCAAGAGCGCCCTTATCTGCTTGCACCCTATCACCCACTTCCTGCTAGTTTCTGAGCAGACTCGATGAGCCTTAGTTTTAGGGGTGGCCCCTTAACTCGCTCTTACAACTGGCTGAAATGGGGGACTAGTTCACACATCAGTTTAAAGAGGTTTTAACTCAACCTGTAACAAGTTGTCACCCAGCTCATAACACCCTGGGGCAGCTTCAGCCAGAACGACTGAAAGAGCGCCCCTCCCCCACATAGCTGGCTGTCTGGGGCCCCTTTGTATAATGTATGAGACCCAAGTTCCAATCCATTCACTGCATTGGGCAGAGGGGGGAAATGAAGCTGAGTCTCCCCCAGGCCAGCTGAGGCCCCTAAGGAGACTGGGTCCTCCTCCCCATTGTGTGAATCTAGCTCCTAAGAAATGCCCCAGAACAAAATGTTTCAGGCCGGACAACACATTTTGTTCCCCCTTAAATGGACTGTCACAATTCACCAAAAGGTTTCTGAATTTTCAAATTCAGTTCGACCCAACCAATGTATTATTTATATTTGAACTCCCAGTGAACCAAAATATCAGTTATTCTCCCAGCTCCAACTGCCACCTGTGCAAAGTTGGTTGGGACAGTCCGGCTGGGGTTAAGGAGGCAACGTGCAAACAAAGTGGCAGGAGTGCTCTGGGGTTCGGCCAAGGGAAAACATCCCCTTCTTTTATCTGGGTCATTTATCGAGCCTCTCCGGTGATAGGACTGCGCCTTGGTCAGGATCCAAGCTCCCTTCCTTGCCCAAAGAGTCCCCTTGTCCCACGTACGCTCTCGCTGCTCTAGGCCACTTTCCACATGAGTTCTGCCTTCCTGCGTGGCTGCAATCTCAGTGCTGCTGCCTGCAGGTTTTCTGAGCATTGAGAACACCTGCTAAAGGAAAACACTTGATTGCTCGCTGCCCTGTGTCTTGGGTGGATATTTAATTTTATTTTACACAGTGAGCCAGATCCCCAGGTGGAGTATTTCAGCCTAAATTCACTGAGATCACTGGGTCTGATTGTCGTTCGCGCTAAGGCTCCTTGATCCTGCCAGAGGGGTGTAACGAACAGGGTCTTACTGTGACTGGAAGTCAGACCCGATGGGCTGATGCTGATTTATTCCAGGGGAGGAGCTGGCCCATTTCAGACTAGTGCTTATGTCAGCTAAGCACACAGAAGGGGGAAGGATTCTGTTCTCACTCCACTCCTGGTGATGAAACACAGGTTAAAGGCACCTGGTAGGAGAGCTGAGTAAATAACGGATTTTCTTGGTTTAGGGCCCAAACCAAAAAATGAGAAGAAAAAAAAAAAAAACTTGGTTCAGATCAGGTTTTCTCCCCAAAATGAGAAATTCAATCTGGAAATGCCATGTGATGTGGCCAGGGTTAAATTTGCTCCCCGGGACAGGCAGCTGCTGAGTGAAATGGAGGCTCTTGGAACAGCAGCCATGAAACTGACAAGAATGTGAATTCCATTCAACACTGCAGGGGCTAACTGGGTCTGCAGCACTGAAACAGCCCAGACCCATGGTCATTAACAGAAGGGTTTTGACTCGTGGGGCAGCCTGGAAGCCCTAGTGTCCCCCACAGAGCTGCCCCAGGACCACAGACCAGGGAGCTCTGGTCAGGGTGGTTCTTGGTGCTTTCAGGGTCCCTGCTGCAGAATCAGGAGCCAAACCCATTACAGTTGGGACTCCCAGCCAAAAGCCTGAAAGCCCTAGCATGGCAGGGCTGCCTCAGAACCAAGGACCAGTTTTGTTCAATATCTTCATAAATGATCTGGAGGATGGTGTGGATTGCACCCTCAGCAAGTTTGCGGATGACACTAAACTGGAAGGAGAGGTAGATACGCTGGAGGGTAGGGATAGGATACAGAGGGACCTAGACATATTAGAGGATTGGGCCAAAAGAAATCTGATGGGTTCAACAAGGACAAGTGCAGAGTCCTGCACTTAGGACGGAAGAATTCCATGCACTGCTACAGACTAGGGACCAAGTGGCTAGGCAGCAGTTCTGCAGAAAAGGACCTAGGGGTTACAGTGGACAAGAAGCTGGATATGAGTCAACAGTGTGCCCTTGTTGCCAAGAAGGCTAACGGCATGTTGGGCTGTATGAGTAGGAGCACTGCCAATAGATCGAGGGATATGATCGTTCCCCTCTATTCGACATTGGTAAGGCCTCATCTGGAGTACTGTGTCCAGTTTTGGGCCACATACTAAAAGAAGGATGTGGAAAAATTGGAAAATGTCCAGCGGAGGGCAACAAAAATGATTAGGGGACTGGAACACATGACTTATGAGGAGAGGCTGAGGGAACTGGGGATGTTTAGTCTGCGGAAGAGAAGAATGAGGAGGGATTTGATAGCTGCTTTCAGCTATCTGAAAGGGGGTTCCCAAGAGGATGGATCTAGACTGTTCTCAGTGGTAGCAGATGACAGAACAAGGAGTAATGGTCTCAAGTTGCAGTGGGGGAGGTTTAGGTTGGATATTAGGAAAAACTTTTTCACTAGGAGGGTGGTGAAACACTGGAATGCATTACCTAGGGAGATGGTGAAATCTCCTTTCTTAGAAGTTTTTAAGGTCAGGCTTGACATAGCCCTGGCTGGGATGATTTAGTTGGGGATTGGTCCTGCTTTGAGCAGGGGGTTGGACTAGATGACTTCCTGAGGTCCCTTCCAACCCTGATATTCTATGACCCTGGAAGCACTGGGGTGCCTGACTCTGGGGCAGTCTGCCTGGCAGGTCAGCTCCAGCCTATCAGCCCCAAGCGACCCAGCTGGAGCCAGGGCTCCAGATCCAGGGGCTGGCAAGTTGCCTGTTACAGAATGTAGAACTTAGCAGCCCCAAGAGGCCAGCTCTAGCCAGGACTCCTCGACTGGCAGGCTCCCTGCTGTGGAGCTGCAGACCCTGGAACACATGGGAGACCTGCCTGTGGCTCTGTGAAAGTTTTGTCAAATCTGCAATAGAATCAGCAAGATATTTCAGTTCAGTGAATGGGCATTTTCTGGCTAAACTTAGTTTTGTTATCACCTGATTTCCAGCCCTGCCTCCAGTGGCCAGTCATCCCTTGCTAAGGAAAAGAACTTTGCATGGTTACAGCCAGGCAGCAATAATGATGCCTATTGCACCTTTCATCCAGACTGATACAAACGTAACTTTCTTGATTGTCTGCTATATCTCAAGGGATCACTTCACCCACCACTGAAATGCAGCCACCTCTGAGGTGAAAAGCAGCAGCTGTTTAATAGTGTGCAGCAACACCATGAATCACCACCATTCTGCCAGGATGGCTTTTATATGACCTTGCACTGGTGTTGATAACTGCATGAGGGGACGGAGAACAGGTCCGGGCACTTGCTGCCATGCACCGGACCGGCGTAAGCCTGGCTTTTCATTGGTGCAGCCGCTCTGTGTTAGGAGCCATGGGAGTTTGGTGCCCAGCTCCAGCCAATGCTTTGAAAATCCCAGTGCAGGTCTTTGCACGAGTGCAATGCAGTTTCCTGGATAAAGGCAGGACCCCACACTGCCAGTTGTCCCCAGCTATTGCTGGTATAAGCCAGTGGAGCAGGCTCTGGGTTTTAATCTTTTGCTCTATTAATTAACCCTGCGAGGCCCCCGGATATGCAGCTGGGATGCCAGCCCCTCCGGCAGAGCCGAGCTGTGTGGTTTGTGGTTTTCCTCATCCTTGAATCGTGGGTGCTGCCTCAGCCCCTCTGGATGGGAACCAAAGAACACAACTGGCCTTGAAACAAGAACAGGGCCCTTGGCTCCCTCCACCTGCCGCTTGTGTCTTCTTCCTCCTTGGGGTTTCATGGCTCTTTCTCCTTCCCCTCTCTAACCTCCCTTTGTCTCCAGCCCCATGGGCTGGGCGCAGGGTACGGTGTGGCTCCATGGGAGTGAGGACACTCAGCTAATGCAGCCAAGGGGAGTTAAAACTGAGGAGCCAGACTGCAATAAGGAGGCATCTTCCTGAACCTGGCCCCTAGCCCGGCCCTACAGACATTGTTTGCCCTGGGATAGGTAGGGTGTGTGTGACTTTTTACCCCTAGCATGGCTGCAGTTCTACTGGTATAAAGGTGCCTTTTACTGGGATAGCTTATTCTCCTTCGAGCTCAGGGATAGCCATGGCAGCATAAACACATTTACACCGGTATCACTGCACCCACACCAGGGGGTCGTGCCATTTTAATGGCATTTGGCCTTATGATAGTAAAGTTGCAGGCAGCCACCAGAGTCTTGTCTACACTAGGTCTCCCACCATTGCTGCCATAGCGGGAGTTGCAGTGGTGGTAGCAATAGCAGGGAAGTTTAGGGCCAAATCCTGTAGTAAGAGGAGGCTGGTTCTGTGGCTCTCACCCTCAGCTGGGACACAGGAGATCAGCTTCCCTTCCTGGCTTTGCTACAGACTGCTGAGCGACCTGAGACCAGTCACTTCTAGCCGGACCACTCAGTTTTCACTTGACCCTGAAAAGAGCAAAATGGGTTAATGAACTATAAGTTCAAGGCACCTGTCACCACCTGGTTTCTAGCCCTGTCCCCAGTGGCCAATCATCCCTGGCTCAGGACAGGAACTTGCGGCCAGGCAGCAATAACAATAGTCTTTGTATCTTTCATCCATATGGATACAAATGTTTCTCTCTCAGTTGTTCACTATATCTCAAGGGATCACTTCACCCACCACTGAAATGCTGCCACCTCTGAGGTGACAGGCAGCAGCTGTTTAACAGTGTGCAGCAACACCACAGAGCAGTTCAGGACAGGAGGTGAAGAATTCTGTGTCGTCTTGTGCCTGTCAGGGTCTGCTACAGTTTGGCAGAGATACTAAGGGTAACACTCTGGCTCTTTGGAGGAAAATGCGTTGGGATCTTCAAAGACCAAAAATGCCTGAGACCTCGATTTATAACGCAGCTGAAAAGTATCCCCTGCAGCGCCCCCTATCAGCATGCTGGGGCATGGATTCAGTGTTGTGTCAGCTCCGTGCTAGGACATCGCCCGAGCCCTGTTGGTGGAGAATCATTTGACCCTGGTGCCAACTCCCTGACAGGGTCGCAGGGGTGAGAGTGAGCATGGCCGCAAAGGACTGGAAAGAGAAGCGAAGCCATTTTCCAAACCAGTTTCGTTTTCAGCCACAGCAGTGAGGGCTCCGCTGGGGGTCGGGACCCTGCACCGGGCACAAAAGAGAAGGGGAATCACATCACTACGTGAGCTCTGCACAGAGAGCAGAGCACAGGCGGGAGCTGAGGGGTTATGTCCCAGGCGAGGTAGCACATGGTTCATGTCCCACCTGCTTCTTGCATAGGCCCCAGGCTTGCCAGTGCAGGGATCTTAAAGGAGTCATCCTGGGAGCCTATCCCTGTGACTTTTATCACCCCACATCCCGGCTCCTTAAAGGGGAGGGTTCCAAGCTTACACACTGCAGAAACCAGCATCCCCAGGAGGCATCCACCTCACCTGTTTTTATTACAGTAGTTCCGAGCTGCCTCAGCTGAGATTGGGGCCACAGGGAGAGGCAGTGCCGGCTTCCCAGAGCTACCCATCCACCTAGACGAGACGGACAAAGGGGGAGGGGTAGACAGGGAGTGTTAAACGGCGACCTGGGTGCAGCAGGACTAGATGACTGTCCAAGGGCATGCAGGGAGGGGAGGCTGTGGTGAGCCGGGAAGGGAACTGAGCCACACGCCCAGCCTTCCTGGTAAAGGGAGGTTCCCATGCCTGCCTACCACCTGCGGCTCCCCTGTGCCATTTGTAACCTCTGTGTGTGTTGCGGGGGGGTGGACGCATTCGCCTTTAGGCAACAGCTGCCCTGCTTGACATGCTAGATAAGGGCTTCACTGTGCCCGGGAACTGGTTCCTGCAGGATTCCAGTGACATGAGAATTTATTGTCTGCACAGAAGAGACAGACACAGTGCTTTCAACTGGCTGGAGTTGCTAGGACAGAGATGGAAAGGGCTTAGGGATCAGGGCTAGCCTCCCCCACAGGTCAGCGCTAGGACAAGGCAGCCAGGCCAACAGGGTCAAACCTGGTTGCTTACGGTAGACATATAAAAGTGACCGCAAGTCCGGCAGATGGTGGCCTCATGGTTAAGGGCTCGACTGGTGATCTAGAGCTCTGGCTTCCACTTCTAGCTCTCCTTGGGCAAGTCATTTCACCCCACAGCTTCCCCCTTTGTACCAAGGGCCTCGTAACCCTTCAGCTGTCATTTCTGTGTTGACTCAGGCAATGGTCCTGCTTTGAGCAGGGGGTTGGACTAGATGACCTCCTGAGGCCCCTTCCAACCCTGATATTCTATGATTAGAATAATAGAATCATAGAATAGCAGGGTTGAAAGGGACCTCAGGAGGTCGTCTAGTTCAACCCCCTGCTCAAAGCGGGACCAATCCCCAACTAAATCATCCCAGCCAGGGCTTTGTCAAGCCTGACCTTAAAAACTTCTAAGGAAGGAGATTCCACCACCTCCCTAGGTAACGCATTCCAGTGTTTCACCACCCTCCTTGTGAAAAAGTTTTTCCTAATATCCAACCTAAACCTCCCCCACTGCAACTTGAGACCATTACTCCTTGTTCTGTCATCTGCTACCACTGAGAACAGTCTAGATCCATCCACTTTGGAACCCCCTTTCAGGTAGTTGAAAGCAGCTATCAAATCCCCCCTCATTCTTCTCTTCCGCAGACAAAACATCCCCAGTTCCTTCAGTCTCTCCTCATAAGTCATGTGTTCCAGTCCCCTAATCATTTTTGTTGCCCTGTGCTGGACTCTCTCCAATTTCTCCACATCCTTCTTGTAGTGTGGGGCCCAAAACTGGACACAGTACTCCAGATGAGGCCTCACCAATGTCGAACAGAGGGGGACGATCACGTCCCTCGATCTGCTCGCTATGCCCCTACTTATACAGCCCAACATGCCATTGGCCTTCTTGGCAACGAGGCCACACTGTTGACTCATATCCAGCTTCTCGTCCACTGTCACCCCTAGGTCCTTCTCTGCAGAACTGCTGCCGAACCATTCTAATGACCGTTTCTCTCTGGGCACCTGTGCAGCAGCCAGCATAACAGTGCTTCGGCTGGGGTGCTGCCGTACCGCATGTAATAATGATCCCTTTCAAAGGTGACGAGCTCCTGCAGCTCGGTCCATGGGAGCCGCAGATGCTGACAATCAGGGTGTCTAAGCGTCGCTTTAGACACCTGCCCTAATAGTCTATGACAGTGGTCTCCAAAGTGGGGTGCGCCAGAGGATCCCGGGGGTGCGCGGCAGGAGGAGTGTCACCAGACGGCACTCCGTCTTCTCTTTTCTTTGGCGGCAGCTCTGCACGCCTGCGGCAGGTCTTCCCTCCTTCTTTCTTCGGCGGCACCATGGGGGTGCACGATCCAAAAACTTTGGAGACCATTGGTCTATGAGACTTGCAACGTTTCTAAAATTCCTGGGATTGTCTTAGTCCTGGGGGCAACAATCATCGCTCAGCTACTGAGGAAGGGCAAAGCACTTGACCAAGGTTACACACTGTAGCAGGTCAGTGGTGGATGTAGGAACAGAACCTTGCCACTACAAGCTCCGGCATGAGCAGCTGGCTGTTCTAACCACTAGACCACACTACCGCAGCCGCGAACCATGCTTGCTTTAAACAAGTGACCATTATAGTACAACTCCGAGTGCAGATAAGAGTGAGACGACCAGGCGTATCGAGTGACTTTGGGCTGGACGCAGCTTCTCCATCCATTTGCCCGTGGGCCCAGGGGGATCGCAGGAGATGCTTTCAGAGACGCATCTGTCTGGGACCCTTTAGTTGATCCAACCCTGAAACCCGAGTCCCTTTCAGTGAAAGAGATGAGAAGAGATGGCCTAAAAAGCAGGAGTCCCTGTGAGAAAAGTGACAGTACAACAGAAAGAAGGGGCCATTTTTCACCAAAAGAAAAGAGGACAAATGGATCACTCCTGAGCTATGTCTGCTCGGATGGCACCTTTTCCTGGGAACCCTTCATGCCAGTTCACTTGGATACAGGATCCTTTCTTTCCCCCAACTCTTGTGCAGTGTTGCTGTGTAGCTTTTAAGCAGCTGTCCTGTTCCACCCCAGAGGCAGCTGCATTTCCTTGCTGGCTGAGTGATCCTTGTAGTGTTATGCAGCTGTCAAGAAGTTATATGAAACATGCTCATTAGTACTATGTCAGGTTGCTGGTTCTACTCCCATCCCCCACTCCTTGCATTAAGTGCTTAAGGGAGTTTGCATTTACCCCTAATTTTTCAATGCATCGCAGCAGCCATAGCCTGGGGCAGGTACAGTGACGGCTGGCTCAAGAGGGACGGAGCCAGAGCAGTCTCCAGTGCAGGCCCTGCCCCACTCCTATGGTCCTGGGAGTCCTCTCACTGAGGCAGGAGCATGAGCTAAATCCTGACTGCCTGCGAGACTGAGGTCAATGGGGTTCATAGAATCATAGAATCATAGAATATCAGGGTTGGAAGGGACCCCAGAAGGTCATCTAGTCGAACCCCCTGCTCAAAGCAGGACCAATTCCCAGTTAAATCATCCCAGCCAGGGCTTTGTCAAGCCTGACCTTAAAAACCTCCAAGGAAGGAGATTCTACCACCTCCCTAGGTAACGCATTCCAGTGTTTCACCACCCTCATAGTGAAAAAGTTTTTCCTAATATCCAACCTAAACCTCCCACACTGCAACTTGAGACCATTACTCCTCGTTCTGTCATCTGCTACCATTGAGAACAGTCTAGAGCCATCCTCTTTGGAACCCCCTTTCAGGTAGTTGAAAGCAGCTATCAAATCCCCCCTCATTCTTCTCTTCTGCAGGCTAAACAATCCCAGCTCCCTCAGCCTCTCCTCGTAACTCATGTGTTCCAGTCCCCTAATCATTTTTGTTGCCCTTTGCTGGACTCTCTCCAGTTTATCCACATCCTTCTTGTAGTGTGGGGCCCAAAACTGGACACAGTACTCCAGATGAGGCCTCACCAATGTCGAATAGAGGGGAACGATCACGTCCCTCGATCTGCTCGCTATGCCCCTACTTATACATCCCAAAATGCCATTGGCCTTCTTGGCAACAAGGGCACACTGCTGACTCATATCCAGCTTCTCGTCCACTGTCACCCCTAGGTCCTTTTCCGCAGAACTGCTGCCTAGCCATTCGGTCCCTAGTCTGTAGCTGTGCATTGGGTTCTTCCGTCCTAAGTGCAGGACCCTGCACTTATCCTTATTGAACCTCATCAGATTTCTTTTGGCCCAATCCTCCAATTTGTCTAGGTCTTTCTGTATCCTATCCCTCCCCTCCAGCGTATCTACCACTCCTCCCAGTTGTGGTAGTTGGGTTGTGACAAGAAGAGCAGAATCGGAGCTGTGAAATCTCCATGTGTGGGAAACAGGGTGGTTGAGGCTGTAGCCATGGCTCCTAGAGATGTAGGTTCAATTCCCTCTCCTCCAAGCTGTCTGTGTGACCTTGGCCAGTCACTTTGCCCCGGTGATCCACGGGGGGATTGCTCTGCCCCACAGGGGGGCTGTCAAGAGACACAGTAAAGGTGGTGAGGTGCTTGGGTACCTCAGGGAGGGGGCCAGGTAAGTACTTAGATAGAAAGTGACCTGTTGTCTCTACTAGACACAAAGCTGGACAGCGCTTCAGCTCTGATGCACCAGCCAGGCTGTGCCGGCCGAGGGGAGGAGCGCCACATGCTGGGTCGGAGAAGAATGGCACAGACGAGGTTTGTCCCTGGAATGGAGTCCTTGCTTGCTAATGGGCTGCTCGGGGAAACCAGGGCAGAGAGGCCAAGGCCTGACTGAACCCCCATGTCACACCCCCCCCCCCCGGGAGACCCTCTGGTCTAGTTGGGGGAGGTGTGCTGGCTCTGGAACTGCTGGAGCTGTACCCCCCCCACATGTAAACAGTGAGTGCCTGCCCATCGCCACAGCTGTCAGGCAGCTGCCTCCCCTGCCACCCAGAGAAATAACAAACCCAGAACGGTGGCTGCGTCTCTCTCTGGCCAGGCCGGTGGGAGACAAAGAACAGCTGGGTACCGCTGCCACACACATGGATCTGCTGCCGATTTGTCCCTACCTCCCTGTGCCTCAGTTTCCTCATCATTACGAACACGGGTGGTGCTACCAGCTCCCCAGTGAAGCTGCGAGGGTTAACTCAGTGATGTCTGTGAGGCACTTTGAGCAGAAGGTGGTAGATCCTTATTGTCGTCACTGTCCAGTTCTGGGCCCCATTGTGCAAAGACATAGTGAGTGTCAGGGAGCCCACAGGCTGAACAAAGGCAGGGGACAGGGAAGTAACTCTCCCTGTTATGGGAATAGACCTGAGATCCCCTGAATCCCAGTCCAGTGCCCCAATCATTGGGCCTCATGGCCCCAGAGAGATGGGCAGTGTTATTATTCCAGTTGGTGGATGGATAGCCACGTGGGAGAAAATATTCCTTGATTCCAGCACCAGAAGGGACATTGGAATCATGTTGTCTGATCTCCTGGCTAACGCAGGCCAGAGCAAGGCCCAGCAATCTGGCCCGAACCTGATGGGACCCAACAAAAAGTGCAGCCTCCGGGTCAGCCAGATCTTCTCAGGCTCGGGTTGGCTCTCCAACTCCTGCCCCTGGGGTCGTGCCCTGCTCCTGCCGGCTGCCACCTCCTGCCCCCCCCATGTGCTGAGGAGTCTTTGGGCCTCCCCTGCTGCAGCACACAGAGCGCAGCCCGGGGGTGGCAGGTGGCAGGAGCAGGGTACGCAGCCATCAGTGCATGCAGCTTCCACCAAGCCACAGGCAGGAGGAGAAGAGATGACGCCACTGGCAGGAGGCATCGTTTGACTTCTCTATTTGGGGGGTGTGTGTGTGTGCAAGGAGCCTAATACTATTAATCACAGGGATAGGTCCAACCGACCTGGACGCACGGAGTGCCTGACATCACTGCTCACCCCCCAAATGTTCCTCCACAGGGAGGAAGCAGGACCAAATAGAAGGGAGAAATCTGGGCATCCCACCAAGCGTTGCCTCTGCGCTGTATCCAGTTTTGGGGGGGCAATGTTGCCCTATGACCCCCCCAATCTCCACCCGTGGCAGGAGATGTTGGCACTAACTAAGGTATGGGAGGAAGAGTCAGGTCAGAAAATGACTCAACCCTTGGGTCGAGTGAGCCTGGGTCCAGTTCAAGTCTGGGTCCCGAGCAGACCTCTCAGCCCTAGGACTTCCCTGAATTAATTCCGGGTTGAACTGGAGTAGATCTGTTAGAGAAACATCCCATCTTGATTGACAAATGGCCAGTCATGGAGAATCCCCCACCGCCCTGGGGACGTTGTTCCAGTTGTTCCCCTCACTGTTAAAACTGCACACGTGATTTCCAGTCTGAACCTGTCTCGCTCCAGCTTCCAGACCTTTGATCTTGTCCCACCCTTGTCTGCTAGACTGAAGAGCCCGTCACCCAGTTTTTGTTCCCTGTCTAGGTACTTCCAGCCACCCCGCAACCTTCTCTTTTTTCATCTAAATAGACTGAGCTCCAAGTGTCTGTCGCTCTCAGGCAGGTTTTCTCATCCTTTCATCATTCGCGTGGCTCTTCTCTGACCCCACTCCAATCTAACACTATCCTCCTTGAATTGTGGGCACCAGAACTGGACACAGGGATTCCAGCAGCAGCTACACCAGTGCTAGATATGGAGGTAAAATCACCTCTCTGCTCCTACTCCTGATTCCCCTGTTTGTCTCCCAGGATCCCATTAGATCTTTTGGCCACAGCGCCGCGCTCATGCTCAGCTGATCGTCCACCACACGCCCCAAATCTTTTCCAGAGTCATTGCGTCCCAGGATAGAGTCCCCATCCTTATGGCTCCATTCTTTGTTCCTAGCTGTGTACATTTACATATAGCCATGTTAAAACGCATATTCTTTGCCTGAGCCCAGTTTACCAAGCCAGCCAGATCTCTCTGTGCCCATAGGCGCCGACTCTGTGGATGCTCCGGGGCTGGAACACCCACGGGGAAAAAATGGTGGATGCTGAGCACCCACTAGCAGCCCCCGCATGAGCTCCCACCCCACCCCCTGCTCCTTACGGCCACCAGTGGGCCCCGCTGATCAGTGCCTCTCCCTCCTTCCCCGCAATCAGCTGTTTCATGGCGTTCAGGAGGCTCTGGGAGGCAGGGGGAGGAGCGAGGATGCGGTGCGCTCGGGGGAGGGGATGGAACTGGGCGGGAAAAGGCAGGGCAGGGATGGAGCGGGGCCGGGAAGAGGCAGGGCAGGGGTGGGGCCTTGGGGGAAGGGCTGGAGTGGGGGCAGGGCCTGGAGCAGAGCCGGGGCTCGAGCCCCACCCCCGGCACTTTGAAAAGTCGGCGTCTGTGTCACTGACCTGTCCTCTTCGTTATCTACCCCCCACCCCCCCTCCAAATCTTTGTGTCACCTGCAAACTTTATCAGCGACAGTTTTATGTTTTCTTCCAGGTCATTCATAAAAATGTTGAATATCGTGGGGCCAGGAACCGATCCTTGTGGGACCCCTCTTGATGGTGAATCGGAATTTACAGTTATATTTTGAGACCTAACCGCCAGCCAGCGTTTAACTCACTGAACATGGGCCCTGTTCATCTGATCCCGCTCTGGGTTTTTCATGAAGATGCCTTGCGGTACCGACTCGAAGTCTGCCTATGGGCAGCAGTCCCAGAGTGCAGCCGAACAAGCAGCCCTCCATAATTTAGCGGGGTGGACACAAAACCACTGTTGTTCCCAGTGCTTGGATTGATCCCAGGGCCTGAGTGTTTGAGAAAGGGCCTCGGCTGGGCTTTGCTGCTTTTTGTCCCGCTCAGGAGGATCTCACCCGACATGGCTTTGAGTTTGATCTAGAGGGTTGAAAAGGAGGAAATCACCCTCCTGTTGCAGCATGTGAAGCGAGAAACATAAACAGCCTTTCTGTGTACTGAGCTGGCCGGGGCCCATGCCTGGCGGGAGGCTGTCAGCCCCAGTCATCTCGTCGGCTCCCCTTGGAGCTGGCCAGAAAAGCCATCCCTTACCCTCCCTTCCCCAGCCCCATCAGCCCCCTGCCCGGCCCCTGAGAACCGATTCCACTCTCTCCTCTCAAGGCTCGGCACTTGGATCTCTGTGGATCAAACTCTACAACCCTCAGGGGAAGGATTCCCCAGCTGGCACTTGCCCCTGGGCCAGAATCAGGCATGGGGCTGGCGCTGCTCAGGGGCTCACTGCCTGAACCCATGACTCTGGGTGGGCGGAGCTGCCCTGAGTGTAACCGATGCTGTGACACTGCCTGAGTCTGCAGAGAGCCTGAGCCCGTCGTTCTAGGGAGCAAGGACTTTCCTGCATGTAAATGACGCAGCAACGCTGCCTGAGTCTGCAGGCAGCCTCCACTGGCGGGAGGAGCAGCAGCTGCTACAGCCAGGGAGGAAGCCACCTGGTCCCATACCTGCCACCTGTCAGATCAGGCCTCTCTTGTTCTTTGGTGGGGACCCTGCTGTCACTTTTGCTGCTGCTGGGGGTGGGGGGCAGTATTCTAGGTTCAGAGGGGAGGGAAACCTCCCAGCCACTCCAGGCATCAGTGTGGGGGAGGGGGAGGCTTCTGGACACAGCGACTGCCATTGCTGGGTGTGGGGAGCTTGTGTAGGGGGATCTATCTGTCTGTTGTATCAGGACCAGTCATGGTATGTTGGCCCTGAAATGTAGTATCATAAAAGTCATCTCCCCCTGGGCTCTGCGTACCTATGGGTCCAGCAAGGCCTGCCCTGGTTTGGACAATGAATCCTCTTCTCCATATTTCAGAGCAAAGAGTGTTATTGTGGCAGGAACGTGCCCGGTATTTCACACCTGCCCAGTGCCTGTTGTGAGGAGGAGCAGGGGCTGATACCTTCCCATTGGAGGGCTGCTCAGTGCAGTGAGCTTTGACAGATCTCAACACCGTTTCTTTCTCTGAAGCTGCGCTGACCCCTGGTGGCACCTCCTGGGCAGTGAATGCACAGGGGGGACCTCGGCCTCACACACCCTCTGCTGCAGGTGGGCGTCCTGGTTCTGCTTGCACCGGCTTCTTTCTGCCAGGAGTCGATCACACTCAGCCTCTCTCTGTGTCTATCTCCCCCTGCAGCTCTCCCACCATTGGCTTCAGCAGGGCTTTGCTGGAGGCACTAGCTGCAGGATCTGGCCCCCCCGTGAAAGCCCCTTTGCTCTCACGCAGCGTCGGCTTTATCGTAACTTCTCCCCAACCGAAATTTGCTGGGTCTGTTTCTCGAAACAAAATCAAAGGGGCTTTAATGGCAAGAAACAAACGTCCCTTTCAGAGCCCTGGGAGCTCAGCGCCTGACAGATTAAATCAGGCTGCTTGCTTTCTATCTCTCCTTCTTTCCTCTCTTTGTGTCTTTATCTTTTTTCCTCTCTGTCGTTCTGTTTCTTTTTTCTTTTCTTATTCTAGCTCCCTTTTTCACTCTCCTTCTTTTCTCTCGTTTCATCTTTTGGATTCTTTTTTCCTATTTTATTGTGCTTTTTCTTTCTTGTTTTGTCTTTCTTTTTTCTTCTCTCTTGCTTTTTCATTCTCAGGCTTTTACTTTGCTGCTTCTGTTTTGTCTTTATTTGTTTCTTGTTCTATCTGGCTAACCCCTATTTCCTTCCTTCCTTCCTCATGGCCAGCAAGGGGATGTTGCGCCCGGTGGGGCAGTCCAGTGAATCCTGGTTCCTTCTCATCCTTATGCAATTCTCCCTTCCGCGACTTGGCCTGTCCCCTACCCGCCTGCCTGCTGAGCTGACAGCCGTCCTCTGCACTTTTATGCTAAGCAGCAAGATGCACTGGTGAATGGAGAGCGGGCCAGAGATGATCAATATTGTCCATTCCTAGGTATGGGCAAGACATGGCTGCAATGCAGCCACCTCTGGGGTGGGACACAGCCACTGTTTAATAGCAACATTGCACAGCTGCTGAGAACACCACATCCAGCTGGAGCTGAGGGATTTTGGGGGGACAGGTTGGGAAAGGAGACAGCAAGGTGCTGTGGGGTGGGTCACCCAACCAGTTCTAAAGGAACAGGGAGAAAGCCCAGTGCAGCCCCCTGGGATACCAGGGCTACTCCTCTGACATGCCGGGGACAAAAGGAGGTGGCGACAGCAGGGGGCACTCTCATCTTACCAGACAAGGAGGGGGGGGAGCTGTGGGAAGCCCTGCTGCCCCAAGCTGGGGGCTCTCCCTGTGCTTTTAGCTGGGCTTCCCCGTTACTGTACCAACTGGGTGAGCCCACCGAGGGCTCACCTGCCAACGCTGGCCTGGAACAGACACCTGGGAAGCACGGAACGGAGTGATGGGGTAGGCTTGTTTTGTGGACTCTGCCCTGGGCAAAGGTGGGCAGGGGGGTGGCTGAGCTGAGACCCCCCCAACTCATTTCACTTAGGACAATCACCCAGCAGCCTTGCATGGGGGTTGCCAGAGGTGAATGGTCACAGCTCAGCCACCTCCAACAGGATGCTGTGGGTGACAGGGATGTCTAGTTGCTGCCCGCAGGGAGGCAAAGGGGTCTCCCATTGCTGCCAACTGAAGATCTCCTTTAGCTCAAGGGTACTTGTGGAGTTGAACCCCCCTGGGTCCTGGTCCCAGTTCCCCAGGTGTGACGATGCTGCCCATGGGAGCCAGCTGAGGTCACTCAATCAGGGTGAACTGCAAACAGAACGGGGCAGACAAACCCCAAAAGCTGGTGGATATTCCAATATTTAGATTTACCAAGCCCTCACAAAACAGCTTCTATAGTACCTCCCTGGTTACTTGGAAGTCCAGATAATGCAGTTCCCTTAAAGTACCCAGACTCAGGCCTCTATCCAGACACACATGTCAAATAGGATGATGATTACGGAAAATCATATTTCACCATATAAAAGAAAAGGTTCTCCTGATCCCAAAGGACCAAGCCCCAGACCCAGGTCAAATGATAACTTAGATTTTACCGAAAATACACGATTATAGTCAATTCTTATTAACTAAACTAAAATTTATTAAAAAAGAAAAAAGAGAGAGTGTTGGTTAAAAGATCAATATTCATACAAACACAAATTCAATTCTTGAGGTTCAGATACCTGGCAGAGATGACAGGTTTCTGAGTAGCAGCCGTGTTAGTCTGTATCTGCAAAAAGTAAAGGAGGACTTGTGGCACCTTAAAGACTAATAAATTTATCTGAGCATAAACTTTTGTGAGCTACAGCTCACTGCATCGGATGCATGCAGTGGAAAATACAGTGGGGCGATTTATATACATAGAGAACATGAAACAATGGGTGTTACCATACACACTGTAACGAGAGTGATCAGGTAAGGTGAGCTATTACCAGCAGGAGGGTGGGGGGAACCTTTTGTAGTGATAATCAAGGTGGGCCATTTCCAGCAGTTGACAAGAACATCTGAGAAACAGTGGTGGGGGGGGGGGAGCAGGAAATAGTTTTACTTTGTGTAATGACCCATCCACTCCCGGTCTTTATTGAAGCCTAAATTAATTGTATCCAGTTTGCAAATTAATTCCAATTCAGCAGTCTCTCATTGGAGTCTGTTTCTGAAGTTTTTTTGTTGAAGAATTGCAACTTTTAGGTCTGTAATCGAGTGACCAAAGAGATCGAAGTGTTCTCCGACTGGTTTTTGAATGTTATAATTCTTGACGTCTGATTTGTATCCATTTATTCTTTTACGTAGACACTGTCCAGGCTGACCAATGGACATGGCAGAGGGGCACTGCTGGCACATGATGGCATATATCACATTGGTAGATGTGCAGGTGAACCAGCCTCTGATAGTGTGGCTGATGTGATTAGGCCCTATGATGGTGTCCCCTGAATAGATATGTGGACACAGTTGGCAACGGGCTTTGTTGCAAGGACAGGTTCCTGGGTTAGTGGTTCTGTTGTGTGGTGTGTGGTTGCTGGTGAGTATTTGCTTCAGGTTGAGGGGCTGTCTGTAAGCAAGGACTGGCCTGTCTCCCAAGATCTGTGAGAGTGATGGGTCGTCCTTCAGGATAGGTTGTAGATCTTTGTTGATGCGTTGGAGAGGTTTTAGTTGGGGGCTGAAGGTGATGGCTAGTGCGTTCTATTATTTTCTTTGTTGGGCCTGTCCTGTAGTAGGTAACTTCTGGGTACTCTTCTGGCTTTGTCAATCTGTTTCTTCACTTCAGCAGGTGGGTATTTTAGTTGTAAGAATGCTTGACAGAGATCTTGTAGGTGTTTGTCTCTGTCTGAGGGGTTGGCGCAAATGCGGTTGTATCGTAGAGCTTGGCTGTAGACAATGGATCGTGTGGTGTGGTTTGGATGAAAGCTGGAGGCATGTAGGTAGGAATAGCGGTCAGTAGGTTTCCGGTATAGGGTGGTGTTTATGTGACCATCGCTTATTAGCACCGTAGTGTCCAGGAAGTGGATCTCTTGTGTGGACTGGTCCAGGCTGAGGTTGATGGTGGGATGGAAATTGTTGAAATCATGGTGGAATTCCTCAAGGGCTTCTTTTCCATGGGTCCACCTACTTCCCACAACCAGCCCAACCCCTTCCTCCATTCCCTGCCCTCACTGCCCCACCCCTCTCCCTCACTGCCCCAAAACACCCCTCCCTGCCCCCCCAGACCTGTCACTGTCATGTTTGGGGCGTTATCCATGAGGGGCTGTGCCATCACTTGCCCTGTGATCCCGTGTGATCTGCTGCTGTAGCTCCCTTGTCTGGAGGCCCCCAGCCAGCCAGCCGCAGGCACTGAGTGTCCGTGCAATAAGCCGCCCTGGACCGCCTCTCTGACTTCAGCAGCCTGCTTGCTACACCCCAGCCACCCTCTGGCCTCCTGGTTACACCTGGCAAGAACCCAGCACCTCCAGGCCCCGAATGCCCCCAATCCATGTGCTCTGCAATGTCCAGTCCTGCCCTGGACCATTGAGAGGAATAATAAGGTTTGTTTGCTTCTCTAAACAACAAGGACAAGTGCAGAGTCCTGCACTTAGGATGGAAGAATCCCATGTACCGCTACAGACTAGGGACCGAATGGCTCGGCAGCAGTTCTGCAGAAAAGGACCTAGGGGTGACAGTGGACGAGAAGCTGGATATGAGTCAACAGGGTGGCCTCGTTGCCAAGAAGGCCAATGGAATTTTGGAATGTATATATAGGGGGCATTGCCAGCAGATCGAGGGACGTGATCGTTCCCCTCTATTCGACATTGGTGAGGCCTCATCTGGAGTACTGTGTCCAGTTTTGGGCCCCACACTACAAGAAGGATGTGGAAAAATTGGAAAGAGTCCAGTGGAGGGCAACAAAAATGATTAGGAGACTGGAACACCTGAGTTATGAGGAGAGGCTGAGGGAGCTGGGGATGTTTAGTCTGCGGAAGAGAAGAATGAGCGGGGATTTGATAGCTGCTTTCAACTACCTGAAAGGGGGTTCCAAAGAGGATGGCTCTAGACTGTTCTCAGTGGTAGCAGATGACAGAACAAGGAGGTCTCAAGTTGCAGTGGGGGAGATTTAGGTTGGGTATTAGGAAAAGCTTTTTCACTAGGAGGGTGATGAAACACTGGAATGCATTACCTAGGGAGGTGGTGGAATCTCCTTCCTTAGAAGTTTTTAAGGTCAGGCTTGACAAAGCCCTGGCTGGGATGATTTAATTGGGGATTGGTCCTGCTTTGAGCAGGGGGTTGGACTAGATGACCTCCTGAGAGGTCAACCCTGATATTGTATGATTCTAAAGGGACCCACTGCACAGCTTATCACCTTAACCAGCGTTAGCGAGCATTTCAGTTCAAACACAGCCCCCAGTGGGTTTAGATTACAAGGAAAACAAGTTTATTCACACAAGGAGAGAGGATTATCAGTGAGTTCAAAGACAGAGTTAGAAATGGGGGCAAGCACATAAAAGCGAGACTAAGACGTAACAAAGCTGCAGCCTTTGTTCAAGAAGCTTCCTTACCAGTCCACCTTCCAGCCAGACGGCTGATTGCCCATCTGCGCAGGTCTCCCATGGAGTCCAGAGTGCTCCTTTGTCATTCTTTGGTGAAAGATGGCTTGGGGTTCCCTCTCTTTCGAGTCATAAGACCATAAGAACGGCTATATTGGGTCAGACCAAAGGTCCATCTAGCCCAGTATCCCGTCTTCCGACAGTGGCCAATGCCAGGTGCCCCAGAAGGAATGAACAGAACAGGTAATCATCAAGTGATCCATCCCCCGTCGCCCATTCCCAGCTTCTGGCAAACAGAGGCTAGGGATACCATCCCTGCCCATCCTGGCTAATAGCCACTGATGGACCTATCCTCCATTAATTTATCTAGTTCTTTTTTTAATCCTGTTATAGCCTTGGCCTTCACAAAGAGGCCATTCACAAAGAGGCCATTGGCAAAAGAGTTCCATAGGTTGACTGTGCATTTTGTGAAGAAATACTTCCTTTTGTTTGTTTTAAATCTGCTGCCTATTAATTTCATTTGGTGACCCCTGGTTCTTGTGTTATGAGAAGTAGTAAATAACACTTTCTTATCTACTTTCTCCCCACCAGTCATGATTTTATAGACCTCTCTCATATCTGTCCTTAGCTGTCTCTTTTCCAAGCTGTGAAGTCTCAGTCTTATTAAACGCTCCTCATATGGAAGCTGTTTCCATATCCCTAATCATTTTTGTTGCCCTTTTCTGAACCTTGTCCAATTCCAATACATCTTTTTTGAGATGGGGCAACCACATCTGCATGCAGTATTCAAGATGAGGGTGTACCTTGGATTTATATAGAGGCAACATGATATTTTATGTCTTATTAGCTATTCCTTTCTTAATGATTCCCAATATTCTGTTTGCATTTTTGACTGCCGCTGCACATTAAGTGGATGTTTTCAGAGAACTATCACAAGGACTCCAAGATCTTTCTCTTGAGTGGTAACAGCTAATTTAGACCCCATCATTTTCTATGTAGAGTTGGGATTACGTTTTCCAATGTGCATTACTTTGCATTTATCAACATTGAATTTCATCTGCCATTTTGCTGCCCAGTCACCCAGTTTTGTGAGATCCTTTTGTAGCTCTTCGCAGTCTGCCTGGGACTTAATGAACTTGAGTAGTTTTGTATCATCTGCAAATCTACAAAACTGTTTACCCCTTTTTCCAGATCATTTATAAATATGTTGAATAGGACTGGTCCCAGTACAGACTCCTGAGGGACACTACTATTTACCTCTCTCCATTTTGAAAGCTGACCATTTATTTCTACCCTTTGTTTCCTATCTTTTAACCAGTTACCAATCCATGAGAAGACCTTCCCTCTTATCCCATGACTGCTTACTTTGCTTAAGAGTCTTTGGTGAGGGACCTTGTCAAAGGCTTTCTGAAAATCTAAGTACACTATATCCACTTGTCCACATGCTTGTTAACCCCCCTCATCAATTCTAGTAGATAGGTGAGGTGTGATTTCCCTTTACAAAAACTGATGGAAGCAGAGTTAGGATGAGCTCTGCCCTGACATCTGGTGGCGAGTTGTGGCGGGTTGTGGAAAAGCACTTCAGGGGCTGATCTCATTTGCATAGGCACACCCACACCGCCTAGATGGTCACTTTGGCTGCTGTAGGAGCCCCAGTTTCTCTTTTATTGGAGCAGGAAGAACAAACTTTTATTATCCTGATTATGTGAATCAAGGACAATGGAACTGTAGTTGACCTTCTGTTATGATGGAGGGACTCTCCATCAAGAAAGTAGCACTCGCTAGGCAAAGGTCATGGGTTCCAAATCCTAGTGAATTGAAAGAGGCTGGGGGAGGTATGGGCTGGTTGTAAGAGCCTAAAACACCATTTGCACTGTCTTCCCTTTCCACTGTGGAATATCAGAGCTAATTTTGATTCTATTAGGAGTCTAGTTACAGGCTGCTGAGCTGAATCCATTTTGGGCCAATGGTGCACCAGCACTCAGGCTCTGCTGCTGCAAGCTGAAATCACTGAAAAGCTAAAGTTACTAAGAGCTGAAGTCACTGAGTGCTGTGTTAAGTAGTGGGGGTGGGGCATGAAGATCTATTGTGGGGTGGCTGACGGAGCGGAGTGGCTTGTGGGATGGCTGGTGGAGCAGAGCGGAGCCCCATGGAGAGGCAGGGCAGTTGGCTTTGGACCATGTAAGGTGCCCCTTAACCCCTCCCCCCAATTTCCACCAGGCTGGGAGTTAAAACTCTGCAGATAAACTTTCGAACTCTGGGGCTGCACTGACCAGGGACAGAGACTTTTGGGTTGTTGGACTTTTGGGACTTTGGGTGACTTTTGGGTTGCTGGACTCAAGAACCAAAGGCCCAATTTGCTTGGGGTGGGTTTTTGCTCATGGTTTGTGTTATGAATCCTGTTGGTGGTGTTTCCCCAACATAATGCCACCTTGTCTCTCTCTGTTATTAAGAGGCTTTTGCTACACTCAGACTCTGTGCTTGTGAAAGGGGAAGTATTACCTCTTAGAGGCGTGGGGGTGGTGGTGGTATATATTTGTCCCAGGTCACTGGGTGGGGGCTCGAGTCGGTTTTGCATTGTGTTATTGGAACGGAACCCCTAGATATTGAACCCGGCCCTTGTTGCTGCCAACTCTGACCGGCAGAAGGGTTACACCATGATAAAAAACTACTCCAGATAGTTAAGTCCCAGACAGACTGCAAAGAACTACAAAAGGATCTCTGGTTCCCACAGGCAGACGAAGCTTTCTGATGCTCCCTGATGCTGCCTACACAGACTGGGGGCAGCAGCTTATTTGATGGCTGTGCACTTCTCTGCTCAGGCTGGCACAGGGCACAGAGTTGGGGGGACCACCCCACCCATGGCGTGACCATTTTTGACTGGCCACAGCCCAGTTTGGGACAGGTGATCCAGCAGCTCCAGGAAGGGGGCAGGGCTCTATAAGGGGAGATGCCCGCCTGCGTGCTGGGCCGAGAGCCAACGGGAGAGCGTGTGGAGCCAGACCAGCCCCACAGGACAGGAACTGCTGCAGGGAGAGTGCAGGGTGGGTTTGCTTGTCACCGCCCCCTCAGGCCTTCCATCCTCCCTTGAGCAGGACCCGACACCCCTGTCCTCTGGGCCTCCCCCTGAGACAAGACCCTCCTCCCCATGTCACACACCCTAGGGCAGGACCTGACCCCCCCGCCCTGGGGCTTCCCTCCACCCCATTCCCCCCCACACATCCACTCACTTCCTGATTGACTGCAGACTATATATATGCATCCGATGAAGTGAGCTGTAGCTCACGAAAGCTTATGCTCAAATAAATTGGTTAGTCTCTAAGGTGCCACAAATCCTCCTTTTCTTTAGACTATATAGTAAAACTTGAGTTCTGCTTAGCTGTACCTTAACCAATCATTTTCCTGAAATTTAACTAACCAATCCTAACATATTGTAACATGATTATGTAACCAATTATATCCCACCACCTTAATTAGTTTATACCCAGCAAAATTAATTATACAGCAGACAGGAACAATCACAGAACCAGACAGAGATTATACAGACAAACAATAGCAAAGTGGGAACTATAATGACAAAACAATACAGAAGTGAGGATTTCACATCCCAGCTATTGATAAGTGAGTTCTTGCTAGACAGGATGCTATCAAGCTAAGTTTCCTTTTACATCTTCTAGGCACTTCCCTTTCTCTGGAGGCGACAGGCATTATCAGGACAGGATTGTATCCTAACAGCCCAATAGCACCTTCTTTCAATGTGACTGGTTTGGGATGTGAGGAGGTGACCGGTCGCTTCCCCACTTATGGCTGCCTCTGTTGCTTAGCCAAAGGCCTTAGCCTAAGACCAGGGCCTCAGACTGTCACAGTAAGAGAAGGCCCTTACACTGGCAGACAGTGATTTTGATTCTTTCTTTTATACCCCTAACTAGCCAAGTGATAAGAATACACCTAAATCCTTAGCGTACCGGCCTTTGCCGACAGGCCTGAATATCTGTATCCTAACAGGCGTGTCTCAGAAATACTGCTCCAGGCACTGTGCCGAGAGGCAGGCGTCCTTCCTCAGGGGTCAGACGTGCCCATGGCTCTGCTGGCATAATGAGATGGGGGGGGGGCAACTGTCACTGCCTGAGCCTGAGGCTTTGCCACCCCCTCCCCTCCCTCCCGAGTGGTGATTGGCAGCCATCCAGGGCACCTGGTGATTCATCTTCATCTCTGACAAATTGCAGCCTTAACAGGGTCCTTAGCTGGCTGTGTTGCATGTACAATGGGGGGGGGCGGCTCTGCACCCCCTCCCCCAGGTATGGGGATGAACCCACTGGGAGATCTGGGGGCATCAAGCTCTGGTTTGTCCTGGTGAGGGGTATGGGGGATGGGAGAGGGGTGGCGTGACAGACTTTGCAGGAGAGAGTTGGGTCTGGGGCGGTTGGTGGGAGTGGGGTAGCTGGGTCCTGTGAGAGCAGAGGAGATGGGAATGGAGTGCATGGGGCAGTGGGGTTGGTGTCAGGGAGGGGTTGGGATGGGTGTGGGGCAGTGAGGGTAGAGGTTGGTGACATTAGGGGTGGGAGTCAGAGTGGGTGTGGGGCAATGGGGGTATGTTTGAGGGGGAGGTGTTGAGCAGTTGGGGCAGGTGTGGAAGAAGGGTTTAGAAGGGGGTGGGGCAAGGGGCGGGGGTGGTTTGGGGGAGTAGGTGTGGCGGGCTTTTCCGATTTTCCAACTTCCACCCAATGTCAATAGGGTCCTGCCCATGGATGCCTAGAACGTTCCCTGAGATTGTGGAATTGATCAGATGTGGCTTTCACATGTCACAGACACCAACAAGATGAGCACCAAGGCTGCACTGTGCTTGGTCGGCTAAAGGCCCCAGCCAAGAGTGTGTTCTGTTGTGCTGGGCGCTGTATGTATGTCTGTTATTATTTGTAGTGCGGTAGTACCTGGGAGCTGGTTATTGAGCAGAACCCAAGCCCCCGGCACAGTACATAGTGAGAGACAGACTGTGCCCCAGAGAGTTTCTCATGTTACCAGACAGAGGGAGGGAAGTGAAGTGGAAAAGCAGCTTGCCCCCATTTCATTCAGCAGGGCGGTGGCAGAACAGGGAACAGGACCCCTGCCCTGACCGTAGTGCAGTGCAGCGTGTCCCTAGACCATGCTCCATCCCTGGTAGGTGCATCTATGCAGCCATCATTTTCCAGCTGATTGCTTTGCATTCCCTAGCTGAAAGGTGCCCTGCATTGTGCTCTGATGAGGATCGGCATTGCCCACGGCAAGGGCGGGGGAGTGTCACCTGTGCCCACTCAGCACTGCTAAAGATTTTAGAGAGCTGCCTGGAGAGGGCTGGGCAAGGCAGGCTGTGGGGGTTATTCTTAGCTTCTGTGGAAAGAGCAAGTCTAATCAGCCCCGAGAGAAGGGAAGGGACTCTCCCAAGGTCACACAGTCAGACAGTGGCAGAGCTGGGGCCAGCATGCAAGGGCATGATTTTCATCTCACAGGGCACAAGCAGGATACAACGTCCAGGGAAGCCAATGGGTGACACCTGTAAGGAGCAGGTGAGGAGAATCAGGCTCCAGGTTCCCAGCCTCACTGTTACCCTCTAACCAGTGGCCTCCACTCCTTTCCCAGAGTCTGGAATAAGACGCAGGAGGCCTGATTCCTAGGTTCCCCCTTCTCTAGCCCACCAACCCCAACTACCTCCCCGCACTGGGAATAGAACCCAGGAGTTTTGACTCCTACGCCCCCCTTGCTCGGCAGCACTTTCCCCCACACCCAACCTCTGCGACAGGCTGCGCAATTAATCGGAGCCATTTTCTTTTCTGAGTGAGCTGCCAACACCCCAGATTCTCCCCCCCCCCCCGCCTTCCCTCAGGAAAGTTCCTTTGTGGCACACGGATTCTGAACTCTCCTGTATTTAACATGGCAGCTTTATGCAACGCCTGGCACCTCCCGCCAGGCAGCAACAAGAAAATCAAACTGCTAAAGCCAGCAGGAGCCCTGTGCCAAACGCATCCCCCAGGGGCCAGTGCTGAGGCAGCGGGGAAGGGTTATTTATACACCCAGCCTTAACCAGGCCAGGCCTATTTTAGCAGCTGGATTCATCACCTGTTATCCCTGCCTGTCTCCTGTGATGCTCCATGCTATCAAGCTCCTTCTCATTAGAGCAGTGGGGCGGGGAGCGGCTCCCGCTGCTAGAGGCTGGCTCTGCCGCTCACCCCTCTGCCCCCTGGGCAGTGCACGGAGCTTTCTTTTCTCGTTTGCTCTCCCCAGGGTGCCTAGATTATTGTGCTGCCTCCACTGGGCAAAGGACGGGCAAAGGGGAATGTTTCGATTCAGACTCGTACGTGCTGGAGGCGGTGGGTGGGGAGCCTGGACACCGGGGTTCTCTTCCAAGCTCTGTGTGACCTTGGGCAAGTTACCCTGTCACAATCGCCCCATAAGACCATAGAACATAAGAACGGCCCACACTGGGTCAGACCAAAGGTCCATCTCGCCCAGCATCCTGTCTTCCAACAGTGGCCAGTGCCAGGTGCCCCAGAGGGAATGAACAGAACAGGAAATCCTCAAGTGATCCATCTCCTGTTGCCCAGTCCTAGCTTCTGGCAAACTGAGGCTAGGGACACCATCCTTGCCCATCAGATGACATCTGTGAAATGGGAACGACTCATAGACTGTAAGGCCAGAAGGGCCTGTTCTGGTCCCCTAGACTGAGCTCCTGTATAACCCAGTGCAGAGAATCTCCCCCAGGGATTCCTGCATCCAGCCCATCATGTCCTGTGGAGCTAGAGCCAACCTCTTGGGAAGAGACACCCACCTTGAGTTAGAGACTCCAGGTGATGACAGTCCTTAGCCAGCTACCCCAATGGTTAATTCCCCTCACAAGTAAAAATCTGCACCTTATTTCCAGTCTGAGTGTCTGGCACCAGCTACCAGCAACTGGCCCTTGCTCAGCCTCTATCTGCTAGGTTAAAGAGATCTCCACGCTCAGAAATCTCCTCCCTCCAG
This sequence comes from Caretta caretta, assembly GCF_965140235.1. NCBI lineage: Eukaryota > Metazoa > Chordata > Testudines > Cheloniidae > Caretta > Caretta caretta. The sequence goes on from NC_134229.1 coordinate 10,380,507, forward strand.
AGGGGTGAACAACCACGAGCAAGTCACGCCGTGGCCTTCTTTTCAATCAGCAGCATAGACTGAATCACTTGCTCTCAGGCAGGCTTGGCAAGCCTTGAATCATCCTTGGGCTCTTCCCTGGCTGCCTCTGCATTTCACCCTGGCTAAGGATACTGGCCTTTCTCTGCCAAGCATGTGGAGAGTTGGGGTGAAAAGCACTATGTGCCAAATAGACGCAGAGTTGGCTGCAGCATACCCAGCCCTATAGAAATGGCTGGAGATTTCCCCCTGACACCAGGGACAAATTTGGCCAGTTTCACCATTGACGTGATCCTTGTATTGCCAGTAAAAAGGGGATGTCAATCAGATTGGTTCACTCTTGTGGGTAGGACCCTGGGTGGGGACACAGGATACCTGGTTCTATTCCCAGCTCTACCACTTCCCTGCTGGGTGACCTTGGGTCTCTGTTTCCTCTCCCACTCTGGGTCTCTCTGGTTTATTTAGCCTGGGAGCTCTTTGGGGAAGAGACCATCTCTCACTCCATGCAATGCCTGGCACAATGGGGGTCTGGTTTCCGATGAGTCTGTGGTAATACAGAGAATTATTACTCCATGTGAGATGACATGGATGTAGCTAAAATGTTCACCTCCTGATGAGCATTGGGCCCTAGCTGGTGTTGTGCCATTAGATGCTGTGTGTCTTGTCCCAGGCAAACAATAAACAAGCATCTTCAGTGCTGGTTACTTTTATTTTAAACAGAAGGAAAATCAAAGAAAGAACTAATGTAAAGTCCCCAGGAGTTGAGAGCCCAGCGTGGGACTCGCCCCACAGCAGTGGCAGCTGTCTTGAACTAACCAAGATTCTGCAAGAGCCAGTGCCCTGAGTGCCGCATGGGGCTCCAGAGCCGGAGGCTGAGTCTTGCTAGCATATCCCCAGCGATGATTCGCCAGGCCCAGCAGCGTGTGCTGGGATCCATGTAGGATCCTGCAGTGCTCAGCAGTGGGAGGGCAATGGCATGCAGTCCTGTCCACCACAGCTGCCGGACCTTTGGCCTTCTCCTGACAGAGGCTGTCATCAAGGCAGTGCCCCTTTGCCACTCGGCTCACAGGTCGGGGAGCAGCAGCCGCTGCCTGGGAGGGAGCCAGCACCTCAGCCTACAACACAACAGCCGGTGATGGGATAACCGGGATTGTTACGCACGAGGGACAGGGAGATGGCACTGGGCATGGGGCCTCTGCTCCAAAAGGCTCAGCTGTGAGACTCCCCGCAGGGTACCAGAGACCTCCTCACCCATCCCCAGAAATCTGGGGAGTGGGGACCCCAAAAGTGTCCTGGGAGCTTCAGCCCCAGCCCACTCCAGCTCGGAGCAAGTGGAGAGAGCCTGGGGGAGAGGGAGGGAATGGGGGCAGGAGAAGGAGAGAGGGAGAGGGAGAGGAGTAGAGAAACAGAGCGAGATGTGGGAGGGGGCAGAGCCAGGCTCAGGTGCTTGGATGTCTCAGGACCCTGCCCCACCTGCCAATCAACCCCTGCTGCTCTCTTGCTCTCTGTTTTGGAGGATGGGATGATAACCCCTCTGGCCCTGTCAGATCTGGGCACAGCCCACACCCTCCACATGGGCACATGCCAGCCTGCGTCTCATGGAGCCCCAATGCCACCCTGGCCTGGCACTGAGGAGATATTTATAGAAACCAGGCCAGAAGGAAGATGCTATTGGCGATGACCATGAAGTGCACCCGTCTCCTCTTACCAGGTGGAAGGGAAGAGACCCCCCAGGCCTATGCTGGCAGATAACTCTGCTCCTGACCCGCTCCCCCAAATCCACGTGTGCTTTGCCAGACTGCTCGTTCAGTGAAAGAGGCTGCCCCTTGTCAACCCCTCAATCACACTATCCTCACATTGGGAGCAAATCTCTCACCCTCCCCCCAGCTAAGGCCAACATCTGCCCAGCCTTCCCTGGAAAGACCCCCAAACGGCTGAGCCTGTCGCATTTTCCCTTCGTTTCTATATATAGTGGCTGCTGGAGGGGAGGCTGTGTATCAAATGCTGTATGAAGAGAGCAGCACAGGGAGAGCTCTATAAATAGTCACTGCTCCTGTAGGAGGGTGTGGATAATGCACTGGGTATAGAGAGGAGAGAAAGCTTTGTAAATAGTGGGACTGTGGGGAGGTGTATGTGTCTTTGTCTGTGTGTAGAAAGACAGGCAGAGACACAGCGAAACTGAGAGACTCACTGAAGATACTGAAGATCTTTTTTAGAAACACGGTTCAGACATTTGACTTTGTAGAAAGAGACATATAGGAACTTGGGAGATTGACACTGAAAATTGTGGTGGATGGAGGCTTATAAGGAGAGAAATTATGGATAGATGGAAAGTGATAGAAAGATGCTGGAGAGATTGATAGAGGGAGAAATGGACTGAGAGAGAGAGAGAGAGAGATGGGGTGTATAGGGATAGATAGATAGATGATGCATGCATGGATGGATGGATGGATAGAGGAGGTATATGGGGATAGATGGATGAATGGATGGAGGCAGTGTATGAGGACAGATACATGGATGGATGGATAGAGGAGGTGTATGGGGACAGATCGATAGATGGATGGATAGAGGACAAGGTATATGAAGATGAGTGGATGGATGGATAGAGGAGGAGGTGTATGTGGATGGATGGATGTATAGGTGCAGACTTAGTGGGTGCTCTGGGGCTGGAGCACCCATGGAAAAAATAGCAGATGCTCAACACCCACCAGCCACCTGCCCATGAGCTGTTCAGCGGTCCCCTGATCAGCTGTTCCACAGGCCCCCACCGATCAGCTGTTCTGTGGCTGGTCCTGATCAGCTGTTTGGTGGTGGGTGGTAGGTGGAGGCGCACATGGGAGGAGGAGGAGCTGGGGCAGGAAGAGGCAGAGTGAGCACAGGGCCTCAGTGGGCGGGGATGGATGAATGGAGAAGGTGTATGGGCAGATGGATGGATGGAAGAGGTATATGGGTATAGATGGATGAATGGAAGAAGTGGATGGATGGATGGAAGAGGTGGATGGATGGAGGTGTCTGGAGGGATGGAGGGATGGATGGAGGAGGTGTATGGATGGATGGACGGAGGTGTATGGGTAAAGAAGGATGGATGAGGAGGTGGATGGATGGAGGTTTCTGGAGGGAGGGAGGGAAGGATGGATGGATGGAGGTGTGTGGGTATGGATGGATGGATGGATGGATGGATGGATGAGGTGTATGGATGGAGGTGTCTGGAGGGATGGATGGATGGATGGAGAAGGTGTATGGAGATAGATGGATGGATGGAGGAGATGTATGGATGGATGGACGGAGGTGTATGGGTATACAAGGATGGATGGATGGAGAAGTGGATGGATGGATGGACGGAGGTGTATGGGTATACAAGGATGGATGGATGGAGAAGGTGGATGGATGGATGGACGGAGGTGTATGGGTATAAATGGATGGATGGATGGATGGATGTGTCTGGATGGATAGATGGAGAAGGTGTATGGATGGATGGACGGAGGTGGATGGGTATGAATGGATGGATAGATGGATGGATGGAAGAGGTGGATGGATGGAGGTGGATGGATGGAAGAGGTGGATGGATGGAGGTGTCTGGAGGAATGGATGGAGAAGATGTATGGGGATAGATGGATGGAGGAGGTGTATGGATGGATGGACGGAGGTGTATGAGTATAGAAGGATGGATGGATGGATGAGGTGGATGGATGGAGGTGTCTGGAGGGAGCGAGGGAGGGAGGGATGGAAGAGGTGGATGGAAGGAGGTGTCTGGAGGGATGGATGGAGGGATGGATGGAAGAGATGGATGACAGAACGAGGAGTAATGGTCTCAAGTTGCAGTGGGGGAGGTTTAGGTTGGATATTAGGAAAAACGTTTTCACGAGGAGGGTGGAGAAACACTGGAATGCGTTACCTAGGGAGGTGGTGGAATCTCCTTCCTTAGAAGTTTTTAAGGTCAGGCTTGACAAAGCCCTGGCTGGGATGATTTAGTTGGGGATTGGTCCCGCTTTGAGCAGGGGGTTGGACTAGATGACCTCCTGAGGTCCCTTCCAACCCTGATATTCTATGATTCTATGATGGAAGGAGGTGTCTGGAGGGAGGGATGGATGGAGAAGGCGTATGGGGATAGATGGCTGGGCGGCTGGATGAGGTGTCTTGAGGGATGGATGGATGGAAGAGGTGGATGGATGGAGGTGTCTGGAGGGAGGGATGGATGGATGGAAGAGGTGGATGGAAGGAGGTGGATGGAGGCAGGGAGGGATGGATGGAGAAGGCGTATGGGGATAGATGGCTGGGCGGCTGGATGAGGTGTCTTGAGGGATGGATGGATGGAAGAGGTGGATGGATGGAGGTGTCTGGAGGGAGGGATGGATGGATGGAAGAGGTGGATGGAAGGAGGTGGATGGAGGCAGGGAGGGAGGGATGGAGAAGGTGTATGGGGATAGATGGCTGGGTGGCTGGATGGAGGAGGACTAGGGGTATGGGGACAGACAGCCCGTCTGTCAGTCTATGGCTCCGTGGCTATGGAACGTTCTCCGGGATCGCACGCGGCTCTGCCCGGGGCCGGGCGGCTCCAGGCTCGGCTCAGCGCCGTGCGCGGGAGCGGGGCGCTGCGGGGATCCGGGGCTGGGGCGGACCCCAGCGGGCCCGAGATCCCGGGCCGGGGGGAGCGGATCACCCGGCAGCCCAGCCCAGCCCAGGGAGGTCCGGCGCGGTTGCCGTGGCAACGGCCGGGAAGCGGGGGTGCCTGGGAAGGGGAGGACACAGACACACAGACACGCACAGACAGACACACGCACAGCTCCGGCTGCAGTGGCGGCTGGCTCCCGGGCGCTCCCGGGTTGGCCGCGCTGCGGACCATGGGCGGGCTGCGGGCGCCCGGCCGCGGTAAGTGATCAGCACCCGGGAGCCGGACAGCTCCGTGCGCCGCCTGCCGGGGCGGGCATTGGCCGGGGAGGAGGGGCCCGATCCCGCCCTGGGGCCCTTCGCCCGGCCCCGCTAGCCCCGGGGGCTGCTCGCTGCAGCCTGGCTTCCTCGGGCGCTGCTGGAGCTGGGGTCCCCCGGGCTCCATGGCGGCTCCCCCCCGGCCCCAGGGGCTGCTCACACTTTGCGGGGCGGGGTGGGGGATGGGGGGCAGCCCTGCGGGAGGGGGGATGTTTGCACCGGGCCCTGGGCAGTGGGGTCCCGGGGGGAGGGTCTGAAGTGAAACCAATGGGGTGGGCGGGTTCATTTCTCAAACGCACTGCCCGCCCCCTTCCTCCGGTCCCGACTCGCCCTGACTTCAAGGGTCACCCAGCGAGCGGGCCCACCCGGACTTCGGATCCGGTCGCTGCCGTTTACACCTGGGGGTGGGGGGCGGGAACTCGGATCCGGTGGCGTTTTGTTCCCACCGTGCTGGTAAGTGACGGGGCAATGGAGGGTCAGATCCCCCAATCCCCGCCCCTGAGATCTGGGGACGCTCTGATCCGGAGCCCAACTTTGGAAGCAATTCTGGGGGTGGGGGGCAAGGATAGGCTGAATTTATCCCCTCCCCCCTTGTGGAGTCTCAGGGAGAGGATCCAGGAGGGCGCTCAGGGCTAGGAAGTGGGACTGGCAGAAGCACCAGGCGAAATCCCGCCCCCGTCAGGCAGCGGGCGGCCAAGGACACATCTGGGTCAGGGGAGAGCCGCGGGGGCAGCCTGGAGCTATGGCTTTGCATCACTCCCAGCTGGATGGTGACTGGGTGGGGTCAGTCTGGATGGGGCCAGAGTCCCTCTGGTGGAAGCTGCAGCTGGATCAGCCTGCAGGAGCCTGAGCAGGGCTTTTCTGAGAGCCCCAGGCCTGTCGAAGGGAGGGAGGGCCCAGCAGTGAGGGAGCTAGCCTGGCCTGCGGGCATCCTGGGTCCAGGTCCCCACTCTGTCACAGACTCCCTGTGTGACCTTGGGTAAGTCTCTGTGCCTCGGTTTCCCAGCTGTGAAATGGGGATGATGGCCATGTCCTGCTGTGGGGGGTAGAGGTGGGGGGGGGCAAGATGAGGCTAAATACATTAGAGATTGTGAGATGCCCAGATACTAGGGTGACAGGGCCAGCTATGTACCTAAGATTGGGAGCCTGAGGGTGAGATGCATGGCCTTTGCTGAGTGCTCCGTGGGCAGGCAGTGGGGGGGGGGGCCTCTCTGCCCCTCACAGGCCCAGGACACAGCAGTGGGATATGCTGTTACAGGTCCCACTCTGATGATGCAGCATAGAGCTTCTGGGGCCAAGCAGGGGAGGAAAGTGCCCAGGCTTCAGGTTTGGTGTGGGCAGGGATGGGGTAAAGCTCCTCTCTGCCCTCCCCGGTCCTGGCACAGCTGGTTCCTTGCTCCAGTGATTTGGAGCAGCCTGGGAGCTGCTCTAATCTCTGCTGGCTGCACACAGCAGAGATCAGCAACATCCCAGTCGTGGCCCTGTGCCCACATGGCTGCTTCCTAATGGGTAATTAGGAATAATGACTCCCTGAAATGTAGGTCCTGGTCCAAAGCTCCTTGAAATCCACAGAGAGACTGTGGGGTAGCCTTATGGGGTCAGGTTTTTCAAGGCTCAGCTCCCACAAGGAGCCCCCAGCACCAGGCATGCCGAGCGCCTCGGATCATCTCCCCTCTGTGCTGGACTTTCCTTCATAACAAATCATTGCACTTTGAATCCCCAGCTGGCAGCTCTGCGATTTGTCTTTAATTACCCAGGAGACTTTGCTCCTTATAAGTCAACTGAGCCTATACTGGGCAGAAAAAGTCCCCCAACTCCCTGAGGTCAAAGGGCGGGATGGCACCTCCTGGCTTTGTAGGCTAGCAGCAGGCTATGGTCTGGCAGTCATGTCTGGGGAGGACACCCCTCTCCCAGTGGGGCTCTGCACTGGAGCCTGGATCCCACTGCAGGATTGGGGACTGGATTTGTAGCTCTGAGTCCCCCTGCTAGGGTTGACTCATCCTGCCTTCTTTCCTAGCTAGATAAACTGACTAATCCCAGGCATGCTACAAAGGGCCTTTTCCAGTAGGCCATCAGCACCCCCACTTCTGTCTGCTGCTCAGCCTTATTATTAATAATCCCAGCACATGCTTCACAGTCCTAACCCTGAGTGCTCCCTGCCTGTCACTCTCAAATTGTGGGCTGCTACATCATCCCAGGAGGGGTGGTGGAACTAAAACACCAGAGAGGGGAAGACGTCACAGGGCGAGTCAATGACAGAATCAGGAATAGAACCCAGGCATCCTGATTACCAGGGCACTGATCTGGAGCAAGTGAAATTCACCAGGCTGTTGCTCTGCATCTCCCCAGTAGCTAGCCTATGACTGCTACTAGCTGGTGGAGTTGTTTCTTTAGCTTAAGTGATAAGGGGCAATGAAGCTGGGGTGGCATTTTCAGAAGTGCCCAGTGGTGGCCCAGTTCTGCTCCACAAAATTAATGGTAAAACTCCCACTGACTGCCGAGAGAGCAGCATGAAGCCAGTGCCGTGTGCTTTTGAAATTCCCCCTCCCCATTACAGCTAAAGGTCCTGGTTCTAATCCCCTCAGGGACGAATAAGGAGGGTCCTTACTCAAGGACTTATGTTTTTCTCTGTGGCCAAATTGTCAATTTCCCTGGTGCACTGGCAGCTGTCTCATACCCCTCCCATAGGGCTGGGTCCTGTACTGCCTCTATGTACAGTACAGAGAAGGGTTTTGCAACTCAAATGTATGGTAAGATCTTATCATCTGTCCCGTGATTGGTTCAGAGCCCACTGTGGGTAAAATTGCCAGTTACGTCTCTGGCAGACGCTGCTTTCCAGCCGCCAACCCCCAGAAAAAGACACATGGGGTTGAATAATATTGATACAACACAGCAAGGCTCAGACATACCTAGGGAAAGCTCCATCATGGGCTAGAGCTGGGCTGGGGGGCATGAGTCACGGGGATGGGTGTGAGATCAGTCACCAGAACATTTCATGAGGCCCAAATTGGTAAACCTGTCTTTATTCTGTGAGATTTCAGGATGCTGAGCCTTTTCCCATGGAAGTCTGTGAAAATAGTGACAGGATGTTTGTGCTAAAAAATTAATGCTCACAAGTAAGGGTTTGCGTGTTTGGGTATGTTTGTGTGTGTGTGTGTTTTGTGTGTGTATATACATATCTTGTGTGTGTTTGTGCTATTGTTTGAGTATGTGCATGTCTGAGTGCTGTGTGTGTGTTTATTGTGTGTGTGTGTGTGTGCATTTTATCTTTCTTTATATGTGTCTGTATATTTTTGATTGTGTATGTTTTGCTCATATGTGTGTGTTTTGGTTTTGTGTGGTATGTATGATGTGTGTGTGTGTTGTATGTCAGTGTATGTGTGTGTGCACCCTAGCGGTAACCAATTCTACTGCATTTAGCACGAGGTTGAATATTTTACCAGTGGGGGAAACTGAGGCACAGAGTGGTTGTGAGTGGAGGCACATGAGACCTGACTCTGGCCCTGACATACTTGCCCGAGGCCAAGATCCGGGGAGTCTCCAAGCTAGGACCAGGGCCTAGCACAGTGCTCTGGGCTGCCTCACTGCTGGAGGCACCATCTATTGCATGAGGGACACAGACCTGGACACTATGGGGTGCTGACTTCCGTGGGAATTGCAGGTCCCAGCATGTCAGAGGGGCACCCCCTAAAAGATCTCATTGCTCCAGGGCTTGGCAGATGGTTTTCCTGCTCAGACTCTTCTTTGCTGCTCCACCACACCCAAGTTTCAGTTGGAGAAGTTACCCCTCAACTTTTTCCTGCCAGATCTCCAGCTTTCAGGCAGCGTTGCTGTGCGCTGTTTTGCAGCTTCCGCGGCACTCCCCAAAGGTGGCTGCATGTCACTGTTGGGCAAATTGTTCTAGCTGATACTCAGTGTGTCTAAACCAACTCTCGGTGTGTGTGTGTCTAATGGAAGCTGCACTTCGCAAAGTTCTGCTGTCTTTGTCAGGACAAAGTTCTGCTGTCTTTGTCAGCCGCTTTAGAAATGCTACCAGGTGGTTTTTAGGCTGGGCCAGTAGCGACCACTGTGTGGGTTTTTTGCAACGGAATTGGTTGCATGTAATCGACACTGGGAAAGCCCAGTGGCAGGAGCCTCCCAAGGACTAACCGAGGGTGAGAAGTAATGTGCGGGGGGACAAATGCTGAGGCAGTGGCATGGGGCCTGGGTGCTTTTGCAGCATAAGAAGCACAAACAGCCCCATTATCTTCATATGCAAAGTCAATATTTATTACCAAGGCCCCAGGCCAAGCTTCCCCAGCTGGACTCTCCTCGTTATGAAAAGCGTGGAATGAATGTTCGATGCCGTGTCCCAGAGCTGAGTTCACTGCACCACAGAGCACGCCGGGCAACCTGTGGTCATCCCCTTTCCCCTTCCAGCAGGGGGTGCTGCTGTGAATCATGTACCTGGGCAGAGGTCAGCATTGACATGCGTGGATGGAGAGCCCAGGACAGGCATAGTGAGGGGGCCAGGGCTCAGGATTGAGGGGGGCCGGCAGAGCTCTGTGTATATGGAGCTTAGGGCTAAGATTGCAGGGGTGGGGCTTGAGTTGGGATTGAGGGGCACCAGCAAAGCTGTTGGTGGGAACCCAAGATGGGAACAGCAGGGGTTCTGCAAACCTGGATTTCGGAGCATCAGCCGAGCAGGAGTGGGGGGTCAGGACAGGAATAGCCAGGGTACTGAGGGTCAATACCATGAGGCACCCACAGTATTCCCCAGCTCTAGCCAGCGATACGAGTCCTTTGTTGTCATGAGTGTATAAAGATTCCCCAGCGCCCGAGTCTGGAGGATTTGACTGACATTTGCTCCTTCTCAGCCCCCCATCACTAACTTGCCCACGCTGTGCCCAGCGCACTGGGGCACGGTCCCAGACCAGACCTGGGGGAGCCATGTCTCGAATGCTAGAGGTCAGGATGCTCTGCAGGGGGCAGAGGGGCTTATGGCCTTCCAGTGAGGCTTATGGGTCTGTACTTCACTGTCATCAGAAGAGACTGGGAGGTGCGGCTGGATCACTGCATCACACCAGAGAGTGGGGACCTGGAGGGTGGCTGGTGGGGTGTTCCATGGAGCCCTGGATGGGAGTGGAGGAGCGAGTCCCCCAGCTCTAGTAGCTTTTGTAGCCTGCACGGTGGCAGCTCTCCCCCTGCAGGGGACTTGGAGACTAGACAGGTGTCCCACCCCCCTGCAAAGGCCCTGCCTGTAAGTCCCCCTGCCCTGCCCCTCTGCACGGTGGGCTCTTGCTGCACCCTGCAGCTCAGAGAGGGAGGGGAGACTTTGCCCCGCAGTGGTGACCCCTAGGCAGTTCGAGGGTTGGGTTCGCTTCTGTCTCCAAAGCACTTTGGCCTGGAAAAGGGGTTGGAAATGGCATGAGGTTCATGCTGAGATGGGGTGACCTCTCCAGGGCAAGGACAGGGGGCATCAAGGCCAAGTGGGAATTGACTGAAAATAGAAAGGGGTTGGGATCTGGGCCAAAGCTGCAGCTGGCTCTGAGTCCATCTGAGCAGCCGCCTCCGCACAGAGCAGTAAGCTGCAGCCTTGAGCCCTGTTGCCATCCGTGAGGCAGCAGCTTCCCTCATCGCTGACCCCAAGAGGATAAAGGCTCTACTACTGCTGCTGCTGGTGACTCAGGGAGCCCTCCATTAGCTCAAGCAGTGGAGGCCTGGGCTTTTGGAGATGCGGAGCCACTTTTCTAACCCTAGCTCCTATTGTTTGTTACAGTGCAGATGGGGGCGCTGAGCCAGGCTTACAATGAGGAGTGGGGCAAGGTGGCTCCAGGTGTGAGCTCTGGGTCCAGTCAAGGCTGAATTGGCTTCAGTCAGGTGGGAGATGTTATCAGGGAGGGAAGTGGGGGTGCATCTGCTCAGCATGCACTTCTCCTGAGGGAAGCCCCTTCTCCAGAGGATGGCCAGTGAAGAACACCCCTGAGCTCACGCTGAGGAGAGAGGGGGCTGGGAGGACAGACTCACAGCCAGCTAGTGGCCCCTGGCTGTTTGTGACCATGGCTCACTCCAACCATACAGCCTAGCAGTGCCTGCAATTGAGTTGCCTGGGTCCTTGTCACAGGGTTGAGATCTCCAGGCCTCCCTCCCTGCAGAGAGGTTGTCATCCTCCCTTCTCCCCACCCCCTCCCACCGCTGCTCTCAGCTCCCTGCGGGTTGAAGGGAGTCCAGCCGCAGCTCATCTCTCCAATGAGGCACTCAGCCGGTGAGGAGAGACAGGGAGGGTGCCTGAGCTGTGACTGGGGTGGGGTGGGATGGGAGGGCTCTGGACCTGGATGTGCAGCTGACAACCCCCTCACCTGTGTAGCCCAGCTACTTGGGCTTTGCCCAGGCCCCTCCCAGTCTTCAGCTTCCTCCACTCAGGCATATGAAGAGGCTCATTCAGTGAGGCTTACAAGACCCTGCAAAGATCCCTCCAGTTGTAGCCTGGTTAGTTCTCCAGCTAAGCAGCCTTGTCACTGTGTGGAGGGGAGACCGCTGGAAGAACTCAGGAAATGCAGGAATTGGTGTTGGTGATACAGTAGGGGGCACCCTCCCCTCTGAGCCCCTGCTGATCCCAGTGCAGTGAGAGGGGACATTGTGCTGCAGACAGCAGGGGGAAGGCACGGGGGAGGGATGCTGTGTAGCAACACTGGGGAATCAGTGTGTTGCAGGGAGCAATTGTGGGGGTTGCTAAGCAGCAGTTCAGAGGGGCCCAAACCTCACCACTGTGTTACTGACATTTGCGGTTATTAAAACAGAAAGGTCTTAATTCTCCCCTCCCTTGCACCCAGCGTGGCTAGTGGACAGAGCTCTAGACGGACACTCTGAAGATATTTGCTTTATTCCTGGCTCTGTCACTGGCTTGCTCAGTGATCTTGGGCAAGCCACTTGGCCTCCCTGTGTCTCAGTTTCCCCACCTGTAAAATGAGGATAATGATACTGACCTCTTCTGTAAAGTGCCTTGAGACTACTGGAGAAAAGCACTATGTAAGAATTAGGTGTTATTATTACACCTGGGCAAACTTTATGTAAAACATAAACAGTATGCAGGGCCGGGGAGAGTCAAGGCCATACCGCTTGTGAACGCTCCCATTCACTGTTCGCTGTGGATGCTGTTTGGTTGATTTTCTGCAGGTCATTCAGCTGAGGGCATCCTAGTCAGTTTCACGGTTGTCTTTCTGGTCAGTTGCACATCCTGGTTCTGTGGCACACCAGCCTAGAGATGCTGTGCTCAGGATCATAGAATCATAAAATAGCAGGGTTGAAAGGGACCTCAGGAGGTCATCTAGTCCAACCCCCTGCTCAAAGCAGGACCAATCCCCAACTAAATCATCCCAGCCAGGGCTTTGTCAAGCCTGACCTTAAAAACCTCAAAGGAAGGAGATTCCACCACCTCCCTAGGTAACCCATTCCAGTGCTTCACCACCCTCCTAGTGAAAACATTTTTCCTAATATCCAACCTAAACCTCCCCCACTGAAACTTGAGACCATTACTCCTCGTTCTGTCATCTGCTACCACTGAGAACAGTCTAGATCCATCCTCTTTGGAACCCCCTTTCAGGTAGTTGAAAGCAGCTATCAAATCCCACCTCATTCTTCTCTTCCGCATACTAAACAATCCCAGTTCCCTCAGCCTCTCCTCATAAGTCATGTGTTCCAGTCCCCTAATCATTTTTGTTGCCCTCTGTTGGACGCTTTCCAATTTTTCCACATCCTTCTTATCGTGTGGGGCCCAAAACTGGACACAGACTCCCAGATGAGGATCTGACATTTCTGTTTGTGCTGAGCTAAATCCTGAAGTTTTGGTCCAGTTCTGATGCAGGTTTGTTTTTTTTTTTTAAATCACTGTAGCTCAACAGGAGTTTTGCCTGTGAAGAGACTAAAAACTGGATCCCCAAAATCTAGCTCATTAAAACTCATTTCCCCCCCTTTACAATATCTAAATTTTGGGCCTAATCCCAGTGGACACACTCCAAAGCAGTTTCAGTCAGTGGTTTACGTGCTCTCTAATGACTGAAAGTCACCTGAGCCTCACGGCTGCTCCATGGGCTCAGTGCAATGAGTTTGTAGGTCTCAGTTCAGTCCCCAGAGCTCGGTGATGGGAGGTGCCATGCACTGGAGCCTCTTCACATCAGAGTTTTATTTTGATCCATATCCACATCACAGAAACTACTGTGATAAATGACCCCCCTCGTCTGAGCTCTGCAGAGGGTGCTTCAGGAAGCAGGACTCCAGGGGCCCTGGAGATGCTCTCCACCGGTCCGAGGGGAGATCAGCCTTGCCCCAGCCCTTCAGAAGTGAGGTGGGGTAACTGGGTAAATGACGTGTACCTCTGCTGTGCAGAAACCCAGACAGCGCTAGAGGATCCTAGGATGGAACCCCACCCCCTGCTAGTCTGCATGCTGAACAATGCCAATTCTGCTGCAATGCCGGCTACCCCCTGGTGAGCTCCTGAGTACATTAGCCAGCTCAGCCACGGGCGCTGGGGAGGGGCTGGTGGGGACGGCCACTGGCTTCTTCCTCCCGTCAAGGCTCTGCTAATCATAGAATCATAGAATATCAGGGTTGGAAGGGACTTCAGGAGGTCATCTAGTCCAACCCCCTGCTCAAAGCAGGACCAATCCCCAACTAAATCATCCCTAAATGTCTCTGCTCTGTTCACTCCTCCCTCTACCCCAGAGTGCCCTGAGCAGCAGGATGAGTGCTATCACCCTCCGTTGCACAGAGGGAGGGGGAAACTGAGGCACAGGGACTTTACCCAAGGCCAGGCAATCAGTGGCAGAGCCTGGGGCCCTCACCACTAAGCCATGCTGGCAGCCCATAGCCCAGGAGGGGTGGCACAGGGCAAGTGTGGGGGCAGCTCAGGGAAGGGAGCTGGCAGGAAGCCAGGCCCATGGAAGGGGAGCGGGAGCCAGGTTGGGGCTCTGAGGGGCTGTATTTTGAGTGGGGGCTAGAAGGCAAGATCAGAAGTTGGGAGGGATTTAGGGGGCTATGGAGAGTGGGGGGCACCATGGAGATAATCAGGAATTGGGGGTGGACCTGGAAGGGTGGTTATGTGGAGTTGGAGTCACTGGGGGCAATCAGGGGTTAGGGGTTGGTCTGGGGTTGAGGGGAGTCAGGGGGCACCAGGAAGGCAATCAGGAGTTGGGAGGTAAGCCTGAGGGGGTTTAGAGGAGTTGGGGGTTGCAAGAGGGAAGTTTGGAGTTGGGGTTGGGTTCAGGGGGGATGGGGTTGAGGGGAGTTGAGGGTCACTGGGGGGCAGTCAGGAGTTGGAGTTGGATTTGGGATGGTTGAGGAGAGTTGGGGAACATCCAGGAGAGCAATCAGGAGTTGGGGTTGGGTCTGGGGGGTTGAGGGGAGTTTGGGAGCTGCTGGGGGGCAGTCAGGGTTGGGTCTGGGGTTCAGGGAAGTTGGGGGGCACCAGGGGAGCAATCAGGAGTTGAGGGAAAGCCTGAGGAGTAAGGGGAGTTAGGGGTCACCAGGGAGATAATCAAGAGTTGATCGAAGAGCTGGGACACCATAGTGGGGGGTAGAGGGAGCACTGGAGGTGGGTCTGTAGGTCCTCAGCGCTATAAGAGTTAAGTGTCCTTACTGGGAAAGTGGGGGGTGCATCTATTTATCCCCAGTGTCCTGCTTGCTCCCTCAGACTCTAAGGAGCTTGGCCGGGGCAGCTAGCCTCCAGGGTGCTAAGATGGCGAAGGAGAACTCTGGCTTCTCCACCATCCCCGAGACTCCGGTGAGTGAGGCAAAGCCCCCGCTCTGTTCCCGCCCGTCCAAGGCCTCAGCGCGGCTCCGCAGGGATAACGAGCGGGAGAAGGCCGAGAAGAAGAAAAGGCGCCAGCGGTATGTGGAGAAGGGCGGCAAGTGCAACGTGCAGCACGGCAACGTGCGGGAGACCTACCGCTACCTCACGGACATCTTCACCACCCTGGTGGACCTCAAGTGGCGCTTCAGCCTGTTGGTCTTCACCCTGGCCTATGCCATCACCTGGCTCTTCTTTGGCCTCATCTGGTGGTTCATTGCCTATTGCCGTGGCGACTTGGACCACCTGGAGGACCACACCTGGACGCCCTGTGTCAACAACCTCAATGGGTTCGTCTCGGCCTTCCTCTTCTCCATTGAGACGGAGACCACCATTGGCTATGGTCACCGGGTCATTACAGACAAGTGTCCTGAAGGCATCATCCTCTTGTTGCTGCAGGCCATCCTGGGCTCCATGGTCAACGCCTTCATGGTGGGCTGCATGTTCGTCAAGATCTCCCAGCCCAACAAGCGGGCCGAGACCCTCGTCTTCTCCTCCCACGCCGTGGTCTCGCTGCGCGACGACCACCTGTGCCTCATGTTCCGGGTTGGGGACCTGCGCAGCTCCCACATTGTGGAGGCCTCCATCCGGGCCAAGCTGATCAAGTCCAAGCAGACCCAGGAGGGGGAGTTTATCCCCCTCAACCAGACGGACATCAACGTGGGCTTCGAGACGGGCGATGACCGCCTCTTCCTGGTCTCGCCCCTCATCATCAGCCACGAGATCAATGAGCACAGCCCCTTCTGGGAGGTCTCCAGGGAGCAGCTGGCGAAGGATGAGTTTGAGATTGTCGTCATTTTGGAAGGGATGGTGGAGGCCACAGGTAAGATGTTTTGCCTGGGGTTCCCCAGGATCATACTGGACTAGGATGGGTTTTGGGCCTAACCCAGGCTAATGCTGGTTTGGGGACAGGGTTTACCTTGAATCTGCCCCAGTCTTGCCCTGGATCTAGTCCAGATTTGGGCCTAATCCAGACTCTCACTAGTTCTTGTTCAGTTTTGGGACCATATTTGGACTGAGTCCGTTCTCGTCTCACACAAACTCCAGTCCAGGTTTTGAGCCTATCCTAGGTTCACACTTTCCCAGCCAGTTTAGGGACAAGGTTCAGAGTGAGTTCGTCCTAGGCCCAGGCTGGATCCAATCCAGGTCTTGGGCAGCATTTAACTTGGGAGGTGAGCATGTGGCTGCTCCACGTGCACCCCTGAGCAGCTGCACTGGGTCAGAACACATCACTTACAGGGGCGGGGTGTGTCCTTTTTTGCCCATAGGAATCCAGACCAAGACTTTTCCCCAGGCTGGGCTCACCTGGGATTCTACCTCAGGACTGCTCAGCCCACACCCTAGGTGCTCCCTCCCCAGACAGCCTGCTCCTATTTGTCTTGTTTCTGGGCGGGCAGTGCCTCCTAGCCTCAGTGAGTTGAGAAAGCTGGATCCACAGTGGGGAGTGCGCCAGCCTATTACATTCTTCCCCATGCCGTCTGGTTTCCTCCCCACATATGTAGCCTCTTTGCGATCCAACTCCAAAGAAGCCTGTGGTTGTCTGGTGTTCTGCCATCTCTGTCAGCCTCACTCCTGATCTCCCCTGGAGCTCACCTCCTGCCTCATTCCTGGTCACATCTCATCCATATAGCAATGGAAGCAACAGAGCCACTTAAAGGATAACAACCTACTACTCCTGACAGCTAATGGAATTATTCCTTTTGCTCAAGAGGTTGAGAGAGGTCTGTGCTGCAGTGCTAAAAGTGGGATCCAGGCCACTGGTACAAAACCCTCTGATAACCCATGAAGGTAGAGGTAAAATGCTTACACAGATCATGGGTACAAGGCACTGGCTCAGAGCTATGTGATCTGGGTTCAGTTCTGGCTCTGCCACTTACTCCCTTTGATTTTTGGATTGGTCACGATCTCTCACTGGGCATCAGGTTCCCCAGCTGTAAAATGGGAATTTACACTGTGAGCTCTTTCAGGCAGGAACTGTCTATCCCTGTATGTCTGTGCAGTGCCTGGCACGATGGGGCACTGATTTCGGGGAAGGACTGTGTGCAGCGCCTGGCACAGTGGGGCCCCACTCTCAGTCTGATCTTGGTTATGGTCTGTAAGCACTACCTTTATCCAAATAATAATATATTGGGCGCATTTGAGTTAGTTAATTAAAAACGAAAAAGAAAAAAAAAGGGCAGCTGGAAGAAATAGGAACCCTAAGAGAAGATCATTAAATAAACAGCAATTCCTGTTTTATTCAATCAGTAGGGAATGAATCACCATTACTCTGAAGAAGTTAAAAACAATTCTCCTTTATTCTGAAGCTTCATGTCAAGTACAGGCAATAAACCATCACACCATTGACAGAAGCTGGTGGTGGGAATGCGTCATTTATTCCCTGTTAATGACCTGGAGCCTTTGCGTAAATGAAATCTGTGCTGCTCAGGGTGCTGGAGGCCTTCTGCTCTGAAGCGGGCACTTCTGTGCTGCAGTGCTAGCTAGCTGTTCTCTTCGCTGTTACGCACCAGTTCCATTGGCCGCTGATCGATGTAATCGAACAGGACGTGCTCTGTAGTGAAGAGGGCTCTTCGGGTGGCAGTGGCTGTGTGATTAAGGCACTGGACAGGGGCTCGGGGGATCGGGATTCAATTTCTGGGGCTCCCACAGGCTCCCTGCGTGACCCTTAAAGACACATAGCTCTTAGTTTTCAGCTGTGACTAATGGCTTTGAGTGCTGACCCCCCCCCCCGCAACTGAAAATCCAGCTCCTGTCACGAATTCAGCCCCTCCCCCCGCCAGATCACTTCTCCCTTTCAAAAATGTAAACCCTGACCTTTCCGCACCTCAGATTCCCCATCTGTCACACTGTGACGATTATTATTTATAGTAGGGTAGTGCCTAGAAGCCCCACTAAGGTCGTGGCACCATCATGCCGGATGCGGCACAGACACATAGAGGCAGTCCCTGCCCCCAAACAGTTCCTGATTTAGATTAGACAGGCAAAGAACCCGAGGCCCCAAGAGTGGAAATGACTTGCCCAAGGTCATGCAGCAGGTCAGTGGCAGAGATGGGACTAAAACCCAGGTCTCCTGAGCGCCAGGTCAGTGCTTTATTCACTCGAGCACACTACCCTTTAAAGCTGGGCTAATAATGCTGCCCCCCATGGGTGATGTGAGGCTACATTCATTGAGGTTTGTGAGGCACTCAGGGTCTGCCATGATGGGGCCAGATAAGCAGCGGCAGATAGCCGGGGAGTGCTGCAGCCTTTCCTTTTGCAGGTCCATAGCGACAGCAGCCCCTGGGCCCTCCTTTTGTGAACCTCAGAGACGTGGCGTTCTGGGAGAGATACAGAGCGGGCACAGGTTTTATTCTAGCTGTCTGTTGGCACAATCTAGCATCCGGAGCAAGTGTTACAGCAGCCAGCACCTTGTGCCCAGCCATCTGCCCACAGACCACGAGGCCTTCCCAGAACACAGTTTGAGAACTGCTGGGCTTTGCATTTCATTATGGGGGTTGTATGTTCAAAGCACTTTTCAGACGTCTATTAACCCTCACAGAACTGCTATGAAGTAGGTAGCGAACTGTGATTTGTATTGCAGTGGCACATAGAGGCACCAAATGAAGTCAGGGCCCCATTGTGCTGGGCACTACCCAGAGCCTGTCTGAGCTCAAGACCCCCCGAATTGGGCTGGGCACTGCAGAGACCCAACTAAGATCAGGGCTCCCATTGCCCCAGGAATTGCACAGACCCCAGCTGAGATCAGGGTCCCCATTGTGCCAAGTGGGGCATAGAGCCCCACCGAGATCAGGGGCCCATTGTGCCAGGCGCAGCCCAGATCCTGACTGAGATTGGGGCCACATTGGGTTTGACACTGCACAAACTCTAACCAAGATCAGGGTCCTATTGTGGAGGGTGCTTCACAGACGCATAATGAGACACAGTCAGTGCTTAATTTGTGCCAGCGCTGAGCCCCGGCACCTCTAGGCTTGGCAGTTCAGAGCCCCGGCACCCTCTGGGCTTCCCATGTCAGTTATAAAAGTAAAAAAATTGCTTGAGCCCCCCGCACCTAATTGCTTGAGCCCTGGGACTTCTTTCATTACAAATTAAGCGCTGGATACAGTCCCTGTCTGGAAATGCTCACAGTCTGACTAGACAAGGCAGACACAGTGAGGTAGTAGTCTCACCAGGATACTGGTGTGGAAACTGAGGCACAGTGAGGGGAAGAGATTTGCCTGAAGCGACCCAGTGAGTCAGTAGGACTAGAATCCAAGTCTCTAAACTCTAACCCAGAGACCATGCCCCAGCCATCTAAACACTGATGGAAACAGCCAAAATGGCCGGCAGTGTGTTCTAGCGGACAGAGCACTGGACAGCGACTCAGGAAACCCGGGAACTCTCTCGGCCTCTGTCACTGGCTGGCTGGGTGACTTTGGGCAGCTCACGTCACCCCTCTGCCTCAGTTTGCCCAGCTGCGAAAGGGGGACAAGGATCCTGAGCTGCTCTGAAAGCGACAGAGGAGATGCGCTAGAGAAGTGCGCTAGGTCTCATTCTTATAGTGTCAAATCCCGGGCGTTCTGTGGAAATTTTCCAGTGGCACTTTGGCTAAGAGGGGAGACCAATCAATGGCCTCAGCCGCAGCCCAGCCTGGCTGCCATGCTCTGGGCAGCACAGAGATGATGAAGGACAGGATCCTGCCTCCTGGGGATTTGTTGAAAAAATTCTCCCCAGGGCCCCATCTTCCCAGGGCTCATGGCCTTCCTGTCCATTCTCTCCCCCTCGTCCCTTGCTCCTGGACATGGGAGCAGCAGCTTTTATTTTTAAACCTGTTCCTCGCTCCGTCACATCACGGGGAGTTATGTAACCCTGCCGTTAAGTGCAACGTTCATCACCACGGCAACCCAGGCCCATGTCACCAGTGGAGAATTCTGCCTCTTGGCTGGCTCTGAGCGAGGGTAGGAGCAGGTCAAGAGCAGATGCATCCCCTGGGCGAGAGCTACGTGCCTCCCTCATAGGAGGGTTGACTGGGGATCAGCCCCCGACTTCTCCGGCCCTGTGGTCCTTCTGGCAAGGCTACAGCTGCATCAGGACTCTTATGGAACAAAGGCGGTAGGCTGCGAGAGAAGCAGTGTGGGTGAGTGGTTAGGCCACTTCCCTGCCCTGGGAATCAGGAGACCCGAGCTATGGCGTGTGACCTTGCGCAGGCCTGTGCCTCTCAGTCCCCTCCCGTCCTGTGTCTGTCTTGTCTATTTGCAGTGTCTTCACAGCAGGGACTGCCTCTTGGTAGGTGGACGCACAGCACGTAGCGGACCAGGGGGCCAGTCTTGGATGTTACAGTGACATTACAGCACCATCATCATAACAATCCTACAAAATTGTCCCTGAAGTTTCTGCTCAAAACAGGGCATCATTACCCCCCATTTACAGATGGGGAAACTGAGGCACAGAGCAGGGAAGGGGCTTGTGCAAGGTCACACAGTATAGAGCTAGGAGCAGAACCTGGATCTTCAGAGTCCCAGGTCTCTGCTCCATCTTATGGACTATGCTGCCTCTGTGCCCTCTGACATGAGGGCACGATGAAACTGGTACACTCTGGTGGGATCCAGCCAGATGAAAGGAGCTGTGTATGCCTAGGCAATGAGCATGACTGTCGAATGGCATCCCGCCCCAGAGTAAGGGTGTTATTTGCTATGGAGCAAGGGGACAGTTGCTCCCCTAAACTTGGTTCCCCCCCCCCGCCGACTTTTCATAGGTCTGTATATTCCATTATCTCTTCCACTCCCCACCCTGACTTTGCCAGATACAATATAATCACATGTCATGTTCCATATGCTGACACACAACATGGCCCTACCCCTGAATGTTTCTGAAATGATGCCCCTGCCTCAGAGGTGGTTGCATGTTGCTGGTGGTTGCATATGTACAGGATTTGAATTTCACATGCGGGCGCTTGATTCACCAGCTGGGCACTCAGTTATTATTGCTGATGGTTATCAACTGAGGGGGGAAGAAGAGTCAGACACACGGCAGCTGGATCCTTTCTGAACACTACATTCCCAGGGATTATCTGTCTCTCTGGCCAGGCTCTGATCTGCCCTTTGAAAGCAAACCAGCAGCCTGTATTTTGACCCTTCCCAGTGGGCAGTGTCACCAGGCAAAGGGCAGCCTCTGCCCCAAATATAAGAGGTCCCAGATACCATGGTGATGGGTGCATTGGAAACACCAGCTAGGCTGGGGACATGGTTGCAGAAGCGAGCTGTAAACAAAGGGGTGCATGGCACATTTGCACCTGTAGGTGGCACCAGTACTTCACTGATGCTCCATGGTGAGCTATGATGCCCTCTCCCTATGTGCCCTGCAACCAGTGTAAGGGGGGACGGGCAGGGGGGTGTTCCTGGGATTGGATGATACTGGCAGTGCCCCAGCAGGATGGGCATGAAGCCCATAAACCCTGGTCACCTGCTGTCATGTGCACTGAGTGTGTCACTGATTCTCTGGCCCTAATTTTGGAAGCTGATAATCTTTTCTTTCCACGTGCCCCCTCCCCACCCCGCCCCATATTAGGGCACTAGCCCAATGGGAATTTCACCTCCTTACACCTTGTCTGGGCCCCAACAAGCTCTTCTCTGCGTCCCGACGGAGCCTGCGCTCTGACCTCCGAGAGGGTGGGCCAGGCTGCCTCTCCCAGGGATTTCAGCATTAGTCAGGATCCATGTATCTTTTATCCAGGCTGAAGCTTAATGCTTTGATTGATCATGATTATACAAGGCTAATCCCTCTGAATGGCTGGAGTGAATGCAAGTGTAAGAGGAATGGATGGCAGCGCCGGGCCATGCCAACTAGCTGAGTACATGATGTGCACACTGCAACATAACCTCCAGTTCCAAACAGCCCCCTCCCCATTCTCCTCTTTCACTGTCACCCTCTCATTTACTCTCTCTTCTCTCACTTATTTTTCGCTCCTTTTGATCAATTTCACTTTCTCTCACTCTTTCACTATCTTTCTCCCATTCTGCTTTCAGACTCTTTCACGATTACCCACTGGTTGTTTCTCTTTTCTCTCACTACTTCTCTTTCCATTCTATCACCTCTGCTGCCCACAATTCAAGAAGGATGTTGATATATTGGAGAGGGTTCAGAGAAGAGCCAAGAGGATGATTGAGGGATTAGAAAACCTGCCTTGTGGTCATAGGCTCTAGGAGCTCAATCTATTCATTTTAACAAAGGGAACGCTAAGGGGTGACTTGATCACTGTCTATAAGTACCTACATGAGGAATAAACATTTGATAATGGGCTCTTCAGTCCAGCAGACAAAGGTATAACAAGATGTAATGGCTGGAAGCTGAAGCTAGATACATTCAGACAGGAAATTAGGTGCACATTTTTAGCAGTGAGGGTAATTACCCATTGGAACAATGTGCCAAGTGCTGTGGGGGATTCTCCATCTCTGGCAATTTCTAAATCAAGACTGGATATTTTTGTAATAGATTTACTCTAGTTCAACTAGGAATTAATCCAGCGAAGTTCTATAGCCTGACTATAGCCTAACTATAGTTCTATAGTTTTTCAGCAGGTCAAGCTAGTCCCTTCTGGGCTCAGAATCTAGGACTGTACAGATCTTTTCTCTCCTCCCAAAGGGTTTATTACAAACCCAAAGCCAGTCCCAGGTTCTCCACAAACACTTCCGGGGGCTTGTCTACACAGGAAAGCGTTATCAGTCATATCACTATCATTGGACCTGGACAGTTAAAACCCCCTCGAGTTATACCGGTGTACCTCGCCAAGTGGACATGCAGCACTCCAGTACAAGAGTGGTTGTTGTTTGGTTTATCTTTAACCCCCTACCCACGTGACATAAGCTAAACTGAAAAAGACCCTGCTTATACTGAGATAAGTGTCCATATGAAAGTTATACCCATTTAAATTCACCCCTTAGTTTTTCCCCCTGGAGGCAAGTCCTGCTATAGAAGAGGTTATAGCTCAAGTAAATTGATTCTCAATTAACTCAAGATAATTAACACATTTGCACAGGCTGGTCTGGACTCTCCTCGAGTGCTCATTCCAGGACACAGATGTTTGTGGTGAGTCCTAGAACCAGGCGGCCTAAGTCCTGCTATGGGAGTTGAGCTGAAACACAGCAGGGCCTCGCAGTTTGGGTTCTATTCTATTCTATTCTATTCTATTCTGTCCTACTTCTTATCCTACCTACATCATTGCTGTATCTAGGGATTGGACTTTTAAAGGTATTTAGGTGCCTAAAATGCAGATAGGAGCCCAATCCTCTGATGGTGGGCACATTATATTGATATAAATGTGCTTATCCTGGTGAAACTATTCCCACACGAGAAGGTGAAAATGCTATGCTGGTAAAATAATTAATACCTAGCTTTTATATAGCACTTTTCATCTTTAGATCATAAAGCACCTTTATACCACTCTAAGTCCAGGTCATAGAATCATAGAAGATTAGGGTTGGAAGAGACCTCAGGAGGTCATCTAGTCCAACCCCCTGCTCAAAGCAGGACCAACACCAACCAAATCATCCCAGCCAGGGCTTTGTCAAACCGGGCCTTAAACCTCTAAGGATGGAGATTCCACCACCTCCCTAGGTAACCCGTTCCAGTGCTTCATCACCCTCCTCGTGAAATAGTTTTTCCTAATATCCAACCTAGACCTCCCCCACTGCAACTTGAGACCATTACTCCTCATTCTGTCATCTGCCATTGCTGAGAACAGCCAAGCTCCGTCCTCTTTGGAACCCGCTTTAGGTAGTTGAAGGCTGCTATCAAATCCCCCCTCACTCTTCTCTTCTGGAGACTAAATAAGACCAGTTCCCTCAGCCTCTCCTTGTAAGCCATGTGCCCCAGCCCCCTAATCATTTTTGTTGCCTTCCGTTGGACTCTTTCCAATTTGTCCACATCCTTTCTGTAATGAGGGGCCCAAAACTAGACACAATACTCCAGATGTGGACTCACCAGTGCCGAATAGAGGGGAATAATCATTTCCCTCTACCTACTGGCAATGCTTCTACTAATACAGCTCAATATGCCACTAGCCTTCTTGGCAATGGGGCCCACTGCTGACTCATATCCAGCTTCTCGTCCACTTTAATCCCCAGGTCCTTTTCTGCAGAACTGCTGCCGAGTCATTCGGTCCCCAGCCTGTAGCGGTGCCTGGGATTCTTCCATCATAAGTGCAGCACTCTTCACTTGTCCTTGTTGAACCTCGTCAGATTTCTTTTGGCCCCATCCTCCAATAGGTCACTCTGGACCCTATCCCTACCCTCCAGCGTATCTAGCTCTCCCCCAAGCTTAGTGTCATCCATGAACTTGCTGAGGGTGTAATGCTTCCTATCATCTGGATCATTAATGAAGATGTTGAACAAAACCGGCACCAGGACAGACCCCTGGCGCACTCCGCTTGATACCAGCTGCCAGCTAGACATCAAGCTGTTGATCACTACCCATTGAGCCTGATGATCTAGCCAGCTCTCTATCCACCTTATAATTCATTCATCCAATCCATACTTTTTTAACTTGCTGGCAAGAATACTGTGGGAGACCATATCAAAAGCTTTGCTAAAGTCAAGGTATATCACATCCACCACTTTCCCCATATCCACAGGGCCAGTTATCTCATCATAGAAGGCAATCAGGTTCGTCAGGCATGACTTGCCCTTGGTGAATCTATGTTGCTTGTTCCTGATCACTTTCCTCTCCTCCAAGTGCTTCAAAATGGATTCCTTGAGGACCTGCTCCATGATTTTTCCAGGGACTGAGGTGAGGCTGACCGGTCTGTAGTTCCCTGGATTCTCCTTCTTCCCTGTTTTAAAGATGGGCACTATATTTGCCTTTTTCCAATCATCCGGGACCTCCCCCGATCGCAACAAGTTTTCAAAGATAATGGCCAATGGCTCTGCAATCACATCCGCCAACTCCCTCAGCACCCTTGGATGCATTAGAACTGGACCCATGGACTTGTGCATGTCCAGCTTCTCTAAATAGTCCTTAACCTGTTCTTTCACTACTGAGGGCTGCTCACCTCCTCCCCATACTGGGATGCCCAGTGTAGCAGTCTGGGAGCTGACCTTGTCTGTGAAGACAGATGCAAAAAAAGCATTGAGTACTTCAGCTTTTCCACATAATCTGTCACTAGGTTGCCTCCCCCTTTCAGTAAGGGTCCCACACTTTCCCTTACCTCCTTCTTGTTGCTAACATACCTGGAGAAACCCTTCTTGTTACCCTTCACATCCCTTGCTAACTGCAACTCCAGTTGTGCCCTGGCCTTCCTGATTACACCCCTGCAGGCTCGAGCAATATTTTTATACTCCTCCCTAGTCATCTGCCCAAGTTTCCACTTCTTGTAAGCTTCCTTTTTGAGTTTAAGCTCACCGAAGATTTCTCTGTTAAGCCAAGCTGGTCGCCTGCCATATTTTTTATTCTTTCTGCACATTGGGATGGTTTGTTCCTGTGCCCTCAATAAGGATTCTTTAAAATACAGCCAGCTCTCCTGCACTCCTTTCCCCCTCATATTAGGCTCCCAGGGGATCCTGCCCACCAGTTCCCTGAGGGAGTCAAAGTCTGCTTTTCTGAAGTCCAGGGTCCGTATTCTGCTGCTCTCCTTTCTTCCTTTTGTCAGGATCCTGAACTTGACCATCTCATGGTCACTGCTGCCCAGGTTGCCACCCACTTCTCCTTCCCCTACCAATTCTTCCCGGTTTGTGAGCAGCAGGTCAAGAGGCGCTAGTTGGTTCCTCCAGCACTTGCACCAGGAAATTGTCCCCTACACTTCCCAAAAACTTCCTGGATTGTCTGTGCACCGCTGTATTGCTCTCCCAGCAGATGTCAGGATGATTGAAGTCCCCCATGAGAACCAGAGCCTGTGATCTGGAAACTTCTGTTAGTTGTCCAAAGAAAGCCCCGTCTACCTCATCCCCCTGGTCCGGTGGTCTGTAGCAGACGCCCACCATGACATCACCCTTGTCGCTCTCTTCTCTAAACGTAATCCAAAGACTCTCAACAGGCTTTTCTCCAGTTTCATACTGGAGCTGTGAGCAATCAGACCGCTCCACCACAGACTTCTGCCAGCACTGGATCCCTAACCGGCAAAGCTGTGCTGGCAGAAGTCTGCAGCCGCTAGACCAGCAAAACTGAACTTTTACAGCTGTAGCTTGCTCTTGGGGATACAGTTACCTCCACACCGGAAGGTTTCAGAGTAGCAGCCGTGTTAGTCTGTATTCGCAAAAAGAAAAGGAGGACTTGTGGCACTTAGAGACTAACAAACTTATTTGAGCATAAGCTTTCATGAGCTACAGCTCACTACATTGGTGAGCTGTAGCTCACGAAAGCTTATGCTCAAATAAATGGGTTAGTCTCCAAGGTGCCACAAGTCCTCCTTTTCTTTCCACACCAGAAGCGAGTTGTGTGTGTAACATACGGCTCTCCCAATGTAGCCACAGCCTAACTGTGTTGTACCAGCATAAGTATAGGGGTAAAAAAATCACCACCCCCCAACCAACCAACATCTTTATACCAAGACAAAAACTGGGTAACCCAGGCCTGAGAATTTATCTGTGTTTCATTAGCAATGACTGAAGCTGGATGCAGGCTCATGTGAACACGTGGAAATGTATTAAATCCTATATACTGCTGTATCCATGTGGCTGAGTTGCTTTCAGCCAAACTCCGCCAGTGCCCTGTTCCCCTAGAGTCCCCTCAATAACAGCCCCTTCAAGGAACATGGGCCCTCTGATTCCCAGTCCACTGATCATGTTACAGTCTGCCCATGAAAATTAACCCAGAATAAGGTTGAGTGCGAATTTAAAATTGATGAACTATTCCAGATCAACTCCATGTCTTCACTGCCAAAACTGGCGTGTTCTTTCAGCGAGATAACGAACATATTGACGTACGTAATTAGCTCTCTCACTGTGAAACCCTAGTGGAGACAAGGCTCTGTAGCTTTTACTTCAGTATAGCTAGGTAGGGTCAACATTATAGGCTCCCCCAGCCAGGTGTGACCTCCTTCAGCAATGGCAAAAACTCCAGAGTCTTGACTCCTGCCTGATTTCCCAGCAAGAAAGCTACAGCAATGGGAAAACTCACCCTTTCCTGCTGTGAAGACAAAGCCAGAGTTCACTGAGTGCCACTCAACATGTGCTAACTAAACCAGTTGTAAACAGCAATGGGGGCACTTCCCACCTCCTGGCCAATGTTTGCCCCAGGATTGTCTCCTCCTTGTCTCTTGGTCCAGCAGACAGCAGGTGTTCTCCAAGAATGCCCTGACCTCTGCTGGCCCCCTATGTCACTCAATGCAACTCCCAGGGAATAGAACTGAAACTGGTGATGTTTTTCCATGCAGCGCACAATTAGCCTGTGGAACTCACTGCTACATGATATCACTGTGGTCAAAAGCTTAGTAGACTCAGTAAAGGAGCAGGCAGCTCTAGGAACCTGTCTGTCTACCACCAGTTGCAGGCGGATGGAGACCCAGACCTTTGTGCCCATGTGCTATGTGCTGGGTTCGTGGAGATGCTTCGCTTTAGCCCGTTCTGTTGCAATGCACTGAATAATTATTAGTTTGTCCTCAGCTTTGCTTTCTGTCACTAGCCATTATAATTGTAGGGGGTTTATGGATCGCTGTAGCCCTAAGGAAAGCTAATGATCAACAGGAGCCCTTACTTGGGCTCAGGCTGTGGGGCTGTTTCATTGCAGTGTAGATGTTCGCACTGTCCTAGGGCCTGAATGTTTACACTGCAATGAAACAGCCCTGCAGCCAGAGCCGGCTGGCATGGGCCAATCCTGGGTGTCTAGTTGCAGTGTAGACGTACTCTTACAGTCTAAATGGACACTGGTTAGTAGGAGAAATTGAGGCACAGAGAGGGGAAGTGCCTTGCCCAAGGCTGTCCAGCAGCTCAGAACTGGGAATAGAAGCCTGGTTTCCTGTATCCTAGGCAAGTGCCCTCCCGACTAGGCCTTATTGCCTTATGAGTGCTGCGCTTGTTTCCCTAGGGATGACCTGCCAGGCCCGGAGCTCCTACCTGATGGACGAGGTGCTGTGGGGACATCGCTTCATGTCAGTGCTGAGCTTGGAGGATGGCTTCTACGAGGTGGACTACAACAGCTTTCACCAGACCTTTGAGGTGCCCACGCCCAGCTGCAGCGCCAAGGAACTGGCCGAGGCCACGGCCCGCATGGACGCCCACCTCTACTGGTCCATCCCCAGCCGGCTGGACGAGAAGGTGGAGGAAGGGACAGAGAAAGAAGCAGGGGATAAGGAGAGGAACGGCAGCCTGGCCAACTCGGAGAGTGAGTCCAAGGTGTAGTGGGATGGTTCAGCGGTGGGGAGACGGAGCCAGCCAAGGACAAAGTGTTCGGGTGCAGAATGGAAGATTGGGGGATGGTAGAAGGATGAGAGGAAGGAGACTCATGAAGCGACAGGTGTTTGGGAAGGAGGGATCAACGGAGGAAAGAGTGATAGCTGGCAAAGGAGGAAGAGAAAAGAGTGAATGGGGAGATAAATGGATGGCAGATGTACCCGGTTATTTGGGTCTATAAAACAGGGTAAAATGGATAGTGGTAGAGACTCTGCAGATGTGACGGAGTGGTGTGCAAGGGGTGAATATGCAGGTAATAAATCAGATCTTTATACACATATGTCTATTTTATAGCTGTACAGATAAATGAACGAGGCCCGCTCCGTGAAGGAGCAGGAGGAGGGTTTTTATAGCAGTGACATCAATTGTATAGACGCATGGGATGGTGTGTCATTTTGGAGCAAACGGGTGGGATGGAAGGATGGAGCAAAGAACAAGATGGACGAGTGAACGGGACAACAGAAGAGGAGTGCATGGTATGAAGCGTTGGAAGAACGGCCTTGCAGAAAGACGACTATGCAAGCAGAAGAGTGTGGAGCAGCTCGATAAATGTACAGAGGAGCGAGGGACTGGGTGCACAGACCGTGGGGTGGATGGAAGGGGGCTATGCACTGGTGTATCTGCATAGCTGGAGAGATAGATGGGCAATGTCAAGGAGTTGAATACGTAGGTAGATGAGCTGGAGAAGGACCCATGAGGACAAGCTCTGTGGTCAACATGGCTTTGGGATGGGTAACTCAGTAGGTTGAGGGATTTATGCAAAGATTAAACTCATGGACGGGAAGGGTAGATGGATAAAAAGGAAATGAGGGAGAATTGCAGCAAAGACCAGGACCAGCTACGGGCAGCATGATGTCGGGTGACCTATAGAACATCCCCAGTGCCCTGCCCTCCCCCGCACTCAGACACACGAGCACCCCCAAAGCTCCCGAGCTTGCTGTCTCTCTTGCTTTCTTTTAATAAAAAAGGTTTTGAAATGGACATGCCGTCTCCCCTCTGCCTTCCAAGGCTTTGGGCCAGATCCTCAACTGGTGTAAATCAGAGTTGCACCATTATCTGCTATATTACAGCAGTGCTGGAGGACCACTCCTGAGCTCAGGTACCCATGGTGCTACACACAGACACACCGAGTGACAGGCAGTCCCACAAGAGCTCACAATAGACAAGAGAAAGGGCAGGTGGGGAAACAATTCACCCAAGGCCAGGAATAGAAGCCAGCTCTGCCAGTTCCCAGCCTAGAGTCCACTGACTTCAACAGAGCTGTTTGCCCCAGCTGAGGATCTGGACTTTTGGTCTGTGTACTGAAAAACAAAGAACATAAGATAAGAACGGCCCTACTGGGTCAGACCAAAGGTCCATCTAGCCCAGTATCCTGCCTTCCGACAGTGTCCAGTACCAGGTGCCCCGGGGGAATGAACAGAACAGGTAATCGTCAAGTGATCCATCCCCTGTTGCTCATTCCCAGCTTCTGGCAAACGGAGGCTAGGGATACCAACCTGGCTAATAGCCATTGATGGACCTCTCCTCCATGAAAGGGACTTAAATCAAGGGGATGCTGGATTTCAAGAGCCAGGGTCAGCGTGAGGCAAAGGAGCAGACCATGCCTCAGAGACGTGTGTTTAGGGAACAGGTCTCTCATTGCAATGGGACTCATTTTGTCAAAAATGGTCCCTAGTTTTGGGCGCCTCCAGTTTGAGATACCCAGGGTCTGAATTCCAGTGATGCTGCACCCATGGAAACCAGTGCCATGGAGGGTACCCAAAAATGGATGCACCTCAAACCAGTGAGAAATTAACATCTTCCTGGTAAAATGGCCAGAGAAAAAAAGAGGAACTTCTCAGCTCCCTATTCTGCAAACCACTTAAGCCCATGCTTATATGTCTTACTTGGGGCCTGCATGGCTGAGGGCAGAGTTCCCAATAACACCACAGAGTGGAGCTTTTAACCTGAGCAAGAGAGATACGTGGCACTGAACTATGGTAGCATCTGATGCTGAGAGTGCTTGCGAGAGAGCAGGGAGGTGGCAGAGATCTCACATCAGGCACTCCAGTCCTCAGTTCTGGGAGCCTGGCTTTTAACACTCCATGCCTGGAAGAGCAATTAGAAAGGGGATGAGACAGAAAGACGCCCTGGAAAAAGCTTCCAAATTCCACTTCCTCAGCATCCAGCAATGGAGTCACTGCGGGAACAGATCCGTTCTGTGTGTGCCAAGTGGGAAAAAACCATCCAAAAATGGCGACTCTCTGGGTTCGTCTGGGTGAAGGACAGTAATCATTGTTCACGATGCTGTCCGTGTATTTAACCATCAGATCTGGGTTCCCCTGCATATGTACTGGCTAACCACTTTGTTCATGAATATCTAGTATGGTGGGGATAATGTTAGACCAGATATTGCACAACGTAGGATATAATTTGCCCTGTGCAGCATGCTAGGATAAATTCCTGCTTCTGCCCAAAGTCAATAACATGCATGATCCAAAACTGTGATTTCTCCAGACACGCCCTCCATTTCTGGAGCAGTCCCACTTTTTTTAGAAAATGCCACGTGTTGCAAAGTGGCCAATCATAATTGTATTTGGAGACAATTAGAAATAATCCATACAGCCACTGAGTGTTAAGGCCAGAAGAGGCCATTAGACCATCTGGTCTGACCTTCTGTATATCACAGGCCATTATATTTCACCCAGATTCCCCTGGGTTAGAGCCCTATAAACTGAGTTTATAAACTGTGTTTGGCTAAAGTGTCTCGTCCAGAAAGGCATCGGCATGACAACGTATCAAACAAAATAGGTTTGTGATGGAAACTAACAAAACAATTTTGGAGGGAAGTTTTCAGAGAAAAAC
Source organism: Caretta caretta (assembly GCF_965140235.1). Classification (NCBI taxonomy): domain Eukaryota; kingdom Metazoa; phylum Chordata; order Testudines; family Cheloniidae; genus Caretta; species Caretta caretta. Next base: position 10,411,473 of record NC_134229.1, read on the forward strand.
TATGAAAAAATGTCACAAATCTTAGTGGGTTTTTTTCACATGCAGGAAAAATGTGGCATACATTTGTCCAAATCCCTCCCCTCCCCCCGGCAATATTTTACTAATGATCCCTGCATTTGTTTCCATTGCGGAGGGCCAGTCTGTCCCTCCCGCTGCCATTCTGCCATCGCACCCGACCCCCCACCTTTCACCTCGCGGGTAGTGAGCCTGCAAGATGGGTTCCCGTCTCCTTTTCGGGCTGGGCCCAGCCAGGTTACATAGGTGGCCTGACTTGACTCCACCCCCTTCTTGCTTGTTCAAACTGCAATCTCCAACATGCACTCGAATGTCTCACTGCTGAGTGTGAAAGCAGCTGGGATGAGAATCAGCACCCCCAAATCAGAGGTCATCATGGTCCCCTCCTGGAAGACAGTAGACTGCTCTCTCCAGGTGAGCAGGGAGCAGCTGCCCTTAGTGGAAGAGTTCAAGTATCTAGGGGTCTTGTTCACGAGTGATGACAAGCGTGAGCGTGAGATCCATTGGCAGATTGGGGCGGTGGCGGCAACGCGGGCGCTGTACTGATCCGTGGTGGTGACACGGGAGCTGAGGTCTCGGGTGAAGCTCTCGGTTTACAGGTCACTCTGCGTCCCCATCCTCACCTATGGCCATGAACTTTGGGTAATGACTGAAAGGATGAGATTGCTGGTATAAGCGGCGGAAATGAGGTTTCTCCGCCGGGTGGCTTGGCTTACTCTCCGAGATAGGGCGAGGAGTTCGGCTACTCGGGCGGGCCTTGGAATAGACCCGCTACTCCTCCAGATCAAGAGGAACCAGATGAGGTGGTTCGGGCACCGGATCAGGACGCCCCCTAGGAGGTTTCTGTTGGAACTCTACCCGGCATGTCCCTCTGGGCGGAGGCCCCAAGGCCAACCCAGGACACGCTGAGGGATTATATCTCCCGGCTGGCCTGGGAATGCTGGTGAATCTTCCCCAAGAGGAGCTGGAACATGCTGCGGAAGAAAAGGGGGTTTGGGCCTCCCTCCTCTCCATGCTGCCGCCACGACCCCCATCAGGGAAAGGGGCATAAAGGAAGAAGGAAGAAGAAGCAGATCCGAGCTTTAATTCTGATGATACGGCCACTGCACTGTGACACATCACAGGGCAGGGACTGCCTTTTGGTTCTGTGTGCATACAGATCCTCGCACACTGGTGGTCTGATCTGGATTGAGGCTTTTATACAAATTATCAGTAACAAAGGAAGGATTCTACTCCAGCAGCAGTTTGTCCACCAAAAGGATTATTAAAAGGCTGCTGACAAAGGCACAGGTGTTTAGGTGCCTACCCTCCATTGAGACCAATGGGATTAGGCACCTAAATATCTGTGAGTATTTGGACAGGCCTCCATACCATTAGCTTGTAAACACTTTGGGGCAGGGGCTGTCTTTTTGGGCTGTGTTTTTACACCGCCATTTGTGGACATTTCAAAAATCATGAATGCATTTTCCTCCTCTTGGTTTTGGAACTGACCTGAACCAATTTGGCCTCTTTCAAATTTTCGACAGACTTTTAAAAATAAAATTCTTGGTTGTGGTTGTTGTTCCCCGAGTCGGTGCTTTTCACTCCAGGAACACTTTCTATTTGCAGAATCCAATGTTGTTTGAGTGGAGCAGGGTGGAAACCTCCTCCCAGGTGAGTAGACCAAATAGCGCAATGTGCTGATGAAAAAACAAAAAAAAATAAATCAGCCCAGAAACTGAAAGTGGAACAAAAAATGAAAAATTGGAGGTGGGGCGGAGGGGAGGGGAAAGTCCATTGCAAATGCTGTGTCTTTGCTCTTTACACGATACTAAGAATCCAGACGACATGAACATAGCTGGCTTCCAAATAACCGTGTTTTTACGAGCTGTATATAAATCCACAAGGCCTAGCGTATGGATACACTGCTGCTCTGTTAGGTTTTAGTGGTTTCTGCAGTAGCAGCCAGGCAGGCTGCTCACTAGAGAATTCCTGGCCTCTGTAAAGAGACGCTACCCAACTGCTGTAGGCTACAGAAAACTTTCAGAATCTGGCTTTGTTCGGACCAAAAAAATAAAGTCAACCAGTTCCAGTTTTCACTCCAAATCCCTTCTTCCTCGAATGTTAGCCACTGCCTGGCCCTGCCACTAGATGTCATTGTACCAGAGGAAACGCCTCTGTACAATCCCATACACCCACTCAAGAACAAAGGGCACAGAGCAGGATTTCGTTCTGCCTTGCCAGCCCTGGAATCGCGAGCTGAGCCTGCTCTCAGCCTTCCACTAAAGAGGGGCCGTGTTCTCTGCCTGCTCGCTCCATCTGGGCTCTTCTGTGGCTTCAGACAAGAGTCGGCGCCTGCAGGGCCAGCCCCATGGGAACCCCAGAATTGGCACATGCTGGGAACATCCTGGGCTGCTAGGGAAGATTGGCCCTTAGGATTCTCCCGTCAGGTATCTGTTGTGCCCTGCTTGGGCCAGGAGCTCACTGACTCTCCAAAGCAAAGCTGGGTCAAAGCTGGCTAGGACCAGGCTGGGAGACCTGCAAGGAAAACTCAGGTGTTGCAGGAAGCTGATGGCTTCAGAGGTGAAGATCTCTTCTGCTCCGTGATGACTGATGGCTCCAATTTGCCAGCTGCAGCGTGTGATGAGCTGTGTTTCAGGGAAAGGTGTGGGGGGCTCAGCTGGGGGTGCTGCACTGCAGGGAGGGGTGTGGGGGGCTCATTAGGTTGCACTGGTGAGGTGCTTGCTGCCTCTCAAATAAAAGGGAAAGCACGGCCTGGGACCACTTGTCATTACTGATCCCATGGTATCTGTGGCTGGAGAACAGACATTAGCCCTGGTCTCTGGACAAGTCAGACTAACCCCCTCCTTCCAGGTTCAGCTGCATGCAGAATTCTCCCTCAGGCCCTACCCTGCTGCAGGGGTGCCATGTGGCTGCTGAACTGCTGCCACGCTCTGTCCCAGAGGTGGCTGCAGTTCAGCAGTGGGTTCAGTTTGAATCTATAGCTAGGCTAGCAGGTATTTTAGGAGAGACAGGGCACCGGCATTCCCACACACCCACTCAAGAACAGGGCTGAATACCCACCCAGCACCCCTGCTCAGTCTAAGAGAGCCCCAGCTACCATGCATCACATTTCCAAAGGGGTGTGGCCTGTTGGCATGTGGGCGTGGCCAGACCACAGACTCCTTGCGCACTGGGGCTGCTGGAGGCATGATTTGAGCACCTGGCTATTTTTTGGTGATAGCAGTAGCATGTCCTGCTGAGCATGATACCACAGGGCACTGTGATACTCAGAGCATCCTCTGCCACTGCATCTCTCCTCTGCATCCCAGGGCAATGGCAGGATATTGCAATGCTCCCAGCTCAGCTCTGCTAGCGGGGCATGAGCGAGATCTGGGTGAGCAGAGGAACCTTTCCAGGGCAGCTCTGGTCTCAGGGGCTGTTTTTCCATCAGTGGGGAAGTGCCGTGTGCCAGTTAATTAATTAGCAAGCAAAATTACTCTCTAAATCTGGCAGCAGGTAAAGTTTCTTTGCCCTGCTTTCCTTGTGCCCTACCTCTCCCCGAGCTGCCCCCTCACTCCCCCAAAGGAAGGGTTGTGGCTTTGTTGTGATACCTATGTCACTTGCTGCTCTGGGCTGATGTCCCACTGCAGGGAGCTGCCTGGTGGCTTGTGCCAGGGCCTGGATGGATACAGTCACCTCGGAGGTAAAGATGTTGGTTTCTAAAGAACATAGGCACAAATGGAAAAATCCAAGGCACTGGGATGCTGGCAATGGAACAACCGATGGGTTTGACTGGAACAGACTTTGGGCAGGACTGAACATGACCCTGCTCCTTCAATCAGACCCACCAGATGGATCCCATGGGGATCTGCATGCCTGGGGAGGAAAACACAGTTCCCTCTAATTTAACAGACACACATCCTGCCCTGTGATTCATAGATTTTAAGGCCAGAAAGGACCATTAGCAGCCTCTAGTCTGACCTCCTGCATGGCCCAGGCCAAAGACCATTGGGGTCTGATTTTCCCAAGCACTCGCCATGTTGGGTGCATGACTCTCCTGACAATCTAGCTCTGGATGCAGGTGCTGAGTCCTTGGGAATATGGGCTGAGCTCACTGGAGCTGGCTATGTCAGTGCCCAGCGGTGCTCCCATCCCATCAATATTCCAGCAGTTTTTAAGCAACCATCAGTGAGCATTTGCAGAGAGCCAGTTCTGAACTGTTCACTGAGCAACAGCTGACCCTACTCCACCTTGAGTCATTGCAGAGAACTGACCCCGTGGCCTTTATCATAAAGAGTGCCGGAGCCTCTAACTCTTGAGCGAATGGAGCAACTCCATCAACTAGCACCAATGGTAGGTTGTTATCCTCTTATGTGGCCCAGAAGATGGGGGTATATACATGACACACACTTAATTAGTGTCCCATATGAGTGCTGGAAATTGGATATTGGAAATGATATCACGTGACCTGAGTGTCCAGTCAAAATGAAACCGACATAGCCGGCACTTTGGGGATGGAACATTTGTAACCGCTGTGCTGAAAGAGCAATGAACCAAGCATGAGTGATGTGGGAGCCTTCAGGGAACAACCAATGAATTGTGGGAAATCAGGGACTGATCACAAATAATTTGCAAGCTGAGAAAGAGGAGAATTCTGCCAAATCAGTGATTCTCTAGGGATTATTCCTAGAGCTCTGGCCGGAAGGGACCACTGAGATCTAGTCTGACCTCTTGCATAACCCCAGGCCAGAGAACCTCGCCCAGTGATTCCTGCATCCAGCCCATATTTGGTGGGTAAGCTAGAGCGTATCTTTTGGAAAAGCATGCAATGACTCCAGGTGATGGGGAATCCATGAACCCATGGTGAGCTGCTCCAGAGGTTAATTCCCCTCCCAGTTAAAAAAGCCTTTGCAGGCTAAATGTGTCTAGTTCGAGTAGCAAGTCTGCAGTGGCCAGATCTAAAAATACACACAATAAATAGCAAGCCCGGTTGTTTCCATGCTGGATTCTTTCCCACCTCAGCCTGGGTCTGGATTTTGCTCTGCACAAACCAGATCTCCTGGGATGGCGAGGAACAGGGACCACATTCCTGAGCTCAGGCTGGTGCAGGCCACTCCAAATAAAGCCTCTGCACACAGAATTGTCTCTGCCATTTGAAGGCAGGGAGGCCCAGTTCCAGAGAAGAGCAGGGATTCGAGCCAGGCATTCAGTCTGCAGCAGCAAACAAGGGACTTAATTACAGCCCAGTCTGTGCACGGCAGCTGGCTGCTGCTATGAGACAGCCCCGCAAACTCCCTGGCCACGAGTCAGCGTGTGGCTCTTACATCAGGGCAAAGTGGATGTGAAATGCGACAGTTTTGGTTTGTGCTGCTGTAAATGATGGTGCAAGGTGCCAGTCAGGCCAGGGAGGATCGAGCACAAGGATCAGGGCCATGGAGGATCGGGCCCAGGGAGCAGGGCAATGGAGGATCGAGCACAAGGCTCAGAGCCATGGAAGATCAGGTCCAGGAAGGAGGGCCATGGAGGATCAGGCCCAAGAAGCAGGGCCATGGAGGATTGGGCCCAGGGAGCAGGGCAAAGGAGAATCAGGCCCACTGAAATCCTTCTCCACTTTCCTCCACTATGTGACCCATGTGGGCTGGCCCCTTAACACAGATTTCTCTGCTGCCTAGGTCCTGACAGACTCTGGGGATTCAGCTCTGTCTATGGCAATGGGGTGCTCAGGCCGGCCATCCCCAGAGCCGATTGCTCCAGCTCTGCTCTGGCTATCTAGACCTTGCTGCGCCACGCCCGCCCGCTACTCACTTCTAAGCACCTCCACGCATGGGAGTGAACATCAAGAGAATGGGCCCTGGTGGGCAATTCCTGGTGCTTCCAGCCTCTCTGGAGGTGCCCAGGGAACAGTCGCTGTAGTTGCACTGTCTCTGATCCCAGCTGGGGCCACGACAGATGATAGATGTCAGTTTGTAGCTGTGACGTGAGATGGAGAGTCAGGACATCTGGGCTCTAGGCCAGGCTCTGATCTGCTGAGTGACTTTGGGTAAGTTGTGTTTCTTCTCTGTGCCTCAGTTTCCCCCACACGCGCACACACACTCTGTGTCTGGCTGGTTTATTTCGATAGTGAGCTCTCTGGGGCAGGGTCGGTCTCTTCCTAGATGCACACACAGCACCCAGCACAGTGTGGCCCCAGTCTCAGTCAGGGCCACTAGGTGCTACCCTAATGCTACTAGTAAGAGCTCTTAGTCTCTAAGGTGCCACAAGCACTCCTTGGTTTTGTTTTTTTTTTTTTTTTGTCTGTTTCAGTGATTGTCACACAGGGCCCAAGTGCTGTCGTTAAAGGACCCTGGGAATAAACATAATCCCAAGCGAGAAGAAGAGACCCTTTGAGTCCTCCCTTCCCCCACCCTAATGCTTTGTCCCCCACCCCGAAAGACAAACATTATCCCTGACCTATTTTCCATCCATCCCTTGCAGCAGGAGGCCAGCTGGGGTAGGGGCTGGGAAGCTGTTATAATGTAATAAATAATTACAAAGCGCCAGGGATCAGTGGCAAATTTCCATCTCCCTGCAGACAGGGGGAAGGCAATGGAGGTGGGGGGAAAAAGGGGTACATCGAGGGAGGGGGTTATAAAGGTTTTGAGGTTTGGTGGGATAGGACATTTTGTTTTTCATTAGGCACCAAATGCTGGGAGATTTGTCCAGGTCAGTGTTTGAGTCCCATTTGCCCCAGCGAAGGCTCTGCCAGCATTCAGCCCGCCCATCCGGCGGAGCTTGGCCCAGGTGGCGTTTGGACGGCAAAGAAAAGCTACCCAGTTTTCCCCTTCGGCTTACGGAGGTGCTGTTAAGGCAGGCAGTGTGGCCTGCTGAGCTGCAGGAGACGTGGGTTCTAGTCCCATCTTCGCCCTTGGGTAAATCTTCATGACTCGGTTTCTCCATCTGCAAAACGGGTCACTAGACTGACCAGCTTAGAGATCAACGGATGAAAAGCTGCTGTAAAAAGTGCATGGTGATGATAATCATAACAGCAGCAAGGGATAGCGCCTGGCCACCAGCAGAGACAGACGAGACTCAAGACCTGAGTTTACCCAGGCCAGGCCTGGCCAGCCCTGTGGGTATGGGGACAATCTGTGACAGAAGCTGTTATACTGGCAAATCTGTGCTTTTGCTGGCTCAGCTGGTTTCACTCAGGGAGGCTGGTTTAGGGCAACTGCACCCATAGTTCCCCTCAGTGGCCCAGCAAGGCCACCCACCCTCAGGAGGCCAGCTCCCCAGCCATTGCTTTTCTGGGTGCAGCCCTTCTGGCTGGGGTTCCTCCAGGCTGCACTCTTCCCTGCCCGGTGTTCAGGTTGCCCAAGGACACCTGCTGGCTTTCTCTTTGGAGACGGCGAATGGGTGCAATTGCCTCTCTCCACCTGCCTGTTCAGTCCTATGACCTGATGTCATTGCTACAGTTATAAGGTACCCCGCAGCATTTCCTAGACAAGTCTGCTTTATTCTCAAGGTGAAAGCGTTACGGAGAAAACACATGCAGGGCAACTAAAGAACCTACACGCCTGCCAATCAGCTCACCAGGATTCCTCCCACCCGTCTCATGGATTCTGGCAGCAGGAGGCCTTCGGACACCCATCCCTTGTTGGTACAAGTTCATCGCCGCTTCAGCTCTGAATAACTGCTCCATCTTATGGGGCCACAGTAGGCCCCGTCCTTCCAACCCTTCCCAAAGGATTGGGGCCCTCTGTGGCCCTGGGGTCCTGTCCGTTTGCTGGATCAGGGAGAAGGCCCTGAATCAGTTTAAAACCAGGCTGTTTATCCAAAAACCCTTTATCTGGCCATTGGTCCCTGGAGAATCCAGTTTGAAACAGTATATGTGACCCATCTCCAGCGGGGTCGGCTTCTCTGGAGATGTTACAGCCTGCCTGAATTCGCCTAATCACCCCCTGCTGATCTCCTGTTTACCCTTCCTAAGGAAACGATACATACAATGCCTCAATCACACAGAGACAATTGCATTTTTAATACAGTGGATCCCAAAGATACTAACCGAATTCAATAAAATTGAACTCATGTTCGTTCAGGAGGTTGCAGGAAGTTGTCAGTCTGTCACAGCCAGGGGAAGCTGTGAGCACTTTGCGGGTACAGTGTACAGTTATAGGTCCTCCGGCCTTAACCTGTGAGCTCCTGGAGGCAGAGGCTGTCTTTCCAGCATCTGGTGCCATGGTGCCCTGATCCTGCCTGGGGCCTGCAGGCAGTGCTGGAATACAGACAATAAATACTAATAACCATTCTGAGCCGTGCATGGGTACTCTTTTTACAAAGGGCCCAAACTAACCCTCAGATTTAAACAGTGCAGTACTCGGGGGTGTTCTGAGCCCATTTGCTGAACTCCGTTTACTGGCAGCAGTGGTAGGCTGTTATCCTCGTACGTGGACCAGGTCACTGGAGGGCTCGACACGGACTTTCCCAGTGTGTTCCATTTGCACACCATCACAATTTGTAGATTCTGTGTCTCGAGCCTTTCTCCACAACCCTGCCATGGCTTCTTTCGGACAGAAGGATTCCAAAGCACGACAGGGATCACCAGGTAGATTCTGAGTGGAGTGTAAATCTGCAGTCACTTCCGTGGCGCCCGTGGCCTGTGTCTGCATTGACACAGGGACCACTGAGATTAGACACTGGTCCCGTGTGCAGGGGTTGCACGATCATACTGGAAAAGGCAGGAATAACCCTTTGGTGTGTTCTCCTGGGCCTTGTCCCACACCAGGGGGCTCCCACCCCTTCCCGGGGGGGGGGGGGCAGTCAGTTTAAATTCTCTCATCCTTCATTCCACCCCATCACTTCTAGATGCGCCCCTTCATGCCAAACTGATTCTTCTCCTTCTCTGGTGTTTACCCACCTCAAATAGAGTCACCCGCCCCAGAAATGCAGCCACCTCTGGGGTGGAGGGTGGCTGCTGATAAAGGAGGTAAAACGAGGGGAAGCTGTGCTCCTTTCCAAAGCAGGGATTGGGGCATTTACCTAACAAATTCAACAGGGTTTGAACTACTGGAGCTTCAGCCGCACAGCCCAGCCACTGGAACTGAAGGTAGCAATAGTAGGCTGTTATATTCTTCTATGGAGCAATAACTGGAGAGCGGGGAGGGGGAGGGAGGCTCGACTCACATTTTCCAAGCGGGCTCCGTTTACCCACAATTTGCAGCTGGCTGGCTCTGGCTGGCACTGCGGTGCGCAGGCGGTGCAGAAGGAGGAGAGGTCAGACAGGGACAGAACGTACCTTATAGCACACGCTTGGGAGCTGAAGAGCCAGGAGCTAGCAGAGAGCTGTGATGGAGCTGCAGTTTCACCGACAAAAAAGAGGGGAAGTGAAAACATTTGAAATAAACCTAGCTGGGCGGTGGGGGGTGGTGAATGCAAACGGGGGGAATGCAGCCAAAGAGCTTTAGAGACATCGCCGCAGGGGTGGGCAGGAAAGCACATACCCACAATCCTTTGGCGCTTGAAGTCTGTGTCCCCTCGGGGGTGGCTAGTCCAAATAAAGAGCTGTGCTCAGAGCGGCCGCAAAATTACGGAAGGAAATGCACATGACAGGGGGGAGGTTGGGAACAGAGGGAGTAAGAAAGGGAAGTGACAGGGCGGCTGGGGGCAGGATGGGGCCAGGCCCTGCTCTGGGGCCACCCCAGTGACCTGCTGTGGGACCTTGGCCAAGTGCCTTCCCATCTCTGTTCCTCCCACCTGTCTTATCTATTTAGATCATGAGCACCTGGCTCTCGCTCTTTGTCCGTACAGCGCCTGGTGCCACAGGGCCCTAAACTCAGTTAGAAACTCTAGCTGTGACAGGCGTAAGAAAATTAGCAGTGGTAAAGTGGCTCCCCTTCCACTGCACTTGAAACAAACATCTGCACAAGATTACTTCCCGCTGCTTAGCACTCTAGGGCTGTCCAGCTGAGGATCTCAAAGCACAGCTTCATTTTAGAGACAGGGAAACTGCAGCAAAGAGAGAAGGTGACTTACCCAAGAGCCTACAGAAGGCCAGTGGTGGAGGTGGGCAGAGAACCCCCGGAGTCCTGAGAGGTGCGCGATCACCTGCCGCATTTGAGAATGTTTAACTCTTTCCTCTCTGTGCTGTTTACAGTAGCTTCCTGGGAGCCTCACCCTGAAATCTGTTTCCTTCACAGATATTTTTCCAATGCAAACAGTGGTTTGTTATTGTAGGGCTCTCATATGCACGGGCACCATGCACTGTACTGTTGACAAAGGGTTACCCTGGAGAGTTAGCTGTGTGCACTCCTTTGTCATTGTTGGACTTAAGCACAAGTTATACAGACTGGTTTGTTATTGTAGGGCCAATAAAATAACACTCTCTGCCATTTGATTGTAGGGCTGCTAGGGGGCAGTGGGCTGAGACCCTGGGCTACTTTAATACTCGCTTATAGAAATGAAAAGCTTCATTGGAAGCCTGCAAGGAACAAGGGCCCGTGCGCGCTGGAGCTGTTACTTGCAGTGTTCCAAAAAGTCCCTTGAGTTCCATAGGCAAGTCTTGCAGTATTAGTGGAGGGTCACGCGTGAGATGAAGACCCTGGGATCTCAGTGTAGGGTTAGTCAGCTGAGCTGAGGTGGACAGTTTGGCTCAGGAAAAAAAAAAAATCTAAAATGTTGGGCGGGGTTTTTTTAATGTAAAAAATTAGCTGGATGGTGCCATCGGGAGGGGGACACATAGGTCACAAGTGAGGCTAATGCCAATTAGAGTCTGAAATGTCATAGAATCATAGAATATCAGGGTTGGAAGGGACCCCAGAAGGTCATCTAGTCCAACCCCCTGCTGGGAGCAGGACCAATTCACAGTTAAATCATCCCAGCCAGGGCTTTGTCAAGCCTGACCTTAAAAACCTCTAAGGAAGGAGATTCCACCACCTCCCTAGGTAACGCATTCCAGTGTTTCACCACCCTCTTAGTGAAAAAGTTTTTCCTAATATCCAGGAATATAATATCCAGCAGCATCAGGCAGAAGCAGGCTGGTGAGAGGGGCTTTGTGTTATTAGTAGCACCCAGGAGCCCCAGCCAAGGACCAGAGCCCCGCTGTGCTGGTCAGAAAGGCAGGCCCTGCTCCTAAGAACTCACTTGCTCCGCTCTTTTCGTTCCCCTCAATGCCTGACTCACTCCCTGCAACAAAGGCTTTCATTCTCTGTGGTCTGGTTGCACCCCAGCTCTGGCTCTCGGAGGGGAGTTGCCCTCTAGGGCCCGTGTCCAGTCAGACAGAGAAAGCAGATGCAGCAAAGCCCACTCCACTCCTAAAACTTCTGGCCATGAGTCCCGTCCCCCCACACCACGATCCCAGGAGCCATGGTGCTCTGGCTCCGAAATCAATGCAATTGGGCCATGCTGCAGCTAACATCCCAGGGGCAGCGGAGGAATCCTGCCCTCAGCAGCTCCTGGCACCTTCCTGCCTGCAGGGAGACTGGAACGGCCCCATGGCACTGAGCTAGGGCAGGAGCACAGGACACACCGGCCACATCCCCAGCAGCAATAGGCTTAGGGGCAGAGCTTGCAATGGGTTAACCCTTTGGCTGCTGATACGTACACATTGCACCCACCAGCGCTAGGCCAGAGCAGCCCTGTTGCGCCAGGGGCAAGTGAATGGGACTGGAAGGCTCATAGAGCGAGTGCGACCACCTGCCCTCTGATCGCTGGGGCACTTGGAGACACGTGTGGGCCCAGCGCTCCAGGCACCTCGTGCCGTCACTTACTCCAGGGCATGTGGGAGGCGGAACTGGAACGGGAGAAAGAAGAGAGGCCCGGTTGGGTGGGAGCCCAGGCGTACAAGCTGGTGGCCAGGCTGCTCCATGAAGCTCTCCTCCCTCCAGTGCTGCCTCCCTGCCCACGCCTTGGGGACAGTGTCACGCAGCAGAGCAGCGTTCTGCATGCAGCTTGCGCTGGTAAGCGGCTGCCTAAGGTGCAGAGGAGTCAGGCGCAGATTGCAGACGAGACAAGAAGCCCTCTACGCCCCTCGCTGCGCTTGCAGCCATGCCTGGGGCGGAACACGGCCCAGCAACAAGACAGCTGATGGCAGGAAGCAGAAAACCATCCAGGGCCCAGCTGAATCAGCAGGGGGAACTTAAAGGAGGCAGGATGGAGTTGCCAGTGGTGGGGTAGGGCCAGGTCATGAGGCTCTTTGAAAAAAGTGCCCTGGGATCCTAGGGTGAATCAGGACCACGTCACAGCCAAAAGGCAAAACCCGGAGCAGCATGGCCCCCGCCGGCAGCAGCGGGGGCATTGGAGCCATCCTTGAGTCCAAGGGGAAAAGGCCCTACATCCTGCTCCCTGCAGCACGGCCCTCCTGAACACCACACTGGCCAGCACTAACTGCCCAGATCTGTGAGAGGAAGGGACGTACCCAGGGCCCTATAGCAAGGCAGTGGCGGAGACAGCCTAGAAGCCCAAGGCATGGTGACTCCTAGTCCAGGACGCTGGCCCACTGCCACCCCTCTCTCCGCTTCCTCTCCAGTGTGGACAGCAAAGCCAGACGGGGCAGGGAATAACGAGGAGGAAACTGACCAATGATTCAAATGCACCAAGGCCCAGGCTTGAAAATTCAGCTTTAATGGGGCAGCATGAGGTCCGTCACTGCCTGCAGAAAAGCGCACACAGAACAGCAGAATCCTGGCTGCCCCCTGACCTCCCCCCATCCCTGCCTGGAAAAATCACCCCCTCCCCTGCAGGCTTCCCCCAAGCTGGCCTTGGGAGGCCCAGCTCTGTGGGCACCAGTTCCCGTCCCGTCCTCTCCTGCCTGCCCAACCTTTAACCCTGCATCCAAATCTATCCATGCCCTGGTAGGCGTCCAGCTCTACGCCACCTGCCACTGCTGGGCCCAAGTCGCAGGGGGTCCTCTCTGCATCCCCCACTGCTGCCCAACATTGCCGGTACACTGGGTGAAAGCACAGAGCTGGGACAGAGCTACCCTATATTCAACTCCTCTTCCTCCTCTGGGGCGGGATCAGCCCCTTGGGCGCATCCCCCAGGCCCTGGGGAGACCCCCTCCACTTTCTGGGGACACATCTCCCCCTACCTTTGTCTTTCTCCATGCCCCTGCCCCGCCCGGTGCACACAAATCCTGCTGCCTCACCCACCCTTCTTGACATTAGGCCTTTCAAGGGTGGGCAGGTTTGGCCCTTCCACCCCCCATCTATTCTCCAGCCCCCTGACCATTCCCATTCTCTTTGCCGAGTGCCCTGCAGGGGGTGACTCCAGCTTCTCGGAGCCAGGGCAGCTCAGAGCTCAACGAGATGAGCTAGAAGCAGAGAGCTTCCAGGATCAGAAGTGGGGGCCTGGGGTGCTGCTGGCAGCTCCAAAGATGCCATGGCCTCTTCCAGCAGATGAGGGGCTAATGATCCCAGAGGGTGGCACGATCCCCATGGCTAGCAGGAAAGGAATTACAGGGGGACCCTCCGCAGGCTGGTGCGAGTCCCCTCTGTAGTGACACCTTGGGCAAGTTCCAACCCTCCTACTTCCCCACCAGAGAAACACACAAGAGCTCCCGCCACAGCATGCCTAGGTCAGAGGTGCAAGGAGGCCCAGCTGGGTAGCTCAGGCTCCATGCCCCTTATCATCCCCCCTTGGAGCTGCTGGCTAGTGCCCTTGGAGTGAGCCCCCACCGGCTTCCAGGAGCGAGGGGGCGGACAGCTGTAATGGATTCGTGTGGCATTCAAGCGGAAACAACCCCACCCGCTCCAGGCAAAAGAATAAAATAAACTAAAATTCCCCCCAAATCCAAAGTAGAAATAAAAAGCCTAAAACGAACTGCCCCCACCCTGCCTAAGCCTGGCTGCCCACTCCCTAGCGCACCAGAGGGAGCCGGCGTGGGGAGGGACCCCAGACAGAAGGAGCCAGCTCTCTCCTCAGTGACAGCACCTGGTATCCCAAAGGCAGAGACTGGGAGCCAGGGCTCAGTAAGCCCCATTGCCATCTCCCCGCCCAGCCACCCCTGCTGCGACAGGGTCATTCGCTGATTAGAAAACAGAGTTACAAAGTAGATTGCACAAGGTCAGGGCAGAGTGGGTTTGGGCAGCGTCCTGGGAACGGACAGGTCAGAGGCTTAGGGATACGATTCGCTATGGCATGCGCAGCAGCGAGCCCTGCTTCACAAGGGAGCAATTCAGTGCAAGCTCAGGGCTCCCACTCGGAGCAGGTTCCGCCTGACGGTAGAAGAGTCCTGTCAGCTCCAAAGTGACCCTGAAGATCTAGGCAGGTGGAGTTCCCAGGGGTCTACGTGCCACTGGGCTGAAATGAGATTTGGAGATCTAAATCCTATCCACGTCCAAATTGGCTTACACCTTATGCAGTCACTTGCACCAGTGCAAGCCCCTCCCAGGTCACTGCGGTAGTGTTTCCCTACCCACTGTGAACTAGTCCGTCTAAATGACTGCACAAGGTGCGGGGGTGGGAGAGAGCAGCAGCCCTCTGATTCTGTACAATCGTTAGAAATCTAGCCCTGGGTTGAGCTGAACCGGTTTGGGCCCGGTCCCAACCTCATTCATGCTAGCGTGACTCCACTGGAGCGTTGCCAGATTTATACAGGTGCAAGAGGAGAAACGGACGAATTTGCCAAGGGTTGTGGTGCATTCTCCATTACTGGCAATTCTTACATCAAGATTGGATGTTTTTCTAAAAGCTCAGCTCTAGGCCTGCACTATCCAGGTCAGACGAGATGATCACAATGGTCCCTTTCAGCCTTCAAAACGATGAATAAAGCCTAGATGTCTTTAAAACAAATCAACATCCCCTCCCCTCCTCCCCCACTGCAACCACTTGGAATAGCTGGTGCTTAAAGCCCCAGCTTGCCTGAGGCAGATACCATCCTACCTGAGACTCGTTTTGAAAATAAGGAAGTTTCCAGTCCTCGTAAGTGGAGAGAAAAACTGGAAAACGTGACTCTGAAAGGCTCAAACCAGGATGCAAATAGAAAGAACCTAAATGTATTGTTTTATTATTTTTAAAATGTCATGATTTTTAAGCTAATCTTCTGATTTGTGGGGAATGGAATGCAATTCACCACTGAATGATTAGCAGTTCTGCTCCCCCCACACCGAGTCCCCTGGCAACCCAAAGCTGCAAACCTGAAAGTGAAACGGATTAGCACCCCATATGAAATTGGCATGCCTGTTTCACAGCTGGGAGGGAAAGGGGAGTATCAAGCAGGACGCAATCTGCCTGCGCAGTGACATTGCTGTTTGGACTGTTAAAGTCTTTCCATTTCCAACAGGTGAGGCTTCACCCACAGCCCTGGCAAAGCCAGCCGTTTGCGATATAGGATTTCCCTCTCAAGTTTTCCCACTCTGAAGCTCTGCTGGCAGATTTTGGCTTGACCCTGGGCTGCTCCCCGAAGACAGTTTCACCGTTTACCTGCCCCATCTACTCCAGCCCTGTGCCCAGAAGCCCAGGCAGCGACTATAAAAGGCCATTGTGCAGCGCTGTGGAGTTATAGGCAGGCCCTGGGGAACAATACAAGGAAATGCTCTTTGCTAGGACGGGAACCTCCTTGTGACACCACATCACGTTACCAACTGCTGCATGATCAGGCTTGAAGCTGAACCTGCCTCCCCAGCAAACAGCGTGGGGGTGGGGGATTCAAAACCCTCCATACCATGGCCCTGATCCTGCCATCAGAGCCACATGGGCAAACTCTGCCACTATGGGACTCCACACAGGCACATGGGTCACAGCCCAGATGGGCCTTATTGTGCTACCATGCCAGGTCAGGTATCCAATCTACAGAGGGAGACAAAATCCTCAGGCCCATAGGGGTGGGGGGATGTGGGGGGGTTAAAGGTCTGTCCTGAGACCCCTTTCTGCCTGTGGTTGGGAGCAAACAGAGGGGTACCGTGGTCCTTTCCAAGGGCAACAACTAGGATGAGCCCCGCCAGGGTCACGAGGAGGGTGGGGCAGGGGAGACGTGGGGGGGTTAAAGGTCTGTCCTGAGACCCCTTTCTGCCTGTGGTTGGGAGCAAACAGAGGGGTACCGTGGTCCTTTCCAAGGGCAACAACTAGGATGAGCCCCGCCAGGGTCATGAGGAGGGTGGGGCAGGGGAGACGGGCTAGGGAACTTCACCAAGATGGGCTTTCTACAGCACCTGAAAACTGCCCCAGTGCAGCCAGGCAGAGGGGCTCAAATTGCTGCAATGCCTTACGCTGATGCAGCCCAGAACACAGATGCTGACAGCTCCCACAATCCCCATCCCAGGTTCTGATCAGCCCATCGTACAATGACCATGGGGGAAAACACAGACACTGGGTTTTTCTGACACTCGCCCCAGGCCATTCTGTGAGGCAGTGGTGGTGATTGAAATAAAACCCAGGAGTCTCCGGCTTTAACCACTCAACAAAGCGCCCTCCTTCAGATTCTCCATCCCCGGGAGTTACAGGAAGCCTCATTAAACCAGGAAGATTACAAGTGACTTTGGGCAGCGAGTGAAACCTCTGGGTTCAGATCCATTTCACCAGGCTAGGCTGGCTGCTTCTGGGAGTGGTGCAGGGCCAGGGCAGGCAGGGAGCCTGCCTTAGCCCCGCTGTGCTGCCACCCAGGAGAGCGCCAGCTGTCTGGAGCCCACACCCCTCACCCCCACCCTCTCCCCCAGTCTGGAGCCCCCTCCTGCACCCCAACACCGTGCCCTAGTCCTGAGCCGCCCCAACACCCAAACTCCCTCCCAACCCCCTGCCCCAGGCTCAGTTTGGAGCCCCCTCTCACACTCCAAATCGCTCGGCCCCAGTCCAGAGCCTGCACCCCAACCCCGTGCTCCAGCCCTGTGAAAGGGAGTGAGCAAGTGACAGAGGGAAGGGGGATGGAGTGAGCAGGGTGGGGCCTCGGAGAAGAGGTAGGGCGGGGTCGGCCTCGGGGAAGGGGTAGGGCAAGGGTGTTTGGGTTTGTATGATTAGGCAACCCTATCATGGGGGCCCTGGCTTTCCCACACGGGGTTTCCCTCCACTGCCCCATCTATTCCAGCCCTGTGCCCAGAAGCCCAGGCAGCGACTGTAAAAGGCCATTGTGCAGCGCTGTGGAGTTATAGGCAGGCCCTGGGGAACAATACAAGGAAATGCTCTTTGCTAGGACGGGAACCTCCTTGTGACACCACATCACGTTAATGAAAAATGAGTCCAACTCCCCCACCCCTGCTCCCAACATGGGCCAGGATTTCCATGGCAACGGATTAGATCCACGGGAGAGACTTGGGGTCTGCAGGAATCATCAGTCACTAAACCTAAAGGCAATAGGCCTGGCAAGGCTCTGGGGTTCGCACACGTGAATCCCGACCCGTTAACCCCTCCCTAGGCTCCCTTGAACAGTCGGTCAAGCTGAATTGCGTGTGGCTTTGTGACTTAAACCAAATCTGAGCTGTACTCTCCAGAGTGAGAAAAAAAAAAAAACAACCCAACAACCAGGCATTAACCCCTCCCGTGCCCCCCAGCAACACCACAGTTACTACCCAATTTAGCAGGTGAGCCAAAACGGAAATGTTTATAAAATGGACTTTCTAGAAACATTCCACATCGACCCTGAGTTCCGGAAAACGGCTTCCCTCTCTAACATGCAACATAAAATGGTTACAAAGGTTTGGGATGATCTCTAGTGATGTTATACCACACCGTCATTACTAAATCTATCTAGATCTCTGTATAGCGCTGTGGATAGACAGGATCAGATCCTCTGCTGGGGTTAGACACCCTCATTCAGCAAAGC
This sequence comes from Caretta caretta, assembly GCF_965140235.1. NCBI lineage: Eukaryota > Metazoa > Chordata > Testudines > Cheloniidae > Caretta > Caretta caretta. Next base: position 10,429,195 of record NC_134229.1, read on the forward strand.
GTGTGTTTACCTGTAAACACAGGAGCATTCCCAGTTACTTCAATGGAACAAGTGGCTGATTTCGAGGGCTTTGCTGCATCAGGGCCAGATGGCTCGGGCCCTTACAGCAAGGATTCGATCCTGCCGAGTGGCGTCCTGTTGAAGGAGCTATGTTGATTTTCACCAGATAAGGATGTGATCCTATATCTCTAAAAAGAGACTAATAATTTATACATCTATGTACAGTGGTTGTCTCTATTTAGTGCTTATCTGTATAAACGTGTTATTTTCCAACACATACTATACTGTGCTCGTCTGATAGGGTAATTTTGGGAAACACCCCATTGTGCCAAGACCAATCACAGGAACGACCGTTACGTGGGTAGAGGTTTTTCTAAACCGTGTCAGCAACGTGTACGGCCGATTGCCCTGGTTTTAACAGCGACATTCCAGGCAGCTTTGGAAAATCCTGGCTGTCGTATGACTGTTACATTAAAACCACAACATCAAAACCAACCGCTCTTTTCTAAAGCCTGGCATTCTAGGCGACTCCCCAGCACCCAGAAGAATAAAGGGCAAGCAACGCCAGCAGCCCAGCGGCGGTTCTCACCCTCTGCCCAGTGCCTTCGTTTGGCATGTCTCTTGCCAGCCTGGGCACTTTCACTCTTGCAGGGACCTGGGGGAAGGTTTCATTAAAAACCTGCCACCAATTGTTTTAGCCCCTCTCCACAGATATCAGGTTTTAGGATCTATTTAACAAACGCAAACTCCATGGCCACTGATGCATGTGTCCCTTTAAGAGAAATACATGAGCCGGATTCTGCCGTTTACACCACAGCTGGAATCCTGGCTCCACTGCAGATCATGGGGGGTTTTCCATTGACTTCAGTGGGGCCAGGATTTCTCACAGTCAGGGTAAAATGCCATCAGATCAGCCTGAGAGCACAGGTGCAGTGAGCATGAGGGATATACCAGGATCGGACCTGTTGGCTGCAAAGGGACTGCTCTGGGGGCAGGCCCAGCCACTGGTACTGAGTGTTTCCAGCCACGGAGTGGCAGGGAGAGGCTGCTCGGCTATTCCTGAAGGCAGAGCTGGGGTGCAATTAAAACCTCAAGTGGGGGAGGGGGGACCAAGGAAGGCTGGAGCCCTCAGTCCTTTGGCATTAGAGTCCCTTTCTTCTCTTACACGAAGGCAGATGCCTCTCCCCTCTCAGGTCACCTGAGGTCACATAACCATGACCCGAGCATAGGTCATCAGCATGATTTGCACCCAGGACCTTCAGCTCTAAAGCACAAGGCTCTACTGCTCCGGCTAGAGGAGTTCCCTCAGCTGGCAACAGTAGCAGGCTGTTGTCCACGTTGTAGGCTACAAGCACGTTACTGACTCTGAGGTCTCCAGTAGATCAAGTCTCAGGTTCCCCAGAGCACAGAGCCACTGGGCTCCTCCCCTAGGGAATGATACACCCTTTCCCTGCGCACACGGCGAGGGCAGAGTCCACACATGTCTAGATCCACAGGACAGCCCAACACATGAGAGGGGAGGGGAGGGGAGACAAGAGTTACAGACAGAGGGGGTGGAGGATATAGAGTCTCCAGCAGCAACGTCAGCAGAGGGAAAAGCAGCCCCCACACTCCCACCCCAGGTCACAGAGGCCGGGTAGGGAAGGATCAGGGAAGCAGCGAGTCCAGGAGCAGATGAGACAGTGCCGCTGCTCCTCATGTCCTCCGGGGAGGGACGTCTCCAGCCTGGATGTCTCAGACGGATGCATCAACTTCTTGGGAGGGCAAAGTTTGGCCCCGATGCAGGACCCAGGGTCTCTCCCATCTCTCGCCAGGGTCTTGCCTGGATCTGGGTTGAGTTTAGAAAAAAAAAATGGAATGACTCAAATGAAGGAGGAAGCCAGCGTGCAGTCCAAGGAGCTGAAAAGCTGCCCAAGCCGGTCCAGGGAGGTAAGAAGTCAGAAGTCACAAGTGGCGGGAAAAGAAGGGAGCCCAGTGGCCTGAGTGAAGGCTGACAGGAGAGCGAGATGGAGCAGGCACCTGCAGAGAGAGAGAGGGTAGGATCAAGGGCAGCCGGACCAGGAAACCCCAAAGAACCACGGCCAGTTGGCTTAGAACGAGACCTGGGCACAGAAAAAAAGCTTCCGTCCCCTGGAAATATTTCACCTGTTTTTGGTGCTGAATCAGGAGGAGGAGGTCAAAATGTCACAAGTTTCTCACAGAAGTTCAAAGAAATGGCAAAACGCTGTTGAGTATTGAACGGATCTGAAACAAACCATCTTCCTGTGCCACCGCGGTGCCTCATGGGAGTTTGTAGTTCCGGTGCCTCACACCCCCATTCTTCCCTCTGGGTGGGCTCGGAGGCTGAACTACAACTCCCATGAGGCACTGCGGCCACACAGGAAGATGCGCTTTAATGTTGAGCGGATTTGGAAGAAAGAACAAAACATTCTGGTTCCGTTCAACAAACCAAGATGTTTCCATTGAGGTGGAACTGGACCCCAAACAAAGGATTTTGCTGAGATTTATGTGACGGGGGAAAAAAAAAAACCCAAAAGTTTCAGCAAAATCAAAGTTTTTCCAAACTTTAGAAACATTTGGTTTTGTGGCAACTACATTTTCCATCAGAAAAAACATTCTGATAGAAAATTTCTAACCAGGTCTAGTTAGAACCCAGAACCCTGCCACTGGAACTAAAGGAGAATCTCCATTAGCTGTTTGCAGTACAGGGGTTATGACAAATAGTGGAGTAGATCTGAATCCATCCAGTAGAGGGCAGAAGACACGCACAAATTTAAGGGCCAGCTTTTAACACTCAGACCCACCTTCCCAGCCACACGCAGACTAAACCTCTTTAGTCTCCGATTTCTCCTACGTGGCCTGTCGTGTGATCCGAAACTATAACACAACAGACCCAAGACTGGCCCCAGGTGCAGCATTTGATGCAAATCATTCATATGCTTTTGATTCACACCCCCTGAAAGCCTGGCTCAAGGGGGCCTGGAGTGGTGCTCCCCTGGGACTTCACACTGTATTTGGCAGGGCTGGGCACAAGTTGGGGGAGGTGGGGAGCAGCAGATCTAGCTGTGTGTCGGGGATCAAAGAACACCCACCAATATGGAGCAGAGCTGCCCCAAGAAGGATCATGGATGCAGCATTTCCCATCGGATCCCCTCTACCCCCATCCCTTCAGAGGGCGCACAGAGTGTGATCCATATGGGCAGTGCCAGTTCTCCCAGCCCCCGGGGGAAGTAAATCTGCTGCCCAAGAACAACCTGGGCACACAGCAAAGCCTCTGGGAGCGAGGAGCCCGGCCTTGCTCTATGGCATCCCCCCAGCAGGAGAGGGTAGGTGAAGGGGCATAATGCAGTTCCCTCCCCCACCCACGCCCCTTGCTCAGAGGCCAACTCACCTGCAGTGCCCTGGGGCCGGTCTCTCGCGTGCGTGCTTCACCTCTTGCGGAGCCGCCTCATAAAGCAGCAGGTGATGGTGGCGAGGATGGTGATGCCCGTGAAGAGGGCGCTGGCGACGCCCACGATGAGGGGGATGAACAGGGTGTCCATGACTGGGGGGGAAGAGCAGAGAGGCCCGTCAGACCTGGTGCGGGAGGGGGCTTTGAGCAACCGGGCCCGGGGGCCATCAGCCGGAGAGCTGGCAGAGAAGCCGGGTGGCAGGAGGTGGAGAGGGCTTGGACGGGAGGCGGATTAGCTAGGCTGCCCTCTGGTAGAGGGCACAGAGCCAGCCCCATCTTGCCCAGAGGCACCTCCCAGCCCCACAGCAGCTTCTGCTGTCAGGCTGGACAGATGCATGGCGCATTGGGGGGCAGCACTCAGCAAGGACACACGGTGGGGGGAGGGGGGCGGGAGGGGAATGCACCAACACTCACCCAGGACTATGGGGGGGGTGGCGTCACACCGGCACTCACCCAGGGCGTAGGGATACATGGAGAATGGGCAGCACCGAGTGTCACTCACCCATGGCGGAGGGATAAACCGGGGAATGGGGGAGATGCGGCACACACAGCACTCACCCCGGGCGTAGGGATACACGGGGAATGGGCAATGCCAAGCGGCACTTGTCCATGGCATAGGGATAAATGTAGGGGGGTGCACGCAGCACTCACCCCGGGCGTAGGGATACACGGGGAATGGGCAACGCCAAGCGGCACTTGTCCATGGCATAGGGATAAATGTAGGGGGGTGCACGCAGCACTCACCCAGGGCGTAGGGATACACGGGGAATGGGCAACGCCAAGCGGCACTTGTCCATGGCATAGGGATAAATGTAGGGGGGTGCACGCAGCACTCACCCAGGGCGTAGGGATACACGGGGAATGGGCAACGCCAAGCGGCACTTGTCCATGGCATAGGGATAAATGTAGGGGGGTGCACGCAGCACTCACCCCGGGCGTAGGGATACACGGGGAATGGGCAACGCCAAGCGGCACTTGTCCATGGCATAGGGATAAATGTAGGGGGGTGCACGCAGCACTCACCCCGGGCGTAGGGATACACGGGGAATGGGCAACGCCAAGCGGCACTTGTCCATGGCATAGGGATAAATGTAGGGGGGTGCACGCAGCACTCACCCCGGGCGTAGGGATACACGGGGAATGGGCAACGCCAAGCGGCACTTGTCCATGGCATAGGGATAAATGTAGGGGGGTGCACGCAGCACTCACCCCGGGCGTAGGGATACACGGGGAATGGGCAACGCCAAGCGGCACTTGTCCATGGCATAGGGATAAATGTAGGGGGGTGCATGCAGAACTCACCCCGGGCGTAGGGATACACGGCGACGGAGTTGGACTTCACAGCCCCGGCGTTGTACCAGCTGCGGTCAGGGTAGCGCACCCAGGCGGTGACGGCGCAGTGGTACCTCCCCTCGTCGGATGGCTGCACCCCGTGGAGCCGCAGCCGGTGGCACTGCGGCCCCACCTTGTCCAGACTCATGTCCCCGCCGGACGCCCGCCTGCTCAGCTCGGCCACGCCCTCGCGGCTCACAGACGCCACCATCCGGCCCTGGGGCTCCTCCTCCCCCATCGTCACCTCCACCCACCAGCTGACGGCCACGTGGACGGCCTGGGTTGACTCCACTGAGATGTTGCACAGCAGCTCGGCCGTGTCCCCGCGGTAGGTGGCGGGGACGGGCAGCCACGCGTAGACCTCCAGCACCACAGCTGCAGGGGAGAGACAAGGGCAGCAGGAGTAAGTGCACCGGAGCTATGGCCTGGGGCCCAGATGCTGAGCCCCCAGGCCCAGCAGGGTCTGAACATCCCCCACCGGCTGAAGCCTGATGCCAGCAGAGGCAGAGGGTCTGGGGCCACACATGGAAATGCAGAGAGGAGGGAACATCTAAAAAACATCACAAAGTTGCCCTTAAGGCATCCCCCAGCAGAGGGCGCTGTAGGGAACAGGGCAGGAGAACTAGCTGTGGGGGGAGCTCCTAAATACTCCAGCCCCGGCCTCCCCCAGCAGGGGGCGGGGCAGGAGCGCTGGCTATGGGGTGCTCACACCCAGGCCAATCACACCCTGTCGGAGCAATAGGAATCAGCATGGCCAGGGGCACAGGGCAGACAGCAGGAGTAGGGGTGCAAAGGGGGCCCCCCCCCAAATGCATGCCAGCCCCCCACCCAGTCCAAGCTTTGTACCTTCTGATTTCATGTGCACCTTCAGCCCCTGCGAGCTGCTGCTGGCCACCTCCCGCAGCTGGGCATCAGGGGAGCGAATGTAGGCCCGGGCCACACAGCGGTAGGTGCCCGCGTCCCTTGGCTGGGCTGACTCGATCCGCAGCCGGTAGGAGCCGGGGTCAGGTGTCAGCTTCTGCAGCGAGACTTGGCGCCGGCCCACTTGGCTGTTGGCATAGCTCTCCCCAAGGACGGCCACCCCGTCCGTGTCCAGCTGCGCCACCAGCAGCCTGTCCCCCTCGCCCACCTCCCAGCTCACGGCGTATGCCACGTGGGGCGCAGGCGGCACGGGGCCTGATAGGTTGCAAAGAAGCTCTAGGGCATCTCCAGCACTGAGCCGGACCCTGGGCGGACTGGCCGACACTGCCAGCTGGCTCGCTGAAAAGGAACCAAAGAGAGAGCTGGGGGAGTGAGAGCATCCACACAGCCCCATCGGCCCCGCCCCAAACGACCCCATGCTCAGAGATCATTCCACCTAGCACTGACATGTAGCCACCTCTGGGGTGGAGCATGGCTGCTGTTTAACAGCCACACAGCAGTGCTGCACAGCAGCTGAGGGCAGGGGGTGAAGGAGAATTCTGCATTCACTTTGAAGCTGCCTGGGGGAGGGGGGGCGCGAATATTTCCCTGCCAAGCTGCTGAGCCCTTCACACAAACCTCAACCTGTGAAGCCAGCCAGGGGAACCACAGAATCCAGCTCCCGCGAGGCCCAAGGGTCTGATTCCCTGCCACCTTGCCCCACTTGGTCACTTGCACAGCGATCGTGCAAACACGAGTGCTCTGATTTGCGCCCACTTTGCACCGGAGCTGCACTTTGCACCATCTCGGGGGACAACAGGCCATGCGGTCCCTGCTGGTGGGGACAGACCAAGAGGCAGGATCCCGACAGGCGCAGCGCTAGCAGCTCACGCAGGGCCGGTGCCTGATCCCCCCGTGCCTGACAGGCAGCATCAGCAAATGCCCTGCTGCCCCATACTGCCCTCCTCATGGGAGCCCAGCCCAGCAAGCACCAACACAGGACGTGGCTTGGGGGTGGAGCCAGCCAGGACTCACCGATGGACTGGACAGTCACCTGGGCCAGCGCTGCCCGCTTCTCAGCAATCAGCTGCCAGCTGCCGTCGGGGTCCTGGATCCATTCACCTACTGTGCAGTGGTAGGTGCCCGCGTCCCCCGGGCGCACCTGCCCGATCACCAGCTTGTACTGCTCACTGCCTGCCTTGGCCACAGAGAGCTCCCCAGCCCGGTACCGCTCAGCAAAACTCCCGCCAGCTTCCACGGCGAAGTCGCGGCGCACCCCGACCACCTCCTGCAGCGTCTGGCGCCCCACGGGGGCATCTGGGGCCGACACCCCGAAGGAGACGGAGAGATGGGTGTGCTGCTGCGTCTGGCTCTGGGCCGTGCAGCTCAGCTGCAGCTCCTGGCCCTCCGACAAGCTGAGCTGCAGCGGGGAGGTGCCAGCCATGCGGCCTCGGAGATGGGGCCTGGGTGTGGGGGCCAAGACCCAGAGCATGTCAGGGATCACTGCAGGGGTGCGGAGAGAGAGAGTGAGACATAGATGTGAGCACGGTCAGGCCTGGCTTTGTCTTGCTGGTCACTGGAGTTCGGGAATCAAAATGCCCAGGGATGACCCCTCAGCTCCACCACTCAGGGAAAGTGTGTGGGGGAGGAGAGAGCTGGGGGGTGCCGAGTCAGAGCCAGATTGGTCCATGGTTCCAGAATGAGTTTGGGGCAGAACCAGGAATAGGACCCAGGAGTCAGGCTCCCATCAACCCTCTCCCGCTCTAACGGCTCTTTCCCTTTGATGTCCGATATCTTCCCCCCCCCCCAGACCCCCCATAGCTTTAATCCCCTTGGACGCTGCCCCATGGCCATAAATGCCTGTAGGCCACAGGCTGATGGGAGAGAAAACCCCGCAGCCCTAAGGAGACCCCAAAGCCACAGCTCGCCCTTTGGCTCCTCAGCACCCCCTGCTGGCTGAAACGGGGGGCTGGAGCTATCCCAACACCAGGCAGAGAGTCCCAGAGCAGCTCAGTCACTAGCCCCTGCAGGACACTGAGGTCCCAATGGGCCACGGAGCCCAAACTCCACTCTCACCCCCACGGGGCGACACTGGCCAAACCCTTGGGTTGTAGCCACAAGGGGCCTGATCCTGTTCGGGCCTAAGCACTCAACTCCCAGGGCAGCCACTGAGCCAGGGCGCAGGTTTGCAAGCTGCTCTCTCTGGCCCAGCAGCCTTTGTGGAAGTTGACGATGCCTGGCAGGATTGGGCCCCTAAACCCAGCTGACCCCCCGCAGCTTTGGAGCCCTTTTCCAGAGCCTCTGGATGGCAGAACACAGCCTCTGCTAGCCCAACTCCCCTACCCAGCACTGGGGCTCAGGCTGCCCGGCTCTGGGGCGAGCGCACGGCTGCCTCCTGTCCAAGGGGGCCCCCTCCAGGACAGGGCTGATGCCCATGGCGGGTGGGAGCTGCTCCAGGTCTGTAGATAAGAGCCAGAGCCCTGGGCCTCTCTGAGGTGAAAGACCCTATTGCGCACCCCACCCATGCCAGGCAGGGAGAGCGTGAGGTATAGGTGGGGGGGCGGGGGAGATGCCTGGATCTCCTGTGCATCTGCCATGCCCCAGAGACATCCCAACCCACACCCCTCTCACCCAACAAAACGAATCCCCCTGCTGGGGCCTGCTCTGCTCTGCGAAGGCTGCAGCATGTCTCCCAGCCCATCCCGCTCAGGAGCTCGCTGGTCCTCTGGGAAGACCCCAATGAGCGAATCCAAAGAGCCCAATCAAGTGGGAACATCCCAAGGCGCAGCTGGCTCCTGGCCAGGCTGCAGGGTATGAGGAACTGCGGGGTTCCCCATTCTCTGTCCCTGGTCCCTGGTTTCTGAAGAACAAGCTCCAGAGGGGCGATATGATCTCAGCCATCCATGCTGCGTTGCCTGGCATGCGGGCGCCGGGGATTCCCACAAGTCGCTCCCTTACAGGAAAGGAAAAAGCCCCGAGATTCCCCTCAGGGCAGCAGGGGGACAGAGCGCGTGAGGGTGACTCCACACCTGGGTGCAGTCACTTTTCACCTCCTCAGAGCCAGGCCCAGGCCCCACGAAGGGCCCTAGCACAGACAGGTACCTGCAACACAACACTCCTCTGGCTCCATAGCCGGTGCCGGGAGAGTCAAGCGCATGCCCGTCACTGGGCCCTTTTTGTGTATATAGGAGACTCTCGACTCAGCAGGTGCCCTAGGACTGGGACAGCAGGGGGCTGGGGGTCAGGACTGAGGGGCATCAGCAGAGCTGTTGGGGGGAGTAGCTGAGACAACTGAGGGGGGCGGTGGGTCAGGCTTTGGGATGCCTTGTACTCCCCATATTCTAGATCATACTAAGCTCTGCGCATGGTATAAATTACGGCAGCCTTGAGGTTGCTCTAACTTGGAACCCTGGGGGGGGAGTAAGATAGAGCAATCTCAAGGCTGCTGTAATTTACACTGTGGGCAGGACTTGGTATGATCCAGACTATAGGGAGTGCATAAAACAGAATCCTCCCTGAAGCAACAGACTGAGGGCAGAGAGCATTTGTACAGCACCTAGCGCAATGAGGCTCTGACCTAGGCCTGGCCCTTGGGCACTACCATGGTACGGAGAACAAGTACAGGGTCAGTCACTATAGCGGCCTGATGCACCGCAGCCACCCACCTCCTCGTGCCTCATTTGCACCAGGCTGCAGGGTATGAGGAACTGTGGGGTTCCCCACGCTCTGTCCCTCTTCCCCTTTCTGAAGAACAAACTCCAGACGGGCGATATGATCTCAGCCCTCTTCACTGGCCCTCGTCACTGGTGCAAGTGACACACACAAGGGTCTGGGTGGCAGCGGAGAATTGGGATCTTTATTTTAGGGATTCATCTTGGCACTGGGGGGGTGGGCGATAAGGGGGGTTTACAGCCACCCTCCCTGTCTTGTCCCCAAGGCTGGAATGGGGTAACTGGGAGCCAGGCGGTGTGCATGGGGCAGCCCCCAGCCCTGGAGTCCCGAGTTGCACGGCACCCAGGTACCTTTCAGCACCACCTTGCTGCTGTAGTTGCCATGGTACATGGAGTCGGTGGTGGGCGTGTAGCACTCGTAGACGCCGGCGTCCTCGGCCCGCAGCCGGGCCACGCGCAGCTCCACAGCGTCGCCATGCAGCCGCTGCACCGAGACCTCGCCGCTCTGCACGCGGGGGCTGAAGAGGGCGTAGGGGAAGGCGGGGTCCCTGGTGCTGACTATGCCGATGGAGATCTCGGGGGCCGTCGGGCGGTACAGGAACCACTCGAAGTGCTGCAGCGTGGGGCCCTCGTACTCCGAGACGCTGCAGGGGATGGAGATGGCCGTGCCCTCCACGCGGAACAGGGGCCCTGGGGGCAGGTGCACCTCCCGCGCCCCACACAGCCCTGCAGAGAAGGAAGGGGAGGCGTTAGCGATAGGGGGAATTACAGAGCACAGCCCGTCTCATCCCTCAGCGCATAGGGGCCGAGGAGCTCCCATCCCCCACCTCTGTGCCCCCCTGGGGTCTGTGTCCCCACAGTACACTCCTCTTCCCAGGAACCCCACAGTACTTCTCCTGGGGCTCCTCTAGGGGCCCCAACCCCTGCCAAGCACATCCCCAGAGCCCCACCCCCCTCATTGTGCCCCCATCACTCCATCATCCTTGCACGCTCTCCTTCTCAGGCCCCCTATACATCCCCTGGGGGGTCCCATGTCACAACTAGCCGTGTACTTCCTCTGGAGTGAACAGCCCCCAACCAATGGGCTCCATCCCCCATGCCTCCAAGACCCCATCCCCCAGGAACATCCCTTGGACCCATCCTCCACCCAAGCAAGTCCAGAGCACCGCTCTCCCCAACAGTCAGTTGTTCTCAGCCCCCAACTAGCAACATGCTGCTTGTCTCCCTCTAGAGGCTGCTCCACAACAGGACAACAGCCTACTGCTGCCAGCAGCATCACTCCTTCAGCTCCAGCAGCGGAGGCCAGGGCCATGGTGCAGGAGGCCCAGAGTTCAAGTCCTGGCAATGTGGGGGTATATGAACTCCCACTGGAAAGTGGCTTCCTCCACCCTGGCCCTAGGTGCCTTGGCTCCTGGTGCAGAGACCAGGCCAGCTGGCGGCGGAGGGAAGGGAACTGGAGTGGCTTAAGGGGAGGAGGCCCCGGGACATGGATCACAGGTGGGAGCAGATGGGACTTGTGGACAGATAGCATCCATTGAATCCCTTGGTCTTTCCAGCCCTGGATCCCAGACCTCTTCACAGCCCCGACCCCGAGAAGCTAAACCTCCCAGCCCCTGCTGCCGCTGCACAGGGAGGGGGAAGGGGCTGCCCCAGGTCACACATCGAGTGGCTAGGAAAGGAACCCAGGAGTCCAGCTTCCGGATCTGTGCTCTAACCACTAGAGAAAGCTGCCTCAGGTTTGGTTTACAGAAACCGAGGGGCAAGTGATGATTTACCCCCTCCCCTGTCATTCAGTCCCATAGCAGGGAAATCCTTCGCACTCCCCCTGTCCCAGCCCCCCTGCACCCACTGGACTCAACCACCTGCTTCCAGCACAACTGCATCCCCCACATCCTCTCTCACCTGTACAGCTCCCAAGCACATCTCAGGACCCAACACCTTCCCAGAGCCAGCTGCACAACTTCCCCCTCTGCTCCCCCAGCATCGGCCACCCTCCTCTTCTGCAGCCATCTCAGCACAGCCTGCCTCTCTGCCCCCACAACTTCTCTAGTCAGCCCCGCCGCTTCAGGCTACCGAGCACACTCTCCATCGGCCATCACAGAAGTGTCACTTTTGCTGTGTTGCTTTCGTCTGCGAAGTGGTTTCAGATGGGGCCAGATTCCAGGCTGCATCCCCAAAGCGATCCCACACCGGGTGGGGGGAGCAGGTTGCACTGCTACTGCAGAAGCCGAAGCAGCCCCCAGCGTAAGCCAGAGCAGCCCCAAGGCAGCTCTAACTTATGGCAGCTTCCTCAGAAAGTCCGTAGGGCTACATAGCTCAGCTGACTCCCCAGGCCTGCGAGGGGGCCACATAGGTGCTCCTGAACCCAGGGAGGGTGCTTCTCCCCCGGGGGTCTCACAGCCGCTGGAGCTCCACAGAGATGAGGAGTGGGGTTGGTTTGGAGCCTGGCATTGGGGTCAGACTCAGCTCACCAGCCCTTTTCTCCCCCGCCCGGCCCTCTGCCCCATGGCTACTCCCAGTCCACAGCTGCCGGGAGCACAAACCATGACGCTGCCCGGGATTCCAGATACTGGGCCCAACCCCTTCCTGCTGGGAACTGGGTCAAGGCACAAGGGCCCCAAAGGGCAAGCAAGGAGCCCCATCAGCCCTGGATCCAGTCCTTGCTTTCAATCACAGGTGGCATGAGTGTAGGAATCTCAGACCAATTCCTGGTGAACGTTTGTCTCCATTACAAAGCCACAGGATTAGGCAGCATCTGCCCTGGGCTGGGACAGCTGGGGGTGGGGGGACCTGTAGGCTGGAACTGAGGGGCAGGGAAAGGGGGAGCCCTGGGCTGAGGTAGTGGGGGGGGGGCTGTGGGTCAGAATTGAGGGATGAGATGGGAGCCTTGTGCTGGGATAGCGGGGGGTGGGGCTGTGTGTTGGAATTGAGGAGTGGGAGAGCCCTGGGCTGGGATAGTGGGGGGGGTTGTGGGTTGGAATTGAGGGGCTGGGGGAGCCCTGGGTAGGGAAGGGGGAGCTGTGGGTTAGAACTGAGGGGAACCCTGGGTTGGGATGGCAAGGGGGAGTGGGGTTTGGAATTGAGGGGCAGGGGGAGCCCTGGTGGGACAGTGCGGTGGCATGGGCTGGAATTGAGGGGCATTGGCAGAGCCATGGATCGGGGCGGGGGGGGTGCCCAGTGCGGGGACAGCAGGGGGGGCTATGAGTAGGGACTGACAGGCACTGGAGGAGCTGGGCGGGTGGGAGACTTTGCCCAGCTCAGCCGTTCCCTCGTGAGCAGTAAATTTGCTTCCAGAAGCCAGAACAGTGACTGGCTACATATTTGCTTCCTGCCTTGTGCTGGAGCCGCCTGCCTCGCTGGTGCACCAGCCCCCAAGGGCTAAACCCCTCGCGCGGGAGGAGAGACGCCAACACTCCCTTGGCCAGCAGCCAGGAGAACTACACGGGCATCAACTGACTTCCAGGGCGGATGGGGGAGCCGCTGCGATTCCTGGGGCAGTTCAGGGCGAGAGCTTCCCTCACCCTCCCAGCAGACAGACAGCTGCCCTGAGAGGCGCCTTCACCTGCAGCTCCCCAGAGGTCACGGCTGGGAAGCAGGGTCGGGAGGCGGGAGCCAAGCCAGGGGTCTAAGCCCCACTGGTATTATGGTAGTGCCTAGAGATCAGAGGGAGGGCCCCCTCGTGCCAGGCGCTGCATAGGCGCACAGGGAGAAACTGTCCCTGTCCTCGAGAGCTCACAGGACATAGGAGGGGAAACTGAGGCACCAAGCAGGGAACTGAGGTGCCCAAGGCCAGTGGCAGAGCCAGGAACAGACCTCAAGTCCCAATCCAGTGCTCCGGCCTCGAGCTCACACTGCTACAACCTCAGCTATTTAGCAGCTCCTCAGGAAGAGCTAAGAAAAAACATCTCAGCACAGAACAAATCACAAGCCAGAAAAGGGGCCTAATTCCCAGCAGATTCCCCGATCAAACAGACTAGGGAGTGAGGCAAACCAGCCCCTGCCGGCTCTGCTCTGCAGCCCAACCCAAGGACCTTTGCTCCCGTCCCTGAGCGTTTCCACCCCTGCTCGTCCCCGCCCGAGGACAGCTAGTGCCAGCCTGACATGCCAGCCTTCGTCCCAGCGCAGACCCGGGTCTATTGCCTCATCCTCCACAGGGACAATCGGACTCGGCGCGCGACAGCTCTGGGATGCCGAGGGGACAATAGGGAGGAGGGGGAATGCAGCGCCGGTAGTGCTTGCAGCAGGCAGGATGCACAAAAGGCTCCTTCTCTTGCATTTGCACCGTGCAAGGCAAGCTAGCCAGACACACACATGCGCTGCACACCCGGGTCATGCCACCTGGCAGCTAGCTGAGATCCAGGCTGCTCAGACAAAACACAACAGGGACTGGGTCTCAAATGGGTCACGTTTCTCGGTGCACGTTAAAGGGCAGTGCTCGGCACCGATTTCGTTCACTCTGGCACAGACGCTCGTACCTTGATTTCAGCCCGGCTTCTCGCAGTTTTGCTTGTGTCGGCAAATTGACAGGAGCCAGCTAAACCGATCTAGCCATTTCCTGGCTGTGATTTAGTTAGACGGAGGCCGTTTCCGTGCATGGACTAGGTGCCTGAATGGGTGAACTCTTATAAGCCTGGCCCTAAGACTTCAGGCTGGATCACAGATGTCAAAGGACCATCGTGCTCCTGCGCGATCCAAGTCAGAGATTATCAAACAGATGCCCACAGCCAGCTCCATAACGACTGCATGAGCCAGAGTGGATCTTACAGACAGACACCCCACATCGCTAGGGCAGCCGTCCACTAGGTAATTCCCCTCCCTCTTAAAAATGTGCCCCTTATTTCCAGCCTGAATTTGCCCAGCTGCCACTCCCCACTGCTGGATCTCATTCTGCCTTTGCCTCCTGGACCAAGGAGCTAATTAACCATTAGGGACAAGACGACTCCTGTTTGTTTACCACACGCAGCAGGGCCTGATTCTCGTTTGCACAAAGGCCCGTTTACACAGACCGCCAGCGGGCGCCGAGGGGCCTTAGAGCCAGCACTGCCGAAACTCACCAGCCAAAATAATTGAAACCAGGTCCTGCCCCGAAGAGCTGACAGAGAAGGCAGAGAGGCAGGGGTGGGGGTTTTGCTGCCGGGTGAGCACCACGGGAGAAACAAGAGGTCCCTGTGTGGTGGCTGAGCAAATAGGAAGGTTTCCACATATAGGGAGCGAGTTGGGGGGGAAGATGCACTTACGGCAGCTGTGCCAAGGGGCCCGACCGGAGGCTCCCATTGGCACCAGAGTGGGGAATAAGCCTTAGTGGAGTCACTAGCTTTGTAACTGGCATCCAGGTACAGGATCACCCATGGGATCCCCGAGACGACATGTCCCTGCCCCTAGGGCGCCCATGGTGACGCTGGTACTGCAGGGCAGACGCAGGTAGGCCAGGAGCAAGCTGGCCAGCCAATGCAATCATGCCAGCCCCTAGCTCTCGCACAGCACAGCCATGATCCCAGCAGTCAGGCACCACCGCCACTCTCAATATGCCGGCCTCGGCCATATCGTCCAAGCACAAATGGGGAAACGGAGGCACAGAGCAGGCAAAGTGACTGGCCCAAGGCCACACACAGAGTCAGTGGCAGAGATGGGGATAGACCCCAGGAGTCCTGATTCTCTAGCCCGGCTCTAACTACTAGACCCCTCCACTTCCTGATAACTCCCAGTCAGACCAGAGCTAAGGCTGAAAATCCAGAGCCAAACACACCTGCCCGCCCCCACCTGGGCCATGTCAAAGAGACGAACAGCCCCTGCTGAGCCTCGGTGCTAACTGCCAGGCCGTGTGTGTGCTTTGAGATGTTCCAGGGTTCCCTATGGGCCCTGGGGGGCAGGGAATAGCTACAGTGTGCTCTGGCCACACCCGCTATGGGCCCTGGGGGGGCAGGGAATAGCCATGGCACCTGTGCTCCGGTCACGCCCCCATCTGCCCCTTGTGGGCCAGAGAGTCAATGGCTCATACCCTTCCCCTCGTGCCTTGATCTTAAACCCTCTCTAGAGGCAAACGGGGCTGGCTCTTCAGATCAGGGGCCCTTCCTTAGAGCTGCCTTTCTGCCTATCCCTAGCCGCCCCCACACCCCCCTCACTTGGAGCGGATCACAAGGCCCCGGACTCCAAGGCCCCCTTTTTCCTGGCACAGCCTCTCGTCCAGCAGCCTAGAGCTGCAGCGGAAAAGATTCGAAGGCGGCAGTTCGACACATTCAAGGTTTTTTTGAACCAGGGAGTGAATATTTTGTGGTGAGGAAAGTGACTCACCCTGGCTTTGGTTTCTAAGTAGCATTTCCTGGTTGGGAGGGTTTAAATTCAGCACAGAAAAAAAGATCAGGAGCAGATTCTCCCCCCCACCCCCTTTTTGGAAACTCAGGCTGGAAGGTCTGAAAAGTTTCACTCTTTGGGGGGCTCCTCTGGAACTTCTGGGCTCTGCTCCCGGTTCCCCTTTCCTCCCCTCCTCCCGACTATGAAACTGACCAGGTGTGCTGTTAAACAGACCGGGGGGATGACAGCTGAACTTGGGGGTGCCTGTGTCAACTGGGGGCGGGGGCTGTGAGACACAAGGAGAACGCCAGGCTCCCAATCTAATATTTAGCAGTGCATTTGCCTTTCTGCTGCTGGGCTTTCAAAATAATATATTGTGGTTTAAAATCAGAAGTCAGTTTGAGTGAGGATTTTTTGGGGGGGTGGGGTGAGGGTAGGGACTGTTTGATATACCTAGACTTGGGATTATTATTGTTTGTTTATATTACAGAAGTGCCTCGACTCCTCCGCTGAGATCAGGGCCCCGCTGTGCCAGGCGCTGCACGGATAGAGAGTCCCTGCCCCAGCTGAGATCAGGACCCATTGCCCCAGGTGCCGCACAGACACAGCTAGAGACACAGTCCCTGCCCTGAAGCGCTCAGTCTGCACAAAGGGTTTAGGGAACAGCAGATTTAAATCTTGATTTAAAATCTGCGGGTGATGGAGAATCCTCCCCAGCCCTGGGGTAAATTGTTCCAGTGCTTAATTACCGTCACTGTTAAAAATCTATGTCTCATTTCCAGCCTCAATTTGTCTAGCTTCAATTTGCAGCCACTGGCTTGAACCCAGATGCCCTGGGTCCCAATCCCATGCCACAGCCACAGAGCCTGTTTTCCTCTCTAAGGCATGGGGCTGAAATGCAGCGCGCGGGGGGCAGGGCGGGGGGCTGGCTCCTTCATGATGCCGAGAGAGCATAACAACTCCTCTCCTTTGTTGTCATCAAGGTGCAAACTGGGAACCTCAGCATCACCGAGCCCCATCTCTCCAGCGGTAGCAGTCCTAGGCCGTTATCTTCCAGCAGTCTGGAATGGAATATGACTCACGCAGCGCTGGCATGCTCGACTAATTCCTTGGGGTGTTGCAGGAGGAAAGCAGGGTCCCCAGAGCTTGATTCTCACAAGGTTCAATTACTCTGCCCGGTCACCAGGGCAGAGGGTGGGTGCTGCAGGGAAGAGACGGGTCTGGGAGCTGGGATGGAGCAGCCTGGGCGGTGGATCAGTGGTGTGGCCAGAGCACCCTGCAGTTATTTGCAGCTCCCCGGGGGAAGGAGGGGGTGAATTAGAGCAACCCTAAGGCTGTTCTAATTTACACCAGGGGCAGGCCAGGGCCTGGAATATAAGAAGTGCCAAGGTGGTTTAAAGCCCCTCCCTGCCCAGTGTCCCCAGGGCAGAAGGTTAATGAAAAATCAGGCCCATGACTTCTAGCTGTGATCGTTAAAAGGGCCCGCAGGGCCCGCAGAGCAACTCACCCTTCCGCAGGGGAATTGAGGGAGATTTATGCTGCTTCGCCACTGAAATTCCTTTGGGGGTGGGCAAAGCTCTGACCATGCGGTGCAACCAGCAAGCGCTCGGGCCTGGAACAGGGACCACGATGTCCCAGCTGGGGAGCCGTGGGGTGTGCAGACCTGGGGGCAGAGACTCCTCCTGAGCCCTGCCCCAATCCCCACCCCTCCCAAAGTCCCAGATCCGTCCATATTCACAACTTGGGGCCTGGCCAGCCAGCCCCAGGCAGGACAGATGGAGTCGCCTCCTGGGCCTGACCTGATCTTGCCAGGGCCTCATTTGAAGCGTCCAGAGCCTGTTCTTAGCATGTGGCACAAGGAGGACAAAACCCCCCCACCCCCAACCCAGGAGCCAGCCAATGATCAAAGCCCAACGGATCAGAGGGAAGCAACAACAACAAATGAGGATCAGACTAAATAAATGGAGAGAGACAGAAAAGACAACCCCCCTCCCACACACATACACCCAGCTGCCCGCAGAGGGCTGGGACCATGCCAACAGGCAGGTGCTGCGGTAAATGGGGGTCAGGCCCCATTGCTCTGGGGTGGGCTCTGGGTGGCAAAGGTAGCCCTGGAGGTGTGATCTGCAGGGGTAAGTGCCATGGGCACACATTTCATGGGGGGGGGGGTGATAAGTGGGACAAAGGAGTGGGCCAGTCTCTAGGCAGATGCAAGGCAAAGGGTTGTGGGGAGACTGGAGAAGGAGGGATCAGGTAGGGCCCTGTTTCCTTGGATTGGCAGGGGAAATCAAGGGATGTGAACCTTCATCCCCCACTATGGTCCAAGGCGGCTCCCCCCCACCTCCGCACTGCGCCCCCAGCCGCCAAGGGGGCAGGGCTCCCCTCCCCCCTTCGCACTGCGCCCCCCGGTCCCCAGCCGCCAAGGGGACAGGGCTCCCCTCCCCCCCTCGCACTGCGCCCCCCGTCCCCAGCCGCCAAGGGGGCAGGGCTCCCCTCCCCCCTTCGCACTGCGCCCCCCGGTCCCCAGCCGCCAAGGGGGCAGGGCTCCCTCACCGTCCGCACTGCGCCCCCCGGCCTCCAGCCGCCAAGGGGGCAGGGCTCCCCTCCCCCCTTCGCACTGCGCCCCCCGTCCCCAGCCGCCAAGGGGACAGGGCTCCCCTCCCCCCCTCGCACTGCGCCCCCCGTCCCCAGCCGCCAAGGGGGCAGGGCTCCCCTCCCCCCTTCGCACTGCGCCCCCCGGTCCCCAGCCGCCAAGGGGGCAGGGCTCCCCTCCCCCCTTCGCACTGCGCCCCCCGGTCCCCAGCCGCCAAGGGGGCAGGGCTCCCCTCCCCCCTTCGCACTGCGCCCCCCGGTCCCCAGCCGCCAAGGGGGCAGGGCTCCCCTCCCCCCTTCGCACTGCGCCCCCCGGTCCCCAGCCGCCAAGGGGGCAGGGCTCCCCTCCCCCCCTCGCACTGCGCCCCCCGGCCTCCAGCCGCCAAGGGGGCAGGGCTCCCCTCCCCCCCTCGCACTGCGCCCCCCGTCCCCAGCCGCCAAGGGGGCAGGGCTCCCCCCACCGTCCGCAATGCGCCCCCCGGCCTCCAGCCGCCGAGGAGGCAGGGCTGCCCCATCTCCAGGAGCACACATGCCAGAGGCCCCACACACCCACCCCACACATGCCAAGCAACCCGGGCTCCCCGCGCCCCATGCCCCCAGCAGCCCGCGCCCCGGCGACTCACCCAGCAGCAGCAGCAAGGAGCCCAGCACGCCCCGGCGCAGCGGCTCCCTCACGGCTCCCATGGTGGCGAGCACCGGCCGGGGGCTAGGAGCCTTCGCCGGGGACGCGCCGCCCGAGGCAAGACAGCCCGCGGCCCCCTGCGCCGCCTCGGTCGCGTTCGGCCTCCCCCGGCGCCGCCCGATTGCATGGGGCGCGCAGCGCGGCTCGCCGAGCTGGCAACAGCCGCTGGGCGGCCGGGATCGATCCCCCGGCCCGGCCCCCTGCCCCCGCCCCAGCCTGCGCGCCGCCACGTCCCGCGCCTGGGCTCAGGGCTACAGTCGGGGCGGGAAAGCCCCCCCTCAATTTTCTGCGTCTCGGCTGCGGCCTCCCCGTGGGAGGGGTGGGGGTTGCGCTGAGCGTCCGTGTGCAGCTGTTGCACGTGTCCCACCCCAGAGGCGGCTGCATGTCAGTGCCGGGTGTGGTAAGGGGTCCTTGTGGACCATTACTGCCCGGCTGCTAAACAGCTGCCTTCTTCCACCTCAGAGGCGGCTGCCTTTGAGTGCTGGCTGAGCAATCCTTGGCCCTTTGCACAGTGCTGCCCAACAGGGTGTAGGGGAGCTGCCCTTGGCAGGATGGAGGGTCCCTGGGAGAAGAGGAAATCTGGAGACTTCCCCACCGCCCTCGTGAAATAAGATACCTTAAACTCTGAGAGAGAGTGAGGTCTAGGGAGCCAGGACTCCTGGGTTCTATTCCTTGCTCAGGGAGGGGACTGGGGCCTAGTGATTAGCTCAGAATCCTGCCTGTGGAGCAGAACTCCTGGGTTCTGTTCCCCACTCTGTCACTGACTTGTGTGACCCTGTGTGAGCCTCAGTTTCCCCTATGTATAATGCAAGTGGCCCTGACCTACCTTGCAGGACTGGAGGCAGCTGGGATTGTTGGGAGGGTTAATTCATCATCTGGCTGTGGAATCAGACTTTCCTATAGCAGTTCAGGAGAAGGTGAAGGACCATTATTGTTAGGGCAGGAGTCACCAGGTGGCGCTGTTGCACCCAGTCATATAAGGTCTGTTGGGAGCAGTGTCAGTCTTTGCTGAAGTGCTGCCTTGTTGTTACTTTTTTGGGGATGCAATTGCTTTTGGGGGAGCTGTTGCAAGCAGTTTGCTCCCTGCTGGAATATCTTGAAGGAGAGTCAGTTCTTGAGGCAGAGCTGCCCCCTGGGAACGAGGTGTGGCTGTGTGGGCTGATATATCAGAGAGGGGCCGTTGCCTGCCTGTGGTCTGGGATGCCACTGTTCTGGGACTGGTGCATACAGTGTAAATAAACAAGTGGCGCTAAGAATACACAGGGGCTCCATGTCACAGGTTTCTCCTCCAATGGAAAACTGACTTGCTAGGCCCCAAAATCTGCTACTGTTTGGCAAAGGGGTGACAACATTAACCCTACTGCCCCTCCTATCATACAATGGTCTCCTGAACACAGGACTTATCTAGCTGCTTTTTCAAATGCAGCTCAGCTGTATTGTTGGGAAACTCCCCCAGAAGCCAAGAACACCCCACCCCTCCCCAGACACACACACTCTCACCCTTGGGCATGGACTAAGTGCTGGATCTGAGTGGGGAGACATGCAGGACCAGCTTGGGGCTTTGTAGCTCAGGCCCAGGCCTGCTGTGAAAGTGTTTGATGCTGGCTCCTTACTGCCGCGCCTGTGCCTGCTGTGGGAAACCCTCAGGCTGTGGGAAATCCTTCTCCCTGGGATCTGGTAAGAATCTGCCTGAATCTCGAGCCCCAGACCTCATGCCCAGCTCAGGGGAGTTTCCAGAGTCCATGGACATGATTGTTCCTCTTCACCCTGCTCCTGAGGGGACCTGATGCGGGGTGGGGTGGGGTGTGGAAGGGACCCAGAATCGAACCACCCAGCTCACAGAGCTCTGTGCTAGGCCCTTTGGTGATCAGCACAGAGCAGCCTGGACGCTACCCTGAAAGGCGCATTGAGGGTTCTCCACCTGGCCCCGACACAGGGTGGCACCAAACTGGCCTTACCCCTCCTGCCATCCTCACCTCGGCAAAGGGGGCAAGACGCCGTTTCCCTGTGAGATCCCTGGTCACTGCAGCAGCAGGCAGCGTGAGTTACAGCAGCCTTAGCTTTGCTCTAAGTTACCCCAGGACCAGTTCAGAGCCCAGGAGCAGAGAGCCACCATGCCCCTGCTATCCAGGCATCAGCTGAGGATCGAGACCACGTCCCGTCCACTTGGGTGTCTCATGGAACCTGATTCCCCGTCCCCTGCCCCTGGTGTGTCATTCACATCAGAGCAGGTGTGAACCCCTCCTGGGTGTGTTTCAGTCCCCTTTGCATGGGAGCCAATGGCTGCACAAACAGCAGGAGACAAAAAATGGCCCCAATGGGTTCAAATGACAGGATAAAAGGTTCATGAACTTGAACGAAGGATCCAGCCCGCTCTCTCCAGAGAAATCATTCAGGATCCATCCCCAGCCACCCCCTACTCCCTGCTGCTACTACCAGCTGCTGCCCTGGTGGGGCTGCTTGTAGAAGCAATTGTCTGCAGCGGGCCTGTCCCGGTCAATATTCCCTGCTCAGCTTGTTAGATGCGATTGATCCTGCCCTGGTCGATGCAGATTAATCTCCCCAGCACCTCCCCAGAGGAAACCACAGACAAGCTGTCAAAGCAGCCACCTACTAATGGATTCTTGGAGTCCAGAGCAACAGGTGTTGGCCCCCAGCAGTGCAGAATCCAAACAGCCTGTGGGCAGAGAGCAAAGGGCCTGGACTGCACTGCGGTGAGTCTAGCAGTGAATGGAGGCCGCACCCCCTTGACTAAGGCATCAGGGGGAGTTGTTATCCAAGGGTAAGCCATGGAGAGAAGGTCTAATGGGGCAGGGAAGTGGTGTCACCCCAACACTGAGAGCAAGAGAGTGTCCATTGACTGCAGAGGGACAGAGGAGTGGGGGGTGATATTCTGCAGATGAAAAGACAGGCAGCTGGAGAGCTGTGGCTGGTGATAAATAAGTGGTGGTAGGCATTGGATGTATGGATAGGTAGATAGATGAGTGTGTATGGTAGTGGATGGATAGATGCCTGTACAGTGGTGGATGGACGGAGGGGTGTGGATGGTGGGGGGGTAGATGTGTGGTGGATGGAGGGGTGTGGATGGGGATGGATAGATGGGTGGTGGTGGATGGAGGGGTGTGGATAGATATTTGGTGGATGGAGGGGTGTGGATGGTGGGTGGATAGATGGGTGGTTGTGGATGGAGGGGGGTGGATGGTGGCTGGATAGATGGGTGTGGTGGTGGATGGAGGGATCCGCTTGGTTTCCAGTCAGGTGCCACTGACACATGTCTGAGTGCGTCTTTACCTCCATTTCCCATCCCAAATGCTGCTGCTGGCTGCAGAGCTGCAGCCATGTCACAGCCCTCGGCAGGGTGGGAAGGGGTGGGTCTGTTCAGCAGGTGCGTTTACAGCTTACGCAGTTCTGAGAAAGTCTCTATAAAGTAAATGACTATGCAAATTATCACAAGTGAGATCAGAATCCAGTTCAGACCCCATTGCAGTAAGAGGGTGAGTCCCAATTTTTGCTGCTGTCTTCAGGATTTGAATCCAGCCTGCTATCCAGATTGATGGGCTGGATAATCAGCCTGGTTTCATATCCAACCTATTTGTATGTAAATTTCCTCCAGAGGAGAAGCATCCATCTCCTTCCAAACAGGAGCTGCAACCTAGATAACAGACCAGAGAGCGCATTACACTTGCAGCGTCCTGCCAGGCCTTCTGTGGGATGGACTGAATATAAGAACGGCCATATTGGGTCAGACCAAAGGTCCATCCAGCCCAGTATTCTGTCTACCGACAGTGGCTAATGCCAGGTGCCCCAGAGGGAGTAAACCTAACAGGTAGTGATCAAATGATCTCTCTCCTGCCATCCATCTCCACCCTCTGACAAACAGAGGCTAGGGACACCATTTCTTGCCCATCCTGGCTAATAGCCATTAATGGACTTAACCTCCATGAATTTATCCAGTTCTATTTTAAACCCTGTTATAGTCCTAGTCTTCACAATCTCCTGAGGCAAGGAGTTCCACAGGTTGACTGTGCACTGAGTGAAGAAGAACTTCCTTTTATTTGTTTTAAACCCCAAGTAACAAGAAGTAACAAGAAGGGTTTCTTCAGGTATGTTGGCAATAAGAAGAAAGCCAAGGAAAGTGTGGGCCCCTTACTAAATGAGGGAGGCAACCTAGTGACAGAGGATGTGGAAAAAGCTAATGTACTCAATGCTTTTTTTGCCTCTGTCTTCACGAACAAGGTCAGCTCCCAGACTACTGCACTGGGCAGCACAGCATGGGGAGGAGGTGGCCAGCCCTCTGTGAAGGAAGAAATGGTTCTGGACTACTTAGGAAAAACTGGACATACACAAGTCCATGGGGCCGGATGCGTTGCATCCGAGAGTGCTAAAGGAATTGGCGGATGTGATTGCAGAGCCATTGGCCATTATCTTTGAAACTCATGGCGATCGGGGGAAGTCCCAGAAGATTGAAAAAAGGCTAATGTAGTGCCCATCTTTAAAAAAGGGAAGAAGGAGGATCCTGGGAACTACAGGCCGGTCAGCCTCACCTCAGTCCCCGGAAAAATCAAGGAGCAGGTCCTCAAGGAATCAATTCTGAAGCACTTAGAGGAGAGGAAAGTGATCAGGAACAGTCAGCATGGATTCACCAAGGGAAAGTCATGCCTGACTAATCTAATTGCCTTCTATGATGAGATAACTTGTTCTGTGGATGAAGGGAAAGCAGTGGACATGTTATTGCTCGACTTTAGCAAAGCTTTTGAAACAGTCTCCCACAGTATTCTTGTCAGCAAGTTAAAGAAGTATGGGCTGGATGGATGCACTACAAGGTGGGTAGAAAGTTGGCTAGATTGTCGGGCTCAACAGGTAGTGATCAATGGCTCCATGTCTAGTTGGCAGCCGGTATCTAGCAGAGTGCCCCAAGGGTCGGTCCTGGGGCCAGTTTTGTTCAATATCTTCATTAATGATCTGGAGGGTGGCGTGGATTGCACCCTCAGCAAGTTTGCAGATGACACTAAACTGGGAGGAGAGGTAGATACGCTGGAGGGTAGGGATAGGATACGGAGGGACATAGACAAATTGGAGGATTGGGCCAAAAGAAATCTGATGAGGTTCAACAAGGACAAGTGCAGAGTCCTGCACTTAGGACGGAAGAATCCAATGCACCACTACAGACTAGGGACCGAATGGCTAGGCAGCAGTTCTGCAGAGAAGGACCTAGGGGTGACAGTGGACGAGAAGCTGGATATGAGTCGACAGTGTGCCCTTGTTGCCAAGAAGGCCAATGGCATTTTGGGATGAATAAGTAGGGGCATTGCCAGCAGATCGAGGGATGT
Organism: Caretta caretta; assembly: GCF_965140235.1. Lineage (NCBI taxonomy): Eukaryota > Metazoa > Chordata > Testudines > Cheloniidae > Caretta > Caretta caretta. Next base: position 10,453,444 of record NC_134229.1, read on the forward strand.
GATCGTTCCCTTCTATTCGACATTGGTGAGGCCTCATCTGGAGTACTGTGTCCAGTTTTGGGCCCCACACAAGAAGGATGTGGAAAAATTGGAAAACGTCCAGCGAAGGGCAACAAAAATGATTAGGGGACTGGAACACATGACTTATGAGGAGAGGCTGAGGGAACTGGGGATGTTTAGTCTACGGAAGAGACGAATGAGGGGGGATTTGATAGCTGCTTTTAACTACCTGAAAGGTGGATCCAAAGAGGATGGATCTAGACTATTCTCAGTGATAGCAGATGACAGGACAAGGAGTAATGGTCTCAAGTTGCAGTGGGGGAGGTTTAGGTTGGATATTAGGAAAAACTTTTTAACTAGGAGGGTGGTGAAACACTGGAATGCGTTACCTAGGGAGGTGGTGGAATCCCCTTCCTTAGAAGTTTTTAAGGTCAGGCTTGACAAAGCCCTGGCTGGGATGATTTAGTTGGGATTGGTCCTGCTCTGGGCAGGGGGTTGGACTAGATGGCCTCCAGAGATCCCTTCCAACTCTGTTATTCTATGATTCTATGAAACCTGCTACCCATTCATTTCATTTGGTGGCCCCTAGTTCTTATATTATGGGAACAAGTAAATAACTTTTCCTTATTCACTTTCTCCACACCACTGATGATTTTACAGACCTCTATCATCCCCCCTTAGTCTCCTCTTTTCCAGGCTGAAAACCTCTTTAATCTCTCCTCATATGGGACCTGTTCCAAACCCCTAATCATTTTAGTTGCCCTTTTCTGAACCTTTTCTAATGCCAGTATATCTTTTTTGAGTTGAGGGGTCCACATCTGTACACAGTATTCAAGATGTGGGCGTACCCTGGATTTATATAAGGGCAATAAGATATTCTCCATCTTATTCTCTATCCCTTTTTTAATGATTCCTAACATCCTGTTTGCTTTTTTGACTAGCGCTGCACACTGCATGGACGTCTTCAGAGAACTAGCCACGATGACTCCAAGCTCTTTCTCCTGATTAGTTGTAGCTAAATTAGTCCCCATCATATTGTATGTATAGTTGAGGTTATTTTTTCCAATGTGCATTACTTTGCATTTATCCACATTAAATTTCATTTGCCGTTTTGTTGCCCAATCACTTAGTTTTGTGAGACCTTTTTGAAGTTCTTCACAGTCTGCTTTGGTCTTGACTATCTTGAGCAGTTTAGTATCATTTGCAAACTTTGCCACCTCGCTGTTTACCCCTTTCTCCAGATCATTTATGAATAAGTTGAATAGGATTGGTCCTAGGACTGACCCTTACACCACTAGTTACCCCTCTCCATGAAATGGACTGAAATGAAGCTGGAGAAAGATTTCCCCCAGCCATGCATTACAGGGGCCATTCCTGAAATGCAGCCCCTCCCAACCCCCCGGAGTAGGACACACCACCTAGTCACCATACAGAAACACCTATTCATACAGCAAAACCACACAAGGTTTGCCCACCCAGCACTGACATGCAGCCACCTCTGGGATGGGACCCAGCAGCTGTGCAGCAGCATGTATGGAATTGCCAGGGTAACTGTAGGTAGTGGAAGCAGAATATTACTATTGTGCTGGGATGCAGGCAGAACACCAGGGTTAACTATCTCTTGAGGGAAAAAATGACATGGGACTTTTATAACAATCACACCCTAAATTGTAGAGCATCGCATCTACAGCAGCACAGCACCCCCTAGTGCCAAGGGACAATATTGGCTCATTGACAGCATCACCAACACTACCTCCCCAGCTCCTATGGCCTCCAGTGTTAGGCGCCTATGTCTGTGTTAGGCCTGATTTCCGGAAGGGCTGAGAGCCCAGTGGCTCCCAGTGATTTTACGGCATCGTGAGCGCAGCCCTATGGACAGAAAGACACCCTGTGCTACTATGGGGAGAAAACCTGGATTTGTGCTGGAAATGGCCCACCTTGATTATTATACACATTGTAAGTATCATACACATCCGATGAAGTGAGCTGTAGCTCACGAAAGCTTATGCTCAAATAAATTGGTTAGTCTCTAAGGTGCCACAAGAACTCCTTTTCTTTTTGCGAATACAGACTAACACGGCTGTTACTCTGAAAATTGTAAGGAGAGTGATCACTTTACATAAGCTATTACCAGCAGGAGAGTGGGGTGAGGGGAGAGAAAACCTTTTGTAGTGATAAACACCCATTTTTTCATGGTTTGTGTGTATAAAAACATCTTCTGTATTTTCCACAGTATGCATCCGATGAAGGGAGCTGTAGCTCACGAAAGCTTATGCTCAAATAAATTGGTTAGTCTCTAAGGTGCCACAAGTACTCCTTTTCTTATAGCTGAGAAACAGTTCCTATGTCATCCCAGAGCAGAAAAAGCGCCATCTAGGGGTTAAAGCAAATAACTGGGAGTGAGGACACCTGGGTTCTATTCCCAGTTCTGCAACTGACTTGTTGCATGGCCATGAGCAAAAGACACACTCTGCCTCACTTCCCCTGCTGCCTGACTTCCCCCACTGTACAGTACCTGGCTGGTGTAACCCGTGCTGCAGAGTGGGGGGATCTGTCCCCTCTTGTGGCTCACCAGCATTGAGAGGTTTATCCGTCTGGTACTGACTACACTGCAACAACAGACCTGCAGCCTGGCTACAGCTGGCTTGGATCAGCCAACTCGGGCTTACGGTGCTTGGGCTGCGGGTCTAAAAATTGTGATGTAGACGTTTGGGCTTGGGTTGGAGCCTAGGCTCTGAGACCCCAGGAGCAGGGAGGGTCCCAGAGTCTGGGCTGCAGCCCCAGGCCAAACGCCGACGTTGCTATTTTTAGTCCCACAGTCCAAGCACCGTGAGACAAGTCAGCTGACTCAGGCTCTGAGACTCAATGCCATCGGGGTTTTATCCCAGTCTGGTCGTAGTCTTAGAGCCAGAGGGGCTGGGTTCGATCCCCAGGTGTAATGGATGCTAAACTGTATTGTACAGTTCAGCTGTGAGGTGGCAGTGTTTGTACAATAACTTATTCACATGGACCTCAGCCAGACCTGGGAATGAAAGGATCTTACGATGAACACAACTGGGGTGGATAAGCGATCTCTGTAGCCAGGCCAGATCTGGTACAGAAGGCCATGACATGGTGTCAGGAGTAAACTAAGAACAGAAACAGAAGGAAAACAGCAACAAAGGTTGCCGGATCTCATCAACATGCCGCTCTTCAATGCCCCAGAGAACTTCAGCTTTGACAAACCTTCACAATGGAAACAGTATTTTTCAAGATTTTGCATTGCTACCAAGCTGCATAAGAAACTGGAGCTATACACATATCTTCTTTAATTTATGCTATGGGGAAGCAGGCAGGGCATGTTTTAAAATTCTTTGACTTTGCTGCAGTCACAAAAATGACCATGAAATGGTTCTGGCTATTTTTGATGCTTGCTCAGAGAAGTGTGGTTTACAAAAGAGCATGTTTTCACCAGAGAATTCAAGGACCAGGGAAAATGTTCAATGTTTTATAAGAGCTCTGCAGACATTGGCTGTCATTTTGGGAATGCAAAACATGAAAATATCAGAGACAGGCGGGTTATTGGGTTAACAGATACAAACCTTTCACAACAGCTGCAACTGAAGAGAGATTTAACCTTACCCACAGCTATTCAAATAACAAAGCAGTCTGAGCTGGTGAGATAGCAAAACCAAGAGCAATTTGCCAAACTTGAAAAACAAGAAACTAGCTTCGAAGCTGTTAACAGATGCAGCATGAGTGCACAGTCGTTCCTATAAAACCCCTGAGGCCAGGAGAGATAACTCCCAGGCTAAGAGGGGCAAATTCCAGCCTATAGGTACAAGGTGAGGAAAAAGTTATATCCCAAGAGATGATGCATGTCCAGCCAGCCAAAGGTGCACGGTGTAATACAGGCATGAAATATGGACATTTTACAGCTGTTTGCCTCACCAAAGCAGTCAGGGAGTCAACTCATATTACAGATCATCAAGAGCCATTGTTTCTGGGATCTATCACTTATGATAACACAGAGCCTGCCTGGAGAGTGAAATTGAATATTCCTGGCAATACTATTGACTTTGAAATTGACTCAAGAGCTGACCTCACAGTCACCTAGGAATGGCTTATAATCACCTTCAACCCCTCCCCAAAGCTGAAGCCACCTAACAAAGCTCTGAGTAGCCCTGGAGGGATTCTGAACTGCAGGGGCCAGTTCACTACCTACAAAGACAAAAGCTTTGCATTCAGAGTGCATGTGATTGAAGAATCAAAGACCAACAACCTTCTCAGCTGCAGTGTGGCAGCCATGATGGATAGTGAGAAAGGTGGAAGAACTTGATGGAGGATTTGATGATATTGGACTTCTGAAAGGAGATCCAGTACAAACCAACTTGAGACAATGCTGAGACATACCGTGTCCAAACACCCCTACCAGAGAGACCTTGGAAGCCACTAGCTGCAGACATATGGAAATTTAGAGGACATCATTACCTGGTCACCGTGGATTATTTTTCCAGGTATATAAAAATAATGTACTCAGCAGACATAACATGTCAGTGTTACTGAGAAACTGAAGTGCACTTTTGCTCACTTTGGTATTCCAGACAGTGATAGACAGCTGACTACAATTCACTGCAGCAGAATTTAGGTCTTTCCGAACGAAATATGATTTTGATCATATTACTAGCAGCCCACATTACCCACAAACGAATGGAGAGGCTGATAGAACTGTACAGACAGCCAAGAAAATCCTACAGCAAGAAGATCCATTCCTTACCCTTCTGAGTATAGCGGCTATTGGTTATAGTCCAGCACAACTCCTGATGGGAAGACACCTCAGAACTACTGCTCCAACCTTTGAAAAGAATCTGTCTCCAAAGTGGCAAGACATGAAGAGAGTAGCCAAATTGGATAAAAAGGCTAAAAGAGCTTATACAACAGACGTCACTCAGTTAGAGAACTGCTGGGTCTAGAACCTGGTGAACATGTTCATGTCGAATTGTTTGGAGAACGCCAGCTGTCATAAAGAAAAAAAATCAGTGCCCAGATCTTATGTGATCAAGACTGACAGTGGAGAGTTCAGCAAAAACCATCAACACCACACTTTGTTCCTCAGCAGGAACAATCAACAGAGTAAACTCTACAGGTGGCAGATGCAGAACACGAAGAAGACTCAAGGATTCCAAACCAAGCCAGTCATAACTAACGGACAGCCAGATGACCAAGTTGTTGTGTGTTCGGGTCATGTAATTAAGAAACTAGCACAATTCAGAGACACTCAATAGACTGATTCATATTGAATTTCAAAGACAGCATGACAATGTAAATACTGTAAATGGTGGGAAATGTAGAACTTAAAGGGAGAGACGTAATGGAATGTTAAACTGTATTAAATTCTTCAGCCACTAGGTAGCGCTATGTGCACATTACCGTATTTAAACTAGCCTCAGCCATTGTGGGCAGAGCATTAAAGGACCTGACACTGAGCACAACTGGGGAGGTTTCAGAGTAACAGCCGTGTTAGTCTGTATTCGCAAAAAGAAAAGGAGTACTTGTGACACCTTAGAGACTAACCAATTTATTTGAGCATGAGCTTTCGTGAGCTACAGCTCACTTCATCGGATGCATACCGTGGAAACTGCAGCAGACATTATATACACACAGAGATCATGAAACAATACCTCCTCCCGCCCCACTGTCCTGCTGGTAATAGCTTATCTAAAGTGATCATCAAGTTGGGCCATTTCCAGCACAAATCCAGGTTTTCTCACCCTCCACCCCCCACACACAAACTCACTTTCCTGCTGGTTTCAGAGTAACAGCCGTGTTAGTCTGTATTCGCAAAAAGAAAAGGAGTAGGGAGAGTGGTCACTTTGGATGAGCTATTACCAGCAGGATAGTGAGTTTGTGTGTGTGGTTTTTGGAGGGGGGTGAAGGGGTGAGAGAACCTGGATTTGTGCAGGAAATGGCCCACCTTGATTATCATGCACATTGTGAAGAGAGTTGTCACTTTGGATGGGCTATTACCAGCAGGAGAGTGAGTTTGTGTGTGGGAGGGGTGGAGGGTGAGAAAATCTGGATTTGTGCTGGAAATGGCCCAACTTGATGATCACTTTAGATAAGCTATTACCAGCAGGACAGTGGGGTGGGAGGAGGTATTGTTTCATGATCTCTGTGTGTATATAATGTCTGCTGCAGTTTCCATGGTATGCATCCAATGAAGTGAGCTGTAGCTCACGAAAGCTCATGCTCAAATAAATTGGTTAGTCTCTAAGGTGCCACAAGTACTCCATTTCTTTCTCCTGCTGGTAATAGCCCATCCAAAGTGACAACTCTCTTCACAATGTGCATGATAATCAAGGTGGGCCATTTCCTGCACAAATCCAGGTTCTCTCACCCCCTCACCCCCATACACACACAAACTCACTCTCCTGCTGGTAATAGCTCATCCAAAGTGACCACTCTCCCTACAATGTGCATGGTAATCAAGGTGGGCCATGTCCAGCACAAATCCAGGTTTTCTCACCCCCCCCCCCTTTTTTTTCCCCAGGGACACACACACACACTCACTCTCCTGCTGGCAATAGCTCATCCAAACTGACCACTCTCCAAGTTTAAATCCAAGTTTAACCAGAACGTCTGGGGGGAGGGGGAAGAAAAAACAAGGGGAAATAGGCTACCTTGCATAATGACTTAGCCACTCCCAGTCTCTATTTAAGCCTAAATTAATAGTATCCAATTTGCAAATGAATTCCAATTCAGCAGTTTCTCCCTGGAGTCTGGATTTGAAGTTTTTTTGTTTTAAGATAGCGACCTTCATGTCTGTGATTGCGTGACCAGAGAGATTGAAGTGTTCTCCGACTGGTTTATGAATGTTATAATTCTTGACATCTGATTTGTGTCCATTTATTCTTTTATGTAGAGACTGTCCAGTTTGACCAATGTAAATGGCAGAGGGGCATTGCTGGCACATGATGGCATATATCACATTGGTGGATGTGCAGGTGAACGAGCCTCTGATAGTGTGGCTGATGTTATTAGGCCCTGTGATGGTGTCCCCTGAATAGATATGTGGGCACAGTTGGCAACGGGCTTTGTTGCAAGGATAAGTTCCTGGGTTAGTGGTTCTGTTGTGTGGTATGTGGTTGTTGGTGAGTATTTGCTTCAGGTTGCGGGGCTGTCTGTAGGCAAGGACTGGCCTGTCTCCCAAGATTTGTGAGAGTGTTGGGTCATCCTTTAGGATAGGTTGTAGATCCTTAATAATGCGTTGGAGGGGTTTTAGTTGGGGGCTGAAGGTGATGGCTAGTGGCGTTCTGTTATTTTCTTTGTTGGGCCTGTCCTGTAGTAGGTGACTTCTGGGAACTCTTCTGGCTCTATCAATCTGTTTCTTCACTTCCGCAGGTGGGTATTGTAGTTGTAAGAAAGCTTGACAGAGATCTTGTAGGTGTTTGTCTCTGTCTGAGGGGTTGGAGCAAATGCGGTTGTATCGCAGAGCTTGGCTGTAGACAATGGATCGTGTGGTGTGGTCAGGGTGAAAGTTGGAGGCATGTAGGTAGGAATAGCGGTCAGTAGGTTTCCGGTATAGGGTGGTGTTTATGTGACCATTGTTTATTAGCACTGTAGTGTTCAGGAAGTGGATCTCTTGTGTGGACTGGACCAGGCTGAGGTTGATGGTGGGATGGAAGTTGTTGAAATCATAGAATCATAGAATCATAGAATATAAGGGTTGGAAGGGACCCCAGAAGGTCATCTAGTCCAACCCCCTGCTCGAAGCAGGACCAATTCCCAGTTAAATCATCCCAGCCAGGGCTTTGTCAAGCCTGACCTTAAAAACCTCTAAGGAAGGAGATTCTACCACCTCCCTAGGTAACGCATTCCAGTGTTTCACCACCCTCTTAGTGAAAAAGTTTTTCCTAATATCCAATCTAAACCTCCCCCACTGCAGCTTGAGACCATTACTCCTCGTTCTGTCATCTGCTACCATTGAGAACAGTCTAGAGCCATCCTCTTTGGAACCCCCTTTCAGGTAGTTGAAAGCAGCTATCAAATCCCCCCTCATTCTTCTCTTCTGCAGGCTAAACAATCCCAGCTCCCTCAGCCTCTCCTCATAACTCATGTGTTCCAGACCCCTAATCATTTTTGTTGCCCTTCGCTGGACTCTCTCCAATTTATCCACATCCTTCTTGAAGTGTGGGGCCCAAAACTGGACACAGTACTCCAGATGAGGCCTCACTAATGTCGAATAGAGGGGAACGATCACGTCCCTCGATCTGCTGGCAATGCCCCTACTTATACATCCCAAAATGCCATTGGCCTTCTTGGCAACAAGGGCACACTGCTGACTCATATCCAGCTTCTCGTCCACTGTCACCCCTAGGTCCTTTTCCGCAAAATCATGGTGGAATTCCTCAAGGACTTCTTTTCCATGGGTCCAGATGATGAAGATGTCATCAATATAGCGCAAGTAGAGTAGGGGCTTTAGGGGACGAGAGCTGAGGAAGCGTTGTTCTAAATCAGCCATAAAAATGTTGGCATACTGTGGGGCCATGCAGGTACCCATAGCAGTGCCGCTGATCTGAAGGTATACATTGTCCCCAAATGTAAAATAGTTATGGGTAAGGACAAAGTCACAAAGTTCAGCCACCAGGTTAGCCGTGACATTATCGGGGATAGTGTTCTTGACGGCTTGTAGTCCATCTTTGTGTGGAATGTTGGTGTAGAGGGCTTCTACATTCATAGTGGCCAGGATGGTGTTATCAGGAAGATCACCGATGGATTGAAGTTTCCTCAGGAAGTCAGTGGTGTCTCGAAGGTAGCTGGGAGTGCTGGTAGCGTAGGGCCTGAGGAGGGAGTCTATATAGCCAGACAATCCTGCTGTCAGGGTACCAATGCCTGAGATGATGGGGCGCCCAGGATTTCCAGGTTTATGGATCTTGGGTAGTAGATAGAATATCCCAGGTCGGGGTTCCAGGGGTGTGTCTGTGCGGATTTGATCTTGTGCTTTTTCAGGAAGTTTCTTGAGCAAATGCTGTAGTTGCTTTTGGTAACTCTCAGTGGGATCATAGGGTAATGGCTTGTAGAAAGTGGGGAGAAACTGGGGAGGATAAGCAAGCTCTGTAGCCAGGCCGGCTCTGGTACAATAGAACATGACACCGCGTGTACCGAGTTATTTGAGAGCTGCAGGTGGAAGGGGCTGAGGGAACAGTGTATGATCAATCTGGGGGGGTGGGGGTAGGGGTGGGGAGTCTTTCATCTCAGTCCCCGCTGTCTCTCACCCGCAGCCTGGCTGGGATCTTTTGCTCTCCAGATGTTCAGGTCAAACAGTTTGGGAAGCACAGAGCGTCCTGTTTCCTACATGCAGTGGGCAGCAGGGGCTCTCAGCCGGGGTGACTTGTTATTTCAGAGTAAGGAAAACAACCAAGAAAGAACATAGTTAAAGTCGCAGCAGGAGAGCCAATTCCTCACACCATCCAGCCCCCGCTGCAGACAGGCCTCTGCCATTTAAAGGGACAGACCCGGTGCCTGCTCCCCAACTGGCAGGTTGAAGAAGCAAACAGAAAAGAATTGCCCAGAGATCCGGCCATCGGGCCATGGAGGGCCCTGTTCTCTCTAGGGACCAGCTTTTCCCAAGGGTTCAGTTAGTTCCCCTTGAGGCAGCCATATAAGGGACCAGAGCTTCAGGTGTATGGCTGGGCGGGAGGGGGCATTGGGCTGTTCTGACAACACAGGGTGGGGGCTGCTGAGACTGGGAGCTGAGTACTTTGGAAAACCTGGAGTGAATCCTCCCCAATGGAGCAACACTGATTGAAGATCTGCGCCTTGGCTATTATGGGTGCCTTAATAGTCACTGAGGGGAAATCCAGACCTGACTGTGGGAGTGGGGTGCTGAGCCCCTGGAAATCTGAGCACTGAGCACTTTGGAAAATCCAGCTCAAACCGCAGCACCCAGTCCCAGCGCCAAGAAGAGTGGCCAGAGTAGTGGACAGGAATTGGATCTGGCATGCCTTGGAACAGCTAGCGAGCTCTCTTTCCGTGGCCTGCGTTTAGAGCCCTGCCCGCCCAGTGCTGCGTGTGGAGCCAGGCCTGGCACAGGGGGTGTCGTTAGTAAACGTGGACCCTCCGCTGTGCCCGGGTGGTTCCATTATGGGATGTCTGTCATGCACAACAGTTGGTTTGGCCCCCATCCTGCAGTTGTGCCCCGCAGATCCCAGGGGGTTTGCCCTGGAGGGACTCACTGCAGGCCCGGGGTCCTGTACGCACCCCATGAGTGTTGAGTGCAAAGCCGTGGTGTGACTTCACCACACAGGAAGATGCAGCAGGGCCCTGCTGTCCTGTGAGTGCTGGGCTCTTCCGAGGGTGCACAGACCCGTGTGTGGAGGGGGAAGGGGGGAGCACTGTCAGGAATCCAGGCTGCTGCATGGAATCTGCCAGCCGGGGGGCGCTCACCTGCCTTCACCATACAATAGGTGGGGGTGTAGAAGCTGCTGCTCCTGAATGCACATGCTCGTGTGCAGGGATGCAGTTGGGGTCTCTGGGGCTGGGGCTGGCTGACCCCTGGGGGCTATTGGGCCTGTGGGGGAGGGGATTTTCACTCGCATCCTGGTTAGTGGGAGATCCTACCCGGGGGAGAATAGCGAGGTGCTGAGTCCGTGCGGGAGTGCCTGCCTCAGGCTCTGACGCTCTCCTCACAGCTGTCTGGTGACTTTATCGCAGGTCACAGAACAAATTGAGGAACCGCACGGGCTGGGCTGGTGCCCTAGTGGCCACGATTCCTAACTGCACGTGCCTGGAGACGCACATGCGCCACGGCGCTGCCTGGCTTTGGCCCACGGAACACCGGGAGCGCCTCACGAGGACTCACAGATTGTTTAAAGGGACACTGCCCTGTTCCTCTACTCTGCACTGTCAAAAAAGGGGTAATTTTGTGACAATTCCCCCCACCCCCCATCAATTTTTTTCCAGTCCCCCCCCCACCACCACACACTTTCTCTACCTTTTATAAAAAGAACAGGAGGACTTGTGGCACCTTAGAGACCAACAAATTTATTAGATCATAAGCTTTCGTGGGCTACAGCTCACTTCATCAGATGCATAGAATGGAACATATAGTAAGAAGATAGATATATACATACAGAGAAGGTGGAAGTTGCCATACAAACTGTTAGAGGCTAATTATTTAAGATGAGCTATTATCAGCAGGAGAAAAAAAAAACGTTTGTAGTGATAATCAAGATGGCCCATTTAGACAGTTGACAAGAAGGTGTGAGGATACTGAACATGGGGAAATAGATTCAATATGTGGAATGACCCAGCCACTCCCAGGCTCTATTCAAACCCAAGTTAATGGTATCTAGTTTGCATATAATTCAAGCTCAGCAGTTTCTCGTTGGAGTCTGTTTTTGAAGCTTTTCTGCTGCAAAACTGCCACCCTTAAGTCTCTTACTGAGTGGCCAGAGAGGTTGAAGTGTTCTCCTACCGGTTTTTGAATGTTATGATTCCTGATGTCTGATTTGTGTCCATTTATCCTTTTACGTAGAGACTGTCCGGTTTGGCCAATGTACATGGCAGAGGGGCATTGCTGGCACATGATGGCATATATCACATTGGTAGATGTGCAGGTGAATGAGCCCCTGATGGGCCAGTGGAAAAATAGGGGAGGGGGAGTGAGTGAGAAGGAGCATGGGTTTGCTACCAAAATGATAGGAAAACACTTGAAATGTGACATAGAAAAATATGGTGAAAATGGGAGGACAATGAAAAGGATTAGTTGTCATTATGACAACAATAATAACAAACAATCGTTTGCATTGGAGCCCTAGTCACAGAGCAGAATCCCAATGCGCCAGGCGCTGTACAAACACAGAACAAACAGCCCCTGCCTCAAAGAGCTCAAGGTCTAAGAAGCCGTTTTCAGCTGGAAACCCCTTTGGATGAACATTTCCCAGTTCTGAAACTCAGCATCAAGGAGGGGAGGACCAACACACCCCTGCTCTGCTAGTCCAGCGATCGGGCCTCGGGTGGGGACCAGGCCTGGCTGGAGCAGGCTGTGGGGAGGAAGGTGGGGGCTGCTTGGAGAGCCAGAGCCACCGGGGTGGATACAAGACGACTACATCTTAAAACGCTGCACAGGCACAACTGGCTCAGTGTAGACACTCACGACAGCGACGGACAGGGTTCTCCACCTCCCAAGAGGCAGTAGCTGGGTTGGCAGAAGAACTCCCTGGTCCATCTAGTGCTGTCTACACCGGGGTTGGGTTGCCATTTTGCTACGTGGCACAGCAGGGTGGATTTTTCACAGCCCTGAGAGACGTAGCGATGCCAGTGTCACTTTTCAGTGTAGACCAGCCGTGAGAAAGCAGCTCGGCCTGATCCCCCGCTCCCACCCCTCTTAGCCCAGCTGCTGTGCCGAGATGGACAGGGAATGGGGGAGAGAGACTGACGGGGCAGGTAGTGCCCCCATGGAGCCGGGTGCATTCCTCCACCCACCCACGCCAGTTGCAGAATGCAGATGCCATGTGCCATGCAGATGCTCAGGCAGCCACCTGGGATTCCAGCAGCTCGCCCAGCATGGCCACCCCTTCCTGTAGCACGTCAGGGCCCCATTTCCACTCCGCTCCAGTGGGCACTGGGGCGTGAGCAAGGGGAGGCAGACAGGGCGGGGAGCTGGCAAGGCCGTGAGACATTCGGCAGCCATGCCTGGCGGGAGAGTCCCCAGTGCAGCTAAAGCCCCACCCGAGGAGGCCGGGACCCGGAGCCCTTTGACAAGTGTCTTCAGCTCAGGGAGGGCAAAGGGCAGGCAGGGAACCAGGGAAGCTAGGCCTAATCCTGCCCTTACGCCAGTCGTGTGACTGGAGTTGGCCCCTGATCTGGGCCTCGATTCAGCAAGGTTTTAGGGGCTGGCTTCAGTCAGACCAAGCCAAGGCCCCCTGACTCACGCGGCATCAGCGCTGGTCCCTCTCACCAGCCTCTCTGCTCCAGGGCTCCAGTCGTGCTTGGGTGGGCGCCTGGCTCCTGGAGGCAGCATGGAGGTAGGATGGCCTGTGGCAAGGTCAGGAAAGAATTTGGTCCCTCTCTGAGTGATTTCTGAGGGGGGTTATAACCCACTGACCCAACTTGCTGCTGAAATGTCTGACTGGAAGCTAAAACCAGCCTCCTCTCTCAGCCCTCTCACCAGGGGTCTCAACATGCTTCACAAAGGGTATAAGCTTCCCAGCAGCCCTGAGAGCTAAATGGGGAAACTGAGGCAGGGAGTGGTGGCAGGGCTTGCAGTGAGAGAGCTAGGAATAAAGCCCAGTTAAATCCTGAGGGGGCTGCGTGTCAGGATGTCTGAGCCCAGTCCTGACTCTGCCACTCACTTGCTGTGTGGTCTTGGGTGAGTCCCTTCCCCAGCCTATCCCTGTTTGCCCATCTGCAATAACCACCTGCCCCTCCCTCCTCACAGGGATGCTGCAAGGCATGAGCATTTGCAAAGGGTGCTGTGAGCCCCAGGGTGCATGGGGCGATGGATCATTTCGGCCGAGGGCAGGGATCCCAGCACCCTGCTAACAGCCTGGCCGCTCAGGGGGCCAGGGCTGGTTTGCTCTGACTGGCTGGCCGGCTGCTTGTTTAGCTGTCCTGAGGGCAGAGTCGTCTGTTTGCTCAGCTCGGGCAGAACGGCCAGGTGCCTCCGACAAACACAGCGAGCGAGGGGCGGGGGGGACTCCCACCAGCCCCTTGGCCTTACTGGGGCTTGAGCTCTTTGCAGTTGTGTGTCCACACAGGACAGGTCTCTACAGAGCCCCAGCGCTTTGCACCCACCCTGGCAGTGCTCATCCTGGGCTGGGGCGTTATGGGAGGCTGCCACATGTCCCCCCTTCTTTGCGCAGTGGGAGCGGGGGAAAGGCCCATGTGGGCCAAATATGCAGGATCCCAGGACCCCACCACCCCTGCCTCCGAGTGGTCAATCGCAGCAAAGGTTGTTCTGAAAGCTGCCTCTGTTCTGTCTCCTTCATGCCCTGAAACCGGCCCCGTCTCCTCAGGGAGGAGGAGCACTGCGGGAGGGAGGGGGCGGGGGGGAGAAGAGGGGCAACGAAGCAGAGCTCCCCAAGGGCGAGGGCATGCATGGGACCCAGTCAGAGCAGGACTTAGGGCCCAACAGTCTCTGAGTTTTGGGGGGCCATTAACTCAGGAAATGGGATAAATCCCAAAGAATCCTTCACTAGGTGCTTATTGTCCATCTATCTATCACCATAGCCCCCCATCCACCCTATCTATCTATCTATCTATCCATCCCCCATCACTCCAGTATCTCAGTCCCTCCTCTTCCCTCTATATCCCCATCTCTGCCTGTGGTCTGCTCTCCCCCCCTCATCCCTTCTGGGCCCTGCAACCTTGAGACGCCCTTGAGCTCCAGTGCTCTGGGGCCAGTTTCCATGGAGACTAAACCAGCTGCACTCCACAGGGAGTAGGGCAGCCAGGAAATAAAGGAGGCCGACAGCCATGATGAGACGCACAAAGGGAAACCTCCTCCCAGCCACGATTTGGAGGGGGTCATTTGACCCCTTCAGCCCCATTGCTAGGTGCTCTAAAAGGGCCGTGTGGACTGGGAGCCAGGAACTCTGGGTTTCATTCCTAGCTCTGGGTGGGAAATGGTGCCTAGTGGTTAGAGCAGGGGAATGTGGGTCCTAAGCCCAGCTCTGATGCGGACTCTCTGGGTGACCTTGGGCTGGTCTCTACCCATCCCTGTGCCATGTGGGAAGAGCCTGTGAGCACCCCACTCTGCCGGGGGCCTGTGTGGATGCTGGCACAGAGCCAGGAAGGTGGCCTTAGCTCGTGGATGGGGCTGGCCCTTTTTGAAGGCTTCTGAGCTGTTGGCGTTTGTCCACCCCACCCACGGGGACCTTGCGGAGAACTGGGCTTTCCTGACAGCCAGGGCCTGTTCTCACAACCAGAGCTGAGGCCTCTCTAAGGAGGGATTTTTTCCTATTCAAGCTCAGCGAACCTGACGAGCATGAGGATCTGGGTTCAGGGGAGGGATGGGGAGCTGCCCCCTCAATCCTGCCCCTCTCCAACTCTTCGTCTTCTGAGCCCCTTCCCTCCCACCCCCCGGATGGCTTGCCCCTGCCCACGCCTGTGAATGCAGCCGGCTGCCCGCTGTCCTTTGCAATGGGCAGGGCAGGGCTGAGAGCAGCTCTCCCCAACTGGAATATGGGGAGCCGAGCACCAGCTCCAGTCTCCCCAGGATTTGTGATCGGCTCAGGAATGGGGGGTTGGGAGCCTCCCTGCCCATAACTGGAGCTGCCAGGGCTGCCATGTCCCTGACAAGGTGTTTAAATGGCCGGGATGAAAATGGCCTCATCTCCCAGAACATTGGCCCTCACTGCCTGGGTGTCTCTTAGACTCACCAGGGACAAACCTCCTGCTTCAAGGCCACTATTAACTGGGGGTCAGGAGGGAACTGCCTGGGGCAGGTTCTCCCATTCTCAGAGGTTTTGGCACCTTGCCCTGAAGTGGCTAGTACTCGGTTACAGTCAGAGATGGTATGCTGGGCTGGATGGAGCCCTGCTCTGATCCAGTCTAGCATTCCCTGTGCCCCTTGATCTCCAGTCTTCCATTGAGTCCTTTGGGCTCGACGAGCCCTCCATTTCAGGGGCCAGATCATGCACAGATACAGCACAGGGGGCACGGTCCAAGGAGAGGGGGGCAAAGGGGGCTTTGGATTGTGGGTTACTGCAGAATGCCCCGCAGTGTAAATTAGAGTGACCCCAGAGCTGCCTATGGGCTGTGCAGCCTCCCAGAAGCCCCTTAGCACTGAATGCTTTGACTACTCCCCCTCCTGGCCCCACAGGGTGGCTTACGTCTGCCCTCTACTTCTACCTGGAAGGATTTCCCCGGCCCCTAGGGGCTCAAAGATGAGCGCCATACACCTTCAGGGCTGCCCATAGGAGCCTGAATCAACACCCTAGACTATAAAATACCAGCTGCCCTTTATATCTCTGAGGTAAGCACAAAAGGGTCTGAGCACGACTGGTTTCCCCGTGGCAGACAAGTGGGTTTGAAATCCCCTGAAGCAAACCCATGATCTGCACCCAGCTTGCACCTGTCTAGCAGGCCCAGCCTCCTCAGGTCACTAGCAGGGTTTGATCCCACGATCCCACACACCAGCCTCTACTGCTCCAGCTAAGGTAGTAACCCCCCCAGCTAGCAGCTGGAGTAGGCTCTTATCCTCTGCTGGAGTGCAGCCTCTAGAGGGGGACATGGTGCTGCTGGTGCGTCTGAGAGTCATGGGGTACTTGAGTCCCATCAGCAGGGCGCAGTACCTACATGGCATGAACATCACCCTTACCCCTGAGGCTCCTTTTCACCTGTGACCTGAGAACCCCTTAACGCCAACTAGCCAGGGCCTCCCAGAAACTCCCTGGTTCTGGCGCGTACGTGCTAGGTCACCAGAGAATGTCTCATGAGGGCTAACGTGAAAGCCGGGGTCTCCCTGGCCATTAGTACCAGTGTGAAATGTACCAGAGATCCTGTGTCGGGAGTTGTGTGTACAGCCTGGAAACGTGTTCCTAGAGTCTGCGTCAGGGCACGCCTCACCAGCGGAGGTGAAGAAACAGGTTTTCTGTCGGACAAGAGATTTAGCCATCTCTCTCTCTCTCTGCCGGATGTCAGTGAAGCATTGCAAGCGAACGCAACGGATACCCATCTCCGTAGGGCAAAGGGCAAAGGGAAACCTCCTCCCAGCCACGATTTGGAGGGGGTCATTTGACCCCTTCAGCCCCACTGCAAGGTGCTCTAATATGGCTGTGTGACTGGGAGCCAGGACCCCTGGGTTCCATTCCTAGCTCATGTAGGGCGTGAGCAAATAGATGTGAAGGCAGCACTCAAGGAACAAGCCGTGGGGGATTATCCCATCTCTGAGGACAGACAACTGCTGCAGAGAACGGATGCAATGATGAATAACCCCCATGATCCTGGGGAGCGGCAACTGTCACCCTCTGCCTTCCCCTCCCACAGCCCAGGCCGGCCTCGGCCACTAAAGGAGAGCTTAGGGGGGCAGCAATACCCGCTCCAGACGTCACACATGTGGTCTGACTCACCTCTTGCTTGTTCCAGCTCCTTTTCACTAGGGCTGGTCAAAATAATCGACACTTTTTTACCCCAAGAGAATTTGAATGAAATAGTTTAATGAAAAATGTTGATATTTTTCCATTGAAAAATTGTAGCTGGAACAACTCATGGTTTTTGTCTTGGTTTTTGAGCACCAAAAAATAATAATAAATCCGTTTTTGATTTTGGGGGGTTTATTTCCCTCCCTTTCTTCCCCTTTTTAATTTTTGCTTATTTTTGCTAGTTGTGTGTGTGGGCGGGGGGAATAGAAAAGGCACAAAAAGTGTGGAGGGGAAAAGATTTTGGGGGGGACAATGGGGGTCCCCCATTTTACCTTCTTTTTATTTTATTTTTTTTTACTTTTTTCAACCAAAAAAAACCCCCCAAAAACAAATGTCACTTTTTTTGGGGGGGATTTTGCACTTCTGAAAAAGGAAACAAAAATTGTGGCTCAAAACAAAACTTTTGTCCAATCTGAACGTTTCATGAAACATTTAGATTTGGAGGAAACGGCGCTTTTTCAAGGGTGAAAAAAGTTGCCCATCAAATATTTTCCACCGATTCAAATTCTCACCCGCTCTCCTGTCCCCAGTGGGGCTGGTGGGTGACTCTGCCAGCAAGACCAGTGACCAACGTGGGGGATCGCAGCACCGCCCCTGCACCTGGTACACTGACCTCTGGTGAAAACCTGGTGCTTTTATAGCAGGAGGTGAGATGAACGGGGAAGCTGAGCCACAAAGGTGACGTTTCCTATGGGTTTGTCAAGTGACTTAAGTTCGGTTCTCAAAAATGAACCTAAATCCCATTGACTTTCAAAGAGATGTAGGCTCCTAAATCACTTCAAAGCTTTTGAAAATGTTACCCACACTGCTCTAGAAGGGGCTTGTGGGCACTGGGAGTGGGTGGAGGGGACTGAATACAGGGAACCTTTAAAAGAAAAAGTTGGCATGGGGGGAGGTTGGAAAATGATAAACCAGACGTACACAAAGAATATAGGAAATGACCTTTCTACCCTTCTCTTGCTGCAGGGCACATCAGCCTGGGCTCGCGACCCCTGGAGTGTCTCAACCAGGCGTTTGGGGTTGTGCCCCCCCACGCTGCCTCCTGGACGGGACTGTTTTTCATCATGGAGGAGGACGTTCTGGAAGCTCAGCCAGCGCCCACCAAGGGCTGGGTTTTTAAAATGATTCTTTCCAGGTGGGATCTGGACCGGAAGAGGCCATTGGTCAGGCCATGAGAGTTTTTGTGGGCTATACACTGCTCACCCGCTGATGCATGCTTTGCCGTGGCTCATTACTGCTGTGTTAATCATCAGACAGAAAGCTGCCATCTTCATATAGCTATCAGTGAAAATGCCTATGGCAAACCTGGGACAGCAAGGGGCTTCGGCTCAGGATCCGAATAAGTAGGGGCATAGCGAGCAGATCGAGGGACGTGATCGTTCCCCTCTATTCGACATTGGTGAGGCCTCATCTGGAGTACTCGCAAAAAGAAAAGGAGTACTTGTGGCACCTTAGAGACTAACCAATTTATTTGAGCATGAGCTTTCGTGAGCCACAGAGTGCATTATTTGAGCATGAGCTTTCGTGAGCCACAGCTCACTCTGTGGCTCACGAAAGCTCATGCTCAAATAAATTGGTTAGTCTCTAAGGTGCCACAAGTACTCCTTTTCTTTTTGCGAATACAGACTAACACGGCTGTTCCTCTGAAATCTGGAGTACTGTGTCCAGTTTTGGGCCCCACACTTCAAGAAGGATGTGGATAAATTGGAGAGAGTCCAGCGAAGGGCAACAAAAATGATTAGGGGTCTAGAACACATGACTTCTGAGGAGAGGCTGAGGGAGCTGGGATTGTTTAGCCTGCAGAAGAGAAGAATGAGGGGGGATTTGATAGCTGCTTTCAACTACCTGAAAGGGGGTTCCAAAGAGGATGGCTCTAGACTGTTCTCAATGGTAGCAGATGACAGAACGAGGAGTAATGGTCTCAAGCTGCAGTGGGGGAGGTTTAGATTGGATATTAGGAAAAACTTTTTCACTAAGAGGGTGGTGAAACACTGGAATGCGTTACCTAGGGAGGTGGTAGAATCTCCTTCCTTAGAGGTTTTTAAGGTCAGGCTTGACAAAGCCCTGGCTGGGATGATTTAACTGGGAATTGGTCCTGCTTCGAGCAGGGGGTTGGACTAGATGACCTTCTGGGGTCCCTTCCAACCCTGATATTCTATGATTCTATGATTCTATGATCCCTGGCATCAGGAGAGCTGGGGATGGGGGAGCCCAGGCTGGGCTAGCAGGAGGCTGTAGGTCAGGATTGAGGGGCACAGACAGAGCCGAGTGGGTGGAAATCAGGGTTGGGATAGCAGGGGGCTGCATGTTGGGGTTGAGGGGCACCAGCAGAGCTGGACAAGTGGGAGCCTAGGGCTGTGATAGCAGGGAGCTGTGGGTTAGGATTGAGGGGCACGGAGAGCCATGTGGGTGGCGCTCAGAGCTGGGATAGCAGGGGCTGTTGGTTGGGATTGAGGGGCACCAGGAGAGCTGCATGTGGGGAGCTCAGGGCTGGACTAGCAGGGGGCTGCAGGTTGAGATTGAGGGGCACTAGCAGAGCTGTATGGGCAGATCCTGCCCAGCACCTCTCTGTGCAATACCTGGGTCTGCGAAGGGCTTGTGGCCTTTCTGACAGTCCCCAAGGCTGGGTACATGTCCCTCCCTCCCGCTACTGTGACTGGGCTGCAGGCTTCCGTGAAGGGCTGGGGCCGGGTAAATAGACACTCCCTGCCCCAGGAAGCCTCCAGTGCTAATTATAGACCCTGCCACATTTAGATTTGCTCTTTAGTGATGCACACAGAGTCTGGCTGCACGATGCCCCCTTCCAAGGACAGTCTATGTCACCAGCAATTCTTGTGCTGAGATCCCGCTACCCTTCCTGGGTGTATGCGGGTGGGAGGGGTCTGTCAATCAGTCCCATGATAAAGGCAGTACCCCAAGTACCTGTGCCCCTGCAAGGTCCAGGCAGTCTCCTGAGGCCCCGAGCCCACCACGGCCAGAAGGCAATCGAGAGACAATGATGAACTGGGAAAGTCCTGGTGAGCCAGGGAGCTCCTGGGGAGCTGGGGAGGGTGGAACAAAGGACGGGGGGTTCTCACCCTTGCCCTCTGGCTGCCCCTTGCAGCCTGCCCCTTGTACTGTAGCTCTCTGCCCCCAGACCCTGAAGCCCCCACATGCGATGTGGCCCCAACTGCTCCTGCTCCACCAGGAAGGCCCCGTAATAGCGGGATGCCAAAGCAGGAGGGCCTGGATCGGGCTCAGACAAAGGTAAGGCCTGGATTTGGGTGACAGAGCAGGGTGGGGAAAACCACAGACTGTGGCCCCAGCCAAGGCCCCCCGTCCCAGCCCTTGTGGGAGACACAGCAGAGACTGCAGGCCCTGCCCAGAGGCTCCTGTGTCACCCCCTCACACACAGACCTTCGCCCCCCACGCACAACCTCACCAAGACCTACACACCACACACACATGGGCACCCCTCTATGCACCATATACACACCCACAAACATTCACTACACACCCAATACCCCTTCCACGCTCACCACACACTCATGTACCCCCTGTGCATTTCACACTCCCCACACATCCACCATCACCCTACACACACACACACCACTTGCCCCACCCCAGCCCGCAAAGTACAGCCAACAACCCAAGCGACAGACACCCCATCCCAGTGCCAGGAACCCTCACACATGCACCACACACCCATACCTCGCACCCACCCCCCACATCAGACACTTTCCAGCTTCTACACGCACCCACACAGCTTAGGAGAGAGCCCTAGCCAGTCCCCTGGGGGTGAAATACGCCTCCTGCTGTCTCCGCCATGCAAAGCATTTGCAGACTAGGAGCCACGTGGCGACTCCTCTAGCAGTGGGGAGGGCAGCCTGTGGGGCTGCAATACAGCCCCCACCCTCCCAAGTGTCACTATGAGCTCCTTCCACTCACCCCCCTCCCCCAGGCAAAGGAGCCCTGTGAGCCAGTCCGTAGGAGATGATCACACCTCACCCTTTGTGAAGCACTTCCAGATCCTGGCACGGGGGCCTTGAGGCTGGGGTTTCCCATCAGACCCCTTTGGAAATCTCATTATAATCAAGTGGGTAGCAGGTTTCAGAGCCCATTGGAGGAGACGCAAAGTCTGGGTGTCTTGTTAGTATCATTTGTTTACATAGACCAGTTCTGGAATAGAGGTGGGCACTGGCTGCAGATAGGCCCAATCTCAGCCCCCAACCAATGCCCAGTTCCCAAGGAGCAGCTCTGCCCCTACAACAGACTCTAGTTTGAGAGATTCCAGCAGGGAGCAAACTGCCCAGATGCTGCTTGCAACAGTTCCCCCCAAAGAGCCATCATCACAAACTAACCACACAGCGTTTCTGCAAAGGCTAAACCCTTGCTCATACACCAAAAGAAAGAACTTGTATGATTGTGTGCAACAGTGCCACCTGGTGCCTCCTGCCATAACAATACATAGCCTCTTTCTCTAGTTTCTTTTATCCAAAGCTCTCACCATGATTCACAAACATTAATAACTTTATCCCACACGGCAGACAGGTCTGTACATTCCCAGTGACACAGATGGGGAATCCGAGGCTCCACAGCCACACAGCAAGCCCACGGCAGAGCTGGGAAGAGACACCAGGCAGGTGCTCTAACCACTAGCCCAGACCATCTCCTTATAGCCTTCGGACTGAATGTATCCACCACATGGACCTGACCATCAGGCCCCAATCCTCAGCAGTGTAAATTGGTGTAGCTCCATTGAAGTGAGTGCTAGTTTGCACCAGCTGAGGGTCTGGCCCCCAAATCCCTCAGCTGCTTGAACCCCAAGCAACTGGCCCCATGGGTGGAAAGGACTCTGTCATGAGACCCACACCCCATGCTCTGGGCTGGCTCGCAACCTGGGGCTGGGGAACCTGATCCTGCAGCCACTCAAATGGGTCTCTCTGATCTGGGTTGGAGACCTCATTGGAAACGCTCCAGACAACAGCCTGATTCTCCTGCCCATGCTGGTATAGATCAGGAGTAACCCACCGAAGCAGTGTGAACCCAGCATGGTGTGAAACAGTCTGAAGCCCAGTCTGCAGACACCTCTGCTCTGTGCCTTTGACATTAACTCTTCGTTTTCTGGTTTCCTTCCGCTGCTTTCACACGGGCCCCACACCTGCTGCTTTTCATGAGAGACCTGCCCTGGTACCAGGCTGACAGTGGGCAGAGCTGGGCAAGCCTTGTGCCCAGAGACTGAACTAGTCATGCTAATGCCCCTCAAATCCTGCATCCCCACACAACTCTGTAGGCCTCCCTCCCCCGCTATCCCAGCCCTGGGCTCCCCCACCCAGCTCTGCCAGTGCCCCTTAGTCGCAGCCTGCACCCCCCCCCCCCTCCGCGATCCCAGCCCAGAGAGACACAAAGAGGCCTTGTCTGTACTAGGGACACTTTCCTCAAATTTCCCACTGAGATCTGGCTGATCTCACCCAGAGTTAGGGGTGCTGGGAGACCGCATGCAGATGGGCTGCCGTTGTTTTAAACACCAGGGGGTTTCAAAAGCTTATGTGACATAGGAGCCTCTGGTGCTAATGATGTCCCCAGGACTCAGTCTCCCACGTCACTGATGAAAATGACAATTAGCCCAGCTTGGAGCAGGGTGTGACGACACCACAGAGAACCCAGGAGAGCCCAGGCAGGCTCTAACCACTAGCCCACACCATCTCCATGCAGATTTGGGACTGAATCCCCCATCTCGTCAGGTGATCATTGCAAAATGTTCCTAGTGGAAATCCAGGCCAGAGAGTCCGGAAGAGAAAAAACCCAGAGAGAAAAGGAAACACAGAGCCAGCGAGAGGAGGAGAGAGACCCAGAAAGAGACGACCAGTGACAGATGGGGCCGGAGCGTGGACGGTAAGGCCCACTGAGGCTGCTGGTTTTCGTCCATCCATTACTTTCCCTCCCTCTCTGTGTTTCATCCTTTGGCCAGTTCTCCTGTCCCTTGCAGACCTTGAACCAACCTTGGGCCAAGCGGCTCCTGCGTAGGAGATGAGGCCCTGGATTTCCATAACGTAGGAAACCAAACTGTCCCTGGGAAGCGTCACACACGCTCTCCCCCACTCCCGCACTCCGATCTCTAGCTCTGGCTCCTCCCTAGACAGTGTCCAGCACCCAGAGCTGTCCCACTCATGGTCCCAGGCCCTGCTCCTGAGGGGTCTGGATTCGTTCCCTGTCTGGGGGATGGGGGCTGGGTACTACTGACTTTGGGAATGAGTCCCCCAGTCTGGAATTGCTGGTTCCTGGTTGGGGGAAGGGAGGGATTCAAACCCGGACCCCAGATCCAATGTCCCAGGCTTTGGGATGGACTATCCCCGGCTCCGGACCACCCCACTGGCTGCTCTCTCTGGAATGGGCTGATACTTCCCCCATGGACACCAGGGAGCTGGGAATAGGGCCATGCCAGGGGGAGGGGTGGACCCCGTGGGCACTCGGGGAAGCAAGGCCACATTTGCTAGCCTCTGTTGGACGGAGCCCTGGGCCCAGCTTCATGGGGAGATGGCTAAGAGGTCCCCTGCCCAGGCTCAGCTGAGGGGGCAGGAGGCCTGCTGCCCCCCATGGAGAAGCCTGGAGGAAAGGGGAGCCATCGAGGGGGAGAGGAGGTGGGGGATCTGCTGAGGTTGGAGTGTGAGCGCTAGAGGACACCCCAAACCAGAACTCCTGCAGGACCCCAAAATATGGGGAAAGGGGGGAGCAACCCATCCACCCCAGTTGTTAGCCAGCAGGGTCTGCCCCCCGAGTCTGTGACCCGTCCTTGTGCTGCAAGGGCACTGTCCCCCCAGTCCTTCCTCCCACCACAACCCCTCCCCCCCACCTCCACCCCAATGTCTTCCCCTCTCCCCACCATGCCAGACTGGGAGAGTTGTGGTTTGGGGGGTGCAGAGAGAGGATGGGGGGATCCTGAGAGAGGGTGGCCTGGGGAGTTCCCCCCAAACAAGTTCTCTCATGGCTTGTTCCATGGTGTAAGCTACTTCCCTGGTGAAGTGTTCTTGTTTGGTAAAGGCGGTTTTAAGATTAAGGTGTGTATTCTGGATTTTCTCCTCAGAACATATTTGGTGGTATCTGAGTGCCTGGCTTTAGATAACTGATCTCTTGGTGTGTCTGGGGGGTGGATCTATGAAGGTCAGGGTCGTGATCCGTGGGTTTCTTGTATATAGTTGTCTGCACGGTTCCTCGTCTGAAGCTGATCTTTGTGTCCAGGAAGCTGATGCTGGTGTGGGAGTTTCCCAGAGCGAGTTTGATGGACGACGTTTGATGGTAGTTGTTGAAGCTGTGGTGGAAATCTACGAGGGAGTTTAGGTCATTGGCCTGGAGGGTGAAAATATTGTTGATATATCTCGGTTCTATCTTTGGTTTTGTGGTGCCTTTGTTCAGAAATTGGCATATTGGGTAGCCACCCTACCACCCATGGCTGTTCCACGATATGGACAAAATGTTTGAAGTTGAATGAAAAATTGTTATGGGCGAGGATGAAATGGATGAGTCTGGCAACATGTTTGGGGTGGATCTCTGAGAGTTGTCCACTGTCTCGTAGATATTTGAGGCCGGCAGCGATGTCATCATGGTGAGGGGTGTTGGTGTACAGGGAGGTGACACGCACGGTGTCAAGGATGGGGTTCTGAAGGAGATTGCCAATGTTGTGGAGTTTCTGGAGAAAGTTGATTGTGTCCTGGAGGAAGGTGGCCCTTTGTATGATGAGTGGTCTGAGGATGGTTTCTACCAGTCCTGATATTTCTTCAGTGAGAGTGCCATGGCCAACTATGAGGGTCTGCCTGAGTTCCCTTGTTTCTGTATCTTGGGACGCATGCGGAAGGTCTGTCGGGTGGGTTTGTGGGGGACAAGGTCACAGAGATTTTCTTGGAGTTGGAAGTATTTCATGATATCCTTAAATTACTGGGTGAATTATGATGTGGGGGTCTTCTTTGAGTTCTTTATATCAATGGTGTCGGAGGGCTGTCAGTTTGCCTCGTTAACGTAGTCATCACCGTTGAGAACTACGAAGACACCCCCTTTTTCTGATGGTTTGATCACTCTCGGGGGGTTGGATTTCAGGGACTGTCCTCTCAGCAGTGGAGAGATAGTGGTGGATGGAATGTTTGTTAATTTTCTCCCTGAAGCAATCAATGTAAGAAAGTTCAAGTGGATCCCCTGTGGGGAGCCCAGCCAGATGATTCTGTTTTCTTACTACTATCTGTTGGTGGGGATGTGGTTGTGGTGGGGGGTGTCGGGTGTTGTCATTGTTGTGATAGAATTCATTGAGACAGAGTCAGCAAAAGAATTCTTCTAGCTCTCCACATGCTGGTACAGTGTCAGGTTCCGTGGTGGGCAGAAGTTCCGTCCCTCACAGAGTACAGATAATTCAGCGCCGGCTAGGATTACACTAATACATATGATACAGGCTAATAGGTATGATTTTCAAGGGGGTTGCAGAGATTGCATGCTAAGTTGGGAGGCAGTGTGCTCCAGAGGTGAGTGGCCAACACTGCCGCTCCTATTGACTCGCTCTGGAAACTGCAGCAAGACCCCGCCGCTTGCCGTGCCTCAGTTTCCCCATCTGTAAAAGCAGGAGGGGAATCTGGCCCACCTTTTCCAAGAGTTTGGTGATCTGTGGATGGCAAGCACACGCCGTTGGTATGGCCCAAATTCATGCTGACTATAACTCCTTCTAAGCCAGCAGGATAGAATTGGCCCGGATTTTCAAAGCTCTCACAGCCCCCAACGGGGGATTGTTTTCGAAAGAGCTTAGCCTGCTGGGCACTGCACATCTTCCATAATGGGCTGTATTTCCAAGAGGTCTCAGCACCTGCAAACGGGGCCAGAGCTCAGCTCCCCAACAGGCTGCAAGAGAAGAGGCCAGATTATTCTCAAAAGCGATTGACAGGCCTGGCGCTTCAACCTGTGACTCAGTGTATCTAAATAAATCCACACACAAATTCACCGATCTCCCTCTCCATTTATAGTCTAACAATATTATTTGCATATGTGTGTAGGTAGGCAGACAGATAGATAGACAGATAGATGGGGTGTATGGGGACAGATAGAAAGATAGAGTGAATGGGGATGGATAGATAAGGTGTATGAGGATAGATAGATAGATAGATAGATAGATAGATAGATAGATAGATAGATAGATAGATAGATGAGTGTAGGGTGATAATATTTATTCTCATTCATGCTAAGAGCCCTTTGCTCCAGCAATGTAAAGCGCCCTTAAAAAGTGCGCACAAGTTACTATGAAACTCACGGTCAAGCCCTTTGACACAGACAGAGTGGTGTCATAGGGCCTTACAGAGTTGACATTTCAAGCCATTATATGGTATTTGCCAATATCCATTTGCTGTTTAAATTAATGACCCTATTCCTGCTGATGCAGAGTCTCGGGAATGTCCCCGGAATGCAGGCATTGTTGCACTTCCACGGGGGTGGAAAGTGACGGCCATTCTAGGCCAATGGCTCTGTCCAGTAGGAAGGGTAGTTGAAGTATAACATCTCCGTTCAAAACTGCAGGGGGATTTTAGGGGGCAGAGTGCCAGTGTAAGGATCTCGGGCACTTTACAAACAGCGATGCTCCCAGCCCCGCTGCAAAAATTATTGTTCCCATTAAACTGAGAGCACAGGAAAGGGAAGTGACCTACCCAAGGACAGTGAGTCAGTGGCAGAGATAGAAAGGCAACCCAGGAGTCCTGATGCCAGGTGCTAATCATCGGACAAGGCTCCCTTCCCAGTGTGGCAGTGACTTGATAACTATGTCACACACAGGTCACACACAGCCACAGACCCCAGGACTGGTTTAGTGGAGATGGATTGATAGCCATAGGGGACACGAGAGGCGTATTAATTACAAATGGTCACAACCTAAACTCTGCTGCGCAGTGACCAGGGGGTGGAAATCCAGATCCCTAAGCAGCATTTTGTGGCTTTTGCCTGACTCTGTCATTAACGTTGGCTCACCACGCGCCTCCCCACCAGTGAGAAAGAGCTGATCCAGATTAGACAGCCAATTCCAGGAGAGGGCTCACGGCTGTACATCCCAAGTGGAGGGAGGCGCCTAAATCTCTTTGAGTGGTGGGATTTAGACCCCCCTCCTCAGCATTTCCTATTGGCTAGTTTGGGGGGCTCCCCACTCTGCGGGCTGGCTTGGTGGATCCCATTCTTAGGTGCCCGATCCTCCTCTTGCATTGCACAGGGAGCCTGTGCCCCAAACCTTGGGCAGAGGGCTCCACTGGGCTGCAGGGCACCTAGTCGTTAAGTGCTGCAATGACAAGCCAATGTCCCCTGTGTGGATCTAGCCCCCAGTGGCAGAGACCAGCTGGAAAACTCACAGAATCCGCTAGAAAAGAGCCATTGGGCCCTCATGGCTCAACCCCGCTGTGACACCTTGGCACCCCCATATTCACCATTGTGATGTAATTAGGATAAGTTCTGTACAAAGTCTGCCTTGTGACGTAGCATTCAAAAAGACTTGGTCTGTTGAACATTAATATCCTGTTTCAGAGTAACAGCCGTGTTAGTCTGTATTCGCAAAAAGAAAAGGAGTACTTGTGGCACCTTAGAGACTAACCAATTTATTTGAGCATGAGCTTTCGTGATTTGTGCTGGAAATGGCCCAACTTGATGATCACTTTAGATAAGCTATTACCAGCAGGACAGTGGGGTGGGAGGAGGTATTGTTTCATGTTCTCTGTGTGTATATAAAGTCTGCTGCTGTTTCCACGGTATGCATCCGCTGAAGTGAGCTGTAGCTCACGAAAGCTCATGCATTAATATCCTGTTGGATTGTATGTGGTGTTGTTCTACGTGGAGTTATGACGTGCTGTGTGTGTTACTGAAAGATGTTGTGAAGTTACCCACACCTAACCTTTCAGGTTCAACAATGAAGAAGCTAGACAGTGCTAATGGCCCATCAACAAAGACAATGGCCATGGAAAAGGCTTGTCCTCACCTGGGGACCCTTCAGTCAGCCAATGGATAATGGCTGCCATGACTCATCAAGCATGTGACTAGATCACATGATACTGAACTCCATTTTGGTACCTGTATTTTTCCACAAATTGGGCTGGGAACTTGGCTTGGAACAAAAGGGTTCTCGCCATATGGAAGAAACTATAAAAGGGGGAAGTGACATCACCAAGGGGCCTCAACTCCCTCTACAACTCAACACCTGGAAACACCTTAGAAACAAAGACTGAACTGGGGAAAGTGGTGGTACCCATAAGCGCCAACTTCCCTTCTTTTCCCTGGGTGCTTGATGTCCCCTCTGCCCCCAGCCCCGCCCCCAGCCCCCTCCCCACTCCACCCCTTCCATGAGGCCCCGGCCCTTCTCTGCCTTTTCCCACCCTTTCCACGCCCCCCTTCCAACCCCTTCCCCAAAGTCCCCGCCCCAACTCCGCCCCCTCCCTGTCCCTATTCCAACTCCTTCCCCAAATCCCTGCCCTGGCCCTGCCTCTTCCTCACCTCCTCCCCTGAGTGCACCATGTTCCTGCTCCTCCCCCGCCTCCCAGAGCATGCTAACCCTGCCAAACAGCTGTTTGGTGTCAGCCAGGCGGGAAGGTAGATCCTGCCAGGAGACGTGCTCGCAGGTGGGTCATGCCCTTGACATGCAGGAGCGGGGCCTCAGCTTGGGCTCGCTTCCTCATCAAAAAGGTTTCCCAAGTCATGAGACAAAGGGCGGAAGAGGCGGCTGGGCCTCTTCTGTCCTGAGCCACTTCTCTTCTGGAATAGCCCCAATGGGGAGCCAGAGCAGCATGTGGACACAGCTCATCCCCTGGGTGCATGGGGAAATGAGCCTCTTCCTAGGGGGTTCGCTGCAGGGTTCTGCAGGGGATGGTGCAGGGCATGGCCTGATGGTTCTGTTTGCATCAGATCCAGTTGGCACAGAGCACGAGGCCTTTGCAGGCCGTCAGTGCCAGGACCCGGCCCCCTCTGCAGGGCGTCCCCCTGGCATGCAGCGAGCCTTAATCCTGAGTGCTTGTTAAGCACTAATCTGCATGGAGCCCAGCAAGCAGCGGGATGGAAGAGAGATTGGTGCCAGGGCCCACGGGAACCTGCTGGGGAGCAGGGGCACGAGGTGGACGAGATGGACGAAGGGGGGTGTGTGTGCAAGAATGAGTCAGGGGGGCAGGAGACAGGTGGGAGGGGGAGAGCAAGACAGTCACAAGCAAAGGTGTGAAAGGGGAGTGTGGAGAACAAAAGGAGGGAGACAAAGGAAAGAAACACCCAGCCTACGGGGATATAGCAGCAGAGCTGCCGTTAGGGTCCAGTGGGGCAATCAGAAAGGACCCTTCCACGCAGGGTTAATTGCCCCATGAACCTCCCCCTCCAAGGCTGGGGTGTCCCCTCTGGATGCCGGAACATCTTTGGAGTTTTAAGCACTGAGCTGAGCTACAATCACAAGTCACCCATACCTTAGGGTCCTTGCGGTCAAATGAAGGATGGTGGCTGATGCCCGTGCGCTCTCCGCTCACCATGCCCAAGCTCCCCTGCCTTGGTGCGAGCTGCCCGGGCTTCTTCTCTACCCATGATCCCAGGTATGGCCCATGCTCCCACTGCCTCCGTACATTGCACTTCCGGCTAAAGGAAAGGAAGCCCAGAATAGGGTGACCAGATAGCAAGTGTGAAAAATCGGGACGGGGGTGGGGGGTAATAGGTGCCTATATAAAACAAAGCCCCAAATATCGGGATTGTCCTTATAAAATCGGGGGACATCTGGTCACCCTAGGCCAAAAGCAGGAGGAGATGGGAAGGACCTTGGTGCCCAATGCCCTAGTCAGTTACAAAACATTGACTGGGTAGGGCACCCCCTCCTGCAGCTAGCTAACTCCCTCAGACACAGGGGAGACAGGGGCAGGGACAGAAATCTGATGACGTACAACAAGGACAAGTGCAGAGTCCTGCACTTAGGACGGAAGAATCCAATGCACTGCTACAGACTAGGGACCGAATGGCTAGGCAGCAGTTCTGCAGAGAAGGACCTAGGGGTGACAGTGGATGAGAAGCTGGATATGAGTCAACAGTGTGCCTTTGTTGCCAAGAAGGCCAATGGCATTTTGGGCTGTATAAGTAGGGGCATTGCCAGCAGATCGAGAGACGTGATCGTTCCCCTCTATTCGACACTGGTGAGGCCTCATCTGGAGTACTGTGTCCAGTTTTGGGCCCCACACTACAAGAAGGATGTGGAGAAATTGGAGAGAGTCCAGCGAAGGGCAACAAAAATGATTAGGGGTCTGGAACACATGACTTATGAGGAGAGGATGAGGGAACTGGGCTTGTTTAGTCTACGGAAGAGAAGAATGAGGGGGGATTTGATAGCTGCTTTTAACTACCTGAAAGGTGGATCCAAAGAGGATGGATCTAGACTATTCTCAGTGATAGCAGATGACAGGACAAGGAGTAATGGTCTCAAGTTGCAGTGGGGGAGGTTTAGGTTGGATATTAGGAAAAACTTTTTCACTAGGAGGGTGGTGAAACACTGGAATGCGTTACCTAGGGAGGTGATGGAATCCCCTTCCTTAGAAGTTTTTAAGGTCAGGCTTGACAAAGCCCTGGCTGGGATGATTTAGTCGGGGATTGGTCCTGCTTTGAGCAGGGGGTTGGACTAGATGACCTCCTGAGGTCCCTTCCAACTCTGATATTCTATGATTCTAGGGATTTTGCCAGCACTCCTCAAGGCAGGGCATTCTGGCTGGGGTGGTGTGTTACCTGTTGTCAGTCAGGGGCTCCCTTGGTTGACCTGGACTCCCAGGGGGACACGGGCGCTATGAATTTCCCTCCTTGGCACCCTCCACTTGCAGATCTCAAGGCACTTCCTCAATATTCAGTCTCCCTGGAGATAAGCCAGTTTATGAGCTGGAGAAATTGAGGCACAGGCAGCAGAAGTGACTTGCCCAAGGTCGCCCAGCAGCAGAGCCAGAAATAGACCCCAGGAATCCAGGCTGCCATGCCACCTGCTCTGGCCACTGCCCCAGTCTATCTCCCTGAATGACACACACATGAATGAGAAAGGGACCACTGAGGACCACCCACCCGTGGCCGTCTCGGAGCTTTCCATGTGCAGCGTGGCTGCAATGGAGGTCACCTAAAATGGAGTCAGCACTTTGCAGGTACCTAGACCGAGATCCATCGATTCCAATGGGAGTTAGGAGCCCAAATACCTTTGAGGTTCTCTGGGCCTGTTAGGATTTCCTCCCCACCCTGAACTCTAGGGTACAGATTTGGGGACTGGCATGAAAGACCCCTAAGCTTATTTTTACCAGCTTAGGTTAAAAACTTCCCCAAGGCACAAATTCTTCTTCCTTGTTCTTGGATGGGTACAGCTGCCACCACCAAGTGAGTTAGACAAAGATTCAGGAAAAGGACCACTTGGAGTTTCTGTTTCCCTCAAATATCCCCCCAAGCCCCTTCACCCCCTTTCCTGGGGAGGCTTGAGAATAATAAACCAACCAAATAGGTAAACCACATTCTTAAAAAATAGAATTTTATTATAAAGAAAAAATAAGTAAAAGAAACACCTCTGTAAAATCAGGATGGAAGGTAACTTTACAGGGTAATCAGATTTCAAACACTGACGATTCCCCTCTAGGCAAAACTTTAAAGTTACAAAAAACAGGGATAAACCTCCCTCTTAGGACAGGGAAAATTTACAGGCTAAAACAAAAGATAATCTAATGCCTTTTCTTGCTTTACTTACAATTCTTGTAATTTCTTATTTTTGGCAGGGTTTTAAGAGATGGTTTTTCCTGCCCCTGGTCCCTCTCTGGCGCCGAAAGAACTCACATAAAGAGACAAACAAAGCCTCCCCCCTTCCAGGTTTGAAAGTATCTTCCTTCCCCATTGGTCCTTGTGATCAGGCACCAACTAGGTTATTTGAGCTTCTTAACCCCTTACAGGTAACCTCTGGCCAGAAGGTATTTTATATTACTACATACATAAATGTTGTTACCCTTCCCTTTATATTTATGATATGCCCCCCAAATCACAGAGGGTGGTGGACAGCCTGTTTCACACTGGCTGTGATTTCTTCCTGGATTTTTAGGAGAAAATGGAGTTAATGAGACACATGCAACTTTAGATATACTACTGATTATATAAAAACTAACAATATTTTTCACATTTTAAGGACAATTTTAACCAGTTTATTTTGGGAAACTTTTACGGCATTAGCCACCTTGTTAGAAGCTTTTGAAATGTGTTGTATTTTAAAATTAAAATCTGGCAGAGCTAAACTTTATTGAAGAAGTTTTTTGTTATTTTTCTTGACAGTATGAAGCCACTTTAGTGCAGCACGGTCGGTTTGCAGGTGGAAACGCCGTCCGCAAACGTATGGGCGTAGCTTTTTTAGAGCGTACACAATGGTGTAACATTCCTTTTCGCTAATTGACCAGTGGCTTTTCCTTTTAGACAGTTTTTTGCTGAGAAACACAACAGGATGGAATTTTTTATTTGGTCCTTTCTGCATTAAAACTGCTCCCACACCACGCTCGGACGGATTTGTGGTTACTAGGAAAGGTTTGTTAAAGTCTGGGGCCCTTAGCGCAGGGTCAGACATGAGTGTTGCTTTAAGCTGGTTAAAGGCCTTTTGACACTTTTTAGTTCACTGAACTGCATTTAGCTGAGTTTTTTTGGTTAGGTTTGTTAGTGGGGCGGTGATTTGGCTGTAGTGCGGTACAAATCACCTGTAATATTTGGCCAAGCCTAAGAAGGATTGGACCTGTTTTTTTTACTTGGGACAGGCCACTTTTGAATAACATTTACTTTGGCCTGTAGGGGGTTGATAGTTTCTTGACCCACCTGGTGTCCAAGGTAAGTCACTTTGTTTAGGCCTATTTGACACTTTATAGCCTTAACAGTTAGTTTTGCCTTCCTTATGCGTGCTAAGACTTTTTGCAGATGCTTCAGGTGTTTTGCCCAGGAATCAGAAAAGATGGCCACATTATGAAGGTAGGCAACTGCAGATTTTTCCAATCCCTCTAGGAGACTATTTACAAGTTTTTGGAAGGTGGCGGGTGCATTTTGCAGCCCGAAAGGCAGTACATTAAATTCATACAGCCTGACATGGGTGGTGAAGGCTGACCTTTCCTTGGTGAGTTCATCTAGCGGTACCTGCCAGTACCCCTTGATTAAGTTTAAGGTAGAGATGAACTGGGCCCATCCCAGTTTCTCTAATAGTTCATCTGTGTGTGGCATTGGACAGTTGTTTGAGCGAGTTACAGCATTTAGCTTATGGTAGTCCACGCAAAAGCATATTTTCCCATTTGGTTTGGGAACTAGAACCACTGGAGATGCCCATGCTTTGTTAGAGGGGCGGATTACACCCATCTGTAGCATGTCCTGGATCTCCCGTTCTTTAGCAGTTTTAGCGTGAGGAGACACCTGGTAAGGTTGGGCTCTAACTGGGTGAGCATTACCTGTGTCAATGGAGCGGTATGCCCGTTCAGTCAGTCCTGGGGCGGCTGAGAACGTCGGCACGTAGCTAGTGCACAGCTCCTGGATCTGCTGTCACTGCATACGCCCAAGGGTCAAGGAGAGGTTCACCTCTTCCACACCACCAGCACTTTTCCCTTCATAGTAGACAGCTTCAGGCCACTCAGCATCATCTCCTCCCTGGGCTGTCAACTGACAAAGCTTTAATTCTCTGGAATAAAAGGGCTTTAGAGAATTAACATGGTATACCTTAGGCTTTCGGTTGGAGGTGGGGGATGCTAGGAGATAGTTAACAGCTCCCAGGAGCTCTTGGACTGTGAATGGCCCTTCCCACGACGCTTTCATCTTATGGGCCTGGAGCACCTTTAAGACCATGACCTGGTCCCCTACTTTGAAGGAACGCTCTCTGGCATGTTTATCATACCAGGCTTTTTGCTCTTTTTGAGCATCCTGTAGGTTTTCTTTAGCAAGAGCTAAAGAGTTTCGGAGGGTGTTTTGTAGGTTCTTCACAAAGTTCAGAATGTTAGTTCCTGGAGAAGGTGTAAACCCCTCCCATTGCTGCTTCACCAACTGTAATGCCCCCTTAACCTCGCAGCCATACACAAGTTTAAATGGTGAAAACCCTAAACTGGGATGTGGTACAGCTCTGTAGGCAAAGAGCAACTGCTGCAACACTAGGTTCCAATCATTGGAGAGCTTATTTATTTATGTATTATGGCCCCCAAAGTTTCATTAAACTTCTCCACCAGGCCATTTGTTTGATGGTGGTAAGGGGTGGCAACCAAGTGGCTCACCCCATGAGCTTTCCAAAGGCTTTTTATGGTCCCTGCCAGGAAATTAGTCCCCGAATCTGTAAGGATGTCGGAGAGCCAACCTACCCTGGCAAAAATATTGGTTAATGCCTGGCACACACTTTTAGACCTGGTGTTGCTTAGAGCTACTGCTTCCGGCCATCAGGTGGCAAAATCTATGAAAGTCAGTATGTACTGCTTTCCTCTGGGTGTCTTTTTTGGGAAAAGACCCAGAATATTTACAGCTACTTGAGGAAATGGAACCTTAATTATGGGGAGTGGCTGGAGAGGGGTTTGGACCTGGTCTTGGGGTTTTCCCACTCTTTGGCACACCTCACAAGACTGGACATAAGTAGAAACATCCTTGCCCACTCCCTTCCAGTGGAAAGACTTCCCCAAACTATTTTTGGTTCTTTGCACCCCAGCATAGCCACTAGGATGATCGTGGGCTAAGCTTATGAGCTTTACCCGGTACTTAGTTGGAACTACCAACTGTCTCTGAGGATGCCAGACTTCCTGGTGCCCACCAGAAAGAGTTTTCTTGTATAAAAGTCCTCTTTCTACAACAAACCAGGATCGAATAGAAGAGCTGAGAGGCGGTGGGTTGCTTTGTGCCACTATTCAAGCTCCCTGGAGGATCTTATCTGCTTTCTGCTCAGCCTGGAACTGTTCCCTTAATGCTGGAAACATTAGTTTCTTACTGGATTGTGGACTTGGGCTTGGTCCCTCGGGAAGCGATGCAAGTGATGGGACTGTTTCCATTGACCGTGAACTGCTCTCCGCTGGTGCACTATGGGGTTTTTCAGGCTCTGGCTGAGCCTCTTGTGTAGGGTTATCTGCTGCTGCCAGGGCAGGCTCAATGGTGCCCTCTGGTGTTGGAGCTGTAGACGGGGTTGCAAGCGCTGGACTCAGAGCTGGCAATGGTTCTGGTGCTGGTGGCTTCGCCAGTTCCAGTTTTGGGCCTGGCTCTGGCTGGGTCTCTGCGACTGGATCAACTACTGCTGTCAGAGACGTTGGCATGGGGTCCGGTTCCACCACCTCAGTCTGGGTCTCTGGTAACACAGATTGCGCCCTTGTAGAAGTTTACGGAACAGAGCTAGGTGTGAAGGCTTGCTTAGCCTGGCTGCAGATGACCATTCCCACCCTCTTGGCTAGCTTCACATGATTGGCCAAGTCTTTCCCCAGCAGCATGGGAATGGGATAATCATCATAGACTGCAAAAGTCCACATTCCTGACCAGCCCTTGTACTGGACAGGCAACTTGGCTGTAGGCAAGTCAAAAGAGTTTAACCTGAAGGGTTGAATAGTCACTTGGACCTCTGGGTTGATTAAGTTGGGGTCCACTAAGGAATGGTGGATAGCTGACACCTGTGCTCCAGTATCCCTTCCTGCCCACAATCACAGTTTCCCTTCGCTCTGAGGTTATCTGGGAGGAATCTGGGCCTGAGAACCTTTGGTGTGACCCCGGTATAATGAACTGTAATCTGTTGGGGTTTTGGGGCAGTTGGCCTTTACATGCCCCACCTCATTACATTTAAAACATCGCCAAGCTGACTGATCAGTGGGGTGAGGTGGGTTGCTGGAGAATGGTGTGGTGGGAGAATAAGGTGTCTGGGGTTTTCCTTGGGGTGCAGGTGGGGCCTTGGGCTGCCCGCGGTGATATGGTGTGGTCTCGGGGTGCCCCTTCTGGTATCCGCCCAACCTGCGACCAGGGTTGTTCCTTTCTGCTACCTCCACCCATTTTGTTCTGATTTTCCTTGCCTCTTTGGCGGTCTGGGACTGCTCGTATTGATCAGCATAAGAAGCAAGACCTTCTTCTGAGTCCATTTTCTTATCCCATAACCACTGTTTTACTTTATTATTGGTCACAGTCAGGAACTGCTCCTGTACAACCAAATCACACTTTCCTTCAAAGCTAGTTACAGCCCTTCCTTTGACCCCTTTATTTAACAGATCCTTCATCTGGGTTACATAAGCCACATTACTTAGTCCAGGCCCTCTCTTAAAGGCTCTAAATTTTACTCTGTAAGTTTCAGGTGTAATTTGAAATTGCTTAAAAACCAAATCCTTAAATTTACCATAGCCAGAAGCATCCTCAATAGGCATCTTGTTGAATATGTCCAGAGCTCTTCCAGTTAATTTTGCTACCAGTGTGGTCATCTTGTGATCGTCAGGAATTGTATGGAGGGTGCACAGTCTTTCAAAGGTGATGAAATATTCAGCAATATCACTGGATTCATTATACTGTGGACATAGTCACTCCCATTTGTGGATTTTTGGGGCAGTGGAGCCAGCAGCTGAAGGGTTTTTATCTCTTCAACTCCATAACAGCCAGGTCATGCTTCCTCTCTCTTTCCCTCTCCTCCTGAGCATGCTTCTGGGCCTTCCTCTGGGCCTCCATAGCTCT
The DNA here is from genome assembly GCF_965140235.1 of Caretta caretta. NCBI lineage: Eukaryota > Metazoa > Chordata > Testudines > Cheloniidae > Caretta > Caretta caretta. The sequence goes on from NC_134229.1 coordinate 10,490,205, forward strand.
CTTGTGGGCAGCCTTTTCTCTGGACACTTGTGCATCAATCTCCATCTGTCTGAGTTCCAGCTGTCTTTTATGTTCCTTGTGTCTTTCCTCGGCTTCAGATCTGGCTAATTCCAGTTTTTTCTGGACATCACTTTCTGTCATCCTAGCCTTTCTGCACTTAGCCTAGCTTAACCCAAGAGCTAGAAAAAAAAACAACAACACAACTTGTGAATTGCCTTGCAGGACTTAACTACTCTGCCCTGAGGCAGAGAAAAAAAAACTCCAGCTGCTCTCAGCTAAAAGAAAAAAAATGTCACCTCCCTGCTTTCCAAGCAGCGAAAGAAAAAAAAAGTCCTTTTAATATCCTGAGGTTTGTGCTTCTGGTTCAAAATGATCCCACCACTAACACCATGTCAGGGTTCCCTCCCCACCCTGAACTTTAGGGTACAGATGTGGGGACCAGCATGAAAGACCCCTACGCGTATTTTTACCAGCTTAGGTTAAAAACTTCCCCAAGGCAAAATTCTTCTTCCTTGTTCTTGGATGGGTACAGCTGCCACCACCAAGTGAGTTAGACAAAGATTCAGGAAAAGGACCACTTGAAGTTCCTGTTTCCCTCAAATATCCCCCCAAGCCCCTTCACCCCCTTTCCTGGGGAGGCTTGAGAATAATAAACCAACCAAATAGGTAAACCAGATTCTTAAAAAATAGAACTTTATTATAAAGAAAAAAAAGTAAAAAAGCACCTCTGTAAAATCAGGATGGAAGGTAACTTTACAGGCTAATCAAATTCAAAACACAAAAAATTCCCCTCTAGGCAAAATTTAAAGTTACAAAAAACAGGAATAAACCTCCCTCTTAGCACAGGAAAAATTTACAAGCTAAAACAAAAAATAATCTAATGCCTTTTCTTGCTTTACTTACAATTTTTATAATCCTAAATCTTATTTTTGGCAGGGTTTTAAGAGATGGTTTTTCCTGCCCCTGGTCCCTCTCTGGCTCCCAAAAAACCCACAAAAAAACCACAAACAAAGCCTCCCCCACCCTCCAAATTTCAAAGTATCTTCCTTCCCCATTGGTCCTTGTGATCAGGTGCCAACTAGGTTATTTAAGCTTCTTAACCCCTTACAAGTAACTTCTGGCCAGAAGAAATTTTATATTACTGCATACATAAAGGTTGTTACCCTTCCCTTTATATTTATAACAAAGTCCTACCCCAAGACAGGGGAACCACAGCCCCGAGACTAACCATGGCTTCTTAAAGGGCATCACCACCTTCCCAGCCCCTTGTAATGCTGCACCGGGAACTTGTTGGCTCCCCAGCATGGTCCTTAGCTCCTTAGAGAAATGGTGCAGCTGAGGGATGGAAAATCCCAGCCCCTTGCTTGGCAGGGGTCATTCTTGGAGGGGATTTAAAAAGCAAACAAATTAAAACCAGATTTGGGAAGCAAAGGCTGAGTTCCATGGCTCCTGGGGCTAATCTTCCCCCGGGGGAGGTGGGCTGGAATTAAAGCCGGGGAAATGTGCCTGCTTGCTTTCGGTGGCTCCCTTCTGAACTCTGAAAGCATCGGAGAGGAGTTGGACGGCACCTATGGAAGCAACACATCTGTGTTTCACATTGATAAAGTTCCGATTTCCATACTCCAGGCTCGATGACAACAGCCTTGTCTACAAGAGAAAACTGTCCCAATTTAGCCAAACCAGTTTCAATCTGCTGTAGCACAGAACCTTCCCGCCCACCTCCCCGTCTATCCATGCTCCTGTTTCAGGGGAAGGGTTCCTGGCACCCGTGTGGCTTATCTTGATTCCAGAGGGCAGGTCTACACTACCACTGAAGTCAACCTAGCGTACGTTGCTCAGGGGTGTAAAAAAGCCGTCTATACACGCTCTCCCGCAGACATCGCTTCTGCTTCTCGCCGAGGCGGAGTAATGATGCTGGCGGGAGAAAGCGCTCTCCTGTCTGGTGCAGCTGCACCGAAGCAGCACTGTAGTGTAGACGTGCCCTCTAAGACTGGCGCTCTTAAACCGAAACAGGCGAGGAGAGATTGGCACCGATTTAACGGCATCAGTTTCTAAACCCATTCCAGTAAATGGGTGTCATTTTCTCAGGGCTCGGGGGCTGCGTTTTCCGTTTCTCTGAGTGGGACTCCCTGCCTGTGGCCATCATGGGCTGAGTTGCTTTGGGAAGGACGTAGAGCCCAAAGGCAGTAAAGAAAGAGCTGCTTTAAAAAAGCGATTCCACTAAGGCTGCAGATCCAGCCCCTGCTGACTGCTCCTTCCTACCCCAGGGTGCCTTCCCGGCTGTGCCAGCTTAGTGTACTGATGTGGCTAAGGCTTCGCTGCGCTGCATGGGGACAGCAGGCCGGGTTCATGCACCAGCAGACCCAGCAAATCCATTTCTGCTTTGATGATAACATGCACATGGTGTGCAGGACTAACAGAGGACTGCTGCCCTAGGCATGGCAGCCCTACCCCACTTTCTTTGCTGGACAGGCAGCAAGCCTAGTGATTAGAGCATGAGTTGGGAGTCAGGACTCCTGGGTTCTATAGCCAGCTCTGTTACTGCCTCACTTGGGCATGTCACTTCCTGCCTCTGTGCCTCAGTTTCCCCATTTGAAATACAGGGTAAGCACACTGGAACTCCTCATCTCCAACCCCAAGCAGGGCCGTGAAGCCTAGTTCATGCAGAGCCTTGTAACGCTCAGGCGAATTGCTGCCAAGTGTGGCTTTTTCCCACACATCTGCCCCGCACCCCTCTTGTCTCTACTAGCTGGGATGAGAACTGTGCCTCCTCCCCCCTGGCTGCCCCCCATAGTCCATCACCCCATTGTTATGTTCGTGGCACACACCCAGAGACAGCTAAAAATACCATCTTGGCAGGTTGCAATATAAACCCACTTTCATCCTCATAACTCAGAACGGGAGCACACAGTAACCTGAAGTCCATGCTCAGGGGCCAACTGGTCGCCGTATTTGGGGTCAGGAAGGAATTTCCCCCCCCAGGTCAGACTGGCAGAGGCCTGGGGGTTTCTCGTCCTCCTCTGCAGCATGGGGCACAGTCACTTGCTGGTTTGAACTGGAGTAAATGAGGGATTCTCTGTAACTTGAAATCTTTAAATCAAGGACTCCAGTAACTCAGCCAGAGGTTCTGGGCCTAGTGGTGGAGCAGGTGGGTGGGTTCTCTGGCCTGTTACGTGCAGGACATCAGACTAGATCAGTGGTGCTTAGACTGCAGCTCGCGAGCTGCAAGTGTCTCTTTAATGTGTCTCCTGCGGATCTTTGCAGCCCATTATATTAACACAGTGTCATTTAATTATTAACTGATCTTAACAATTTCCATCCCACCGTCAACTTCAGCCTGGACCAGTCCACACAAGAGATCCACTTCCTGGACACTACAGTGCTAATAAGCGATGGTCACATAAACACCACCCTATACCGGAAACCTACTGACCGCTATTCCTACCTGCATGCCTCCAGCTTTCATCCAGACCAGACCACACAATCCATTGTCTACAGCCAAGCTCTACGGTACAACCGCATTTGCTCCAACCCCTCAGACTGAGACAAACACCTACAAGATCTCTATCAAGCGTTCTTACAACTACAATACCCACCTGCTGAAGTGAAGAAAGATGACAGAGCCAGAAGAGTACCCAGAAGTCACTGGTAACCTCCTTCCAGCCTGACAGTTCACCTTTCAGCGTGACCCGCTGTAGTCTCCCCTTTAACCAGTTCCTTATCCACCTTTCAGTCTTCATATTGACCCCCATCTTTTCCAATTTAGCTAATAATTCCCCATGTGGCACCGTATCAAATGCCTTACTGAAATCGAGGTAAACTAGATCCACTGCGTTCCCTTTGTCTAAAAAATCTGTTACCTTCTCAAAGAAAAGGAGTACTTGTAGCACCTTAGAGACTAACCAATTTATTTGAGCATGAGCTTTCGTGAGCTACAGCTCACTTCATCAGATGTATATATGAAACAGATGAATATATTCATATATATATTCATGTATATATTCATCAGATGAATATATGAAACTGGTTAGTCTCTAAGGTGCCACAAGTACTCCTTTTCTTTTTGCGAATACAGACTAACACGGCTGTTACTCTGAAACTTCTCAAAGAAGGAGATCAGGTTGGTTTGAAACGATCTACCTTTTGTAAAGCCATGTTGTATTTTGTCCCAATTACCATTGACCTCAATGTCCTTAACTAATTTCTCCTTCAAAATTTTTTCCAAGACCTTACATACTACAGATGTCAAACTAACAGGCCTGTAGTTATCCGGATCACTTTTTTTACCTTTCTTAAGAATAGGAACTATGTTAGCAATTCTCCAGTCATACGGTACAACCCCTGAGTTTTCAGATTGATTAAAAATTCTTGCTAACGGGCTTGCAATTTCATGTGCCAATTCCTTTAATATGCTTGGATAAAGATTACCCGCCCCCCCCCCCCCGATTTAGTCCCATTAAGCTGTTCGAGTTTGGCTAATCGATGAGTCTCTTTAGACTTGGTATGGCAACACCCATTTTTCATGTTCTTTGTGTATATACACTGGACCCTCGCTATCGCCCGGATCGCTGTAGAGCAGATTCGCTTATAGCGCGGTCGCGGCGATGGATCCCACATTTAAATATTTAAATTGGGATTCATGACAATGCATCCCCTGCGTTAATGTGGGACCGCGCATGGATCCCAAGCCCCGGGCTATAGCGAGGGTCCGGTGTATCGTCATACTGTATTTTCCACCGCATGCATCCGATGAAGTGGGCTTTAGCCCATGAAAGCTTATGCTCAGATAAATTTGTTAGTCTCTAAGGTGCCACTCCTGTTCTTTTAACTGATCTAAGTTATTAACCAACCAGGATGCTTTTCCTATGCTATTAATAGGGCCCTACCAAATTCGCGGCCATGAAAAACAGTCACGGACTGTGAAATCTGGCTATTGGAGGGAGCTCGCAGTATTGCCACCTTTACTGACTTCTGTGCTGCTTTCAGAGCTGGGCGGCCGGAGAACGGTGGCTGCCAGCCAGGCACTCAGCTCTGAAGGAAGCACCGCCACCAGCAGCAGGAAGGAAGTGAGGGTGGCATGATGGGGAGGGGAGTTGTCACTTTTTTGAGCGGGGGCAGGGCCAACCTTATGGGTGGGTGATGTGGGCGACTGCCCAGGGCGCCGTGATCAGGGGGTTGCTGTGGTCACCACGCAGCCAGCCCAAGGCCCTTTTAATCCCCAAGCGCTGGGGAGGGGCAGGGGAGGGGCTGTGGGCACCCCGGGGCTGGGTCAGTCCCACCCCCAGCAGCAGTGCAGAAGTAAGGGTGGCAATGCCACACCAGGCCACCCTTACTTCTGCGCTGCTGCTGGCAGGGCGCTGCCTTCAGAGCGGGGCACCCAGCCAGCTGCCACTGCTCTCCAGCTCTGCCTCTCTGAAGGCAGTGCAGCACAGAAGTAAGGGTGGCAATACCGTGACCCCACTACAACGGCTTTGCGACCCCGGCCCATGATCCTGTTTTGGGGCAGGATCCCCACCGTTGCAACACCATGAAATATCAGATTTAAATATCTGAAACCATGAAATTTAAGATTTTCGAAAGCCTCTGACGGTGAAATTTACCAAAATGGACTGTGAATATGGTAGGGCCCGAGTTATTAACCAATTAAGATATCAACTGGCCCTAAGTTATCAACTTATTTGCTGTGAGAATAATATAAATATGTATATATATATATAATAATGTATATATCATATAATAATATTCTATATCAACTAAATATTTCCCCATCATACTGTTTAAATATGAATAGTACTACAGTAAATGAAACCATGAATTCACACTGCTCTGGCTCTGTTGCGTAATGCTGATAGCTAATTTGGCTCCTGAACCACTGAGGTCTGAGTACATTGGACTAAATGATCATGATGGTCCCTTCTGGCCTTGAAGTTGAGGAATTTGTGAGAGACAAAGCAGGCTGCTCCCTAAGGAAGAGAGGCACCACTCACCCCACCATGCTCTAGGCTGGTTCGGGCCAGCCTGACTGCCCATCACCATTTGCAAGTTTCCCTACGAAGGCCCCTAACCTGCAAGCAGGACCAGGAACCCCTCCACCGTCACCCTCCACACTCTTAAAGGGATTGCTTGCAATTCAAGGACAGTCCTCAATACTCTGCACCCTTCAGACGCTGCAACGCCACTCCACTTGGGTGCTGATGGTTTGTGATTGGTCTCCCCTGAACAGTGAGGGCTCTCTGTATCCTGAGCCAGCTTGTGCCTCTAGAGTAGCTGGTCCATCTGTGATAAGGGCCTCCTGGAGAGAAGGGGCTTCGGCACTGGGGTGGGGAGAGATAACAGCCCTCAGACTTTCACTAGCAGCTACCAGCACAGGGCTCTTCATACACAGGCATGGACTAAACCCTCGACTCTCCCTGTCATGGCATCGGGGGAAACTGAGGCACGGAGCATGCAGGGGACTGCCCAAAGCAGAAGCAGAGCCGTGAGTAGAACCTGGGAGTCCTGATTCCCCCCACTGTGCCGCACCCAGCAGACCGGCCTGGCTCAGACGTTGGCAGAACAGGGTCTTTGATTTGGTGTCCACCCAGCGGGGACAGCCCAGACAGCAGCTGAGCAGCTCCCCACAGCCAGTCACACCGCAGCATAGACGGCACCAGGGCCTGGGCCGAGTCCCCGAGCCGTTCCCAGCCTCAGGGGCCACTCCGGGCCACTGCGACAGCGGCACCAGAGACGGAGAGGTGACATGAGCACTGCCTGTGAATTTCCCTATAACCGTCTGGGGGATCGCCCGAGAGGGGTGTACAGCTGGAAGAGGAGGAGATGGGGGTGCGGGGGGGCGGGGTAGATGGACAGATAAATTGCTGGTGGAAGGATAGGCCTAGACTTAGTGCATCGTCCATTTCATGCGTTCCGCGCGCCCCCACAACTCACAGAGACCTATAACCCAAACTCTGCAAACAAACCCACATCTGTTCCTCTCGGGAAGTGCATAAAAAGCCCCGACTAAGCCCCTGAGTGTGGAGGCTGGAGCACTTCATTTATCACAGGCAGCTGGAGCCCAGGGGGACTTGATGCAGCCCTTTGACTTCCCAAACAGAGCTCTGCCTTACAGCCAACAGACAGAGGCAGGGGGCGGGGGGCGGGCTGTGTATATCATGACATTGCTCGGCACATTGCTGGGGGGGGGTGAGAGAAAGGGGTGGGAGGAGGGTGGAGTTTCTCTTGACCCAAGATCCTGTTTCAACAAGTGGCCCTGTCCAGAGAAGGAGAGGGGTGAAGGAGGGAGCTATTTAAAGAAAGCTGGGAAGTCTCCTCTATTGACTGCTTTTTCCTTTCCTCCTCCTGCGTTCCTTCCATCCATCCCCCGGCGCCCCGGGCTGACAAAGATGGGGAAAGGGGTGAGTAGGACACTTTGAGTGCATTTTAAGGGGCTCGTGCTGGGAATGTCTTGAATGGGACTGAAGACGACAGTGCTGCTGTGGTAGAAAAAGAAGCGGGTAAACGAACCTAAACTAAACGCCACATTCCCCGAAGGAGAAGTGGGTAAACTCCGTCTACCCGAGTTTGCCCTCAGCTACGCGACGGGGGAACGAGGGACTGGAGAGCTTCCAAGTTTGAGACAGGAGTGAAGCAGCACCAAAGGAGGGGGAACGTGGGGATGTACCTTTCTGGGGCTTGTTTGTGCAGCTTGGAGGGCAGGCAAGGCCAGTGCTTAATATGTGCCAGGGCTGAGTGCTGACACCTCTAGGCTTGGCAGTTCAGAGCCCCGGCACCTCTGGGCTTTCTGCATCAATTATGAATGTAAAAAAATTGCTTGAGCCCTGGCACCTCTTTCATTACAACTTAAGCACTGGGCAGGGCCCCCTGCTGCACCGGGCCTGGTCTCTCATTCCATAATTGCCATTTCCAATCCACCCCCTCCCCTTCACTGCAGGGAAACATTTTTGCAACCAAGCGAACAATCCGACGGAGGGTACCACTTACCAAACAATGTGACCGCTGGGTAAACAGCCCCCTCGCCAGGGCTGGGTCAGAGTCCAGGTGGGGGTGAAGGAGTTGGCCAGGGCATTGGCCCCGGGGATTATTTGGAGACGTAGGTTGCATTCCAAAAGCAAAATCAGCTCAGCTGTCCTCTGCATGCCACCGCTGGGATCAGAGAGCTGGCTTAGCCAGGAAGTTTGTTTGAATCAAGTGGGGTTCCCCGCTGGTGTTTTCAGCTCTTCGGGAACTTTTTGCAGCTGGTATTAAAAAATACCCCAACTGGTGCAAGCTGGCTCCGCTCCACTGCCCCTTAAACCTCCTTGGTTTCCCGAAAGCTGTTGAGACATGAATGACATTTTGGAAGGAGCAATCCAGCCCAGCCGTCAAACCCCCCTTGCATTATCACAGGTGGGCTTTGCCGCATTGTGGGGTAGTTTGAGGAGAGAGGGGCATGTGCCCCAAATCCCTTGAAACGCAGAACAAAATTCCTCCAACCTGCAACGGCAAACTCCTCGCTCTGCTTTGCTAATTAGTTCCCCAGAAGCTCAACTGCAGAGTGGGTTGATTTATTTATGTATGTAGAACAGCCAGATCTGTAGGAAATGCCAAAGCCTGGGAACTTTTGTGGAGCATGAATTCATTAACTAGATTTATACACTGCTCCTAACACACAACTCACGGGAACCTGAAAGAAAACATGGGGAAAGTGTGATACAGCAAACAGTGTTTAGAAGAAGGATTGATGAAGTGACAGTTTAGGAAGGCAGTGCGTAGACTAGGGAACTGGTAGTCAGGACTCCTGGGTTCTGGTCCCAGTTCTGGGAGATGAATGGGGTCTAGTGATCAGAGCAGGGATCTGGTTGTCAGGACTCCTGGCTCCAGCTCTAGGAGAGAGTGGAGTCTAGTGGGTATAGCAGCCCTGTCAGGACTCCTGGGTTCTGTTCCCAATCCTGTCACTGACTTATGGCGTGACCTTGGGCAAGCTACTTCACTTCAGTGTCACCAATTGGCTAATGCGTTTGTTCTCCCTCTGGTGAGTGGATCCAGAATTGATCAGTTGTGTATCCTAGACCCTATAGTGCTTGTGGAGATTCGCCTCTGGCTCAGATGGCAGGGGGGCTAGGCCTTGGAAGGTGTGGGTTCCATCCCTGCTGTGCTTCTGAAGCCCCATAGCTGGGAAGTTCCCAGATGATCACAGGTTTGTTATAATTTTCATCCACCTTTGAAGTTCCCAAGTGGGAGGCACCATGGAGGGGCAAAGAGGATTTCGCAGGGTTATTTTAATAATATTTTTCAGCCAAGCAATTATCTTATACAGAAGGGAGAATGAAAACCACAGTGCCTGAAAAATAACTCTTCTCTTTAAACAGCTTCAATGGGGGAAACAATTTCCTGTGCCCACAGGAAGCACTCAGAATGGGGGGACAGCAAGGAGACATGCATAGGAAACATACAGGGCTAAGAGTGGTCATAACCCTACAATAAGTGCTGCTTAGGGGATAGAACCTGGTCTGCATGTGGGTGCATAGAACTGCCCACACAGAGCTCAGCACAGGATTAGAGCCTTCAATAGCATTTAGCCTTCTTTTATTATCCGGAGCCCTTTGAAGAGGCTTGCCATGTGACTAGCTCTAGCTACAATACTTAGGGATGGCTGAAAATTTTCCGGTGAAATTTATTTTCAGCTGAAAATCGGGTTTTTGACTCAATATAATTTTTTGTGCAAAGGGTCGGCTTGCCAGACATTTTCTGGCCGTTTCCTGTTGAAAAAACCTGAAAACCGAAATATTTTGGCCAAGAAAGCACTTGTTCCCCTTTTCTGAGCTCATTTTTCGTTATTTGAATTTCTGGTACAAAAAGATGATTTTCCCATGGAAAATGTAGATGAAAAGGAATTTTTGGTCTGTTTTCCTCAAAATTTTCCATGGCAAAACCACCCATTTTTTGAAAAGTTACATAAATACCGAATAACAACATCTTGCATTGATACAGCATCTTGCAAGAAGAGATTTCACAGCTGTTGCTCTGGTGACGCTTTTGGGGTCAGAGGAAACATAAATGAAGCAGGATGCAGTTTTTCACTGTTATTTCTCTGTGAGAACTGCCCCAATTGTCACATTTCTGTGTTCCGTGGCACCCCTGAAAACTTCACATCCGCAGCAGGACCAGAACTCTGATCCACCTGCTCCAAAACAACCCCTGAGCAAAAGGAGAATCCCCATTACCTAGGAGCAGTATGAAGCCTATGACACACAGCTAATTAGTTGGGATCCCAGCCAGTTGAAGGCAGTCATGCACAGATGCACTAGCCAGTTCATTGCACTGTTGAAAATGACAGCGGGCCAGATGCCACAGCAAAAGAAATATTACATGAGCGTACTGCAGTGTCTTCGGGGAGACTCCTGACTGGGGCTGTCGAGGGACCAAAAGAAATGTGACACCCCCCCCATACAGAGACTCCACACCAGGGTCATGCTGAGCCCAGTGCCCGCTGGGACAGGATTTGGGGAATTTAGACAGTTCTTGCTGGGCAGATGTGGCCCCTAAAGCTCAGGGTCTGGTGCCTCACTCACAACTCTCTGTGCAGCCACTCGGGCATGGCACTTGCCTGCCAAGAGATGCCAGGTAGAAAGAGATGCAGGAGGGAGGATGGTGTAGATGAGCCACAGGGTCACGTCTTGACCCCCAACCCTGGGAATCATTGGCTTAGGGGAGATCTATGGAAAGGCACAGTGGACAGGGCTCAGGTGGGGATTCGGATCCAAACTCCATCGTAGGTCAGGCTCTGGCTGCCAGAGTCTCAGGGGTGAGTGAAAGGACCCTATTGAAGGCACGGGACTCTTCTCGAGCCCCCTCCCCTTGAGACTCTTGGCATTCTGGGCAGACTTTAATTAAACCCCACAGCACCCCGTGTGGTCCCCTCCAGCTGGGGAAACCAAGCCACAGAGTCGAGCAGCGATTTGCTTAAGTTCTCACTACAAGTCAGTCACAGAAGTGGGAACAGAACCCAGGAGTCCTGTGACACTCTTTGCAACCACCAGGCCCTGCTCCCGTCCCAGAGCTGGGAACAGAACCCAGGAGTCCTGGTACAGTCCAGCTCTGTACCTTGGGCATGGTGCAGGTGTATGTAAGCTCCCCAAGTCGGGGCTTTTTCTCATCTGGCCCCCAGCAACTCCCTGTATAGGTCTCTGCCCCACCCAGTCACCTGGAAGAGGCAAGGCACAGCTGGGGCAGTGTGTGGGGGTCTAGGACCTGTAATATTCTTCCAGGCCATTGGCCCCATGTAAATCCCAGCTTGGAGCTCTGGGCCCCCCTCTAGTGTTCGGGATCAGAACTGCAGCCCCATGAGCATGGCTGGCTGAAGGAGCGAAACTCCTGTAATGGCCCCAATCCTGTGGCTAGTGCGCCCAGTGAGAGACTGGGGGTGGGGGACATGAGGAGCTCAGGATAGGGCCCAAAGCATCTAACTCACCTGTGCTACTGACTACAGGCAGAGGCTCGTTCTGCCAGGTCTCCTCCTGCTGCTCGACAGTCCCTCTATAGGGCATCGTTTGGCACTTGGAGGTTGTGAGGGAGGGGGCAGAGAGCTGGGACAAGGAGGGTGGGGTGATATTCCCAGAGATATACCAGATGTACCATGTCATGGTAATCCAGCCTCTACGACTGAAAGATAGGGGCTCCCACCTGTACTAGCCCAGCTTTGGGGGGCTTTTCTGCCCCCAATCCAGAGCCCCCAAAGCAGGACAAGGTCCATGCTGGCTGCTTAGGGGGTGGTGCTGGTGATGGCAGGGGTGGCTGGCTGTAAGTAATGTTCGCCTAACCATGGTCATTAAAGATCCAAGGCGGCTTATGGCAAGAGGCAGCGTGTTAACCTTGGAGGCCTTGCCCACACACAGATGGGCATGGGGTTCTGTTCCGCTTGGCTGCTGCATCCACCCCAGAGGGGGCTGCGTTTCGGCAGCTGGGGCAGCAGATCCTGGAAGGTGCTTTGGGATCTTTGCTGGGAGCAAGGGGTGGTCAAACAGAAGAGATTGCTCCTTAGCTATCTCCTCTCCGCATGGTGAAGGATCCTGAAGAGCCATGGAAACCACAGGCAGGACTCATGAACCCTGGGAAGTGCCTGGGAAGTGCCAGGACTATTCAGCCCTTTATATGGAGCAGAAAGGAGGCTCTATTCTCCCTTCCCCATTCATGGCCTGAGAGACGCTTTCTTCCTTGCTCTCTTTCTTCCTACAGGGGGATTTTTGGCTCAGACTCTCCTCCCGTCTCTGGAGACAGACATGACTTCCCTTCCAGACCAGCACCCTCTGGCATTGCCCTGGGGTGGGTGCGGGGAGCCAGCTCCTTGCTGCCCTGGTCATAAACCCCAGGAAATCATTCCCTAATTGGATCTGCCTCACCAAGTCAAATAGGATCCAGTCAAACACGGCCCCTGTCTGGGCTGCAAAACTGATCGAGTCGCCCTGGGGACCGGCTGTGTCCCAAGACTGTGAGATTCTGCCTGGACTGGCAGCACCAAACAGTGCCATAACTGGGCTACCGGGACCACCCACATAGGCGGAGCCAAAAAGGGCAGGAGATATGTTTGTAAAATGCAAAGGGAGCCAAGGGTGGGGTGACCGACTCTCATGCTGCAGGTTGGGGAGCTGCAGGGGTCAGGAAGGATCTCTCATTGCCTACGTGGCCAGGTGCAGGGGAAGGAGGGATGTTGGGCAGGAAAGTTGTATCTTGACAGCTGCTGGCGCCGGGCTACTGCATGTATGAACCAGTGGCCTGTTCAGATGTGGAGGAAAGTGGGCTACTAGACAGAGGGGCCAGGCGGCCTGATCCAGAGCAGGGGGCTGCTGGGTTAGATGGGCCAGGGGGTGTGATCTGGAGTGGCAAATCTGAGACTCCTTTAAGAGGGTGCACTCCAGCCTCCTACCCCGTCTTCTTAAGGAGCCTGCTGACCCAGACCCAGGCTCACGGCCTAGCTTTGGGGCTGGGGCGCTGGGCTCGGGCTGCCTTTGAAATGGTTGGCTCTCACTGCGCTGCAGCAGATCCCCCTGGGCCTGCACCTGTCCCCCTCACTCTCACTCTGTTACAGGCAGTTCCCAGGAGTGGAGCCGGAGGAGAGGGAGCCCGGCATGCTGGAGCTGGAGCCAGCGGCCCCATCCCCGGGGAAAAGTCTTCCGCTTCTGTTGATACAGGGGAAAGGGAGAGGCCCAGAGCCTGGGGCAGAAACCAGCGGGGCCTGTGAAGAGGGCACCCCCAAATCATAGCTGGGGCTGTGCAGAATGCACCCCATAGTCGTGGCTGGGGGCAGGGAGACATGCTCTGGAAATGCACCATAATGCTACATGGGGAGTTGCAGTTGGCAGGCTGGCCTTGTCCAGGACTCTCCCCAAATTGTGGCTGCTTTAAGGGTACCTAACAGTTTCAATGCCTCCCTCCCTTCCCCCCATCCTACTCTCACCCCCCCACCCCCCGCCGTAACTTGACCCTTTGCTCACAGCAGTTGTTCTTGGCACTGGGGGGACTTTTCCATGACAGCACAGAGCCGAGATCCTCTTTATTTTCTGCCTTTGAATAAACGCTGCTTTTCCGGCTGCCTGGCCCCGCTCACACAAGCTGCGTGCTCGAGTCCCCGTCTTCGACCCCCACATCGCCCATGGGGGCCCATGCCCCGCTAGGCTCCCTGATGCCCCACTGGTGCGGGGAGGGCCAGGGGAATCATCTCAGGTCATGCCAGTCTCCCCTCAAGCAACCCCAGCCCCTCCTTCCGGGGACCCGCAGTAATGAATCCCAGAACCCCCTAAGGAGCAGCCACCAGTCCAAAGCGGCAGGAACCAGGGGAATTCAGTGTCCCTGCTTTGGCAGAGCGTCCCTGGGGAGGGTGAAGTCACTGGCATAGCATTCAGGGCACAGCGCTGTCTATGCCAGGGCAGCATTGGCAGGACAGCTAGAGGTCCCAGCTCCCCCTCCCCCCCAGCCCCCATGTGTTGTCTGTGGCTTGAGTTCGGTTCCCAAACACCAGCTGCCTCCCCGAGCTCTCTGGGCTGCTGGGCTCATAAACTGGGGCAGGAAGCTCCCGAGAGCGGGAATCCTGATGTGATTCCCACCACTCCCTGTGACCGCTGCGCGTGGGAATGCTGGGATAGGAATAGCCTCTCTCCTGGCATTCTGGCCCTGGGGCTCCTGCACGGAGCAGAAGCAGTCTGCCATCGTCAGAGCACCACCAGCAGACTGGGGTCAGGGGCACTGGGAATGCCATCATACACAGGGCCATGATCTTTTGCCTGTCCCTCGGAGGATCTTAAAGCACTTCACACTCATGTGCGAGCTGAGCCAGACACCCCTGGGAGGGGCGTCAGGATCATTCCCACGTTGCAGAGGGGGAAACTGAGGCACAGAGCATGAAAGTGACTTGCAGGTCAGTGGCAGAGCTCAGAGGAGAACCCAGGAGTCTGGCCCATGTTAGCCACAAGCCCTGCATTTGGGAGGGAGTTGCCCAAAGTTCCTCATCTCAGCTCCAGTTTGAGCGCTGGGCGGCGAGCCAGTGTGACCCTGGCCTGCTGGAGAGCAGCCCCCGCCTCCAGAGCAGATCTGACTCCCAACACCTTCCTCGGGCATGAGGCTCAGGTGTGCAGAAGAAGCCAACAGCCGTAAATTCTGTCAGAGTCTCCATCAGTGTGAACTTCCCAGCACCCCTCCCTCCCAGACCCCCATCAGCCAGAGCACCTGGGACAGGCAGGCTGGCTGCTGAGCCTGGGGCTTCATCACCCGACCACTAGAGCCCCCAGATGTCTGCTCAGCTCCCCCTTCTGATGCCCTTCTGATGACCGTGGTGAGTAATGAGCCTGTTAGCGCATTTTTCAGGCATAGATCTCAAAGCGCTTTATAGTGGAAGGTCAGGATCATTTGTCCCATGTGGGGAAACTGAGACACGGAGCAGGACCAACCAAAAATGGGGTCCCCTTGAGCAAGGTGCTGTACAAGCTCAGAATAGTGGCTAAATAGCGGCAGAGCCAGGAGCAGAACCCAGGTGTCACAAATCCCACTAGGCCACACTGCTTAACCAACATAACCGCTCATTTCCTCTCGCCCTTTTTGTAGCTTCTCTCCAAACTCCCTTCTGCCAGTCTCCGGCCAGCCCCTCTTGATTGGTGTCCTGGGCCCCACATCAGACTGTACCACCAGCTGGCATCCCTGCCCCCGGGCTCTTCAGTACTATCGGTTGGGGAACCCAGCAGGCTCTTTCGAAAGCATGTTTGGAGCAACTGCTTCCCTCTGGCAGGGGAGACGCCCCGGCTCCCCCGCTGGGCTTCTTGCCAACAGCCGGAGTGCAGGCGGGTGTTGTCGCTGGCCATTCTTGGGACAACGGTCCAAGGGGCTGTAGGGCGATGCCTAGCCCCATCCCAAACTGGAGACCGCAGCAAAGATCCAGCATCTCCCCCGCCCCAGCTGAGCACCACAGACCCCACTGTGGGTCAGCAGTGGGGGGAGGAGTTCGTGGTATAATCCATTCCTGCACCCCACCCCCACTCCACCCCATCTGGTTGTTCCATGGGGAAGGCCAGTGGCCCATGGCATTGGGCGCAAGGCAGAAATGCTGCAATCCCAGAGCTGGCATCAGGCCAATGCTGATCCTCAGTGTCCCTTTAAGGGTGTATTTTGTGGGCTGTATTTTTCCCCTCTGGGGGCACTGGCTCCAGTCTGGTCCTGGGGCAGGACTGGCTGGCTTGTGGAGAGCAAAGGTGATGAGGAGCCATTTACCCCTAGGGCATTGGTTATAATGCAGCCCTCCAGCTCTAATTCAGGGGACTGTAAGGGGCTGGGCAACAGGACAGAAGCCTTTTCCCACTGGGCTCCTGGCCCTAGCCTGGCCTTGGACTGGGAGGGCAGCTGGGCCTGGGGAAAGGAGCCTTGTACCTCTAGATTGTTAGTGGCTCTTTGAACCCACCTCCCCCCTTGTGTCCTGGGTCCACAGCTGGAGGTAGCTTGAGCTGCTAGCCCCATGGTAGCTAAACCTCTGGGCCTGGAAGCAGGCAGGCGCCTGGGATCCAGGCGCTCACAGAGCTTCCCCACATGGGCCTTTGGGGAGGGATGCTCGGGGCTCTTTGCTGTGGGGTTTGCTGAGTGCTGGGGCTGACACAGAGATACCTGTGTCCAGCAGCATTCTAGACACCCGAATCAATCAGCTGCGTCATGGCCTTAACTGTGAAATGAGTTGGCAGGTCTCAGCCCAGTGTGTTGGGGCGGTACCGCCTCCTCCCCAATCCTGATCGGCAGAGAGGCCGTGGAGTTAGCAGGCCATGGAGACTAGGTCCCTTCTCCATGGGTGAAGCACTGTGATGGGATGGTTGGGGGTTGGGGGGAGTCGGCACTGCCTGGGCTGCTCCTGCTCTGGGGTAACACGGAGCCTCCTCTCCAGGCCTGTCAAACCGGTGTCCTTCACCAGCACTCAATGCTTATGATCAGTCATTGTCTGTATTATGGTAGTGCCTCAGAATGTCACCCTTGCACCGAGACCCCCACGGTGCTAGGTGCTGTATGTTATTAGGTGTATTACGGTAGTGCCTCAGTGTTCCACCCATGCACCAGGACCCCATGGTGCCAGGTGCTGTATGTTATTTATTAGGTGTATTATGGTAGCGTGTCAGAGCCGCAGCCACAGACCAGGACCCCATGGTGCTAGGCGCTGCACTTTATTTATTAGGTGTATTACGGTAGCACCTCAGCGCCCCACCCATGCACCGGGACCCCATGGCACTAGGCACTGTACGAACACAGAACAAAGAGACAGAACAAAGAGCCACAAACAGCTTCCAATCTAAGTGTAAGATGAGAGGCAATTGGTGCAGAGAGACCCACAGACAGTGCAGCCCAACATCCATTCTCCTGTTCCTGGCAGGACTCCCCCTTTTCTGATCTCTTGCAGCCAGATTTGGGATGGAGAGGGGAACACGACCCCGCCCTCGTCCACTCATGGGTCTCGTCTCCCCCAGGCCTGACCTGCCACAGCAAGAGTGTGGGAGAGATACCAGGAATCTCTCAACCCTGCTGCAGGAGAAGCCGCTCCCTGGAGACCTGCCTAGGTTTTGTCTGAGGCCCAGAGCATCCGGGGACAGGACACTTGGGCTGTCCTGAGCTGCCAGGTGGCCAGAGCTAGGTTCTCTTCTACGTTGGTTGCTCTGAAGTCCTGGCTGAGGACCTGGGGGGGCAGGGAGGAGGCTCTGTCTGCACTGAGCTCATTCCCACTTGCCACCCAGCGCCTTCTGCCAGGGGGACACTCTGACCCAGTTCTGGATCTGAGCATCGCCAAAGATCAGACTTTGGCTCCACCAGCAGTGGGGATGGGCCCAGTGGGCATCCAAACTTCTCCAAAGGTCAGGGGTGAGGGGCCCCCTCTCCTGGGCTCCCAACATACAGACTGGCACCCCCTCGCCCACCAGCGGGTGACCACAGCCCAGACAGTCCTGGGCTCCCATGCCTGCCCGTGACCTTCGTGCCGCGTGGCTGCCGTGGGTTGGGATGCCCCTCCTCCCTGCGTCTCTCTCCTCCCCGTGGGTCTGTGTGGCATCTGGGGTCCCCTGCCCACTGAGGTAACGCAACCCCTCTTTCTTCCCCACCCCTCCCCTGGCAGGTTGGGAGGGAGTATTCGCCGGCGGCAACCACCTCCGAGAATGGTGGTGGCAAGAAGAAGCAGAAGGAGAAGGAGTTGGATGAGCTGAAGAAGGAGGTGAACCTGGTAAGGATCCGCTCCATCCCATGAGCACTGCTTGGGGGCTGAGCTGTGTTCCCCACCAAGGCAGGTCACTCCCCCACGCTTATGTGGCTGTGAGGCTGCTTCTCCCCCATCCTTGCTAGATCTCGCTGATCACCCCTCTGATCAGCACCTAGCATCAGACACCAAGGCAGTAGGAGACAGAAACAGTGGGTGGAAGGATGGATGGATGGATAGTGCAGATGGCTGGCTGCTGGATAGATGGATGGTGCAGGTAGATGGATGGATGGATGGATGGATGGATGGATGGTGCACGTGGGTGAGTGGATGGATGGGTGGATAGATTCTACAAATAAATAAGAAGCAAGAGGAAGACCAAGGACAGGGTAGGCCTGATACTAAATGAGGGTGGAAAAACAATAACAGAAAATGTGGAAATGGCAGAAGTGTTTAATGACTTTTTTGTTTCAGTTTTCACTGAGGTTAATGAAAAGGCTAGTAGTGATTGGACTTTTAACATAGTGAATGCCAGTGAAAATGAGGTAGCATCAGAGGCTAAAATAGGAAAAGAACAAGTTAAAAATTATTTAGACAAGTTAGATGTCTTCAAGTCACCAGGGCCTGATGAAATCCATCCTAGAATACTCAAAGAGCTGACTGAGGAGATATCGGAGCCATTAACGATTAGCTTTGAAAAGTCATGGAAGACGGGAGAGATTCTAGAGGACTGGGAAAGGGCAAATCTAGTGTCCATCTATAAAAGGGGGAATAAGGACAACCCGGGGAATCACAGACCAGTCAGTTTAACTTCAGTACCTGGAAAGATAATGGAACAAATAATTAAGCAATCAATTTGCAAACACCTAGAAAATAATAAGGTAAGATAAGATAATAAGGTAAATAAGACAATTTGCAAAATGGGAAATGACTGCCTAGGAAGGAGTAATGCAGAAAGGGATCTGGGGGTCATAGTAGATCACAAGCTAAATATGAGTCAACAGTGCAACACAGGTGCAAAAAAAGCAAACATCATTCTGGGCTGTATAGGAGTGTTGTAAACCAAACCCGAGAAGTAATTCTTCCACTCTGCTCCATGCTGATTGGGCCTCAACTGGAATATTGTGTCCATTTCTGGGTGCTACATTTCAGGAAAGATGTGGACAAAGTCCAGAGAAGAGCAAAAAAAATGATTAAAGGTCTAGAAAACATGACCTAGGAGGGAAGATTGAAAAAATTGGGTTTGTTGAGTCTGGAAAAGAGAAGACTGAGAGGGGACATGAGAAGAGTTTTCAAGTATGTAAAAGGTTGTTACAAGGAGGAGGGAGAAAAATTGTTTTTCTTAAGCTCTGAGGACAGAACAAGAAGTAATGAGCTTAAATTGCAACAAGGAAGGTTGAGGTTGGACATTAGGAAAAACTTCCTAACTGTCAGAGTGGTTAAGCACAGGAATAAACTGCCCAGGCAGGTTGTGGAATCTCCATCATTGGAGATTTTTAAGAGCAGGTTAGACAAACACCTGTCAGGGATGGTCTAGATAATACTTAGTCCTGCCAGGAGGGCAGGGCACTGGACTGGGTGACCTCTCGAGGTCCCTTCCAGTCCTATGATTCTATTCTATGATTCTACGGATGGTGCAGATGGCTGGCTGGATAGATGGACGGATGGTGCAGGAGGGTGGGTGGATGAAGGGTGGGTACCATAGATGGACAGTGTCTCTTACACTCCAAATCTGCTTTCCCTGTATACTGTGGGTGGCTGGGGTCTCTCTGCCCCGGTGGCTCCGGGAGCCAGCCTCACCCCAGGAAGTCATGGACAGCAGGCCAGGTGAGCCCTTTGGATCTGGTTCTGTTCCCAGGACATTCAGCTCTCTTGCTAGTCTCACTGTGACCTTCCCCCACCTCTCCCCTGGCAGGATGATCACAAGCTGTCTCTGGATGAACTGGGCAGGAAATACCAGGTGGATCTGTCCAGGGTAAGTCAGGACATGTCAGTGTCTGTGGGTTGGTGCCCCTCCCTCACATTGCCCTCTCCCCCACCACTCTCCCTCCCCATCACCCTCCACTCCCCTCTTGCCTCCTCCCCTCTCATCCCACCTCCCCTCTCCCTCCACCTCTCGCTCTCCCTCCTCCCCATCACTCCTTGCTCCCTGCCTTCCAGTTTCCAGGCTGCGCTGCCATCCTGCCCTACACCACTGCCTGATGACAATCGCTGCAGCATCAGCCATCGCAGGTACCCTCCTGCTTCCCCCTCTCCCCCCCACCCCGCCATCTGACCTCAACCCCCTGGCAGATCTTGGAGAATTTGCCCTCACCCCTCCCTTAGGGTGGGGTCAGCCTGGTCTGGGCCCTGATTCCCAGGCTCCTGGGGTGCAGGTTCCGGGCAGTGTCCGGGCCACTCCATTCACCTGGTGCTCAGATCTACAGGGAAGGGTCCCCCCAGAAGCCCCACTGGGGGAGGGATTCCCCACCCAGAAGCCCCAGCAGACCCCTGGGGAAGATGAAGCCCCTTTCCCTGCAGTGTGAGTGGTTTGGCAGGGTGGGGGAGGGGCTTTTCTCTGGGACCCCTCCCCCTGCCCCCCAGCCTGGCTGTACCGGGCAGTGCAGGATTCAGGAGAACTGGCCCCACAGGGCTCTGTGATGCAGGGGAGGGAGCCTTGGGTAGCGGCTCCGCTCCCTTTGCCAGCTGCTGAGTGCACTGGGTCCGGTGGGGAGGGGCCAACAGTGTGAAATGCCAGGGATATGGGGGCTCCTCCGGCCTTTGGGTGCTTTGAACCCTGGTAGTACGTAACTGGCTCTTTCTCTCTGTCCCTTCCTCCTTCCTCCCCGTTTTGTCGTTCCTCTGGGTTCTGTGTCACTCCTTTGCTCCCCTGCCATCCCTCCGAACCCCCTCTTCCCGGGCAGGGTCTGACGAACACCCGCGCAGCCGAGATCCTGGCACAGGATGGCCCCAATGCCCTCACGCCCCCCCCGACCACCCCCGAGTGGGTCAAGTTCTGCCGGCAGCTCTTCGGGGGCTTCTCTATCCTGCTGTGGATCGGCGCCATCCTCTGCTTCCTGGCCTACAGCATCCAGGCCGTGATGGAGGATGAGCCAGCCAACGACAACGTGAGCCACATGACCCGGGGCAGATCAGACAGGGGCGGGGTGAACCAAGTCATTCTGGCCTGCGTCCCAGGGCTGGGTTCAGCTGGATTCTCCACCCCACACCTGGAGTTTCTGGGGGTTGAACAAACCTCTAAATGGAACCACACTGAAACTCCCCTGCTTCTGTCCTTCCCCTAACGCTGCGGTGGTGGTGGTGGGGATTCAGGGGGAACCCTCTGTCTGGCCTGAACTTGATGGGGGGCTTGGTCTTACCTAAGGGGTGTGACCAGGTTTTGCATGGCAGGGCCATAGAGTCTCATCCCAGCCTCCCAGAGATTTCTGAGAACTTGGCCTGGGCGCAGGCTCCATGGGTCTCATCCGTTCGGTCAGCTCTGGGCTTTGATTCACCAAACTCAACCCAGACCAAGTGAGCAGCATCTCCTGGCCAAGGCAGGGAGAGCCGGGGTGAACTGGTCCCACCTGGACACTCCCAGCATTGGGGGACGGGTGAGGAACGGTTCACTGTCCCCCGGCATTGAAAGCAGGCTCCAAAACGACTCAGCCCTGTTTCCTAAATAAGAGCTTAGTAACACAGGCGGCAGCTCTGCCTCGGCAGCCGTCCCACCCGCACGGGAGACCTGCAGGTGCTGCAGTGAGCGAGGAGGGGGCTCCGGAGGGGGTGCTCTCCCTTCGCTCTCAGGGCTGGCCCCACCGCTCCAGTGCAGTGCTAGGGGGCGCTGTGCTGCAGGGAATGGTGAGTCGGGGGCGCTCTCCCTGTGGAGCCAGTACTGAGCATTGTGGCCAGGGCCTCGCCTTTGGGATGAGACACCAGCCCAAGTCCCAGCTACTTGCGTTCATTAAGGAACCGACTTTTCATCTCAGTGGGGGTGTTAGCCCGGCCAAACTCCATCTCCAGGAATTACCTACTTCCCCTTACAGGGTCAGATATTTGTCACTTCCTGTCCTAAACTGCTGGGCAGCATCGCTGTGCGTCTGTTAAGCAGCTGCCGTGTCCCACCCCAGGGGCGGCTGCATTGCGGCAGTGGGTGAAGGAATCCCCTATGTCTGAATAGTCTCCTTCTCTCCCCAGCTGTACCTAGGCATGGTGCTAGCTGCTGTGGTCATAGTCACTGGCTGCTTCTCCTACTACCAGGAGGCCAAGAGCTCCAAGATTATGGATTCCTTCAAAAACATGGTACCACAGGTAGGAGCCCCCCTCTCCCATCCTCTGCACCCTGCTGGCACCACATGGCATGGAAAGGGAGGAGACTGACCACCTGAATAAAGGCAACTCAGGCTGGAAGGGTCATGGTCAAGCTACAAAACATTGATTGCAACAAACCCACAGCTACCTAGGAGTGCCCACTTCATGGGGGATAGAACCTGGGTCTTCCTGCCCCTAAGGCCCAGCCTCCTGAGCTAGAGGAGGATCCTCACTGACTGCTAGCAATATAGGACCTATGACACACAGCCAAGCAGTTCTGATTCCATCCTGTAGAGGGAAGAATTTTCCCCTCTTAGCCTCCCTTTTGATCCTAAATCTCTTTGGCAGGAGAGACAGACCCAAGCAGCACAAGTGGAATCTGGATTGGGGACACCTGTAAAGGCTTGGGGCAGGGTCTGGGGTTTTGGTCCATTTGGGAAACATGGGTTCAAGTCCAGTTTCACGATGTTAAGATCTCGGCCGGTCCCCTGCAGCGGGTAACCCAGCCAGTGTGGTTCCCTGGCTCCCTCTAGTGGTGGCCGGGCCACAAATAGGAGTTGATGAGCCCGCAACAGCCATGGGGAAATGGCCTTTTAGCTCAGTAGCAGCAGATGTCTTTAGACCCAGAGTTCCCAGATTCCAGGGGTGTTGCAAGAGCTGTTGTTGCAGAAATATCCCAGGCCATCGCTGAGTGATGGGAGAGGAGAATACAGAGCTGGAGGCTCTCCAGGGGCCCCTGAGCCCGTCTGGGGGATCCACCTCCTCCCTGAGCTGGCAGCGCAGAACGGGGCCATTTCTGAGTCTGGACGCAACCGTGCTCAGCTTTTGATTTTGTCCCAACCGCTCAGGCCTCCGTGCTTCCTCCTTCCAGCCAGTCTCTGAAACGCTGCATTGATGGGCTGGGATCCCCCTCTCCCGCTGGCAGAGTCACCCCACTGAAGTGGAGAGAGATCAGAATCAGGCCGGTGCCATGCCTTGCCTGGCCGGCAGCAGGAGAGCCCGCAAGGCAGGCGTTCCCAGCCCGGAGAGAGAAGATCCTAATGGAGCTGATTGCTGAGCACTAGGGGTGGTGGGGACAGAGGAGCAGCTGGAGTGGTGGGTGGGCAGCACTTCCCTCTGCTGGCTGGAAGAGGGGGCGCAGCTGTGACCCCCCGACACACACTGTGAGACCAGAACTCCACTGGGAGTTTCAGCGGAGCCCAGCAGCAGGCCAAGCCCTGGGTAAGGGTGGGGGTGGGCTCAGGACCACATGCACTTGCAGCTTTGCTCACAGCTTCTGCTGGCAGGGCCGTTCTGCAGGGCTCTCCCACAAGGGGCTGGGACCCATCAGGTCAGATGGGGGTCAGCGGTGCGCAGCAGGCTGGTGCGTTACAGGGGGTTCCAGGGGTGCGGGAGCCGGGTGCACCTTTTGCCTTTACCTCCTCTTGCCTTTACCTCTCCTTCTGGCTATGTTGGGCAGCAAGCCCTGGTGATCCGGGAGGGCGAGAAGATCCAGATCAACGCTGAGAACGTGGTGGTGGGAGACCTGGTGGAGGTGAAGGGGGGAGACCGGGTCCCTGCCGATCTGCGCATCATCTCCTCCCATGGCTGCAAGGTGAGGATGGCGGAAATGTGCCCCGGGCTGCTGTGGGGGCTTCATAGGCTAGAGGAGAGGGAGGCATGGCGGCTATAGGGCAGCCAGTACTGCTTTATTTAGACTTGTGGACTGACAGGCCAGCTGGACAGATGGACCCTGCTTTGTCGATCTTACATGAAAAGGCTAAAGAGGCCTTGCTGCTCTCGTGGCTCTATGAGATCTACCCACGGGGCCATAAAGGGTGATATTGGTGTCTGCCTTCTTGGAGGGGCCGCTGCGGCACACCCCACGGGCAGCAGGCTATGTCAGGACAGCCTGGGGGAGGTTGCAGGGTCTCGGCCCGGCCCAACCTGCAGGTCCCATGGGAATCCAGGGCTCCCCTGCAGGGATGGGGTGAAAATGGAGGCCGTGCTGTCCCTGTATGCCCGGCTGCAGCATGGCCAGCCCCTTGAGGGAGCAGCACTTCCAGCCCAACCCTTGGCACCCTCGGAAACCCCCCAGCCTGCCCTGATAAGGGCCCTAATGCCTCCCCTGCCCCAGGATGATAAGCACCCCGAATCCAACCCTCCCCATACCAGCTGCGGAACCCCTCCCCCCTTCCATCCCCAAGCTCGAGCGTCCACATTCTCCCCCGCCCCCCTCCAGCAGCGCAGCTGCCAGGCGCCCGCAGTGAGCTGCGTGGGATGAGGGAACCTGCCAGCAGCCCATGGTCTCTGCAGAGGGCCCCGTGGGAACTGGTGCTGAGGATGGGGGGCACTCGAGAGGTGGGACATGGGATCCTCAAGAGTAGGGGGGGGGTGTCCAACTGTCTATTCGGGCAGAATCAGGGCTTATAGGCTGATGCCGGTGACGGGGCAGGGGACTGATAATGACTGGGGCAGATTGCCCCCGTGCTGTCTGTCTGTTCTTCCCATCTCTGTCTCTTTTGGGCCCCGAGGCCCCTGACCGGCCTCCCGTTGCCTCGGCAGGTAGATAACTCCTCCCTGACGGGCGAGTCGGAGCCACAGACCCGCTCCCCCGAGTTCACCCACGAGAACCCCCTGGAGACCCGCAACATCTGCTTCTTCTCGACCAACTGTGTGGAAGGTGAAGGGGGGAAGGGACCACCTGGTCCGCTCAATTTAGGGCCTGGCCCTGGATCTGCAGGTCTGCCCCACGTGCCCCCCGGCACTGAGCCTGGAGCGGTTATGGAGCCCTGAAATCAGTGTGCTTTGGGGAGGGGTGGTGATGAGGAATCGGCGGGGCGGGGGGGACTGAGCAAAAGGCAGTTGAAATGGCCAGACTGGGGGGAAATAAAAGGGGTTATTACCCCCAGGGCAGCCTAACCCCAAAATTGCAGAGGCAGTGCCCGGGAGGGTGCCCGGGCAGACGACTGGGCCGTGATGCCAGGAAGGTCTGGCCATGACACACAGACCGCTGTGCTGAGAGATGGGCCACAGGGAATGCTGTGCTGAACAGAGAGCCCTGGAGGCTGGGGGGCCTGTTGCTCAGAGAAGGGCCTAACCCTAGAGACAAGCCAGGCCTCAACCCCTGCCAGGCCCATCACCCACCCAATGGATGGCACGCACTCGCCCACTAAGAGTGAGGGGCTTCGTCCAGTCCTGATGCTGAAAACAAGGGGCCAGCCTGGTGGGATGGGCTGAGACCCCCACAAGCTCATTGCACAGAATACCCACCAGGCAGGGTTCAAGTGGATCCCTGGAGGTACAAAGGCTCGTGGTCCAGGGCTGAGAGGATACCCAGGGCCCAATCAAGTGGTGCATGGGGGAGTTGCATCAATGTTGGGGTCCCTCAATCCTCAGTCCCTCCTGAGCCCCCTCCCAGCCCCGAACCCCTCACCCCAGTTCCAGTCTTCCCCATAGAAGTACTTGAAATACCTGTCCCCCCTCCCCCACCACTGCACTAGGCACTGCCCGGGGCATCGTCATATCGACCGGGGACCGCACAGTGATGGGCCGCATTGCCTCGCTGGCTTCGGGGCTGGAGGTGGGCCGCACCCCCATCGCCATGGAGATCGAGCACTTCATCCAGCTCATCACTGGGGTGGCCGTCTTCCTGGGCCTCTCCTTCTTCATCCTCTCCCTCATCCTCGGCTACACCTGGCTGGAGGCCGTCATCTTCCTCATCGGCATCATCGTCGCCAACGTCCCGGAGGGGCTCCTGGCAACCGTCACGGTAACAGGTTCCGTTCCTGCACTGCCCCAGGGCGGGGCTGGGTGTCTGGCCAGGCCCCTCGGGCACAGCCAGCGCAGGGCGATCTGACCACACTGGCAGTTCCGGGTGCAAATCCTGCCCCCGCCTCGCCTGCTCTGACCCCCTCTCCCCTGGCCCACAGGTGTGTCTGACCCTCACCGCCAAGCGCATGGCGCGCAAGAACTGCCTGGTGAAGAACCTGGAGGCGGTGGAGACGCTGGGCTCCACCTCCACCATCTGCTCCGACAAGACGGGCACCCTCACCCAGAACCGCATGACGGTCGCCCACATGTGGTTCGACAACCAGATCCACGAGGCTGACACCACCGAGGACCAGTCTGGTGAGAGACCATCGCTGCTACCTGCCACCTGCTCCCCCTGCCCCCTCTACCTGTGCCCCCTGCCATCTGTGCCATCACCACTCCACCACCTCCTTCCCCTTCACCAGTGCCATCACCACCCTGGCATCCCTGCCCACACCCCCACCACTCATGCTCCTCCCACACCATTGTGTCCTTCTGCCTGCCACTACCACCACTGCCCGCACCCCTGGGACTGCCACCACCGCCCACACCCCGCCCGCACCCCTGCCACTATCACCACCACAGCCCGCACCCCTAGGACTGCCACCTCCGCCCACACCCCGCCCGCACCCCTGCCCCTATCACCACCACTGCCTGCACCCCTGCCACTACCACCACCACTGCCCGCACCCCTGGGACTGCCACCTCCGCCCACACCCCACCCGCACCCCTGCCCCTATCACCACCACTGCCCACACCCCTGGGATTGCCACCTCCGCCCACACCCCGCCCGCACCCCTGCCCCTATCACCACCACTGCCCGCACCCCTGGGACTGCCACCACCGCCCACACCCCTGCCCCTATCACCACCACTGCCCGCACCCCTGGGACTGCCACCACTGCCCACACCCCGCCCGCACCCCTGCCCCTATCACCACCACTGCCCGCACCCCTGGGACTGCCACCACCGCCCACACCCCGCCCGCACCCCTGCCCCTATCACCACCACTGCCCGCACCCCTGGGACTGCCACCTCCGCCCACACCCCGCCCGCACTCCTGCCCCTATCACCACCACTGCCCGCACCCCTGGGACTGCCACCTCCGCCCACACCCCGCCCGCACCCCTGCCCCTATCACCACCGCTGCCCGCACCCCTGGGACTGCCACCACCGCCCACGCCCCGCCCGCACCCCTGCCACTATCACCACCACCGCCCACACCCCGCCCGCACCCCTGTCACTATCACCACCACTGCCCGCACCCCTGGGACTGCCACCTCCGCCCACATCCCGCCCGCACCCCTGCCCCTATCACCACTACTGCCCGCACCCCTGGGACTGCCACCTCCGCCCACACCCCGCCCGCACCCCTGCCCCTATCACCACCACTGCCCGCACCCCTGGGACTGCCACCTCCGCCCACACCCCGCCCGCACCCCTGCCGCTATCACCACCACTGCCCGCACCCCTGGGACTGCCACCTCCGCCCACACCCCGCCCGCACCCCTGCCCCTATCACCACCACTGCCCGCACCCCTGGGACTGCCACCTCCGCCCACACCCCGCCCGCACCCCTGCCCCTATCACCACCACTGCCCGCACCCCTGGGACTGCCACCTCCGCCCACACCCCGCCCGCACCCCTGCCATTATCACCGCCACCTAAGTCTAAGATGACGCTAGCACTTTGCTGGTAAAACTTTTGCCAGTCGGGGTGTGAAAAAAAACACACCACTGGCCGACGTAAGTTTCACTGACAAAAGCACCAGTGTGGACAGCCATAGCTCCTGCTGCTCGTTGGGGTGCTTTAATTATGCCGGCAGGGGAGCTCTCTCACATTGGCCCAGAGCGGCTACATGGGAGATCTTACAGTGGTGCAGCTGTAAGGTGTGAAGTGTAGACATAGCCTTAGCCTGCCGTGAGAGCAAACTGTCTGTCTCCACACACTGGGTAACAATACAGCATAGAGGGGAAACTGAGGCACAAACAGGACTCATACAAATATTACAAAATATTCCCACTTCGTCACACTCCCCCACTGCGTGTGCTGACCCCCCATCCCTACCCATGCCCCATGCCAACTCCACCTATCCTCTCACACAACGCCCCCATTGTGTGACCTTACCCCCTTCATCTCTTCCCATGCCCCCCACTACCAACACTGCCTGCACCCCCCATCTCCACCCATGCTTTCACCCCCCACCACTGTCCCCTCACCTGTGCCCTCGCCCCCTGTCATCACCACCCACGTGTCATGGCTGTCTGTACCCTACACCCATGCCCCCTGGGCCTCCTGCCACCCCATCCGTGCCCCCTGCCACCACCTCCACTCTGGCTACCAGCACCCCTAACTCATCATCTTGCGCATCCCCCTGCTCCAGCCGTCCTTGCCTCCCCCGACCTGCATCTGTCTAACCCCTGGTGCTGCTTCAGAGCAGGGCTGAGGTGGGGGTACAGGGGGGAACCTGTGGCACTGCAGGGTCAGCTGTGCTGAGCCCCAGAGTGTGCCCCGGGCAGTGCCTGCTGGGTGGATGTGACAAGCCCTCACACACAGCACCTGTGTTCCATGTTCCTCTCCCGAATTTCTGGCTCTTCTTTCCCTTGTTTGCCTCTGTCTGGGTTCGATCCCATGGGACCTGACTTCTGGCAGCTCTGGTTTGGAGACCTGGGCACCTCCCAGGAGCAGGCTCTGCTGGATTAGAGACTGTAGGAAAGATCCTGGCTACTCCATCCCGGCCTCTCCTGGCAGGGGATGGTGTAGGGGGTGGGGCAGGAGCACTGGCTGTGGGGGGAGTTCCTGACTACTCCAGCCTTGGCCAGCAGGGGGCACTGTACATGACAATGCTGCAACCAGGCAGTGGGGCTCAGCTCGCAGCTCCAGTCCTATGGTCGGGAGTCAGGGTGGGGTCATGTGGCTGATTGGTGTGTCTCCTTCCAGGTGCGACCTTCGATAAGCGCTCGCCCACCTGGGCGGCCCTGGCCCGCATCGCTGGCCTGTGCAATCGAGCCGTCTTCAAGCCAGGCCAAGAGAACGTCTCCATCTCCAAGGCAAGCTGGATTCCCGGACCCCACCCCTCACTCCTGGGCTCCCTGCACGGCTCCCACAAGTGAGATGGGTCCCAGCGCTGAGCACACCAGAATTCCCAGGGGATATGGGCTCTGAAGGTCTCCCCCTGTCCCCCCATGTCCTTCACGCTGCTCTGATCCCTGCCTGGGGCACCACGTGAGCACAAGGAGGGGGCCGTGAGGAGCTGCACTGAGATGGGATCTTGGCATCCCAAAGCCACAGCCGTCTGGCCACAGCCAGATGGGCTCAGAATGCCCAGGGGGCCTGGACAGCCCCCAGCCTCTGCCACGCTGCCAGAGCTCTGTCCCGCCCGGACCCCTGGCCTGGGAGCTGGCCTCAGAGCACGCAGGGCCAGCCTGGGGAGAGAGCAGCCCATGGGAGTGTGCTTTCCTAGGGCCGGATCCCAGAGCCAGGGGCTGTTCAGTCTGACCCATAGCACGTGGCTGGGTTGTTCCCTGCCTCCGCAGAATTGTCAGCCTCAGAGCAATGCCCAGCAAGCCCCAAAGCCCGTTCGCCAGCCGCGCCAGATCAGACTAATACCCACCGAACCCCACGGCCCATCCACCAGCTGTGCCAGATCAGAGCAATGCCCTGTTAGCCCCATAGCCCATCCACCTGTTGTGCCAGACCAGAGCACGCACACCTCCCCTCCCATTGGCCAGGGACCCACTATCCCAGCCACGCCTCCCCCACCCCACATTGACTGTGGCCCCACCTTGCCTCCTCACCCATTGGCCATAGCCTTCCCCCACTTCCACATCCATTGGCCTCTGCCATGCCTCCTCTTCCATTGGTCATGGCCTCACCCTGCCTCCCCTCCTACTTGCTGTGACCCCAGCCACACCTTCCCTCCTGTTGGCCAGGGCTCCACTACCCAACCCCATCCATTGGCCATGGTCATGACTGCCCTCCCATTGGCCATGACCCCAGACGCACCTCTCATCCCTTCACCCCACCAGTCTGCCCTTGCCTTGCACTGATGGCCCCTCTCCCCTCGGCAGCGGGACACAGCGGGTGACGCCTCCGAGTCGGCCCTGCTCAAGTGCATCCAGCTCTCCTGCGGCTCCGTCAAGAAGATGCGGGACAAGAACCCCAAAGTGGCAGAGATTCCCTTCAACTCCACCAACAAGTACCAGGTGGGCTGGGGCATGGGTCCGGGGCTCAGAGGGGCACAAGCTGCGTTGATGTGGGCACAGATCAGGAACACAGCATCCTCAGCCCACAGCTGCACAGTGGGGCGCTGGCCACTCGGCTCCCAGCCCCACAGCATCCTCAGCCCCCAGCTGCGCAGTGGGGTGCTGGCCACTCGGCTCCTGGCCCCACAGCATCTTCAGCCCCCAGCTGCGCAGTGGGGTGCTGGCCACTCGGCTCCCGGTCCCACAGCATCCTCAGCCCCCAGCTGTGCAGTGGGGCGCTGGCCACTCGGCTCCCAGCCCCCCAGTCCCTCAGCATCCCCAGTCCCCAGCTGAGCCGGCTGAGCTTGGCTGTTGCCAACATTCGTTCAGACGATTCAATCCCCATGGATAATAGTTGGGCATAGACAAGAGGCTGCACTCTGGCCAGAGACCAGCTCCCAGCCACAGCCTGCTGAGCCCCCAGACACAGGGCCAGGAGGAGCTGGAGGGAGGAAGGGAGCCCCAGGCCTGCTCAGGCTGTGTGTGCAGGGAGAGCAGCCCGGGGCAGAGGCGGGGGGAGGAGTGACACTGGGATGGGATGCAGAGGAGAGCAGGTGAGTTGGAGGCAAAAGGATGGGAGGACCTAGAGAGACAGAAGAAAAGGTCCTGGGGTGGCCATGCGGGGAGTGGCAGGGGACTCGGCCCCTTGCGGGGTGCAGCGCTGGAGGGAGGCAAGCCCCGTCCTCCCAGCGTGGCTCCCCCTAGCCGGCTCCCCCTTGTGTTCCAGCTCTCCATCCACGAGCGTGAGGACAACCCCGAGGGCTACTTGCTGGTGATGAAGGGCGCACCGGAGCGCATCCTGGACCGCTGCTCCACCATCCTGGCGCAGGGCCAGGAACTGCCCCTGGACGAGGAGATGAGAGACGCCTTCCAGAATGCCTACCTCGAGCTGGGCGGGCTGGGGGAGCGAGTGCTGGGTGAGGGCACCCGGGCACTGTGGGGGGGGAGGGCTGGGGGGGTACACAGGGGGAGATTGTGAAAGAGTGAACACCATGCGTGCGTGCGTGTGTGTGTGTGCAGGGGGTATTGGGAGTAACAACAGGGCAGGGATGATTGTGCACGGGGTTGGCGGGGGTGTCTGGCTGTGGCTCACGGTAGCGCTCTCGGCTCTCCCAGGCTTCTGCCACCTCCACCTACCCCAAGACAAGTTTCCCCGGGGGTTCAAATTTGACGCAGATGAGATCAACTTCCCCACCACTGGCCTGTGCTTCGTGGGGCTCATGTCCATGATCGACCCGCCCCGGGCGGCTGTGCCTGACGCTGTGGGCAAGTGCCGGAGCGCAGGGATTAAGGTAAGGCCCTTAGGCAGAGATCTCATTGCCAGGTCAGGCGAGCCCATACTCCAGGCTGAGGGCAGAGCAGCCCACGCAGGTGGGGCCATGCGGACAGCCAGCTTGGCTTGCTGCCATGCTGGATTCAAAGCCAGCGAGCCTGTGCGAAACCCAGCAGGCATGATGCCTTGGCCCAGACACTGCATTGTCAGAAGCAGAACCCACTGGCTCCTACTTTAACCACTAGACCACACTCCCCGCTGCATCTATCATAGAATCATAGAATATAAGGGTTGGAAGGGACCCCAGAAGGTCATCTAGTCCAACCCCCTGCTCGAAGCAGGACCAATTCCCAGTTAAATCATCCCAGCCAGGGCTTTGTCAAGCCTGACCTTAAAAACCTCTAAGGAAGGAGATTCTACCACCTCCCTAGGTAATGCATTCCAGTGTTTCACCACCCTCTTAGTGAAAAAGTTTTTCCTAATATCCAATCTAAACCTCCCCCACTGCAGCTTGAAACCATTACTCCTCGTTCTGTCATCTGCTACCATTGAGAACAGTCTAGAGCCATCCTCTTTGGAACCCCCTTTCAGGTAGTTGAAAGCAGCTATCAAATCCCCCCTCATTCTTCTCTTCTGCAGGCTAAACAATCCCAGCTCCCTCAGCCTCTCCTCATAAGTCATGTGTTCCAAACCACTAATCATTTTTGTTGCCCTTCGCTGGACTCTCTCCAATTTATCCACATCCTTCTTGAAGTGTGGGGCCCAAAACTGGACACAGTACTCCAGATGAGGCCTCACTAATGTCGAATAGAGGGGAACGATCACGTCCCTCGATCTGCTCGCTATGCCCCTACTTATACATCCCAAAATGCCATTGGCCTTCTTGGCAACAAGGGCACACTGCTGACTCATATCCAGCTTCTCATCCACTGTCACCAATAGGTCCTTTTCCGCAGAACTGCTGCCTAGCCATTCGGTCCCTAGTCTGTAGCTGTGCATTGGGTTCTTCCGTCCTAAGTGCAGGACCCTGCACTTATCCTTATTGAACCTCATCAGATTTCTTTTGGCCCAATCCTCCAATTTGTCTAGGTCCTTCTGTATCCTATCCCTCCCCTCCAGCGTATCTACCACTCCTCCCAGTTTAGTATCATCCGCAAATTTGCTGAGAGTGCAATCCACACCATCCTCCAGATCATTTATGAAGATATTGAACAAAACCGGCCCCAGGACCGACCCTTGGGGCACTCCACTTGATACCGGCTGCCAACTAGACATGGAGCCATTGATCACTACCCGTTGAGCCTGACAATCTAGCCAGCTTTCTACCCACCTTGTAGTGCATTCATCCAGCCCATACTTCCTTAACTTGCTGACAAGAATACTGTGGGAGACCGTGTCAAAAGCTTTGCTAAAGTCAAGAAACAATACATCCACTGCTTTCCCTTCATCCACAGAACCAGTAATCTCATCATAGAAGGCAATTAGATTAGTCAGGCATGACCTTCCCTTGGTGAATCCATGCTGGCTGTTCCTGATCACTTTCCTCTCATGCAAGTGCTTCAGGATTGATTCTTTGAGTACCTGCTCCATGATTTTTCCAGGGACTGAAGTGAGGCTGACTGGCCTGTAGTTCCCAGGATCCTCCTTCTTCCCTTTTTTAAAGATTGGCACCCTGACTCCCTGACTCCCAGCCATCCTGCTCTAACCACTCCTCCCAGTATTGGCTCCCAGACCACTACTTAAACCACTAGACCCCACTCCCCGCTGTGTTTAGGAGTCCTGTTTCCAGCTACCATCCCCAGTCTAAAAACTCGACCTTGCTCCCCTCCTAGAGCTGGGAATAGAACCCAGGAGTCCTGGCTCCCAGCTGCCCTGCTCTTTCCACTAGTCCCTACTCCTCCCAGAGCTGGGAACTGAACCCAGGAATCCTGGCTCCCAACTCCATTGCCATGGCACTGGGCCCTGCACATCAGTGTCCATGTCTTGACTGCTGCGTGGCTCCACCCCCAGGTGATCATGGTGACCGGTGACCACCCCATCACCGCCAAGGCCATCGCCAAGGGTGTGGGCATCATCTCCGAGGGCAACGAGACGGTGGAGGACATTGCAGCCCGGCTCAACATCCCCGTTGGCCAAGTCAACCCTAGGTAGGCTGGCCCTGGCTCCCAGGGTCCCCCGTCCAGGCTGTGGGGAACTGGCCAGCCCTGATGCTGTCTCTCCCTACAGGGAAGCCAAGGCCTGTGTGGTGCACGGCTCTGACCTCAAGGACATGACTGGGGAGCAGCTGGATGAGATCCTCAAGAACCACACGGAGATTGTCTTTGCCCGCACCTCCCCCCAGCAGAAGCTCATCATCGTGGAGGGCTGCCAGAGACAGGTGAGAGCCTGTGCCCGATCCCTGAGCACTCAGCCTGCCCCCTGTTGGCCAGCCTGACCCACACACCTGCCCCACTGGGGAGGCCTAGGCCAGTGCCCCCCAGGCTGCACGCCCCCGGGGACGGCTCTCAGCCTCGGTCACTCTGAATGGCTGGCTGGCCAGCGCAGCCAGGTGGGGAAAGGTCCTTGCCCTTCCGAAACTTGCCACCCTGCCCTGCTTCTAATAGAGCTGGGCACTATGGGTTAGTGACCCCCAGGGGAATTGCCATGGATACCACAGCACTCGTGTGTCCATGGGTTGAGCTGCGCCCAGCTGGCATGAAGGCTCGGTGCCATCTGGGCAGCTCTGCTCTCCTCCAGATGATCGCCGTGCGGTCCAGCTCCTAACCGGCAAGCTCAGAGCCATGCCCACAAGGGCTACCCCCTCCCCTAGCGCAGAACCCCCAGGACATAAAAGGGGAGTAATTGCTCTAGGCACTAGACCCCACTCCACTCCCAGAGCTGGGAATAGAACCCAGGAGTCCTGACTCCCAACTGCCCTGCTCAAACCACTAAACTCCACTCCCCATCCAAATCAGGACTAGAACCCAGGAGTCCTGGCTCTCAGCCCCCCACTGCTGAAACCTCTAGACCCCCCTGCCCATCCGGAGTAAGAAATAGAACCCAGGAGCCCTGGCTCTCAGCCCCCCACTGCTGTAACCTCTAGACCCCCCTGCTCATCCGGAGTAAGAAATAGAACCCAGGAGCCCTGGCTCTCAGCCCCCCACTGCTGTAACCTCTAGACCCCCCTGCCCATCCGGAGTAAGAAATAGAACCCAGGAGTCCTGGCTCTCAGCCCCCCACTGCTGAAACCTCTAGACCCCCCTGCCCATCCGGAGTAAGAAATAGAACCCAGGAGTCCTGACACCTAGGCCTCCTCGCTGTGACCAATACCTGCCAATCCCCTCCTGAAGCTAGGAGTAGAACCCAGGGGTCCTGTTCCCTCCAGCCTTTCTTTCACCCCCAACCCATGCAGCCCCTTGTAGCTCAAGGACTCACTCACCAGCCCCATCTTGGGGGGGGGGCGCGGGAGGCAGGAGCCCCTCCTGCCCAGCCCCGAGCCCTGCGATGTGTGGTGGGGATTGGGTGACAGTCCCGGGGCGAATGCAGTGACTTGTGCCATGTTTGGCCCAAACATCAGTGCTATCTGGGCAGGAGGGACCTGGCCAGGATTGGGCGTGTACGTCCCCTCCAGCCCCACAGCACCCCCTACAGCACTGTTGTGCAGTGGAACCAGTGCCCCCTGCTTAGTAACCGCCCACACACACACAGTGCCCTTTCCTTGGGGGTCTCCCACCCTGCCCAGCTCCCAGCTTGAGGGCTGGTACTGCCCCCTCCCGGTGCTGATCCTGCCTCTCCCTCCTTAGGGGGCCATCGTGGCCGTGACAGGGGATGGCGTGAACGACTCCCCCGCCCTGAAGAAGGCTGACATTGGCATCGCCATGGGCATCGCCGGCTCCGACGTCTCCAAGCAGGCAGCCGACATGATCCTGTTGGACGACAACTTCGCCTCCATCGTGACGGGGGTGGAGGAAGGTGGGTGCCCAGGCTGGTGTGGGGGCAGGGAGGCAGGCAGTGCCCTCCCTCCCTGCATCCCTCTCCCTGTTCCCTCAAACCCAGCCAATTTGTGACCTGGACATCAACCAAGCACCAGGCAGGCACCAGGATCCAGGGCACCCGAGGACGTGGGCCTGGCACTGGCTCGTCCAGCCCAGCCCCCGCCCCAGATCAGCCCCCTGCTGCCTTGCTGTGGGGAGCGCTGGAGCAGTCCTCCAACAACAGAGCCCTGATGGGTGCCCAAAGCTCCCAGAGCTGGCTGGAGCAAGCTGTGTGCCGGCCCACGCCGGAGTAGGCTGGTGCTGCTGGGCTTGGAGCCTGGCCCGGTGTCACTGTCTCTGGGCCAGGCTGGCACCCGGTATGCTGAAAGTGGAGGAAGCTGATGTTGCCACTTCCCTGATTGTGCCAGGCCTTGCCAGAGGCAGCAACACGGCATTCCCCGCCCCTTCTGATCCCTCCACTCACCCACCCACCCACATTACCATCTTTGTCCTCTGCCCAGCCCCCCTCTGCCCCACGACTCTAGCTCTCCCTGTGCTTGCTCTTGCCAGGCCGCCTGATCTTCGATAACCTCAAGAAATCCATTGCCTACACGCTGACCAGTAACATCCCCGAGATCACCCCCTTCCTGCTCTTCATCATCATCAATATCCCGCTGCCCCTGGGCACCGTCACCATCCTCTGCATCGACCTGGGCACTGATATGGTGAGGGACGGGCGCTGTCTGGTGGGGGAAGGGAGCAGGGGTGTGATGGGATGGGGGAAGGTGTGGAGTGATATCGTAAATGGGGGAGGGGTGAATGAGAGCGGGGTGGGGGAGGAGAGTAATGCCCCAGGGCAGGGGATGGCACTAACAGGAGTTTCCGCGCCTCTGCCCTTAGCCTTGGCCGCAGCTGAGCCCAGAAGATGCCCCTACTCCTGCCCGTGGCTCGGGGGCACTGAGTCCCTCATGGGCGCCAGGGCGAACTGGGTGCAGCAAGCTGCCAGGTCCGCTGGGGGACCCGAGGGGCCGGGTCTGGGGATTGGGCCCTGCAGGCAGTGAGGCCAATAGCTCCTTCTCCTCCTGGCACAGGGATGGAAGCAGTGAGGATTCAAGCCTGGCTTCGTTTGCATGGCGCAGTGGGCTCTGCCCTCCCTGGGCTCTGGGCAGCCCCACTCCCTGCGTCCCAGGCCCCAGCCCTGGGCCACCGTGGCAGGAAGAGGGTGGTTTGAGTTGGTAGCACCAATCCCAGACTGGCTGCACTACAGTTTGTGCTCAGTGTCATGGCATGGAAGTCCCCCAGCCCTCAGCACAGCCCCCCTGAGTGGGCTGCAGCATGCTGGTGCCACGTGGCCATGTAGGTGCCTTGCACTGGCCTGGCTCTGCTGGGCAAAATTATACCCCTCCCGCCATGTCTCAGCCTGTCTCAATGGGGGCAATCCAAGCTGAATAACCCATAGGCTAGATGGATGCATGGGTGGATGGGCAAGGCAGTCAGTGGGCGGAGGGAGGGAAGGATGGACAGGCAGGTCAGTGGATGGAGGGAGGGAAGGACAGGTCGGTCAGTGGATAGATGGAAGTGGGGAGGGAGGGTTGGACAGGCAGGTCAGTGGATGGAGGGATGGACAGGCAGGTCAGTGGATAGATGGAAGAGGGGAGGGAGGGAAGGACAGGCAGGTCAGTGGGGCTTGGAGGGATGGAGACCCTGCAGACTCCGAGCAGGGAGAGTGGAGGTGGGGCGGGTGCCAGGAGACAAGGGGGTTGCAGTGAGCCCAGGAGAACTGAAGCTGACTCTCGGGCGGCCTTTCCAAGCCACACAGTCTATGGGGCCATGGACTCGTTTCCTCCCTGGACGCATCATTATTGAGCAGTTCAAACCGGGCTGGAGATGCCCTCGCTGTACCACCAGACAATCCCGCCCCGGGTGATGGGCCACTGAGGGTTCTCCATCCCCAGAGCGTGGGAGCCTGGAGTCCAACAAGGAGCTTAGGCCTGGATCTGAGCCCTGAGTCCCTCCCTCAAGATGCCACGGGAGGAAGGGGCTTCCTAGCTCTGTTGAGGAGGAGTCCCTGGACCCCAGCCCCATTCACTCCCGGCCCCTCCTGCCCCGCCAGGTCCCCGCTATCTCCCTGGCCTATGAAGCCGCAGAAAGCGACATCATGAAGAGGCAGCCGCGGAACCCCAAGACGGACAAGCTGGTGAATGAGCGACTGATCAGCATGGCCTATGGGCAGATCGGTGAGTGGGGCTGTGGGCACTGGCTGCACCCCGGAGCTGGGACCCCCAGCCCAGGGGCTGCAGGAAGCTATGCTGGTGGTTCAATAGAGGGTGCTCTCCCACGACTTAGGACTGAACCCGGTACCCCAGTGTGGCAGCAGGGGGCGCTGTGCTGCGGGGAGCAGTGGGGGTTGGCACTGACCAGTACCCCAGCGTGGTACCAGAGGGCGCTGTGCTGTGGGAAGCAGTGGGGGTTGGCACTGACCAGTACCCCAGCGTGGTACCAGAGGGCGCTGTGCTGTGGGAAGCAGTGGGGGTTGGCACTGACCAGTACCCCAGCGTGGTACCAGAGGGCGCTGTGCTGTGGGAAGCAGTGGGGGTTGGCACTGACCAGTACCCCAGCGTGGTACCAGAGGGCGCTGTGCTGCGGGGAGCAGTGGGGGTTGGCACCGACCAGTACCCCAGCGTGGTACCAGAGGGCGCTGTGCTGTGGGAAGCAGTGGAGGTTGGCACTGACCAGTACCCCAGGGTGGCAGCAGGGGGCGCTGTGCTGCAGGGAGCAGTGGGGGTTGGCACTGACCAGTACCCCAGCGTGGCAGCAGGGGGCGCTGTGCTGCAGGGAGCAGTGGGGGTTAGCACTGACAAGTACCCCAGTGTGGCAGCAGGGGGCGCTGTGCTGCGGGGAGCAGTGGGGGTTGGCACCGACCAGTATCCCAGCTTGGCAGCAGGGGGCGCTGTGCTGTGGGAAGCAGTGGGGGTTAGCACTGACCAGTACCCCAGTGTGGCAGCAGGGGGCGCTGTGCTGCGGGGAGCAGTGGGGGTTGGCACCGACCAGTACCCCAGCGTGGTACCAGAGGGCGCTGTGCTGCGGGGAGCAGTGGAGGTTGGCACCGACCAGTACCCCAGCTTGGCAGCAGGGGGCGCTGTGCTGCTGGAGGTGGCACCATCCAGGTGAGACACACAGCTCTGGTGCAGCAGCCCAGGTGAGGCCCCACTCAGCCCTGCTGGAGTAACCGTCTGCAGCACCGGAGGATCCTGGGGGCAAGGGCCTTGCCCTTGCAGCCCACCCAGCCTGCGCAGGGCTCTGGCCTGTCAGCTGAGCCACACCCCAGTTGGGAGTGAGCCACATGCAGCGCCGACAGGCTGTGCCGAGCAGCTGGGGTGCTGGGCGGGTCCGTGGAGAGACTGACTCCTTCGCAGTTCGGGCTGGTACTGGACAACCAGGAAGGAAGGAGCATTTACAGGTCTCTCCTTCTCTCTCTCTCTCTGCCGCCCTTCCCACCTACTCTGCCATCCCCCCCGCAGGTATGATCCAGGCCCTGGGTGGGTTTTTCACCTACTTTGTGATCTTGGCGGAGAACGGGTTCCTGCCGTCCACCCTGCTGGGCATCCGCCTGGATTGGGACGACCGCTCCAAAAATGACCTGGAGGACAGCTACGGGCAGGAGTGGGTGAGTGCAGCCCCAGGGAGCCGGGGGCAGGCAGGGCCCCATTTCTCCCCCTGCAGCATTTGCAGAGCTCCCATCAGCCCCCCTCGCAGCTGGAGGACAGGGTACCACTGAGGGGCCGCCTGTGTGGTGTGGGGAGAGGCGTCTTGGTGCCCGAGGGAGCCAGCTGCCCTCCCTCGTGCCCAGTGTCCCGTCCCTGTCCCCACAGACCTATGAGCAGCGCAAGGTGGTGGAGTTCACCTGCCACACGGCCTTCTTCGCCAGCATCGTGGTGGTGCAGTGGGCCGACCTCATCATCTGCAAGACCCGGAGGAACTCCGTCTTCCAGCAGGGCATGAAGTGAGTCCCAGCCCACCCCCCCCCCTCAGTCCTGCACCCTTCCGCTCACACAGGACCTGCAGGACTTCTGTCCCCATGTGATGACAGGGGAGGCCCAGTGCCCCAGGGGGAGCTGCGCTGCAGGAAGTGGAGTGTGGGGCTCAGTAGGGGGCTCCCTGCTTGCAAGCAGTGCCTGCCCCCACGTGGCACTAGGGGGCACTGTGCTGCTGGCCGGTCCATCGCTCAGATGAGCCATAAGCCAGCGGTTCTGCTTGCGCCTCCTGGGTGAGCAAATTCCTGATCCCAGCCGGCTTTGCCCAGCCCCCTCAGCACACACCGAAGCCCCCCGCCCATAATCCCCCACCCAAAGCCCTCTGTCCCTGGGACTCCTCACACTTCTCTGTGGGCTGCCGCAGGCTGGGGCCAGGGCTTGGAGGGGGTTGCTGACCCCCATTTCCTGTGTTGTGTTCTTCTCCACTCCAGGAACAAAATTCTGATTTTTGGTCTCCTTGA
This sequence comes from Caretta caretta, assembly GCF_965140235.1. Lineage (NCBI taxonomy): Eukaryota > Metazoa > Chordata > Testudines > Cheloniidae > Caretta > Caretta caretta. Next base: position 10,529,931 of record NC_134229.1, read on the forward strand.
AGAGACAGCCTTGGCCGCCTTCCTGTCCTACTGCCCCGGCATGGGAGTGGCGCTGCGGATGTACCCGCTCAAGTGAGTGACACGCGGCCATGGGGCAGGGCCCTGAAGGGCACAGACAGCAGGAAGCTGCTGCCCCCGTCGTGGGGCGATGGGCCTGTGCCTCAGCCAGGCTCCCTTTCCCCAGCACAGTCACCGAGTGGCGCAATCCAGCCTCCACCCCCACAGGGTCTCCCCAGCAGCGCGGTCCCTAATGCTCCCCCGCCCTCCCGTGCTTCAGAGTCCCCCCAGCAGCAGAGTCCCTAGAGCTCCCCCCCGCAGGGTCCCCCCCGGCGACGCAGTCCCTAGGGCTCCCCCCCGCAGGGTCCCCCCCGGCGACGCAGTCCCTAGGGCTCCCCCCAGCAGGGTCCCCCCCGGCGGCGCAGTTCCTAGGGCTCCCCCCCGCAGGGTCCCCCCCGGCGACGCAGTCCCTAGGGCTCCCCCCCGCAGGGTCCCCCCCGGCGACGCAGTCCCTAGGGCTCCCCCCAGCAGGGTCCCCCCCGGCGACGCAGTCCCTAGGGCTCCCCCCAGCAGGGTCCCCCCTGGCGGCGCAGTTCCTAGGACTCCCCCCATCAGGGTCCCCCCTGGCGGCGCAGTCCCTAGGGCTCCCCCCATCAGGGTCCCCCCTGGCGGCGCAGTCCCTAGGGCTCCCCCCATCAGGGTCCCCCCTGGCGGCGCAGTTCCTAGCGCTCTCCCTCCTCAGGTCCCCCCCCAGTGGCACAGTCCCTAGCACTTCCCCTGGCAAGGTCCCCCCATTGATGCGGTCCCTACTGCTCCCCCCCCAGCATCACCCCGTGGCACAGCCCCTAACGCTTCCCCTGCCCCCCACAGGGTCACCTGGTGGTTCTGCGCCTTCCCCTACAGCCTGCTGATCTTCGTGTACGATGAAGTGCGGAAGCTGATCCTTCGGCGTTATCCTGGCGGTGAGCTCCTGCCCCCTCAGTGCCATGGGCCCCCCCTCCCTCCCGTCCACGCTTTGTCATGCCCCCCCGCCCCGCACAGTGCCACCCGCTCCCACCCACCCGCTCACACTCTGACAGATAACTCCCCAGCTCCCTCCATCCCTGCTGCCCTGGGCCAGAGTTCGACCTGGTGCCTGGGAGGAGAAGGCAACAGGCCTTGGTGCCCTGGGTTTGCATTGGGGCCCTTGAGCTGCCCGCTGGCAGAGACGCTCGGCTCTAGAGGGAGGCTGTGCCAAGCAGGGAATGGACATCATGTCCCCTCCAGCCCAGGCCCATGTCTGACCCACTGTACCTCTCACCCTGCCCTGGCACTGCCATTCCCCAGCCAAGTGCACGCCCTGGAGCCGGGGGCTCCGTCTCTGCCTGCTCCCCCATTTGCTGGCACTGACAAGCTTCTCTCCCTTCCTTTCCCAGGCTGGGTGGAGAAGGAGACGTATTACTGAGCTGGGCCGGCCAGGCGGATTCTCTCTCCACGTCGCCTGGCAGGGAGGGCACTGCTCCGCCAAGGCCGCCTGGCACCACCACAAACCTTAGAGCAGAATGGGGGGGAGGGGGCATCAGCATCACACGCTGTCCTGTGTAGATCTAACGCGTAGGCACTAACCCTGCCGGGACGAGGGGACAAGACGCCGGATCCCTGTCCTGGTAGCTAGGCGGGGAGGTAGGTGGAGCAGGCCTGACTCCAATGGGCCCCTGCTGATTTCCATGTGGGGAGGGGGGGGTGGCTTGATAAGACATAGAGACCCTGGAAGGGCCTATGGGGGAGAGCGGGGAGCCAAGCTCTGGTGGGTCCCAGCCGGGCTCTGTGGAGCCAGCAGCCCTTGGCCAGAGAAAAAGTGAGTGAATATGTGGGGGGCACCCTAGGGCCCCTGGTGTGAGCATAGGCGCCGACTCCGTGGGTGCTCCAGCCCTGGAGCACCCATGGGGAAAAATTGGTGGGTGCTCTGCACCCACTGGCAGCTCCCCGCCCCCCTCGCCCCAGCTCATCTCCGCCTCCTCCCTTGAGCGCGCCTTTCCTGCTTCTCCCCCTAGCTCCCAGCGCTTGCCTGGCTCGCGGCGTAACACGCTGTGGGAGGGAGGGGGAGGAGCGGGAACACATCATGCTCAGGGGAGAGCTGCGGCCAGAGTGGGGATTTGGGGAAGGGGTTGGAATAGGGGCGGGGCCGGGGCAGGGGGGCGCGAGCCCCCACCGGGGCCATGAAAAGTTGGTGCCGATGCCCATGGGGAAAAATTAGTGGATCCTCTGCACCCGCTGGCAGCCAAGCTCCCCTCCCTGCCCCCGCAGCTCACCTCCGCCTCCTCCCCTGAGCGCGCCGCGTCCCCGCTCCTCCGCCTACCTCCCAGCGCTTGCCGAGCTGAGAGGGGGTCGAGCACCCACCGGCGCGAGCAGAAGTCAGCACCTATGGGTGTGAGGATGAAAGGCACCCCCAGGTAGGGTGACCACCTGTCCCGAATCAGGCAGGACAGTCCCGAAATGCACAGTTCAAGCCCCGGTCCCGGGACAGGCTCAGGGGGGTGCCAGCCTCTTCCCAGTGGTGTGGGGCTGAGGTAGGCCTTAGTGCCGCCATTGCCACAAGGCCCCCCCCCCAGCTCCTCCTCCCCACCCCCTGAGGTGCCCCCGCCCCCAGGGGGCAGGCTGAAAGCTGGAGCTGGGCCATAGTAAGAGCCACCCAGGGAGCCCGGGCCGCTGTGGGGAGCCCCAGACCCTGCACCTGCCCTGAGCGGCACATGCCGGGAGGCAGGGACACAAGATGCTCTCAAGCACCCCAGCCCCCCACTCAGGGCAGGTGGAGCTTCTGGGCTCCCTGCAGCAGCCTGGGCTCCCTGGGTGGCTCTTACCACAGCCTGGGTCTGGCTTCTGGCCTGGCCAGGGGGCAGGGCCTTGAGGGGGAAGAGGAGGAGCAGGGGGTGGAGCCATGGAGAGGGGCGGGGCTCCTGCATGTATCGCACTTCTGCTTTTTGAAAAGGTGGTCACCCTACCCCCGGGCCTGGCATGTAGTGGCTCCGCAAGGCTGCGAGCAGATCCCCAGCCCCCACACACCACTGGGTGGGGGTGCTGGGGGGTTGGGGGGTTGTTTGCTGGGGCAACACTGCCCTGGGTGGGGAGGCAGGGGGTCTGGTCACTGCTCTGGGTGGGGGTGAGGGGGCAGGGGGTCTGGTCACTGCTCTGGGTGGGGGTGGGGGGGCTGGGGATCTGGTCACTGTTCTGGGCAGAGGGGAGGGCAGAAGGGTATGGTCACAGCCCCATGTGTCAGAGGGAGGGTCCAGGGAGTCTGGTCACTGCTCTGGGCTGGAGGTGGAGGGGCAGAGGAGCCCCCAAAAGCAGGCGCCTCGTATGTCGAAGATGTGCAATAAAAGTAATTTAACCCCTTCCTGCCTCAGAGTTCCTTCAGCTCCACGGCCAGTCACAGCCACAAGCCTGCTTGGGAAGCAGGGACTAGAACGTGGGACTTGGCCTCTGGCTCCATCACCTCTGCCTCTGGGCTAACGGGGAGCACGTCCAGCCCTCGCCCTTGAGCCTCTCGAGGGCAGCACGAGCGTGTCGTGTTCCTCGGTGCCAGAGCCGGGCTGGCCTCAGAGCTGGTCACCCCAGCTGGGCTCAGTGTCGTCCGCCAGGCATGGCTGAGGCCTGTTTTATACAGTGTTGTACGCACCGCGCCACCTAGTGGCTGAACAGTATGATACAGTTTAACGTCCCATTACCTCTCCCTCTTTAAGTTCTACATTCCCATTATTTACCATAGTTACACTGACATGCTCTCTTTGAAGTTCAGTGCGGATCAGGCTGCTGAGTGTCTCTAAATCATGCTGGTTTCCTAATTACAGAACCTGAACATGGAACAACTTGGTCATCTGGCTGTCCGTTAGTTACGACTGGCTCTGGTCGGTTTGGCAGCCTTCTTGATCTGCATCTGCCATCTGCAGAGTTTGCTTTGCTGATTGTTCTTTCTGAGGACCAAACTGTAGATGCTGATGATTGCTGCTGAACTCTCCATTGTCGGTCTCGATCACATGTGATCTGGGCTCTGAATTCTTTTTCTGTAAGAAAACTGTAAGTAGATCTTGGAGGTCTCGACCAAGGTACTTTACCATCCCTACTATACCTCTCAGTTCTGGTCCATTCAATTCTCAAATTACTTTTACTTTCTCAGAGCTAGGACTGATTCCATCTTGTCAGTTCCAAAAACTCGATTTGGGATAGGCAGAAAATGCATTTTCTTGTTTACCTTGAATCCAGCCTGACTGATGAGGCTTCGGACTTCATTGTGTGTTTTGATGTGGTTCTTCCATCGAAGATCCATACATCAGACTAGTGTCCATGAAAACTACAACTCCATTTGAGTCTGCTAACAGTGCTGCCATTTCTCTTTGGAAAATTTCAGGTGCTCTGGCAATCCCAAAAGGTGACTGTCAAAAGCAAAATCTCCCAAAGGGTGTGATCAGTGGAATCAGTTTAGCACTTTCTTTGGCTAAAGAAATTTGCCAGAATCCGCTCAAGGCATCCAGCTTGGAGAAGCTCCTTCACTAGAGGTTTTCAAAAGGAGGCCAGGGAGCCATCTGTCTTGGATGGTTTAGACACAACAAATCCTGCATCTTGGCAGGATGTGAGACTAGATGACCCTTGCGGTCCCTTCTAATCTGTGGTTCTATGAATACTGGAACTCCTTTCACTTTGGAGAGGAAATCATCCTGTGTTGGGAGGATATATTTTTCTCTTACAACTGCTTCATTAAGTCTTTTAAGATGATTTATATTTTTAAATTATTTTTTATAACTGGTACCATTGGGGTGCACCACACTGCTGGCTCAGAGATTTTCTCAATTATGCTAGTTAGCTCCATTCTCTTTAACTCAGTTTGCACTTTATGAAGTAATGGGATAGAAATCCTGCTAGGTGCATGTACACTATATGGCTCAGCTTTGTCTCTTCAGGTGATTTGTACTGGATTTCCTTTCAGAAGTCCAAGTTCACCAAATATTCCATTGAATTTTTCCACCTTTCTCACTAGACACCATCATGGCTGCCACACTGCGACTCAGAACGTTGTTGGTCTGTAATCCTTTGATCACATACACTCTGAATGCATAGCTTTTGCTTTTGTAAGTTGTTTCTGTGGTGAACTGGCCCATGAAGTTCAGAATCCCTTCAGGGCTAGTTCGGGCTAGAGTTCAGCTCTGGGAGGGGTTGAAGGTGATTGTAAGGCCCTTCTGAGGTGACTGTGATGTTAGCTCCTGAGTCAATTTTAAAGTCAATAGTCTTGCCAGGAATATTCAGTTTCACTTTCCAGGCAGGCTCTGTGTCATTATAAGTGTTAGATCCCGGAAACAATGGCTCTTGATGGTCTGTAATATGAATCAAATCCCTGACTAGTTTGGTGCAGCAAAGAGGGGCAAAATGTCCATATTTCATGCATTTATTACACCATGCATCTCTGGCGGGACATGCATCATCTCTTGGGATATGACTTTTTCTAAACCTTGTGCGTGTAGGCTGGAATTCATCCCTCTTGGCCTGGGAGTTCTCTCTCCTTGCTTCAGGTCTTATAGGAATGACTTAGCACTCATACTGCATCTATTAACAGCTTCTAAGCTAATTTCTTGTTTTTCAAGTTTGGCAAGTTGCTCTTGGTTTGCTGTGTCACCTGCTCAGACAGCTTTGCTATTTGAATAGCTGTGGCTAGAGTTAAATCTCTCTTCAACTGTAGCTGCCGAGAAAGATTTTTATCTGTTAACCCAATAACCAGCCTGTCTCTAATATTTTCATGTTTTGCATTCTCAGAATGACAGCCAATGTCTGCAGAGCTCTTATAAAACATTCAACATCTCCCCCTGGCCCTTGAATTCTCTGGTGAAAACATGTTCTTTCATAAACCACATTTTTCTGAGGTGTAAAGTATGCATTAAAAATAGCCAGAACCCTTTCATTTGTGACTGCCTTCATTACAGTCAAAGGCATAAATTACAGATGATACCTGCATGTCTCCAGTTTCTTATACAGCTTTGTAGCAATGCAAAATCTTGTCAAGTACGGCTTCTAGTCTGTCCATAGTGAAGGTTTGTCAAAGCTGAAGTTCTCTGGGGCATTGAAGAGCGGCGTGTTGATGAGATCCTGCAACCTTTGTTGCTGTTTTCCTTCTGGTTTTCTCATAATTTACTCCTGACATCATGTCATGTTCCTCTGTACCAGATCTGGCCTGGCTACAGAGCTCGCTTATCCACCCCAGATGTATTCATCATAAGATCCCTTAATGCTCTGCCCAGTCTGGCTGAGGTCTGGTTAAATAAGGTGCCACCTCACTCTGAACAGTCTATACAGCGTAGCATTCCACTGCATGGGGGCCACCGTCTCCCCTCCCCAGAGCATCACAGCAGGAGGCACCTCCTACCATGGGCTGCTCATGGACATCTCTGGCTGTGAGGCGGGGGCTGTGTATAATACTCTCCTGGCAATGTGGGGGGGGGAGCACATCTGCAGTGGGCCAGCCCCGCCATTCACATGCCATTGGGCCCCTGCCTATTGCATCCTGCCAGCCCCACCCATCACATGCCTTTAGGCCCCTGCCAAGGGCCTGGGCTGGGCTCTTGGTAGGTGCTCAGCAATCACTGGAGGGATGGGGGGTGAACATGAGGGGGATTGGGCAGGAGGACTGGGGGGCAGGGGTTTGGAAGGGCGGAGGAGGAAGAAGTTGTGGAATGGAAGATGTGGGAGGAACGGGCAAGGTGAGGGGGGCAAAGGCAGTTCAGAGAGAAGGCGGAGGCTGGATGGGGATGTGGTGTTGGGACTGACAGGAGGGGCTGGTAGGTAGATTGGGGATGGGAGCAGGTGGGTGGGGTGAAGGCTGGCAAGAATGGGGGAGAGGTGCGGTGGGGGATGGGGGTGAGGGCTGGCAGGGAAGTGGAGGGTAGAAGCAAGGGTGAGGATTTGTGGGGGATGGGGTAGGGGTAGGGGTGAGGGTTGGTGGGGGATGTGGGTGATGGGGTAGGGGTGTGGTGTGACGGGGGGGGGCTCCCCCTGCCAAAGTGTTGTTCTTGAGCCCTTCTGCTCCCATTCTCTCCCTCCAGCATCTCCTCCCCTGACAGCAGCCCCGCCCCTGCCCCTGCCATAAGGTGCAAACGCGGGGGGCTGTGTGCCCATCAGGCTCTGCAATGCAACTCCCACCCTTCGCCCCATGGCTCCAGCAGCATGGATCCCACCCCGGCAATGGCGCCCCCCATTGGCCAGCAGGTGATGCCGCTGCCCGAGCACTTGTGCTGGTAAGAGGAGCTGGGCTGTCGATGTAAAAATAAGCCTCTGGGTCAGCAGAAAGAGCCGAAACCCCTCGCGCCCGCTGCCAGGGCCCAGGCATTTCGCACTGATTAAAATAAGAGCAGCTGTTGGTCTATAAATAGAGCCAGGGCATAGCTTGCCTTAAAGACCAGCACTCCCAACAGCGAGAGGTTCGCGACCTGCCCCATGCCACCTGTCCACAGGCAGTCACAGTGGGGCACCTGGCATTCCCTTCCCCCGACTCGCGTTGCCCCAGAGTCCTGGGGGGGTTCGAGGCTCCTGCAGGGTCTGCAAGCCAGAAGTACTGCACATGGGTGCTAAATCGTGCCAGTGGCTGAGATCAATTTACACATTGCAAAGCCATGGCCAGTGCATGGAAGGATTCACTTAGGCCAATAACGGGGCCCTCTCAGAGAGAAATCCATCCTTTGCCAGGCTCGCCTTTCTGCCCGCAGAGGGGCCGATCTCACCAGAGCAGCCCAGAAGTTCTCACGATTTGCGTCATGGCCCCGATGAGGATGGGGGCCCCGTTGTGCTGGGCGCTGCACACACACAAGGAAAACTTGTGCTCTGCCCCAGAGAGCTTCCAAAGCAAGGATGAGACAAGAGGCCACAGGGCAGTTTGTTTATGGCACTTTCTACCTCTTTGTTTTTTTGACACCACAAACTGTTCCCGCCACGTCGCATGTGCCTCGTAGGGGAAAGATGTGCGGGTTGAAGACGCCCACGTTCTCGCCGCAGATGCTTGGGGTCCAGAAACAGCCCCACAGCAAGCCACAGACGTCACCCTCCTACACCGAAGGCCTCGTGCTAATGTTGGCACCACAGACTGAGCGGTGGAAGGGGCTTGTGGCGAAGGCACCAGGCTGGCACCCAGGAGATCAGGGTTCAATTTCTGGCTCTGCCATAGATTCTCTGTGTGATCTTCCCACTGGAGCTAAGCGTGTGGCCTCTCTCCAGCCCTTTGCCGAGGGCTGTGGTCATCCCTGTTGGGAGGGGGCAGCTGTAGGAACAGAAGTGCCTCATTAGACTGGAGGGAATTGAGCTGGGAAAGCAGCATGAGCAATAGCCCCAAAGCGAGTGCGAGGAAGCAGAGTTGCTGCGTTACCCTTACAGTGACCCTTCGGAATAGCAGCGTTATCTCCTTTAACCCAGGGGGGATTAGATCCACCTTGGTCCCATTGTCACTTTGATCCCAGTGCTCCAGGATGTGAGAGCCCTGGCAGAACAGCTCCACAAGGAGAGCTCAAGAGCCCAGCCCCCAGATGTCCCATAGTGAGGGCTGTCCTCTGGGAGAGCCAAGTTCAGTCTTGGCTCTTCCATCTTCACATGAGGCAAAGCGGGGATTTGAACTGGCACCTCCCAATCCTGGCTGGGTGCTCCATGCACTGAACTAAAGGATATAAGATCAGGGCGGGGAGCGGGGGCAGGTGTCATCTCCACTTGTGGCTCTTCTGTGGGGTTTCAACGTGCTCAGAGCATGTCTAGTAGATCCCCCCATGGGCTGCCTAGTTTGTGAATCCCACTGGGGCTCGAAAGTGAGTTAGGTGCTTGCGGGGGGGGAGGGGGTGTCAGGATCTCTGTGTTGGTCCAACCACCCAAATTTAGGTGCCTCAGGGACTTTAATGGTGGAAATTCAAGCGCCGAGGAACTTTCGGCCCCTATAGGGTCAGGAAGCAGCTGAGCAGGGAGTTGTCAATGCCAGTGGTGCCTAAATGTTGGAATGAAGCATTAGGCGCCTACATCCCCCTTGCGAATCCCACCCCTCGGCGCTTTAGAAACTCCCATGAGGCGCTCATCTGCATCTGTAGGCACCTAAACCCCTCTGACATCTAGCCAGAGTTACCAGTTCTGAGTGATTTATTTTCTTGAATATCCTTAAAGGCAACACAAGCAACATGAAGCTGGTAAATTAAAAGCAGAGTCCCCTCATCTCTGTGTGCAGGGAAGAAAAAATTGGCCATCGTCTTTAATGGACCCCAATTTCCCGAGATGACTTAGGCTCTTTGATTACTGTTGGCCTTTTCACACAATGACAGGCCGGTCAGTTTCATTCCCTGGTTCTCAGCCAAAGGCTGTTGTGTTTGGGTCCTTGAAAATCCACACTAAATTTCCTCTCCCCATTTTGGCTTTATACCTCCCCCTGCCCCCTTCACAAATAAAAACCTGACCGTTTCACAGGCTTGCACCTAAATGATCATTTAACCCTTTCAGTGCTTTTAAAAAGAGCACGGGAAAATGGTTGGGCATGCAAGCTGCAGTGGAAAGAATCCCTGGGCCCTTTGAAATCTGCCAGAAACACCTACCCTTTTCCGCTCCCCATGAGGACAGTAATAACACATTGCATTTCTGTTGCAGCTTCGGCCTTAGTGGAGTCCAAATCAGTCACTTCTCTGATCACTGAAATGCAGCCACCTTTGGGGTGGGAATGCAACAGTGCTGCACATCATCTTAGGACAGGGAGGGAAGAAGAAACCACCTGTATCCAGCTGAAACTGCAGGGAGACAGAATGGAATTATCCCAGGTAGATTTGGAGTCAACGCCACAGCTCTTGGGAAAAGTGCTTTGAGATCTCTAGAGACCACAACAGATTGGAACAACCAGACACAGCCCTCAATCTGCTCCCTGCAGCACAGCACCCCATAGTGCGGCACTGGGACATTGGAGTCACTGCTGACTGTGAGGGGAGAGCTCCCCCTACTGACCTTCCTGCCCCCTGGGTCATTGGGTCAGCACTGACTGAGAGTGGATAGTTCTCTGAAGACGTCCATGCAGTGTGCAGAAGCAGTCAAAAAGCAAACGGGATGTTAGGAATCATTAAAAAAGAGATAGAAAATATGATGGAGAATATCTTATTGCCCTTACATAAATCCATGGTACACCCACATCCTGAATACTGGGTACAGATGTGGTCCCCTCAACTCAAAAAAGATATACTGGCATTAGAAAAGGTTCAGAAAAGGGCAACTAAAATGATTAGGGGTTTGGAACAGGTCCCATATGAGAAGAGATTAAAGAGGCTAGGACTTTTCAGCTTGGAAAAGAGGAGACTAAGGGGGGATATGATAGAGGTCTATAAAATCATGAGTGGTGTGGAGAAATTGAATAAGGAAAAGTTATTTACTTGTTCCCATAATATAAGAACTAGGGGCCACCAAATGAAATTAATGGGCAGCAGGTTTAAAACAAATAAAAGGAAGTTCTTCTGCACTCAGTGCAGTCAAACTGTGGAACTCCTTGCCTGAGGAGGTTGTGAAGGCTAGGACTATAACAGGGTTTAAAAGAGAACTGGATAAATTCATGGAGGTTAAGTCCATTAATGGCTATTAGCCAGGATGGGTAAGGAATGGTGTCCGTAGCCTCTGTTTGTCAGAGGGTGGAGATGGATGGCAGGAGAGAGATCACTTGATCATTACCTGTTAGGTTCACTCCCTCTGGGGCATCTGGCATTGGCCACTGTCGGTAGACAGGATGCTGGGCTGGATGGACCTTTGGTCTGACCCAGTATGGCCATTCTTATGTTCTTAGGGGAGAAAACCTCCTCCTGAGCCCTTACCCCATGCCTTGCAGCACAGCGTCCCCTAGCACCTTACTGGGGCATTGGGCCCAGGCCTGACTCAGAAGGGATACAGCATTGCCAACCCCAAAAGTTCAAAAGGTATGAATCTGACTTCAAAAAGTAGAGAGATTGGCCCCGAAAACATGAGTTTAAAAAAGATTAAATTGTGAGTATTGGTCTGTTCTCTGACCCTGAACTTTCCCTAATTCTAACCCCCAAGAGCCGCATAGCAATTCTGTGCCCCACATCAATTAATTTTGTGCCTCAGGCTCATCTCTCTGCCCCTTGCCCCTGTTCCTACTGCAGCTGTGAGGCTCTTTGCTGTGGGGAAGGGGGCAGCTCCAGCAGGGGATGCTATCGCCCCGGTAGGGGGGCAGGGCTGAGCTTCTGAGCTCTTTTGGCTCCTTCTGGCCCCTTCTCCACTCATATTTTTATGTCAGTCCGTGGGGTGGGGGAGCTCCAGCTGCCTTCAGCAGCAGCTGTTTGGTGTGTGTATGTGATCTATGTTCTATTAAATGTCAAAAAATGTTGTGAACACAGAGTTAAGGTTGCCTGGGAGTAGCTCATGCCCTTCCAGACTGGCAAGATCAGCAAAACTCAAACTTCAGAAAGCCAGGATTTGGAAATACAGTGCGAAGGTAACAGCCATATCACCTTAACTCTGCCCCTTGGAGCTGGCAAAAATTAGCTGCACACACTCCAGCTGCAATCAGTGAGTCAGGGGCAGCTGTACTGAATGGTGGAGGAATAAACTGGAGCAGCATGGAAGGACTGTGACTGTGAAATGAGAGGATGGAGGGGTTAGTTTGAGGAGCGGCACAGAGCTGTGACTGTGTCAAAGAAAAGAGATGTGTGTGTACCTTCAGGTTCCAGTCTGCATCATTCAGTACAGAATTATGTAGGTTGCATCAGTAGCAGCTACTTCTTTTAAAAAAATAATTAGATAAGTTCCTGGAGGCTAGGCCCATCGATGGCTATTAGCCAAGATGGTCCGGGTGCAACACCAGGCTCTGGGTGTCCCTAAGCCTCTGACTGCCAGAAGCTGGGAGTGGACAAGAGGGGATGGATCACTTGATGATCACCTGTTGTGTTAATTTCCTCTGAAGCACCTAGCATTGACCACGGTCGGAAGAGAGGATATTGGGCTAGATGGACCATTGGTCTGACCCAGTACAGCCATTCTTATATTCTTAGCAGGGCAGTAGGCTGTCGGTATCAGTAGTGATGTGCAATATGAGGGTGTCTGTGGATTAAATGATGGGCAGGGGAAGGTAGAGGTGTAGGTGGTATACTGTATGCTTGTGTGAAGGGGTTGTAAAAGAGGATGAAGAGGTTGTTAAATGATACAAGGGTGGAGCTCTGTCAGGGGAATAGGCTCAGTGTTCAATTGCAGGGCATGTACAGGTAGCAGCTGCCCATTACAGTGACAAGGAGAGGGGGAATATGTGCTATGGGTATATTTGAGCTTCTTTCAAAGAGGGAACAGTTACAGTTATGTGGGCTTTTACCTTCATGCTGTATTTCCTGATTCTTGGGAGTCTGAGTTTTGCTGCACGTGCCATTCAGGAAGGCCACAAGCTATCTCCAGGAACCCTTAACTCTGCGTTAACAAAGTTTATGACATTTAATTCCCTACTTCTTTAAACAGAAAAAGAAATGTTTGTTGCAGGAGTTAGTGTCATTTCGACATTTGTAGTTCTCATCCGGGTTTGCAGTTCATATGGCTTCTGTGGCTAGGTAATAATCAAAATACCTGGCTTTTATACAGTGCTTTTCATCAGTAGAAGAAATTCGCAAAGAATTTTATATCTCTATCCCCATTTTGCAGGTTGGAATCTGAGGCACAGAGAGGTGAAGAGACTTGCCCAAGATCACCCAGCCAACCAGTGGCAGAGCAAGGAATAGTCCCAGTCCCAGTTGTCTTTCCACTAGGCCACACAGTTGCTCTGTGATTCCTCAGGGCTCTCGCCACATACAACTTATTAGAGTGGACTAAGCATAGTGGCCATGTTTTGAAATGTTTGCAGTACACAGCTGCTAACAGGGCTGATGAGAGAAATCTCATCCATGAGCCATGTCCCAAAACCTCAACAGTTTTATTACATGGTGGTTACAGTAACTTTAAGCGTGTGAGAGAAGACTGGTTGTCTACCTCCTTCTGCACCTCCTGCCCCACCGTTCCCTGCAACATGTAGGCCCCCTCCAACATTTCCAACTCCCCCTCCCCTTCCTGTCCCGTTAAGCCATTAGCTGGCCTTGTAGAAGCCGGTAGCATGTAAGATGTTGCTCCTAACTGTCCCCAACCCGCTGCGGCTATGCACATGTCTCAAAGGCAGCAGCTTGCTGGAAGGTCGCATGCTGCTTTGGTTAATAGCCAGAGCTGCCCTCTGAGCTTGGCCTCCCACTCCCATTACCCACCCCCAGCTGGAACTGCTGCCCTGTTTCAGCCAGGCTTCCCCAGCCACCCCCGAGGTCTACCCAGTCAGCCCCTCCTCCAAACTGGGCTCTTCCCCCACACTCTGGCCAGTCCCCACACCCCACAGGGATGACGTGGATCTTTGCTATTCATTTGCTGGATTTCAGTTGTTTAAATGTGCTTTACCTTTGTTCCCTCCACCCCAGATCCCAGCTCACATGGGGATCAGGGAGAGGGGCTCAGACACTCACAAGGAGCTGATCATCTCTAACTGTTCACAGTTCATCCTCAGATTCCTGCCCAATTTCACAATTGCTAGAATCTGTGAACTTAACAAAGAATGTAATGAAATGTGGTTCCCCCCACAATCATAGTGGGGGAGGCTGTAACTTAAGAACCTCCTGCCTGACAGACCCCACATTTGGATCTTGACACTAACTCCAGCCTATACTCCCATCTGGCATAGAAAAATTCAAGCCAATCTATGTAAGCAAGCAGATTTTAGAGCACAAAGGATACATCTACACTGCAATACAACACCCACAGAGCCCAGGCTCAGAGCCCGTGTCCATTGGCTCAGCCTTGCAGGGCTCAGGCTTTGGGGCTAATAATAACAGTGCAGACATTAGGGCTCAGCCTGAGACTTTCTGGGAGGCGTTTTGGCTTCAATTATTGTCCCCTTTCCGGTCTCCCCAATAACCTGCTATTAATGTAACAAAGCACAGTCATCCAGTGATGCCCGGGACAGCAACCAGACAGACATGGAAACGATCACAGAGCAGCCCCACGTGCTGCACAGCTGTGATTGGCTGCTCTTCCCCAGGAGGCCAGAAAGAGTTGCTGGACTGGCCTGGAAATTGATAATGACCCTTACTTAGCCCCACCCACCTACCTCCTGCAGTCAGCACCCCCTAGTGAGCCCCCACCCCTCTACCTGCTGCACAGTGCCCCCTGCTGAGCCTCCACTCCTCTACCTACAGCACAGCACCCCCTAGTGAGCCCCCACCCCTCTACCTACAGCACAGCACCCCCTACTAAGTCCCCAGCCCTCTACCTACAGCACAGAGCCCCCTGCTGAGTCCCCAGCCTGCCCCCTACAGCACAGCACCCCCGCTGAGCCCCTGCTCCGCCTCTTGAGAGCAATGCTCTCTAGCATGCCACCACCTTGCCCCCTGCACCACTGTGCTCCCTACCAAGCCCCCACCCCTCTTCCTGCATTGCAGAGACCCCTGCTGAGCTCCCACCCTGCTCCCAGCAGTACAGTGCCCCCTACAGAGCCCCATCCCTCTCCCTGCAACACAGCACCCCCTACTGAGCCCCCACCCCACTCCTTGGAGCACAGCACCCCCTGCTGAGCCCCAGCCCCACTCCCCACAGCACAGCACCTCCTGCTGAATTCTCACCTACTCCCTGCAGTATAGCGCCCCCTACTGAGCCCACAGCACCACTCCCTGCAGCACAGCACTCCTACCATATACCCACCCTGCCCCCTGTGGCACAGTACTACTGAACCCCAGCAGTACCACGCCCCCTCCAGCATTCCCACCCTGCACAGCACCCCCTGCTGAACCACCCGCACCACTCCCTGCTGCACACGGCTTCCCGATGAGTTCCCACCCCACTCCCTGCCACACAGCACCCCCTATTCCTCCCTGCCCTGCTCCCTGCAGCACAGCACATCCTCGCACCATGCTGGGGCATGTGGGGTCAGTACTGACTGTGAGGGGAAAGCACCCCCTTCTGGTTCACACACTGCCTGCATCACCCAGACGCTCCTTGGGGGCCCGAATCTGTTTGTCCCAGGTGGTCAGAGAGGATCCCAGCACAGGGCAACCCAGCCCCAGAATCAGTGAGGTGGGGACCCCAGAGATCACAGCTGTGACTCCCACTTGAACCTGACCTGTGGCCATGGGGGATGGAGGTGGGCCGACACACTCCAGTCCCAGCTGATGTTTCCTGGCCACGGAGCCACCTGGGATGACTCCACCTGGCAGCCAACTGGCTCCTTTGCATAGAGCTGAGTGGTGAGTGAGCTCAGAGCTGCCATACATGACCTGCGACCAGCCAGCAGGGGGGGAGGGGGGGCTGAGTTTGGGTGGGGGCTGCACCCTCCTTCATCAGTCACCTAACAGACCAGGGGTGAAGGCAAATGGCAGAGCCACCCACCTGGCTGGTGGGGGTAGGGGGCTGGGCAGGGGATCAGGATTATAACTCCCCGTGGGGGTGGGAGGAAGAGGCAGATGCCACCAGCTCCCCTCCCTGCTGCGCATCTCCTTCCCTACTAAGTATATATGTGTGTGGGGGGGGGTCATGGCAAAATAACTGGGGGCCTTTAGGAGTGAGATCATGCCTGGCTCAGGAGAAACAGCTGTGTCTAATGGTTATTGCAGAGGGCCGGGAGCCAGGATGCTTGGGTTCTGTTTCTGGCTCTGGGTGTGAAGTGAGGTCTTCGGGGGCGGGGGGGTGTTGGAAGCTGGGAGTCAGGGCTCCTGGATTCTATTTCCAGGCTGTGAGGGGCCTGACAAGTTGCTCACAGACCCTCTGGCTTCTGCCTCCAGCTGGGATTGAGGGCTGCAGAGTGAAGGAAATTCTCTCGCTTGGGGGGAGCTATGCAACCGCCCTGCAGTAGACAGGTTGCTTGGTTCTGGTTCCTTCCCCTCCCAGCATTCCAGCTGCGCAGACTGGGGGTGCTGACTCCAGCAAACCCAAAATAGAGAGTCGGAGAGAGAGGGAGGCGGGGGAGGGCCTCCTAAGGAGGCTGAGAGATTTTGGGCACTGCTCGGGTTTCACTTGCAGGGGAGGGGAGGTGGTTAAATATCCACCATGGTTTAAAAATAAGGAGGCCCAGGCTCAGGGTCATTCGAAACTGAGGCCAGCACCTCAGAGCTGGGTGGTGGGGTGGGGGTGCTGCCAGGGGCCTGGGAGGAAGGAGCGAGATGTTAAGGAGCAGCTGCCAGGCTGGAAGGAGCAAGAGGGGCACACCCCATCCCTCTCTCTGGGGGACCCTGTCTGGCTTCAACGCATTAAATGCTCATCCCCAAACAGACTTCTTCCACTCCCGATGTGCCCCACCTCCACCCCAATTCCTTGTGACTCTCCCCATCCAGCACACCAACCCTCCCCCAATCGCCTGTGGCTCCCCACATCCCTCCTGATTCCTCTGGCCACCTCCAAAACAAAGTTCATTTGTCACACATGTGGTTCTGGCCATGCGTGGCCTTGGTGTGGACCACAGGTGATTTTTACAGCTTGGCTCACACAATCTCAGAGCAACATGTGCTGACTGCATGCACCCCAACGTCATGCATGCAATGGCATGTAAATGACGTGAGGCACCGATGAACCACATGCAACCCTTGCTGAGGTCACGTATCCCATCAATGGCACAAACATGCGACAAGAGCCATGTACGTGAATCCACATGAGACACATCAGTGCCACATTTCAGAACTGTCACTGACCCATCAGACATGTCCCAACTGCAGGAAGCTCACATATGGCACATCATTGCCATGCATCGGGCACATGAGCCACACGTGAATCCCGGAGGAGCCACACCAAGGCAGGCTGACCCATGGGGTCCAAATGTTAAACAACAAGGTGGCTGCAAAACACGTCCAAGCAGCACTGAGGTCATACATGTGACGTCAGGAGCCTCATCTTCATCGCTTCACAGAGGCTAAAGCAGACGGGACATTAGATCATCCAGCCTAGCCTCCTGCATCACACAGGCCAGAAAACCTCAGGTATGTCTGGACGGAACCCAGTAAACTCTGTCTGGCTACAGCATCTCCCAGAACAGCCTCCAGGTGGGACAGGAAGCCATCAAGCCATGGGGATCCACCACTTACTTCCTGGGGGCATCTGTTGCCGTGGTTACCCACCTTCACCGTTCTATATTTGGGCCTAATTTCCAACTGGAATTTGTCCAGCTTCAGCTTCCAGCTATTGGGTTCGGTTCTTCTGCCTTTCTCCATTCAAAGAGCCCCTCAGGACCCGCTGGTTTCTCCCCATGAGGATGCCTTATATACGGCGATCAAGTCCCCCCCTCAATCTGCTGTTGGATGGGCCAGTGCTTCTCAACCAGCAGTACGTGTAACTCTGGGGGTACACAGAGGTCTTCCAGGGGTGCAGCAACTCCTCTCCCTTTTACAACAGGATGCATAAAAAGCTCTCGCGAGGTCAGGACAAACCACAGTTTCATACAGACAAAATGAGAACGTCAGCAATTGTTCAGTAACCATGCGGCTGTGACACTTGTGTACTTTTATGACTGATTTTGAAAGCAAGCCATTTTAAGTGATCTGAAACTTGGGGGTACGTGAGACAAATCAGCGTCCTGAAAGGGGTACAGTAGTCTGGAAAGGTGGAGAGCCACTGAGCTTGACCAGTGATACTCAGACCTCAGTGGTTCAGGAGCCAAATTAACTATCAGCATTACCCAACAGAGCCACAGGAGTGTGAATTCATGGTTTCCTTTAATATATATATTTTAAAAGCATCCTGATTGGTTAATAACTTAGACTGGTTAATAGTCACATCACAGAGAGTTTTTATATCCTGTGCTGGAAAGAGCCGTAGGAGCCGCATGAAAGAGCCACATGTGGCTCATGACCCTCCAGCCAAGTCCCACGGATCTGTACGGATGGAGTCCCTCGAGATGGGGAGAAGGGCAGGAGCCCTGGGCGGTTCTGTGCCCTGGGATCTCAGGGCGCCCGACCACCTCAGGCAGTCTTCCTCTTCCTGGGAAAGAGATTAGACTGGGGAGCTTCCAGAGGGGGAAACCCAGAGCAGGCTGGGGTGGCCAGCAGGAGCTGCGGGAGCCAGGGCAGGCAGGGGTTAAAGTAAGGGGCTGCAGGGGGGATGCAGTTGAGAGAGGGCGAGGCAGGGTGGGAAAGCAGCCCATTCACCCTCCCCCCTCCTCCTACCAGGTGGTGCTATGCACGTTCCCGCTCTTGCTTCACCCCTGGTTTGCCCCACAGAGCAGAACATCCAGGGCACATTGGGGGAGGGGCGGAACCTGCCTCAATGAAGCAGGCCCAGGAATTTCCCACTAGAGGGCAAGAGCAGCCCCCTCCCCGCAGGCCCTGGCTCTGTCCAGGCACCTCCATCTACCCCAAACTGGCACTGACCCTGCCTTTCCCTTCCGGCCTGCCCCTCACCTACATACCCATGCACCCCGCCTGCTAGCCTGGCAGAGGAAGGAGGCAGGACTGGCTTTGCCGAGGCATTGAAATGACTCCTCTTCCCAGCCATAGGCTACAAGCAAAATCACACTGTGACTCAGTGGCAGAGCTGGGGACAGAACTACTCCTGCGGGTATTCTGTGCCACAGAAATAAAAAAAATCTGCGCACAATATTTTAAGATTCTGCAAAATTCTGCACATTTTATTTGTCAAATAAATGTGGAGGCTCCAGCATGGCACTGGGGGGCACAAGCCACTGGCTGCACTGAGGTGGGAGATCCCCCCAAGCTCCACCCCCCCAAGACATGGACTCAGCAGTAAGGCTGAACCCAACCCTGACAGCCCAAGGACCGGGCCTGCCCCAGAAACTCCCTAAGGCCCTGCCCCTCTGTGCCAGGTGCACCAGGTGTGGGGCAGGCAGGCTCAGCAAGGCAGGATCCAAGTGTGGAGGGCCTTCGTGTGGAGGGATCCAGGTGTGGGTTGAGGGGGTTCTGTGTGGGGCAATCTGGGTGCGGGTGGCTCAGTGGGGAATATGAGTTCTGAGAGGATCTGGATGCCTGTTGTGGGGTTCTAGGTGCTCTAGGTGCAATGGTAATGAGACTCTGCAGGGAGGTTCAGGTGAAGGTGGTAGGGGCTCAGTGGGGGAGGGGGTCTGGGTGTGGGGGGATAGAGCTCGGCAGGAGGATCTGGGTGTAGAAGGTTCAGTGGGGGGTCCCAGATTCTGGGGGAGTAGGGCTCAGTGGGGTGGGGATCCAGGTGCAGGTGGCTCGTTGCGGTGGTCCAGGTGTAGGGAGAGTGAGGCTCTACAGGGAGGTTCTGGGTGCAGGGAGGGGGGTGAGGCTTGGTGGGAGAGTCTAGGTATGAGGGGGTCTGGGTGCACGGGGGTTAGGCAAACAGAGGAGCAGCTCCCCATACAGTGATTCCTTCCCCTGCAGCTGAGGAGCGATGGGTGCAGGAAGCAGGCAGGGAGGGGGGAGTTTTCAGAGCTTCCTTCAGCCTGGAGAGAAATCTGGGGGTGGGTCTGACCCAGCCCCGGATTCTGTGCAGGGGAAGAGGAAGCCCGTCCTCCCCAGCCCAGCCAGGACTATTAGCTGAGCCCGGGGCTGGGTAGGAGCCACCAGCTGGATCTTCCCTAGTCCTGCCTCCTGCCCCACAGTGATTTACCTCTCTGCCAGCTGCCCTGGGCACACAAAACATACTGCTGGGGAGAGTCGTATGATCACTCTTGTGGCTTCCCTTTGCTTCCCCATCAGAAAGTCATTTTTCTGCAGGGAAACAAATAAATCTGCGGAGGACATGAATTCTGCGCATCTGCAGTGGCGCAGAATTCCCTCAGGAGTATAGAACCCAGGAGTCCTGACTTCCAGCCCCCCCCCACCTGCTGTAATCACTAGACCCCACTTCCCTCCCAGAGCCAAAACTCAGGAGACCTGATTCCCCACCCCCTGTTCCTCTAACAGTTTAAACAGTACAGACTCAGTTGGACAGCAGGAGTGCCCTGCTCCAGGAGACAAAAATCTTCATAAAACCCTGAGCAATAAAAATGAGAATCTAAGACTGTTCAGCCTTGGCCCCATACAGTAGTCACTGCCCCTCTGTCTCTGCTCTGTTCATGGGGAGGGAGGCAGGCCAGCACAGCGCCTGAGAGGCAGGGGCCTGGAGCACATAGCAGCACTGTCAGCACATGGCACAGCCTCGGCTCTCGGCACCTGCGAGATCCGGGCTGGTCATACAGCAGGAGGCACGGGCTGGTCCTTGGGGAGCAGACCTGGGTCCCCGAGACTGGGTCTGGTGCCTCACTTCACCGGGGCATGCTCACCTTCACAGCTCATCCTGGGGGCAAAGCCACAGACAGACAGATAAAGGGGTGTGTATGGGGATACGGGACACGTAATCCCCTTGGGAGTCTGCCAGCTCTTGGAAAGCTTGGGCCATTCCATAGGGGAGGGTGCAACAGATAGCTAGATTGATGCATACTAGAGATGGGTGGATGGATGGATGGATAGAGGGTCAGACAGGGATACCAAGAGTGGATGGATGGATGGATGGATGGATGGATGGATGGATGGATGGATGGATGGATGGCGAGACAGGAATACCAGGGGTGGATGGATGGATGGCTAGTCAGGGGTGGTGTTAGATGTTCGGCTGCGTCTGTGTGTTCTCCCTGTGTGCTGCCCCAGCTCTGCGCAGACAGCCAGCACAGCAGACCTCGAGTGAAACACCCAATGACCACAAGATCCATTAAGGTACGAAGGCACCAGGCCAGGTTTATTGTTGACGGAGCACATCCTCTATGAGGATACTAAGACATATATGCCCATGACAATGGACACAGTTCAGCGAATGGCGGGACTTTCCATTTGCCCCTCAGCTGGACAAAGATACTTCCTCTGAGACACTTCTTTATACCCTGATACAAACAAGTCCGTACGGCCTCAGACATAGCACTGCCCTCTGGACATGGCTAGTTATCACCCATCTCTTGGTTTGATCAAAACATCTCTATTTATTACACTGTCATCCTGACCTTATCTTTTAGGAGGTGTCAGCATGTTCCTGTTATCCCTGGGAAACGTTTTTGTACCATTCTTAATATTGGGATGTTCTGGTACCACACTTCAGAAATGTGTTTGTGTGAGTGCTCTGTGCCTAGCACATCTTAGGAATGTGTGTTTCTGCAAGACCGGCCCTGCGCTTGCCAGATTCTGTGAATTTGCATGCAGGCAGAACCTGACGGTTCTTCACGGCCTGACTTTGCTAACTTTGCTTTACATCAGCAAAGCCTGCCCACTACTTTAGCTCAGGCCTCACACCAGGCCTCTGATACAAGGACTTATATCTCAGGCTCTCTTCCAACTACAAGGGGTGCGATTGATGGATGGCCAGACAGGGATACTAGGGGTGAATGGATGGATGGCCAGTTTGCACTTGGAGACGGGCTTGGGATCTTGTCTGCACTGGTCTTTGCTAGAAATCTGCTGTGACTGTTCTTGCCTAGGGCCAGCTCCTCAGTGCTAGCAATGGCAGGAGCTCTCGGAGCGGTTTGGGCTGGGGTCTATTCCTGGCTCTGTCCCTGCGGCAAGTTCCTTCCCTATTCTGTACCTCAGTTTCCCCTCTCACCCTGTGTCTATTTACATGTGAGCTCTATGGGGGCAGGGCCTGTGTGTCTGTGCAGGGCCCTGGGGGCTCTGGGTGCTACCGTAATACACCTAATAATCACAGTAACAGAGACAGCCCCACCAGGTCAGGGTGACTCCAGTGCCCAGTGCTGCATTTCTATTGGGCTTCTTCAGTTGTGGGATCCAATCACATGCCACCAGCCTCCCAGTGCTACCCAGCAGGGCTCTGCCCAGCCGCAAGGACTCGGCAGCGCTATTCCACCCCACACGTGTCTTGACGCCTCTGGGCCTCCTCACACTTCGGGTTTCTCTAGCAGTGGGGATCCCAAAGTGCCTCGCAGACATCAATGAGCAAAATAAGCAGCCACCAGCCCTTCCACCCCTAGTTCTCTGAATGTTTTACAGGAGGGGGTGAGTGTGATCAACCCCCTAAAATGCACATCCCTGCTCCCCAACAGGAAGTGATTGGCCTAAGATCCTGCAGCCAATTAGGGAAAAGAACCCAGGAGTCCTGATGTGCGGCCCACCCTCGTTCTAACCACTAGGCCACAGTCCCTCCTGGACCTTTGAATAAAACCTACAAATTGTGACTCCCACTCCCTGCCCCCAAACCTGGAAACAGAACCCCGAAGTCCTGACTCCTCCTCCAACTCCTAGACCCCACTCCTTCCACATGCCTCCCTATCCTGCATCCAAGATGGGCTGCTTGTGGCTGAGCGGGAGGGTCCCCCTGGGGTCTCCCCTCCCTCGGGAGGTCCGTCTGCTGCCCATTTGACCCCTGAGGTGTCCCTCCCCTGGCAGGCCTGGCAGCCAGACGATGGCGGCTGAGGCTTAGCCAAGTTCCTGCATTAGGCCTGTGATTTATGGCCTCTCTCCTGGCTGCGGGGCTGCTGCCGCTGTGGGGATGAAGCCAGCAGGGCTGCGTCACCAGCCTGGCTGTCACGGCAGGGCCCACCGCCCATCACACGCACCGCACAGCCTCTGCCAGGGGATGGCAACTGGAGCGGGAGCAGGCGGAATAGCTCAGTGCCGCCCTGCGCCTCCAGCCAGAGGGCAGAGCTAACACCTGTGGGGCCCAGGGAGATGCAGATCAGCCCTGCTTCGGAACCCAGCCACCAGCCCCTCTCTCCTCCCCAGGGAAGTGGGGGCAGGGATGAGACAGCTTCAGCCAGGTTTCCTCTGGGGGAAACTTCTGGACCCCTCTCCAAAGGCTATCCTTCCCACCCACCCCCCGCCCCCGCAAGAAACAATGACTCTAATAATCATCAAAGGTCACAGCGGCTTCCATCCCTCTGCCCTTGGCAAATGGAACATTAGCATGGCTTAGCCCAGCACTGAAATGCAGCCACTTCTGGGGTGGAGCACAGCAGCTGTTTAACAGCCATGCTGCACAATGGTTTGGGAGACTATTGACGGGTCTTGGAGGGGGAGTTTGGCCAGGACATTAGCGTGAACAGTCCTCACTCTTGGGAAAAGAACCATGGGATCGTCACTGAACCCCAGGAGGCTGGCTCTCACATTCCTAGCTCGTGTGGAAGTTGGTAGCACAGCTCCCACCCCCGCAAGGGCTCTGAGTCTGTGCTCAGGTGGAAAGGCATCACCCTGGGACAGCCTACAGCATCCCAACTGTCTATTGTCCTTGGACCTGGCCCATGCAGCCCATAGCCCCACCTGGGCCTGCATAGATCAGTGCCCAGCACCTGGTGCCAGGGCAGCAGAACCCGATCCAAGGCAGGACTGTGCCCCAGCTGGGCCTCTCAGGTCAGGATCTCAAAGCACATGGCAGACGTTCTCCTGCCTCCCCCGCCATAGTGATCCCATGGCCCTGACACCAGAAGAGTCGGGCTTCCACCTCCAAGCTGGTCCTGCCTCCTTTTGTGGGAGGAGGCACCATGCCCGTGCAGGGGCACAGGGATACCGCACCCACCCAGCTGGGGAACAAAGCCCTGTAACGCCGAGGGAACAAGTGGGGCCTCCCCGTGCCGGAGCGCACCCACAAGATCTCTGCACTGCAAGTCCCTGCAGTCCCTCTCGGAATGCCTGGCCACCGATCCCCATCTAATCTGCGGGGCGATCCGGTTACTCCCTCCCTCTGGCATGTGCTGACCTCCTCATAATCAGAGTAGATTTCCACCGACTCCCTGGCACTTTTCCAAGGGGCAGGAGAGTCCAAGAAACCTTCCCAGGCCCCTGGCCACCCACAAGCAGCCCAGCCTGGATAAGGCTTCAGCACTGTCGTGGGGAGTGAGGGGAGTGAGGGCCAGTGGTTAGAACAAGGGAGCTGAGAGTCAGGATTCCTGCATCCTATCTGCAGCTTTGGTCCTTTCCTAGGGCCAGATCCTTGACTGGTGTAAATCAGTGTCACCCTGCTGACTTCAATAAAGCCGCCCTGGCTGACGCCAGCTTAATGTCTGTTGATATGCCAGCTTAATATCTGTTGGTATGGAGACATCCTGCTTCCCAGGAAGTGCAAACCACAGCAGAATTCTTGCTCCCCTATGATCCCCATGGGGCAGGCCTTCTCCCAGGAGGGCCAGAGCCCCTACGAGTCCTGCTGAAGTCAGTGGAGTCCTGGGCCATGAGCCGTTCCTGGGATCAGACGGGACCGGAGAGTTCAGAGAAGCATCCAAACCTCTGGGTGCTCCCACCCACCAGAGCTTCTGAGATTGCCCATGTCTCTCGGCTGGGCCAGCAGCCCAGAGGGGATGGGGATGGGTGCTCTAGGATGCCCTGGGATGGACAGGTGGCCTGGTGGTCTCATGAAATCTGTGGATCCCTGGGTGCAGTCTGCTACTAGCGTGTCAGCCCTGCCCTGGAGGGACCCCTGGGGCGGGAACTCAGTGTCCGTGGCACACTCGGTCTCTGGCCTCTCTATCCACAATTACACTTTGAAAAACACAGACCCACCCGGAGGCCTGAGAGCTGCCCAACTCATGACACTCCAGCTCCCAAGCAGCCATCAAGCGGAAACCATGGTTGGTCCCCACCCTGGAGCTGTATCCAGGCAGTGCCAGGCTTCATCTCCCATTACTCATCCCGTGAGCAATACTGTGCCAGCTGCCCCCTGCCCTGCCCCCCAGCGATGGCCTGGTTTGAGTTACGTGAACCACTTTGCCTTTGACCCTGATTCCTTTTTTTTGGTCAGCAATCCCAGCTGTTACACGATACGGATGGGGACATATGTGTCAAAATCGTCTAACCCCCATCCCGAAACACACACCTCGCTCCTTCCCCTCCCACCCCAGCCCCATTCTTGCTGGCTCTGCAAGGACACAGCTCCGTGGCTGGCCTCAGAGCGAGGACAGGGGGTGTTTGAAGTGCCCCAGGCTCATCAGTCAATCGTACAGAGAAGTGGCCCGAGCTTTTCCACTCAGAACTAGCCCCTGCCCCAGAGGCACATGCAGGCAGCCTGGAGTGGCTGCTGCTGGCTGTCCCCAGGCCACGGGGTCACCTTGTCAAACTTGGGGCATCAGATTGGGACAGTAGATACTCAGAACCCTGGTGCCAGGTGGCCTGCGCTGGACGCTTAACCATTTTAAAGATGGTGGGTACTTTCCGATCTTGTTTAACCGGGGTCAATTTGGAGACACCCACTGCAATGGGGTCAGGGCCGGATTCTGATCTCAGTTACACCAGGGATAATCTGGTATCACCTCAGAGCTGACCAGAGCTGGGCCTGGTGAATTAGTCAGCTTCCCACCCCCTGCTTTCCTTGGTGGGCAGTGCCTCAACCGTTGTTCTGCCTTCCTCCCCCGCAAGACACCAACCCCCTTAGGTTTCTTTGCCACCATCCTATGGGCCAACCCCATCCTCTTCTGAGGTTGGGGGTGGGGGGGGTTGCTGTTGACTTTAGTGGAAACAGGACTTGCCCACAAGCGCCCCCCCCACCCCACCCCGGCCGCTCCTCTTGCTCCCTCTGCTATAACTCCGCAATTGGCCACACTCTCCAAGCTTCGGATTCTTTGCACACGGGTCTCTAGGCCCCATTGCAGACTGGGGGCTGGCTCCAATGTTCAGATCCAATTCTGAACATCCCCAGAGGGTGAAACTCTCCCCTTGGGGCTGAGCGTGCTGAAGCATCTCTTTAAGCGGCATGAAAAATGCATATTGTACCATACACATCCAAAATGGGAAATGGCTGCCTAGGAAGGAGTACTGCAGAAAGGGATCTGGGGGTCATAGTGGATCACAAGCTAAATATGAGTCAACACTGTAACACTTGCAAAAAAAGCAAACATCATTCTGGGCTGTATTAGCAGGAGTGTTGTAAGCAAGACACAAGAAGTAATTCTTCCGCTCTACTCCGCACTGATTAGGCCTCAACTGGAGTATTGTGTCCAGCTCTGGGCGCCACATTTCAGGAAAGATGTGGACAAACTGGAGAAAGTCCAGAGAAGAGCAACAAAATGATGAAAGTCTAGAAAACATGACCCATGAGGGACGATTGAAAAAATTGGTCTTGTTTAGTCCAGAGAAGAGAAGACTGAGAGGGGACATGATAACAGTTTTCAAGTACATAAAAGGTTGTTACAAGGAAGAGGGAGAAAAATTGTTCTTCTTATCCCCTGAGGTTAGGACAAGAGGCAATGGGCTTAAATTGCAGCAAGGGCAGTTTAGGTTGAACATTAGGAAAAACTTCCTAACTGTTAGGGTGGTCAGCACTGGAATAAATTGACTATGGATGTTGTGGAATCTCGATCATTGGAGATTTTAAGAGCAGGTTAGACAAACACCTGTCAGGGATGGTCTAGATAATACTTAGTCCTGCCATGAGTGCAGGGCACTGGACTGGATGACCTCTTGAGGTCCCCTCCAGTCCTATGATTCTATGAACTGGGGTGTGTTCCTAATTAGGGTTATTTCTCTGGCACAGACCAACTCCAGTGGATGTGCGCCAGGACTATGGTGCAAGAGGCCCCTAGGCAGTGGGTGCAGAACCAATGTCGCCCTCAAATCCCCCAGCGATTCCTACCACTAAATGGGAGGGGCTGCGTGTTGTGGTGGTGGGTTGAGAGACCTAGTTGCGGCTGCTGTACATATTCCATTCAAAGCTAAAAGAGCATCCAGGTGCCAAAGTCAAGCACTCCAAAGTTAGAGAATTCATGAAGGTGGCCCATGTGACCTGAATTCAGCCCCCTTGTGCAAATGCATTATGAGACAGTCATTCATTACAGGATCACCTGCTATTTTGGCCACAGGACCCCTGCCTAGTTCAGTGTGCTGCATGGAAGGTGCTCATTGAATGGGTAGCTGTTCAATTGTTCTTTTTAACTTCCCCCTGCCGTGTGGCTCAAGATATTCTTTCCCATCCCAACCCTGCTCTGAATCCAGACTCATTCAGACTCAGTTTGCACATGCTCAGTAGAGCTTGGTTAGAGTTTGGCAGCTGAAATTGCTGAAAATTCCAGCCTCACTGAGCATGCTCCAGCCCCTCTCAGCTCCAAGCTGTGCACGTGCCATCCCCACAAAGGACTTTCCCTGCCATTGCTCCTCCCAGGTGTTAGGGGAGGCAGGTTGAATGGAGAGCATGGAGCCTGTTTCTCCTGTGCTCTCAATGCCTCCCTGCTGGCCCAAACAGTGTGGAGGGGAGGGAGGGAGAGTGTAACTGGAATGATTGAGAGGGGTGAAGATCAGGAGGGGGAAGGGAGAAGAGATGCAAAGTGGGGAGAGGGGCTGGTGTGTAACCACTAGAGCACGCTCCCCTGGAAACACCTTTGGGTTCATTTTAAACTGTCACAGTGTCACAGGACTGTGCAGCAGAGGCCTATTCTAAATTCTCTGACCTCTTCTGTCCTGGTTCAGTTCCCCTGCCCATCACCATGGAATCTGGCCACCTATACTGTGAGCATCCAAGCTCGCTGAGGGACCAGGATTGCTGGGATCTTTCCAAGTAAAGCAATTTTTTTACCTGGCAAAATGGCTTTCAAAACAGCTTCGAAAATGGATCCCCAAATGTATATGGTGTTTGTATACAGAGGTCTCCCCTGGCAACCAGTCCTCCTGTCCTGCTTCCTCTAGCGCTTCTTGCTGGGAGATGCTGGGGCTGGAGTAGCCAGGAGCTTCCCCCCATAGCCAGTGCTCCTGCCCCGCTCCCCACAGTGCCCCCTGCTGGAAGAGGCTGGAGTATCTGGGAGCTCCCCCTATAGCCAGGGCTCCACCCCACTTCCCGCTGTGCCCCCTGCTGGGAGAGGCTGGCCGAATAGTGACCTGACCTCCCTTCCATACAGATCCTAGCTAGAGCTGGCTGCCATTCAGTGGGGTCTGAACTCTACTGTGGTCTATCCCACACGGATGCTGCCCATGCAGTCAATCCGCGGGCTGGCAGGCTTATTTGAAAGCCTCATGCTCTTGAATGAGCAGAATCCCTTTCCAGCGCCCATGGCCTGGGAATCTGGCAGCGACGGCTCAGTGTCTCCGTTACCACCGCCTGGATGTCGCACGCAGCAACGATGAGGGGCCCCTGTGGGCGCTGGAGACAATGAACGGAAATGATCAGAGCCCAATCCCCACCCACGTCCACCCCACCCTCTGCCACCTCTCCCCCATGTCACTCAAGAGCCCCCGAGATTCTCCAGACTGGGCCATGTAGCATTTCCCCCCTCCTTGGCCCCCCCCACCCACCGCTCTCTCTAATTACCCACCATCCGCACAAGCCCCATCTTCATTTACCTCCGACTCATCTCATCTTATTTTTAGCCTCCCCTTCTTCCCTCACCCCCCCCCCTGCCAGCCTCCCTGTCTTGTCTCCTTTTTCCTTTCTTAATATGGTGATCAAGATGCCATCAAGTTGGACTGGAGGAGGAAAGGGGGCTGGGAGAAGAGGGGGGAGAGAGAGACAGAGAGGGGAGAGAAGGATCAAAAGGAGAAACTCTATCCACCCCACCCCACCCCCATTTTTTTCTGCGTTAACGTGGGTCTTGGTGGGGGGTTGGCGAGGGGGTAGGGGTAGCCAGCTGGCGGGATGGAGGCATGAAACCGTTGCCTGTATATAAGGCTGTACGTCTGCCATATACATATATAGTCAGGGAGTGAAGGGGTGGGCTGCTGCAGGTGGGGCCAGGTTGCATGGGATACGACAGCCCTCCCCCCCGGACTCTCCCCCTCCACAAGCCTTTTTTATACCCTCCCTGTCTCTTTTCTTCTTTGCTTTTGAGACTCCCTGCCCCTCGGCTCAGCTGTCACCACCCCAGTGCTGCCCCCTCGGACGCCACCAGCCTGTGCCAGCTGAGAGCCACGGCAGCCTCCCACCCTGGTTCCCCGCCCACCTCCCGCCATAAAGAGAGCCGGACAGCAGGCCAGAGGAGCAAGGGGACAAGGCAGGAGGGAAAGAAAGAGAGAGGGGAGCTTCAGGGCCACTTTTTTTTTCCTGCGCAGGGGGAGGGGGCAGGAAAGACGACCATTTCCCCCACTGGGAACTGCCACCCAGAGCATCTTTAATTCTCCACCGGACCTGCCCCGCATCGGGATGAAGTGGTTCGGGCTGCTGCTGGTGCTGCTGCTGGCTGCGGTGAGCCATGGGGGCCAGGGCCAGGAAGGGCTGGATTTCCCCGAATACGATGGCATCGACCGCGTTGTCGACGTCAATGCCAAGAACTACAAGTCGGTGCTGAAGAAGTTCAGCGTGCTAGCTCTGCTCTACCATGAGCCCGTGGGCGACGACAAGGCCTCGCAGAAGCAGTTCGAGCTGGAGGAGCTGATTTTAGAGGTAATGTTGGGGGATCGGCGGGGCGGGGAGAGAGGAGGGGTGGGGAGAAAGAACGAAAGAATGAACGGTTGATGCTTTCCAGGCTGGAGCCCTTTGAAATGGACCCAGCACCTTTGATCCATAACTGGATCAAGCTCTGGATTATACATGCGTGAGCCAATCCTGCCCTGGCTGCATATATAGGATCTGATGGGCTTTTTCTATATGTAGACCACTCTGCCTGCCTCTGAAACACAGCTGCCTCTGGAATGGAAGGTGGCAACTAGAAGCAGGGCAGGGGGGTGAAGCTGCTGGAGCTGGGGGTGGAATTTAGGGAGGCCAATGAAAGTAATTGTTCCCCTGGCTGGAATGTGGCCCCGGGCTCTTGTGTCTTGTCTGCACTTGGGAGAAAGAGCCATGGGATTGTTAATGGCTAGCTGGCATTAGGTTCAAATACTGGGGGTGAGAGTGTTTCATACGCGTTCCAAGGCACAGGGAAAGTGACACCTACCAGTTAACAAAGCTACCAAAGAGGGTAATTACAAGTGAGCTTCTCTGTCTAGAACCCCTTGAAATACATGTCATGATGTGAAGTTTCCACCCCAGAACTGCCTCTGTCTATACTATAAAGGGGCACCCCCCCACACACAAACACACAAACAATTGCACCTGTAGCTGGCCCAGGACCCCAGCTCAGCTGGCAGACCCGGCCTATGGCGCGTGTCCTCAGTTAGCAGACTGTATGTCTGTATTTGTGCCTGGCTTTTCTTCAAGCACAAGTCTTGTGCTCTCTGGGGGCACTGAGATTCACTTTAACCCAGTGACATTTATTTCCCTTTTAACTTGATTGATGCTGACAGGGCAAGCGATTTGGAAAGAAATGTGAAAGGATGTAAGACCCCGGATTCTGAAACATCTGGAGAGAGTAGAAATGTCTGGTGCAGTCAAGTTGTGCGTCACCCTTACAAAGTATTTGAAAGCAAGGCCTGAAATGCTACAGTGTTACTGCAATGTGACAGCAGGGGTACGACTGTTTTATTACAATATTATCGCAGTGCCGCTATAACAGTGCAGTAGTCTGCATTAGACAAGAAAGGAACAGTACTGCAGTGTCATTAGAACGTTGCGACACTGTTATTGCAGTGTTATTACAGTGTTATTACAGTGTTATTACAGGGCTTAGCAAGTATTACTACAGTGTTACTCTTTGTTACCATATTATTGCAGAGTTACTACAATGTCATTGTAATGTCACTACAGTGTAACTAGTTTTATTACAGTATTATTGAAGTGTTGCTATGGCGTCACTATTGCATTATTACAGTGTTAGTCATGTCACTGTAATATCACTGCAAGGCTATTACAGTGCTTTGGAGACCTTTACTGTCGTATTTTTATAGGGGTGAATAGGGACATGAGGAGCCCAGTGCATGTACATGTGGAAGGACAGCAGTCTCTGTACATTATGTACTGAACTAGGAGGGGGCGTTCTCCTAGGGAGGGTTGGGTTTCACCAGCTGGCGCTCAGCCGTGGGTGCCTCTCTGGGTCTATGAACCATTCCCAGAAGAAGGCTCTACATGTGCAGCTTCCAAACTTGGGATGGGTGCAGGAATGAGGTGCAGCCTGGCCCACCCCTCGCCCCCCCCCCCATGCACACACACACACACACCCCTGCCCTGGAAGGCTTGCCTCCTGGAATAGTGTCCCACTGGATCCTGAGTCTGCAGCAAGAGCGCTGGGAGGATGTGTGACTGCTGTCGCCTCAGGCCAGCAGCCCACCCTGAAACAGAATCAACGGCAAGAGTTGGTTCAAGAGATGGTGCACAGTTTGGTGCAATTTTTTTGTGCTTTCCTCTCATGCATCCTGCATCTGCCATGTTGTAGATGGGTCTAAATGAGCCATGCGTCTGAGCCACTAAGACAGGAGTCAGCTTATGGATTGCTAGGCTGTTAGAGTGTATGGCATGAGACACAATATCAGACAAGATGGACCATTGGCGTCTTCCAATAGGCCAAGAGCCAGGATGCTTTACTAAATGGACCACTGATGCATTTCAGTATGGCAGGAGTGGGGCTACAAGGCTAAGAGGGGCCACTGTTCTCCGCAGATGTGGCCAGTGCAATGTGCTTGTGAATGGTCTGTTCCATCACAGTCTGTTGGTGTTACAGATAGATAGATAGAGGGGTGTATGAGGATAGATAGATGTGTTCAGGGGAGAGTCATGTACAAAGTGGATTTTGTAGCCCAGGGCCTTCTCCATGAGGAAGGGGTGATCAGAAGAGCTTGAGGTTTCTGCATCCAGCCTTGCACCCAACCAGAGGAAACTGCCTTCAGCTGGGGCCCAGAAGGGCAGGTGATGGGCGACCTGGGGAGGGAGGAGACAAAAGCTGGTGCTGGCCCCCTCCAGCGTCTGTTCTCTGCTTGCTGTGCTGGGGGGAGTTTGTTCCACTGCCTTCCTGCGATGTGTGTCTGCGAGGAGAACACACTGGGGCCGCTGGACACACACAGAGACTCTCAGGTCTCTCAGGCTTCCCAGCCTGTGCTGCCTACATCGCTGCGAAGTCTGGGACTGGATTAAGCAGCCAGGGGAAGTGGTTGACGACCACACTACAGAGCCTAGCTCAGTGTGGCCCCAGCTGGCTGAGCTGAGTTGGGACACGGCTCCGTGGGGGTCGAGTCTGAGCGATGTTTATCGCCCTCTGGTCTGGTAGAGGGTTTGAATGCAGACCCCTCTCCCCAGACCTCAGTTCTGAGCAAGCCCATCCGCTGGGCTGGGCCAGATCCTGAGTCCATCACTGCAGCGCGGGTCCATCTCTGGTCCACAGAAGGACAGGACAGCTTGAGGGACTCATTATGGGGCCTGGAGCCTTTCACCTCTAGGTCACTCAGCTCAGGGTGGCACTGACTGAATGGAGCTTCTTGGTGGCCTTTTGGCTGGTGTGAAATGGGACTCTTTTCAGATGCCCACAGCACAAAATCCCTCCCACAGTGGCCCCAGCCCAGCAGAGAGGTGGGGTGCACTCGTGAACAGGGCACAAGGCTGGGAGCTGCAAAACCTGGGCGCTATTCCTGTGTGATGTCACACACACACCCCTCTCTTTTCACTCCCTCCCTTTGTCAGTCTGTGAGCTCTGTGGGGCAGGGACTGTATCTCACTCTGTCGATGGGCACCGCCCCGCACACTGGGGCACTGACCTTCGCTGGCAGCTCTAGATGCTACCATAATGGCCCTGTGTATTGGACTCCTCCAAGTCAGGGGCAGGGTCCTATAGCAGAGCCATAGTGGCAAAGCTGCCCATACGGCCCTTGACGTGTGGGGAGACACAGGCCTCGGCACCCCACAGCTGCCAATCTAACACCTTCCATGAGCACCCTCTTCTGCCTAGTCTTGCATCAACTGTGTAATGTATTTATATCTCTGAACTTACCACAGGTCTAATTATATCCTGCTCTTTAACTGCACGAGTCCCCAGGAGGAGTAGGTTGCAGCATGTTTGGTGAGCCGAGTGGTTTCCTATGAAGCCCTGTGGCCGGAGGATAATTAGCTCAGTGGTTGTTCGCTCTGAGAGGGAGGGGTGTTGTACAGTTTGGAGGCTGTTGCCAGGTTTTGGAGGCGTGTTATGGAGGTATTGTGTCAGGTGGAGAGGCTCTGCGGGAGAATCAGCTCTTGCCATGGGCTTAACAAGGGTCCCTTGGGTCTTGCAGGACCAGGCCAACAAGACACTTGCCCGTGGGAGCAGCTTTCAGCCAGGAATGGGAGATCATGATTGAGTTAGTGCCTGGGACCTGCTGCAGAGATGTCACATTGCCCAGGGCCACCACAGGGAGGAGGGACCACTCCAGGGGCAGGCAATAGCAATGGCTGCTGGATGGGGAGCCCAAGAATGGCAGAGAAGGGAGCTGAGTCCTGGCTGTCCATCTCCAGGGTGCACTTCTGTCCTACACAGCTCTCACTGGAGCCACTTTGGCTACGTGCCCTCCCCTCTGGAGGGATCCAGCTGACCCCTTGGTGCTCAGCTTTCCTGGCTCTCTCTGAATGATCCTAGCTACGAGTGGGACCAGAGAATGCTTGGAAGATCCAGCTGAGATGAGAACCTGATGCTGCTTATGTGCCATCCAAATGTCTCCAGCTGCAAACCTCTCACCAGTGCAGCGTCTCTCACAGGACCTTCAGTGCCTCCTGCTTCTGGCCCGCACTAAGGACTGACTAGGCCACAGAGACCCAACTCCCCTGCCATCCCTCCAGGGCAGGGCTGAGGCAGAAGGTATGGCTCGGAGCTTAGCTATCAGACCTTTCCCTCTGACTACGCCCCAGCCATGGGGCCTTGCTCCTGCTTCTGGGTCAAAGTTCTGTGAGGCAGCGGCACAGTGCAAAAGACATCAGCCCTACCCCCCTTTCACTGTCCCCAGGGCCTGCCGCTCAGGGCTGTTCTCCTTCACCTGTCACCGAGACTCGAATTCATGGGGCATAATTAATGTTTGCGAAGGGCTGCATGGTTGCTTGGATTGGGGCACTGGAGACAGGCAGGGTGGATTTTCCAGGAACACTCAGTATTCTCCTAATGCTGCTTCCATTGACGTAAGCAGGGAGATTTACCAATGGGACATTAAGGGAGAAGGGTCGGGCCGACGCCATGGACGTCACTGGGAGCAGGGTCAGGCCAACACTGAGGGCTTCTGAAAATCTCCCCCATAAATGATGCTGTACAGATGGGCCTGGCTCTCCTAGTTCAGCTCCAGAGCCCCTTTGTGTCTGGACGAGTTACTGGTTCGATCCTCGATTTTGGTCCAGCCCATTCTATTGTTACAAACAAACCGTAGAATCAGGATTCCAATCCGGGCTCAGATTCCAGCTCCTCCCTCCCCTCACCATGTTTGGACCACTTGGACTCAGGCATCCGATGGCAGCATCCCACTGGTGCTGTGCCTTGAAAATCCTGCCTCACCTCCAGCAGTAGGGGCCGGATTCAGTGACAGCACAGGGAAGGCCCTTTGGTTCAACAGGCTTTGGGCCAGGCCTCAAATTAGCAGGCTGAGCAAAAGAACTTCTAAGAAAATGACGGAGCCATTCTTGAAATGCAGCTGTAGCCTTCCCCTCTCGGACACCCAGAAGCAGGGAGTACCAAAGATTATCTCCATAGAATCATAGAATCATAGAATATCAGGGTTGGAAGGGACCTCAGGAGGTCATCTAGTCCAACCCCCTGCTCAAAAGCAGGACCAATCCCCAATTAAATCATCCCAGCCAGGGCTTTGTCAAGCCTGACCTTAAAAACTTCTAAGGAAGGAGATTCCACCACCTCCCTAGGCAACGCATTCCAGTGTTTCACCACCCTCCTAGTGAAAAAGTTTTTCCTAATATCCAACCTAAACCTCCCCCACTGCAACTTGAGACCATTACTCCTTGTCCTGTCCTCTTCTACCACTGAGAATAGTCTAGAACCATCCTCTCTGGAACCACCTCTCAGGTAGTTGAAAGCAGCTATCAAATCCCCCCTCATTCTTCTCTTCTGCAGACTAAACAATCCCAGTTCCCTCAGCCTCTCCTCATAAGTCATGTGTTCCAGACCCTAATCATTTTTGTTACCCTTCGCTGGACTCTCTCCAATTTATCCACATCCTTTCTGTAGTGTGGGGCCCAAAACTGGACACAGTATTCCAGATGAGGCCTCACCAATGTCGAATAGAGGGGGACGATCACGTCCCTCGATTTGCTCGCTATGCCCCTACTTATACATCCCAAAATCCCATTGGCCTTCTTGGCAACAAGGGCACACTGCTGACTCATATCCAGCTTCTCGTCCACTGTCACCCCTAAGTCCTTTTCCACAGAACTGCTGCCTAGCCATTCGGTCCCTAGTCTGTAGCTGTGCATTGGGTTCTTCCATCCTAAGTGCAGGACCCTGCACTTATCCTTGTTGAACCTCATCAGATTTCTTTTGGCCTAATCCTCCAATTTGTCTAGGTTCCTCTGTATCCTATCCCTGCCCTCCAGCATATCTACCACTCCTCCCAGTTTAGTATCATCTGCAAATTTGCTGAGAGTGCAATCCACACCATCCTCCAGATCATTTATGAAGATATTGAACAAAACCGGCCCCAGGACCGACCCCTGGGGCACTCCACTTGACACTGGCTGCCAACTAGACATGGAGCCATTGATCACTACCCGTTGAGCCCGACAATCTAGCCAACTTTCTACCCACCTTATAGTGCATCCATCCAGCCCGTACTTCTTTAACTTGCTGACAAGAATACTGTGGGAGACCGTGTCAAAAGCTTTGCTAAAGTCAAGAAACAATACATCCACTGCTTTCCCTTCATCCACAGAACCAGTAATCTCATCATAGAAGGCGATTAGATTAGTCAGGCATGACCTTCCCTTGGTGAATCCATGCTGACTGTTCCTGATCACTTTCCTCTCATGTAAGTGCTTCAGGATTGATTCTTTGAGGACCTGCTCCATGATTTTTCCGGGGACTGAGGTGAGGCTGACTGGCCTGTAGTTCCCAGGGTCCTCCTTCTTCCCTTTTTTAAAGATGGGCACTACATTAGCCTTTTTCCAGTCATCCGGGACTTCCTCCGTTCGCCACGAGTTTTCAAAGATAATGGCCAATGGCTCTGCAATCACAGCCACCAATTCCTTTAGCACTCTCGGATGCGACTCGTCTGGCCCCATGGACTTGTGCACGTCCAGCTTTTCTAAATAGTCCCTAACCACCTCTTTCTCCACAGAGGGCTGGCCATCTATTCCCCATGTTGTGATGCCCAGCGCAGCAGTCTGGGAGCCGACCTTGTTCTTGAAGACAGAGGCAAAAAAAGCATTGAGTACATTAGCTTTTTCCACATCCTCTGTCACTAAGTTGCCTCCCTCATTCAGTAAGGGGCCCACACTTTCCTTGGCTTTCTTCTTGTTGCCAACATACCTGAAGAAACCCTTCTTGTTACTCTTGACATCTCTCGCTAGCTGCAGCTCCAGGTGCGATTTGGCCCTCCTGATTTCATTCCTACATGTCCGAGCAATATTTTCATACTCTTCCCTGGTCATATGTCTTCCCTGGTCTTCCCTGGTCATATGTCCAACCTTCCACTTCTTGTAAGCTTCTTTTTTATGTTTAAGATCCGCTAGGATTTCACTGTTAAGCCAAGCTGGTC
This sequence comes from Caretta caretta, assembly GCF_965140235.1. Lineage (NCBI taxonomy): Eukaryota > Metazoa > Chordata > Testudines > Cheloniidae > Caretta > Caretta caretta. The sequence goes on from NC_134229.1 coordinate 10,566,323, forward strand.
GCCTGCCATATTTACTATTCTTTCGACACATCGGGATGGTTTGTCCCTGTAACCTCAACAGGGATTCCTTGAAATACAGCCAGCTCTCCTGGACTCCTTTCCCCTTCATGTTAGTCCCCCAGGGGATCCTACCCATCTGTTCCCTGAGGGAGTCGAAGTCTGCTTTCCTGAAGTCCAGGGTCCGTATCCTGCTGCTTACCTTTCTTCCCTGTGTCAGGATCCTGAACTCAACCAACTCATGGTCACTGCCTCCCAGATTCCCATCCACTTTTGCTTCCCCCACTAATTCTTCCCGGTTTGTGAGCAGCAGGTCAAGAAAAGCTGCCCCCCTAGTTGGCTCCTCTAGCACTTGCACCAGGAAATTGTCCCCTACGCGTTACCTAGGGAGGTGGTAGAATCTCCTTCCTTAGAGGTTTTTAAGGTCAGGCTTGACAAAGCCCTGGCTGGGATGATTTAACTGGGAATTGGTCCTGCTTTGAGCAGGGGGTTGGACTAGATGACCTTCTGGGGTCCCTTCCAACCCTTATATTCTATGATTCTATGATTCTATGATACGCTTTCCAAAAACTTCCTGGATTGTCTATGCACCGCCGTATTGCTCTCCAAGCAGATATCAGGAAAATTAAAGTCACCCATGAGAACCACGGCGTGTCAAGTTCTGCAGGCTGCCCTCCACCAGCCTTTTCATTTCCTGACGTGTCCTGCTCGGTCTCCTATCATGGGACATTTTAAACGGATCATTCGTCACTACGCTCTGTATGACAGTACGCTCGCTTTATTGGCTAGAAGTAGCGTAGGCACCAGAGCTGTGGAAATTATTGTGTCAGCAGACTGGAAACTTTGTCATATTTCACCGGGTTTCCTCGCTGCGGCTGTTTTGTCTTCAAAAGCACGTGGGGGGTTCTGAACAGGATCAAATGGGTTTTTTTTTTTGTCAAAATATGAGAAACTGTCATTTCCAAATTTCAGTGGGTTGTTTTTTGGCACAGGAGTAGCACCAGTTTTGACTGAAATGTTTGTATCTGTGTGTGTTGGTGTGTGTCTTGTGTCTATGTAAGTATGAGTGGACTCAAGTGTCAATGGACATGTGTGTCTATGTGCGTTGTGTGTCTATGTGTTTGTGTTGTGTGTGGTGGGGTGAATGTATAGTGTGTTTGTGTGGATGACCATGTGTTGTGTGTCTGTGTGGGTGAGCGTGTGTTGTGTGTCCGTGTGTATTGTGTGTTTGTGTGGTGAACGTGTGTTCTGTATCTATGTGCATGTTGTGTGTCTGTGTGTCGGTGAGTGCGTTGTTTGTGTGGGTGAGCATGTGTTGTAGTTCTCTGTGTGTGTTGTGCATCTGTGGGAATAAGTGTAGTGTGTGCCTGTGTGAGCGGGTGTTGTGTGTCTCTGTGTGTGTCTGTGTATTGTGTGTTTGTGTGGGTGAGCATGTGTTGTGTGTGTTGTGTGTCAGTGAGCGTGTTGTGTGTTTGTGTGGGTGAGTATGTATTGTATGTCTATGTGTGTGTTGTGTATTGTGTGTTTGTGTGGGTGAGCATGTGTTGTGTGTGTTGTGTGTTAGTGAGCGTGTTGTGTGTTTGTGTGGGTGAGTATGTATTGTATGTCTATGTGTGTGTTGTGTGTTTGTGTGGGTGAGCACGTGCTGTGTGCCTATGTGTATGTTGTGTGTCTGTAAGGGGGGGTGAGCATGAGTCAGTGAGTGTATTGTGTGTTTGTGTGCGTCACCATGTCTTGTGTTTCTATGTGCAGGTGGCGGGTGAGCTAGGGGGCGCTCTCCCCTCTGGGTCTGTCCTAGCCCCAGTTCCCTAGCGCAGTGCTAGGGGGCGCTCTCCCCTCTGGGTCTGTCCTAGCCCCAGTTCCCTAGCGCAGTGCTAGGGGGCGCTCTCCCCCTCTGGCTCCATCCTGGCCCCAGTTTCCTGGCACAGTGCTACGGGTATTGTGCTGCACGGAGAAGAGTGGGTGACTCAGCAGGGAGCACATAGACTCAGTAATGACCAATGTGCCCATGCCACACTCGTGGGCGCTGCGCTGCAGGGAGACCCCAGCTTTGGGATGAGACAGAACCACAGTGCTCAGTACAGAGCCCGTGGCACTGATCCCTGGAGTCAGAGTGTTAGCCCGAGTGTCCTGGCCAAAGAAACACAGTCCACCTCTGTAAAATTACCCTCCAGTTTCGGCAGGATAGGCATTTTTCTTCCCTTCCCATCCCTGACAGCTGGGTAAGTCTGTGCCGTGCTGCTGTTAAACAGCAGTTCTGTCGCTCCCCCCCGCCACACCGGTAGCTGTATTTCAGTGCGGGTGAAATGACACAGTTCTAGAACCCTTTAGAAAAAAGCAAAGGAGGACTTGTGTCACCTTCGAGACTAACAAATTTATTTGAGCATGAGCTTTCGTGAGCTACCGCTCACTTCATCGGAGGTTTGTTTCGACATCAAAGTAGGCTAACAAGTCTCTGCTTCCCCCAGCTATCCCCCCATCCATGAGCACGCCAGTGAGTGTAGCTGAAGCTGCTGAACATTTGCATGTTGTTGCTTTTTCCGAACACTGTGTGTGGCCCAGATTGTGGAGTCGATTCTGACAGTACAATCAAACCACTAGCAGGAGCGAGGAAGGGTTTAAAAAGAAAAGGAGGACTTGTGGCACCTTAGAGACTAACGAATTTATTTGAGCTTAAGCTTTCATGAGCTACAGCTCACTTCATCGGATACATGCAGTGGAAAATACAATGGGGAGATTTATATATATACAGGGTTTAAAGTGGGAGAAACATTCAGTGGTGGCTAAGTTGGGCTGTCACCACTAGAGGGCACTGTGATCTCTCTCGCGCGCGCACACACTGACTAGCAGGCTAATAGCCTGCCCCACACATTTGCACTGCTGGACCCCTTGGCTCCCTTCTTCTTTTGGCCTCTGAGTTCATAAGCAGAAGATGCAGTTGTTGCTCCCTATTCTAGTTGTCCTCTAGCCACCTTGTTCCCCCTTGCCCAGCGTAGCCCCTTCACTTGGAGTTCTGGTTCCCAGCAAAGATTGGGGGCCGCACTAGTTTCTGGGTTAAAAATGGAACCCTTCTGCCAGGCGTAGTCGGCAGTGCCAAGGGCTGGGTTCACTATCTAGGGGTTCCTTTGTAACAATACAACACACAACTGGCTCAAGCCCCCACCCACTTCACCTCCCACCCTGGGGGGGAACAGGCACCTCAGCTGCTCGCTGAACCATCAGCGGCTCACTCTGCCCCTGCCTTCGCCACTGTAACCTCTGGGATGTCTTGGGGTCCCATCACTTAGCACAGCTCTCAGTGATTTCAGGTGGTAGCAGGGGAGCCTCATTGCAGGCTGGGCAGTCTCTTTCACCAGAAACAATGGCCCATAGCGGGTCTAATGCTTAGACCTGATTATAAGGGATTTCAGCTGCAGTGATCCACAGCAAAAAGACTCTTCATTGAGTCTTAATCAGCTCGCTCATTACACAGTGGAGAGGAAGAGAGTTACAGGATGTCTAGAGCCTTCAGACAAAGCCCAACACAACCGCCAAGTAGAAACACCTTACCTCACTGGGCTTACGTACCCCTACGCCCTGCTGAACGAGTGCAGTTTAGTTGAGGGTGAACCCCTCAATCAGGGCAGGCCATGCACAGTTCTGCTCCCCTTGGTTCACACAACCAGAATAATACTTTAAGACGACTAAGGGGGGATATGATAGACTGGTGCGGAGAAAGTGAATAAGGAAGTGTTATTTACTCCTTCTCATAACACAAGAACAAGGGTCACCCAATGAAATTAATAGGCAGCAGATTGAAAACAAACAAAAGGAAGTATTTTTTCACACAGCGCATAGTCAACTTGTGGAACTTCAACTGCCAGAGGATGTTGTGAAGGCCAAGACTATAACAGGGTTCAAAAAAGAGCTAGATACATTCATGGAGGATAGGTCCATCAATGGCTATTTGCCAGAAGCTGGGGATGGATCACTTGATGATTACCTGTCTTGTTCATTCCCTCTGGAGCACCTGTCATTGGCCACTGTCAGAAGACAGGATACTGGGCTAGATGGACCTTTGGTCTGACCCAGTATGGCCGTTCTTATGGTCTTATGTTCTTATGTCCCTATTACCCCTGCACCCAATACCAAAGTGACTTGCAGTCCAACCCCAGCCAAAAGCGATCATTTGGGCAAAGCAGCTCCGTCATGCTGCGTACCTAGCAGAGTGGGTGTGTCTATGCAAATAAGGTCAGTTCTGAAGTCTTCTCCCCCAGCTCCTCATGAGTGGTCAGGGAAGAGCTCATTTAGATCCTGCTTACAGTTATTATTAGCAGTATTATGGTCGGGCCTTAGGGTCCTTGTCATAGATGAAGAGCCCATGGTGCTAGGCCCTGTACAAACACAGAATCAAATGATGGTCCCTGTGCCCATGCGTTTACAATCTCAATGCAAGAGTCAACAGATGGTGACAGGCAAATAGATGGGGGCACAAGGAAACGATGAGACAGTGCTGCTCAGCATAAGGGACAGTGCTCTGAGATCCCAATCAACCACAGGCGCCGACTTTCCAAAGTGCCAGGGGGTGCTCGACCCTCAGCTCTGCCCCCGGCCCCGCCCCCCACTCTACCCCTTCCCCCAAGGCCCCACCCCACCTCTTCCGGCCCCCACTCCACCCCCACCCCACCTCTTCCTACCCAGTTCTACCCCCTCCCCCGAGCACACAGCGTCCTCGCTTCTCCCCCCAGAGACTCCTGAACACTGCAGAACAGATGATCGCGGCAGGCGGGAGGCACAGGGAAGAAGGTGGAGGCACTGATCCGCTGGGCCCGCCAGCGGGCGGGAGGTGTTGTAGGGATGGGGAGGGAGCTGATGGCGGGCTGATGCTGGGTGCTCAGCACCCACCATTTTCCCCCCGTGTGTGCTCCAGCCCCAGAGCACCCATGGGGTCTGTGTCTATGCAATCGATGGTCTAGGAATGGGTTCTAGGCTGTAGGTCAGGGCAAGGTTCTAGCTTTGAGTTTGGGGTGATGGCTCTCGGTGCAAAATCTAGATGAAGGTTCATTGGGCTCTAGTTCCAGGTGAAGTTCTGGGGCATCTTCAGTCTGAATTCTAGATGATGGTTCTGGAATTTCTGGTGGTACTGGGTTTGGGGCTTTGGCCACAGTTCTGGCGGTCCTGGCTTTCGGTTGGCAGTGGTTCTGGTCTGGGTTTGGATTGTTAGTGTCGGTTCTGGTGATGCTGAGTTTTAGTTGTTGGTATTGGTTCTGGCAGTTCTGAGTTCAAGTTGTCAGCACTGGTTCAGGTTTTGGTTGCTGGTGCTGGTTGTGGGAGGGTGGGTGAGGGGGGGGGGTGGCTCCTGTCACTTGTTCCTGTCTCACCCGCAGCTGGGTAATGACCCCACAGCCAGACTCTGTTTGCAACCTCAGAAATGCCCCCCCGCCCTTTGCCCCTCCAGCCAGACAAGCTTGCTGGGGCTGATGTCTTTACAGCCAGGGCTCCCTGGTCCTCATTCCTGACCCTAAGCACTGGGAGCCTTCACTGGGTGGGGGATGGAAAATCCAGGGCATGGCCTGGCCCCCCGAAGCCCTGGCATAGGGTGGGCATAGAAATATCCACTAGCTGATCTCCAGTGGCAAAGGGCCCAGTTGCAGGCACCTTGAGGGGAGCTGGGGGCTCCTACAGGCCCCTCCAGGCTCTTGCAAAGGCATCAACTGCCTATTATGCCTTTTCACGCCCCCCTCCCAGATCTGACCCCATTCTTACCCAGCCTGGGGGGAAGTGGGTGAGAAAGTCCAGCCCTGATCCCCAAGCCCAGAGTCCCCAGTCTGGCTGCCCCACCCCTGACCTTACCCCTCTCTGAAAGCCTCTCCCTCTCTCTCTTCTCTGTCCCTGCTCTTCTTCCTAGTTAGCAGCCCAAGTCCTGGAGGAGAAGGGAGTGGGATTTGGCCTGGTGGATTCGGAGAAGGATGCAGTGGTGGCCAAGAAGCTAGGTAAGGACTGAGCAGGGACCCCTGGGGACGGGAGGGGCTCCCCGCGCTGCAGCCCCTGCACCAGCCCCAGTCCGTGTTGGCCTCAGTGGGGAGAGAACCCAGGGCCCACAACTCAGCACCTCCTGATGGCCTCCGAGCCCATCCCAACCCTGGCTCATGTCAGGGCAGATCTGGTAGCTCCCTTCCTGCTTCTGATGCCACATGGGGGACTCGGGTGGAGCTGATGCCACATGGGGCGCTCGCTCCCTGTGCCTGCCCCCACCCCTGCAGCCCCAAGCATGAAGCAGCTGGATACACACCCAGGGAGACAGAGAAAGGGTCTCTCCCTCTCCCACTGCTCGGCACTGTCTCCCACTATGGCCTAGGTCCCTGAGCTCCAGGTTTTGAGGAGGCGAAACCCCCTTGAAGTTTTGCCTCTTGCTGGAAACCCAGAGAGCCTAGCTCAGCAGTGGGACGTTTGGCTGCAGATCACCCTGTCTCTGGTTCAGATCAACACATCCCGAGTTGTTGCTTTTTCAGCCACAAGCGACTGGGCAGCTGCAGCAATCCCTGGGGGAGAATCTGCAGTTCAGACCGGATGGGACCAGTCCCTTGTGCCCTTAACATCATGGGAAGGTCCTGGGGAACATGCAGGGCCAGGAGCCTTCATTCAGTCCCACAGAAGGGCTCAAAACTCTCCTCTGTTCAGTTCTGAGAACCTGCTGGCTTCCTCTCTGTTAGATTGGGGGGTGCGGGGACTTTTCCAGGCTAGCCTTGGCCTCTGCTGGCACCTCTGTGTAGGCTTCAGTGAAGTTCGGAGGGTTCCCCAATGTCTGGGTGCACGTCTGAACTGGACCCAAGTCCCCACCGGCTGGGAAAACTCAGGGGGGAGCTGTGGGCTGTGTTCCCCTGACCCAGCAGCTGCTCCCTGGGGTGCAGCGGACACTTGCCGAAGGGCCAGTGTGATGGGTATTCAGGCCAGGGAAGCAGGGAGCGCGTCTGGGCAGTGACTGCGCAGGGCCTGACTGTGGCTCCAGGCTCAGCCCGACAGCGCCCCATGGAGGCAGGGTGACCTGGCGGGCCAAGGTTCCTGCGGGGACGTTTGCGTCCGATGAGACCAGCTGTCCACCAAGGAGGAGCGTGCAGTGCGGGGAGAGGGAGCCCAGAGTCCGGCCTGCGCTGAGGGGGCTCCACGGCCTCTTTGATATGATCCCCCGTTCCCCTGGAGAGCCCCTCAGGGCACAGCGGGCCAGAACCTGCCAGGAGGCAAAGGGGTTGAGGCTGCTTGCGGCTCTGCTCAGCAGCCACCAGAGGGCGCCGGGAGCTCACTGATGGGCGCCGAGCGGGTGACGCCAGAGAAGCCCCTGAAGCGCGGCGGGGAGCATCACTGGGGGCTACTCGGGCCTCTGGCTCCCCCTGCCCCCGCCCTCGAGAGGGGCAAACCCCAGAACCCCCCTGTTCCTCCTGCCCTCACCCCACAGTCCCCTTTCTCCCCCGACCCCCCCCCCACAGACCCCTCCAACCCCACAGACACCCCCTGTTCCTCCTGCCCTCACCCCACAGACCCCTTTCTCCCCCGACCCCCCCCACACAGACCCCTCCAACACCACAGACACCCCCTGTTCCTCCTGCCCTCACCCCACAGACCCCCTTCTCCCCGACCCACTGACCCCCCAACCCCACAGACACCCCCTGTTCCTCCTGCCCTCACCCCACAGACCCCCTTCTCCCCTGACCCAGACACACTGACCCCCCAACCCCACAGACACCCCCTGTTCCTCCTGCCCTCACCCCACAGTCCCCTTTCTCCCCCGACCCCCCCCACAGACCCCTCCAACACCACAGACACCCCCTGTTCCTCCTGCCCTCACCCCACAGACCCCCTTCTCCCCTGACCCAGACACACAGACACCCCCAACCCCACAGACACCCCCTGTTCCTCCTGCCCTCACCCCACAGACTCCCATCTCCCCTGACCCAGACACACTGACCCCCCAACTCCACAGACACGCCCTGTTCCTCCTGCCCTCACCCCACAGACCCCCTTCTCCCCTGACCCAGACACACTGACCCCCCAACCCCACAGACACCCCCTGTTCCTCCTGCCCTCACCCCACAGACCCCCTTCTCCCCTGACCCTGACACACAGACACCCCCAACCATACAGACACCCCCTGTTCCTCCTGCCCTCACCCCACAGACCCCCTTCTCCCCGACCCCGATACACTGACCCCCCAACCCCACAGACACCCCCTGTTCCTCCTGCCCTCACCCCACAGACCCCCTTCTCCCCTGACCCAGACACACTGACCCCCCAACCCCACAGACACCCCCTGTTCCTCCTGCCCTCACCCCACAGTCCCCTTTCTCCCCCGACCCCCCCCACACAAACCCCTCCAACCCCACAGACACCCCCTGTTCCTCCTGCCCTCACCCCACAGACCCCCTTCTCCCTGACCCCGACACACAGACACCTCCAACCCCACAGACACCCCCTGTTCCTCCTGCCCTCACCCCACAGACCCCCTTCTCCACGACCCCGACACACAGACACCCCCAACCCCACAGACACCCCCTGTTCCTCCTGCCCTCACCCCACAGACCCCCTTCTCCTTTAACCCCGACACACAGAACCCGTGTTCCCAACCCCACAGACACCCCCTGTTCCTCCTGCCCTCACCCCACAGACCCCCTTCTCCCCTGACCCCGACGCCGCAACCCCCCTGCTCCCCCAACACCACAGACGCCTCCCCATTCCCCTGCCCTGACACCCCAGCTCCCCTGACACCGAGATGCTCTCCTCCTGCCCCAGGGTGAGGCCCTGGGCTGCGGCTCTGCAGCGGGTGTTGGGGACTTTCCTTGTGTCCTCGCTGGGGGTCAGGAAGGGTATTTTCCACAGCAGCTGCCCCAGCCTATCGGGACCTGGCCCTCAGATCAGTGTCACTAACCCCAGCCGTCGAGCAATGACTGAGCACCTGCCTGGCTGGAGGGTGCAGCATACGCACTGCAGATACGAGTCCCCGTCACACTATAGGGCCTATGGCACACGGCCGGGCACCTTGAGTCTGTCCTGTCGTGGGGTCAGCGCACACACACACACACACACACACACGTTGCAGTGCCCTGGCCCTGGGGTGATTCCCCAGAGGCTCAGGGGGGCAGGGAGCTGTAATGCCCCCGCATCCGTGGCCCGTCTCACGCGCTGTTTCCCCTGGCAGGGTTGACAGAGGAGGACAGCGTGTATGTGTTCAAGGAGGATGAGATGATCGAGTACGATGGGGAATTTTCGGCTGACACCCTGGTGGAGTTTCTCCTGGATGTGAGTGGCGTCCCCCGGTCCCTCGCCCAGCCCCCCTTCACTGACTGGCTCAGAGACACTGATGGGGGGTGGGGGGGAGGGGGCTGGGGGAGACACAGCTCCCTGCCTCTGGTGGTGCTGTCCAGGTGCTTTGCCCTTACCCTGCATATCACAGCCAGCACGCTCAGGACCCCTCGCCAGCCTGACTAAGCCCTCCCACCCCCGACACGTTGACCCCCCCAACCCGACAGACACCCCCTGTTCCTCCTGCTCTCACCCCACAGACCCCCTTCTCCATTTACAGGGGAGAAACTGAGGCAGGGTCACATGGCGAGTGAATGGTGGAGCTGGGAATAGAACCCAGGAGTCCTGGCTCCATGTCCTCTGCTCCAGCCACTAGACCCCACTCCCTTCCCAGAGCTGAGAATAGAACCCAGGAGTCCTGATTCCCAGCCCCGTCTCCCCTCAGCCACGCACACTCCAACCACTAGCCACCACTCCCTCCCAGTGCTGTAGCTAGAACCCAGGAGTCCTGACTCCCATGCCTGGGCCTTCCCCACTAGCGCATGCTGTGTCCCCTCGTTTGGCCTGGATGGCAGAAGAATGCAGGCTCTGCGTGACCCACACACCTTGTCCCTTGTTCCCATAGGTGGGACTTGCCAAGCCCCTTGGGTTGCCCTGGTGCACTGAGACTCACAGGCCAGGTGCAAAGACGCATTGAAATGACTCCAAGTGAGGGCTGCGGCTGAGTCCTGGTGCCTTGGACAGCCCAGGGGCGACGCTGCTCCCCACCCTCCTGCAGAGCCAGCTCCCTGGGTGTGGGGATGGGGTTTCCCAAGGTTGGGTGCTGAGCTCGTGCTGCCCCCCTTGCAGGTGCTGGAAGACCCGGTGGAGCTTATCGAGGGAGACCGTGAGCTCCAGGCCTTTGATAACATTGAAGACAAGCCCAAGCTCATCGGCTACTTCAAGAACGAGGAATCAGAACGTACGTAGGTGGCGACTGGGGTCCCTGTGCTGGTGGGACCCACCCTCCCTGGGCCTAGCCCCCCAGCCCAGGCTGCACTGCTGCTATTGGCTGCAGAGAGCTGTGAGCTTCCTCCAAGCAGTTCCGGGGGAGTCATTAGCAGGCTGTCTAAGGGCTGCTGGAGAAGTGTGAGTGGTTGGATAAAGGCACCCCAATGGCAAACCTCCACGGCAGAGCGGCAAGAGCCACAGCAGGGCTGGGAGTTTCTGGCAGGGAGGGGATCTGGTCCCTGTGCTCCCAGTGTCAGTTACAGGAAAATCTCTCGTCTCTGCCAGGGTCAGGGCTTGCACCCTCCGCAGGCTGCAGCCACTAGGAGGTGACATAACCAAACACAGCCGCTGAGGAGGTGGGGCTGACAATACAGTAGGAGGCACTGTCATCTCTGACTCAGTGCTGTCCTCAGTGCCCCAGTGAGTGGCTAGGGGGCGCTGTGCAGCTGGGAGTGGTGTGGGTGACTCAGTAGGGGGTGCTCTCTCCTCTGATGCTCACTCCAATGCCCCAGCTGGGCTGTACTGATGGAGGTGTTGCGTGATGCCAAATACAAACTGAGGGCCTGACCACTTGCACGTCATTTAAGATCCCCTGGGACTTTTTGTAAAAGCTGAGCTGTCATTCCTTGTGTCCAGGCCAAACCCCAGCTCAGATGATTCCACGGTCCCGCCTCCATCACCCCAATCTCCTGCAGCTTCACTTCCTGCACTGAACTGTTGTGTAGCGTTTTGTGTGGCTGTTAAACAGCTGCCACATCCCACCCTGGAGGTGGCTGCATTGCAGTGCTGGGTGAGCGATCCCTGTGCAGCGTTGCAGTGTGCTGTTAAACAGCTGCCACATCCCACCCCGGAGATGGCTGCATTGCAGTGCTGGGTGAACGATCCTTGTGCAGCATTGCAGTGTGCCGTTAAACAGATGCCATGCTCCAGCCCTGAAGCAGGAACTCACCGTTCTTTGTAAGCTCCTTGTGAACTTTCTGGAGACAAAATGCTACGGAAAAGTCTCCCCTGTTAGGGCCAGCCCCTGAGCCTTTCCTGGTGCAGCCCCAGTACCGTGACAGCAGGGCCAATTTCATCCCATCCAACAACCCAGCCAGGAGGTGACCGAGAGCAAATTCTCATTGCTGCCGTTTTGAATTCAGATATGTTATGAGCTAGCAGCCCAGCAGCCTCTTGCCAAGCCCCGATTAGGGCCTGCTGTCTCGCCAGCATTAAGTGAGCTTAACCCGTCAGATCCCCTCACCTGGCGCAGAGTGAGTTGACCGGCCCCGGAGCCATTCCAGGCACAGTTCCCCTCCTGGTAGGATACGCTGTATCCCCGAGGATGAGGGGATCCGCCTGCCCACTCTAGATTAACCCTTGCTTCAGATCCCGCACCCCCACCCTGCCAGCCTCAGCAATTCCACTGCTTTCCACGCCACATGCTCCTCTCTCTCTCCTACGGGATCTCAGCCCAATTCCCCCCATCCCCTCCAGAGGCCCAGGCCCAGTCTTCCTTATGGCTAGTTTTGCCGCTGCTCAGCTAAGAACTGAGCCAGATGTTCACCCCAAATCTACCGAGTGTGAAAGAGTCGACACATTTAAAACAGAGGAAACTCAGGTCATGACTGGACACGGCGCATGGTTCACCTGTGGAACTCATTGCCACATGGTTTCATTGAGGTCAGCGATTGTCAGGATTGAAATAAAGGGTTGGGCATTGATATGGGTGACTCAGAGTCATGTGAGATGGGAAGAAAATAAAAAGGGGATCGACAATAAACTCGCCCGCTTCACTGATGGTGCTAAGGCGAAGGTAAGTTACTCCATAAATTGTCCACTCGGTGGAGTCTCTTACTCCTTCCTGCAAGGCATCTGGGACCGTCCACTGCTGCAGATTGGGGTGTCCCGCGGTTGGGGTGTCCGAGCTGTGGCATGGGGGCTGTAATGACGACAAGCGCTCAGGGCCTCGTTAGACTGTCCCACCCTGACTGAGGGGGGGATAACGCCTCCTCCTGCCATTGCCGCCACTTCCCATCCAGCCCTGGCTGCTTCTCTGGGCATCTCCCAGCCACGAGGGGCCCAGCGCCAGGCCCTGAGCAGAATCCCATCCCCCCGTACTGGTGCCTCTTCAGGGGGGCTCTTGCAGGGTGAGCAGAACGCACACGTGTAGCCAGCTAATAAGGCCAGGGGAGGCTAAACCCAGCCACACCATCATCCAGACAGCAGAGCAACGGGCCACCCAGCTTCCCTAACTGGGGCAACCCAGCAGCTAGGGTGTGAGCCCAGCAGGGGGAACCCCAGAGTGCCCAAGGTCGGACAGATTTCCCCCGTCGGTGCCTCAGAGGGCTGGAGGCAATGGGTGAGCAGAGATCTGTCCCAGGCAGCCAGGGAGACCCTTCGAATTAGGCATCAGGAAAGTGGTGCAGGGGCTAGAAACACTCAGAAATTTACCAGTCAGCCACTCTGGGCAGGACAGGAGTCTAGCCAGAGTCTGGCCTCCTGCGTTCTCTGTGCAGAGTGTGAATTGGTGGCTGGTGTTGGGATGGGGGAGGCAAGGCTGGTGGGTTCTGTCCCCATTTCTGGGAGGAAAGTGTGTCCATAAAAGTGGAACCGGGTGCTCCTGGGTTCCTTCCCTTCTGTGTGACCTTGGACAAGTCCCTGCCCAGATCTGTGCCTCAGTTTCCTTGTGGGTGAGGTATCAATGGAGGATGTGGGAGTCAGGAGTACTGCGTGATTCGGAAGCAGTTTTACTGATGAATTCATGGGTTGATTTTTGAGACATGTAGGTGGGAGCTGCAGCAGAAGTAGGTGTTATTATGTTTAATAATAAGTAACTAATTAATTGGCTGATCAGTCAACACATGCAAAGCATGTCAGTCCTGAGAGGAGAGGAGGCATGGAGAGGGGAAGGGATGTTATGACTGCAGTGCCCCTCACATTAGGAATCAACAGGCCTTTGTCCCCTCTAGTGGCTGACCTATGGCAGGAGATAAGAGTCTACTACAGCTGCTTGTTAAGAGTTGCTGGATGCTCACATTGTTAGTACAGAAGGTCCTGAGTTCAGTCCTGGTTGATGACCCTAGTTGGGGCAGTTGCTGGTCCAGCCCTGACTGTGGGCATTCACAGCCCTATACCCATGACCCCATGGCTCTGTCTCTTTCAGATTTCAAGGCCTTTGTGGATGCAGCTGAGGAGTTCCATCCATACATCCCCTTCTTTGCAACCTTTGACGGCAAGGTAGGCGCAAGGGGGAGCATCCAGCTAGTGATGGGGCAGGGCCAAGGGATGTCGAATGGGGAAGAGGAAGCTTGTGTAAACTCCAGGAAGCAATAGACCCTTATCTGGGGGGAGGGGATCCTTCCCTCTCCCTCTTCCTATGTCTGAGCTCTATGAGCATCTGCTGCCAAAGCGAATGGGCCTGGAATAACCCTGTTGGCTACTAGAGTGAGGCAGGGCAGGGTCGGGCATAATTCCCCTGCTGCCAAGCACAAACTGCTCCGGCTGCAGTCGGGGGGAGCTGCCTGGGATGTGGGGGAATCAGGGCCAACAGACCCATCCCAAGCCAGCTCCTTGGCAGCACAGCATACAGATCAGGATCAGGCCCCATCGCTCCCGCCCCTTCCACAGCAGCAAGGGAAGGAGCCCGTGGGACTGAGGAAACTGCTGGGGGTGTGGGGAGGTTTTCTGTGGTTCACAGTAACCAGGCCACGGACACCCTCGCTCACTGGCCACCTGCCTTCCCATTGCAGGTGGCCAAGAAGCTGACCCTGAAGCTGAACGAGATCGATTACTACGAGCCGTTCATGGACAAGCCCGTCACCATCCCTGACAAGCCCAACAGCGAGGAGGAGATCGTGCAATTCATCGAGGAGCACAAGAGGTAGGGGGCTGCCAGCCACGGGATGGGTCAGAGCCCCAGTAGGGCAGGAGGGTGGCCTAGTGCTTCAAACGCTGGGCTGAGACTCCGGATGCCTGGCTTCCATTCTGACTCCCTGTCTGATCTTGGGAGAGCCACCCGGGCCTACGTTTTCCGATGTGACTGGTGATATGGGGGATCTCATCTGCTGCTAGGCACCCGCCCCCCTGGAAACCAGACCCCATTATAGTGTCCAAAGGTGGGTGCCTGAATTCACCAGGATTTAGGAAACGGCCATCTTAAGCACTTCATGCCTCCTTTTCCCCACCTGTTGCCTGGGGAAACTTTGCCTGAAGGGCAAAGAGGCCAGAAGGTCCCCTACACCGGGGCTCCTGTAGGCAGCCAGGGCTGGGGAAGGTGGACAGAGTTGGCTGAAGGGGCGCACAGCTAGGGAGACATAATCATTAAACTTCCCAGCTGGGCAGCGAAGGAAATGATGTGCGGGCTCGGAGAGGGGGCAGCACGTCTCCAGGGGTGAATGCCAGCCTGGGCTGTGAGGACTTTGCTGCTGGGTGTGGCAGGTTACGTAGACAGAGAACACAGGGTGTCCCCCTCAGCCCCTTGGGCCTGCAGCGCTGGTCTGGAACAGGCTGCCTGCTGGGATTTGAACCCCCCGAGAAGGCATCTCGGGGGGACTGGCCTGGAACCAGGAAGCAAAGCAATGAGCAAAAAAATAACTAAAGCGCGGGCCAGAATTTCCCAATTCTGCCAGCTGGGCTGGGCTGGGTAGGTGGGGCTTACAGGAGGGGGAAGGGGTATAGGTCAGCACCTGGCGATGGGGGGAGCTTTTTTGGTGGGGGACAGCTCTCAGAGGGGCCAGGTTCCACATGACAGAGAGAGAGAGTAGTGATTGGGTGTGGAAGGGCACAGTCGATCGTGCCATGGAGCCAGTCAGTCACTAGGGGGTGTTACAGTCGGGCACAGTAAGGAGCTGCAGGTTTCAGAGTAGCAGCCGGGTTAGTCTGTATCCTCAGAAAGAACAGGAGGACTTGTGGCACCTTAGAGACAAACACATTTATTAGAGCATAAGCTTTTGTGGGCTACAGCTCACTTCATCGGATGAATAGAAAGGAACATATAGTAAGATATATAGATATACATACAGAGAAGTTGGAAATTACCAAACAAACTGTAAAAAGAAAAGGAGTACTTGTGGCACCTTAGAGACTAACCAATTTATTTGAGCATGAGCTTTCGTGAGCTACAGCTCACTTCATCTGATGCATAGCTCACGAAAGCTTGTGCTCAAATAAATTGGTTAGTCTCTAAGGTGCCACAAGTACTCCTTTTCTTTTTGCGAATACAGACTAACACGGCTGTTCCTCTCAAACAAACTGTGAGAGGCTCATTGGTTAAGATGAGCTATTACCAGCAGGAGACAAAAAAAAACTTTTGTAGTGATAATCAAAATGGCCCATTTAGACAGTTGACAAGAAGGTGTGAGGATACTGAACATGGGGAAATAGATTCAATATGTGTAATGACCCAGCCACTCCCAGGCTCTATTCAAACCCAAGTTAATGGGATCTAGTTTGCATATTAATTCAAGCTCAGCAGTTTCTCGTTGGAGTCTGTTTTTGAAGCTTTTCTGCTGCAAAATTGCCACCCTTAAGTCTTTTACTGAGTGGCCAGAGAGGTTGAAGTGTTCTCCTACCGGTTTTTGAATGTTATGATTCCTGATGTCTGATTTGTGTCCATTTATCCTTTTACGTAGAGACTGTCCGGTTTGGCAAACATACCTGGGAGAGGGGCATTGCTGGCACATGATGGCATATATCACATTGGTAAAAAGAAAAGGAGTACTTGTGGCACCTTAGAGACTAACCAATTTATTTGAGCATGAGCTTTCGCGAGCCACAGCTCGCGAAAGCTCATGCTCAAATAAATTGGTTAGTCTCTAAGGTGCCACAAGTACTCCTTTTCTTTTTGCGAATACAGACTAACACGGCTGTTCCTCTGAAACCTGTCATCACATTGGTAGACGTGCAGGTGAACGAGCCCCTGATGGAGTGGCTGATGTGATTAGGTCCTATGATGGTGTCACTTGAATAAATATGTGGACAGAGTTGGCATCGGGCTTTGTTGCAAGGAGAGGTTCCTGGGTTAGTGTTTTTGTTGTGTGGTATGTGGTTGCTGGTGAGTATTTGCTTCAGGTTGGGGGGCTGTCTGTAAGTGAGGACTGGCCTGTCTCCCAAGATCTGTGAGAGTGAGGGATCATTTTTTAGGTTAGGTTGTAAGTGGCTCATGACAGGGAGCTACAGTTCATTTTGACCTACAGCTACAGTCGGTCACCTTGGGGAGCTCCAGTCAGTTGTAACAGGGAGCTACAGTTGGTCATGAGGGTCACCATGAGGAGCTACAGCCAGCTGCGATTTCGAGCTGCAGTTGAACTTGATGAGGAGGGAGCTACCACTGGCTGCCATGGGGCATTAGGCAGCTGCCACGAGAAGTCAGCTGCCACGAGGAATCAGTTGCCATGGGGAGTTAGTTGCCATGGAGAATTAGTTGCCGTGGGGAGTTAGGGTTGATGGTGCGAGGGAACGATCCCGATGGGGAGATACCGCGGCTGGCTCGCCATGGGGAGCAGGACTGCCCGGCACAGCTGCCCGGCACATCCCGGCACAGACACTGGTTTCCCCATTGGATGCCTGTGGCTAGGGCTGGGATACACTTTAGCCCAGCCTGACAACAGCTCCGTTTCTATGGCTGCGGCAGAGCAAGGAAATTCTCCTGCTGCCATAGAAACATGGCCCTGGTTTGGCGCAGAGTCTGGCTCCCAGGAGGGGGCTGGGCACCTGGTTACTTCTGGGGGCTCCATGGAGCAAAAGCCCCTTCCTCCCCCTAAGGGACCCTCCTCCCGCAAAGGCAGTGATGTGATCCACACCCAGCCGCTAGCCCATCATAACCAGATCCACTCCTGCTGGGGGATTTGCCCAGAGAGACCTCCTACCCCTGCCCTCCACTAGGGGGAGCTGCTGTGATTTCCAGGGTGCGGGACCATTGGAGCTTAATTATTGTCTCCCCCCAGCTGCGCAAGCCACGCCCTCTCCTCTGACAGCTCTGCCCACTTTTTCCCAGCCCAGGCTGCCCCTGGGGTCCCGGTGGGAGAGGGGGTTTCAGCTGCTTTATCCTTCTGTGGCCTCCCCCATGACAGACTTTCCTGGAGCCAGCCCTATTGTCCTTCTCCTCCATGTCCCCTCTAGAGCCCTCCCAGCTGAGATTCAATTCCAAGGCTCCGACCACTTGTCACTAAATATCCTGTGGACTTACGCAAGGAGTGGGGATATTACTCTAGGGTCCTGACCTAATTCCCACTTGGATCATTACGGCCGCTACACGCAGTCAGTTAGAGACAGGATTGCCCTTCATTTCCTGCCCTAAATTGCTGTGCTGTGTGCCTGTGACACAGCAGCTATGTCCCACCCCAGAGATGGCTGCATTTTCAGCAGTGGGTGAGTGATCCCTCTGCAACATTGCTGTGTGGCTGTTAAATGACAATACTGCCTCACCCCAGAGGTGGCTGCATTTCAGCAGCAACCAAAGCATAACCTCGGCACACAGGGCATAGAAAGCACAGTGGATGGGGGTAGCTTGCCTGGCTTCTGCCCTTGCTGTCTGAGGATAAAGGGATTCCAACACCCAGGACTATGGAACCAGCACTAACCTCCCTACAGAAGGGAGGGGAGTTGCTATGGAGATTTATCCAGCCTGATTCTCACTTATGCTGTCAAGCCTCCCCCCGCCCCGCCTACAATGAGTCTCTCCAGAGGTCATTGAGCAGGCACAAGGGTCCTGTTCCCAGGGTAGCAGGTGGAGCAGGGCATGCTGCACTGTGGCTATTCCCTGCTTCTTGGGGAGCAGAGTGTAGATTAGAGCAGCCCTGAGGCTGCTCTAACTGACACTGGAGCTGAAAGCCAAATTAATCCCCCCTGCCCCGGCATAGGAACTGAGGAGCTGAGAATCAGGGCCCTACATTTTCAGGCCAGAAGGAGCCCCCCATGCTTGTCTAGCGTGACCTGGGCCACACAGGCCAGAGCACTTCACCTTGTGACTCCAAGGGTCTGTCGTACTTGCTGTTCCCCCCGCCCCTGGGCACTGGGAGCCAAGGGGTTAACAGCCCAGTGCTGCACCCCCGAGCAGATTGCATTTCTGGACAGGGATGTTCCCGACACATTGTCCTGGCTGCCTGTTCACTGTAATCCCCTCGGATCAAACTGCCACTCCCCTCCCTCCCCCACCCAGCGACCTCAATACAGAGCAGCCCGGAGAAGGGAAAGGCAAGGGGATGGGAGTGATTCAGGGGTGACGTTCCCCCAGCACAGAGGCCTAGGAGCACAGGGCATGGCTCTGCGAAGGGCGGTAGATCCCCAGGGCCAGATCTCTGCTTTTGTTCATTTTACTGCCATGGTGCGTGAGGCCCTGCCCCTCCCTGACTCACGCTAAAAGCTGGCAGATCAGGGACTATGGTTGCCATGGCAGCTGCTTTTTATTCCATCAAATAGCTCGGCAGTTACTTCCCGACTGGATTGTGTTAGATTTTGTGCTGCTTTGTTCCCTTTTGTATCTCTCCATCCGCCTTTGTCTCTCTCACTGTCTCTACCCTACTTGTTGCAAAATTTGGCTCACGGTTTCAAATGCCCAAAGTTTAGCACCACACAGACCCAGCAGCTGTGTTTTTCCACCACAGGGTAGAAGAACTGAACCTTAGGAGCCCTGTTCTCTAACCACTAGACCACACTCCCACCTAGAGCTGGCAATACAACCTAGGAGTCCTGCCTCCAGCTCCCTTTCGCTAACCACTACCCCACATTTCCACCCCACATGGGGCATAGAACCCAGTAGTCTTGACTTTCATGCTCCCTGCTTTAACCATTATACAACTCTCCCTTTCAAAGCTAGGAGCAGAATCCAGGCACCATGACTTCCAGTCCCTTGCTCTGCCCAAGAGAAATTAAACTCTGAGGACCACTCTTGCCCCATGGAGGAGCATGGACTTAGCAGATGCCACCTGACTACCTGGGGCATGCCTGATGAGTGCTGGGTTTATGCAGGCCTCCATCCCTCACACACTCCCTCAAAGAAGCCTCTGTTGTTATCTTGCAGGTCAACACTGAGGAAGCTCAAGCCAGACAGCATGTATGAGACCTGGGTAAGTCCAGAGAGTGCCTGGCATCACGTGAGGTTAGTGCTGTGGCATGGCCAGTCAGGGGCCCAGCTCCTTGCCAGCCAGCCATCTAACCCACGCAAGCATGGCACTGAACCTGCACCATGAGCCTCTAGGGTCCCTCCAGCCTGCCCCCCACCTCCAAATGACATGCTGTTAGTAGCATAGCTGGGGTGCCTGAAAGCATACTGCATTGAACCCTGGAGAATGTCCTCAGGGCGCAATCCTGGATTGGCCCCCCAGGATGAACTAGACGGGATTGAATAGCTCTTTTCCTATCTCTGATTTCTTTCAACTCCTGAAGTTCATGCTAGTTTCTCCCATGATCCTTAATTCAGGCAAATCTCCAGTGGAAGGCACCAGGCCCAATCCTTGATGAACTCTTCGGGCCTGATTCTCCCATGCCCTGTATCTTGTACCATCCTTTACATCTATGCCATGGGGTATGGAATGTTACCAGATCAGAATGGCAGCACTTTGCACCCATTTTGCGCTGATGTATATGTCTGCACAAAAGGCAGGGGAAACAGAGAATCAGACCCAATGCGTTAAGGACGCAGCTGAGATTGGGTCTATTCTTTATTCAGTTCCTTAAATGCACCACACACATATTTGTGACCAGATTCTTAGCTGACGTAGAGCAGAATAGTTCCAGAGACATAAATGCTGCTACACTGATTTACACCAGCTGAGGATCTGGCTCTTAAAACCTTTATGAAAAATATATGAAAAAAATCCCACGAAACTGGACACATTTATGCCTTTAGTTAAAGCATACAGCTGACTCATTAAATAGTCAGTGGAAGTTAGGTGCCTAAATACCTTAGGGTCTGGGCCTCAGTGTCCAGCTGTTTGGGCCCACAATTATACATTGGTTGGGAAAAGGGTGCGGGGAGGTATGTTAAGGATTTTAGAAAACTAATATTAATAGAAATGATGTCACCAATTTTTTCCTCATTTCCATCAAAACACTTTTCTGTTTAGATTTAGACACTTTTCTGTTTCTTCAGCAGCTAAAAGGCATCAGCTTTGAGCTGGTGCAGGAAAAGAAGAAAGTGAAATTGGCTAGACAATGAGTAGAAAGTGAAATTGGCTAGACAATGAGTAGAAAGTGAAATTGACTAGAATGGGAAACTGACATGAAATTGACAAGAAAGTGAAAAAGAACAGAACCTGACAGACCAAATTAAATGTTTTACATGCTTTCTGTTTTAACAACCTGCCATGGTGTCATTAGCACCGGGAATAATTGGTTTGATTTCCCAGAAGTTCTGAACCTAACTTCACTAGCAGTTCTGCACCCTCAGGAAAATCAAAGCACCCAAGATTGAAAATGTGGGCTCTCATTTTTAGCCCAGCCATGCCCCATTATGTATTTGACATTTTTTTAAATCACAAAGATGGGGGTGATTTTGTAAGATATTTTTCCCCTTTAAAAATCTATTGTCACCTCTGTCTTTCATATGTGTGCCTATTGCCAATATGGTTTATAGTCCATATAACAAATAGCTAGGAAATAGACGCTGTACATTTCCTGCATGTGACAACATCCGGTAATAAACACTAACCCGAAAATATCACTGGGCCTGTTACATTCTAAGCTGCATTATTCTTTGGTTTGTAGGTGTTCTCTCTGTGTGTCTATTGGAGGGAGAGGTTAATGCTATGGGGTATATGTATGTGTGTGTGGTGTATCCAATATGTGTGTCTGCGCACATGTAATTGTGCTTCTGCATCTGTGTATATGTGTGTGCACATACACTGTGTGTGTGTCTGGTTTGTGCAGAATGTGTGTACCTGTGATTTGCATATGTGTGGTGTGTTTGCATATCTGAGACAATGTCAATACATGCCTCTTTCTTTGGGTGGGACATGTGTTCCTGTAGTTATCTGCACGTATTGCTCATGTGTGAATGCACAGAGATCTGTGTGTGTCTGTGTACACTTGCCAAGGTGAGTGCATGTGTGTGTACATACATCCTCTTATGTGTGTATGCACAACAAAGTAGGGCCACTTCCATAAAGGCCTGTGTGTATATTTGTGTGTGTGTTTTGACACGTGCATATAGATTTTTGTGCATGTAAATCTTTGCCTGCACCTGGGCATGTAGGTGTATTTTCACAGGGGGCTTTGAGCATATGGTGCACATATGTTACTAGTGAATGCACATGAGTATGGTGGTGTGGGGGTAGGCACGTGGATGTGGGCAGGGAGAGTCCTTGGGAGCTTTGATATGACTATATATGGATGTGTCTGTACCGGCGCGTGAATGGGCTGTGTACATTTGCATTCAGGTGTGTACTGGGCTGTGAATGTCTGTGTTGGGGTGAATGAGGTGTGTGAGCTTGCACTAAGGTTTGCATTGGGGCACTGATAAATGTGCACGGGGTGTGAATGGGGGTGTGAGCTTGCACTAGGGTTTGCATTGGGGCATTAATGATTGTGCATGGGTTTGTGAATGGGGGGTGAGTTTGCACTAGGGTTTGCATTGGGGCACTGATGGGTGTGAATGGGGGTGTGAGCTTGCACTAGGGTTTGCATCAGGGCATTAATGAATGTGCATGGGGGTGGGAATGGGGGGTGGTCTTGCACTAGGGTTTGCATTGGGGCACTGATGGGCATGAATGGGGGTGTGAATGGGGGTGAGCTTGCACTTGGGTTTGCATCGGGGCATTAATGAATGTGCATGGGGGTGTGAATGGGGTGGTCTTGCACTAGGGCTTGCATTGGGGCACTGATGGGCATGAATGGGGGTGTGAATGGGGTGTGCACACCTGCATTCACGTGCGAGCAGGGCTGTGGGTGAGTGTGCAGATCTGTCCATCTCCCAGCTGATCCTATGACCTGAACACACTCTGCACCCCACTCCTCCCTATTTGCAAGGGGGGTCTGACATCCCCCACACAACAGGAAGGTGGATGCACCTGGTGACCAGTGACTCTCTCTGCTCTGCTCCCCAGGAAGATGACATGGACGGAATCCACATTGTGGCCTTTGCAGAGGAGGATGACCCTGGTAAGAGCTGCTGCTGATCACTGCGCAGAGACCCAGAGTGGCTGAGCAGAGCTCCAGGGGCGCTGCACCACCCCAGGGGGCTCTCTATTGGCCCGGGGCGCAGCATCCTCCAATGTGGGGTGCTTGACGGTCCCAGGAGGGGCCCTCTATGCTCTGAGGGGCACTGCTCCATTAGGGGGCCGGGGGGGATGCAGAAGTCTGGCTGCTGGGAAGGGCGCACAGCAGGGGAAGGGGCAGCGGGAGCAGGTGGGGCTGGTACCACCCAAAGGTTAGGCAGGTGAAATAGGCACATGAAGGTGGCACCAGGGCAAAGGGGCGGCAGCAAGTGGGTATCAGCCTGTGTCTGATTCATTGCAGGGTGGGCACAGCCTCTTCCTCTCCTCCCCAACCTGCCTCTGAGCTGGAATGCTCAGCTATTGGGGGAGGAGGAGGCAGGAGCTGGAGCAGGTTGCATGGGAGGTTCATAAGCTGGGAGGGAGCTGGAGTTGGGGGTGTTACTATGTAGGGAGAGGGGGTTTAGGCTGGGGCGCTTGGCATGCAGTGGGAGGGCGGCCGGTGAGAGGGAGGTTGGGAGGGGAGGTGGCCTAACCCCTGGAACTCTCAGTGCTCAGCCTGGCTCCCCGGGGCAGTGGCCTCTTGCCCTTGCCTGGTCCCTCACCCCCCTGCTCTCTCCGGGCGCAGACGGTTACGAATTCCTGGAGATCCTGAAGGACGTTGCCCAGGACAATACAGACAATCCCGACCTGAGCATCATCTGGATCGACCCAGAGGACTTTCCCCTGGTACGTGGTGCCCATGCGTTCCAGAGCCGCTGTCAGCGGCTCGCTGGTGGCCAGTGGGAGGGATAGGCGCAGCTGCAGGCTGTGGGTAGAATTGGTAAGAGATCCTCCCCCGCCCTTTCCGAGGGTCTATCTGCCCAGGAATGGAACACTCTGCCAGGGGACCCTTCCATAAGACACCTGGATCTTGCTTGCTCTGGCCTCCCCAGACCAGGTCGCAGCCACCGGCAGGGCCACAGGACAGGAGGGTAAAGAGGAAGGGCCAGATCCAGCCCTGGTATAATGGCACGGACTCCAGCAACCTTACCCCAGGGATGAAGTCGGCCCCAGAGCTGTAACAAAATCCCCCATGCTGTGAGGACAGGGGCTGTGTAAATTCTGCCTGCAGTGGAGTTATCAAGCGGGACCTCCTCACGCACTGTAACAGCCTTCACATGGCGTCACACACCCTGATCTACCTCCCCAGCCAGGTGAGCTCACCTCTGTGATAGCCGGCCCCTTGCACCAAGAATCACAGTGATAGTCAAGTTATGCCCAGTCCCAAAGGACCAGTCACTTGCCCCAGGTCATTTGTACCTTAGATCTCACACCAAAGACAATGCTTGTAGCACTGTAGCCAATCCAATAATAAACAATATGAAGATATATATTAAACGGGAAAAGGAAACAAGAGAGATATTTACAGGGTTAGTCCAGATGAACAAAGATACACAAATGAGTTACAATCGTAAGTGTCAAATGTAATAGAAGCTTCTGTAATCAGCAAGCTCTATATGTCCTTCAGGGCTAACCTAGGCTAAGCAGCTGGGGATCTCTTGCTTGTGCCTAGAACACCTTGCCCCCCAGAGTCCGAGCAGCACAGAGATCCAGTTCCTTCTTGTTAGGGGCTTTTATCCCTTAGCTGAAAATTCAGCTAAAGGGTGGAATCCACTTGCATGACTCGTCTTCACGGGGGGAGAGCAGAACAACCAGTGTCTTTTGTCCTCTTTAACATCCCACAATCTGGTGTCAATGGACCTTTCCTTTTGGGCAGAATGTGACACCTTCTGCTGCAGATCAGCACATCACACTGGTTCATGTCTCTCTCCTGTCTGGTGATTTACACAGTCACAGAGACTCACAATACCACTGCTCAGATATTACCTTAGAATGTAGGATACAGATGTTATAAGGGAGATTAATGCTGGCAGCATCTCACCAGCATTCAATAACATCTAAAGACTGAACACATTCTTCTAATCCCATTTTAATAATACTAACACACAGGTGAGCCAGACTGATTCAAGCTGGGTATTTGGCATTGGGGACGTTGGCATGAGCTGGCACCTGGTCTGCCAGCGTCAAAATAGATAAACAGACAGACTCCCTGCCTCTAAGCATCATTAATGCCCAGTTCTGGCTGGCTGGCAGGGCCTCATTCCTTTCCAGAATACTGACTGCACGGCACCTCTTCTGTGACAGCCAGGAAATACAGCGTTAAGGTACATGCCAGCCCCACCAGCCTTAACCCTGGCAGACAGGATAGTGCTCTCTCATCCCAGGTTCTTTGGGGCTCGTGGGGATGCAGCCCATGGGACAGTAGGAGAAATGGTCAGACCTTGTCCTCACTAAGGTAAAAGTCTCATTCAGGACAGACTTGGTGAACTGCCCAGCCAACACCCCAGAGCTGCCAGATGTTACCACCCCCTGGGGGGAAGGGATAGCTCAGTGGTTTGAGCATTGGCCTGCTAAACCCAGGGTTGTGAGTTCAATCCTTGAGGGGGCCACTTAGGGATCTGGGGCAAAAATTGGGGATTGGTCCTGCTTTGAGCAGGGGGTTGGACTAGATGACCTCCTGAGGTCCCTTCCAACCCTGAGGTCCCTTCCAACCCTGATATTCTGTGTTTCTGTGATCCTTGCCCCAAGGGTTCCCCGGGGACATCCCCTGCACTTCCCTCTGCCCGGTAGGGAAGTATCACCTCTGCCCCAGATCTCCGCAGCAGGAACACCCCATTGCGCTGCTGTACTCACACAGCCCACAGGGCTCAGCCCAGAAACGAGGGGTCCCACTGGGTGCGGATGCCCCTTTCCACATATCACAGCCTGAGTTGTGGTGACCTGCTGCCAGAAGTCATTTCCCCAGTCAAACCAGCTGTCCCTGGCCCAGCCCATCCAGCCGTCCCTCTGGGGCACCTGGCACTGGCCACTGTTGGCAGACAGGATACTGGGCTAGATGGATCTTTGGTCTGACTCAGTCTGGCCATGTTATGTTCATCTATTCCAGCCACCCCTAACGCAGTGAGGATCAGATGTGGTGCACGCAGACCATGAGAGAGTCCAGGGCTGTGGGATGCACCAGGCCACATAAAAATAGCAGATGTACTTAGTCATTTCTGCCATCTGCTTATCACAGGGCAGCCCTGTCTGAGATACACTGACAGCACATCCCAGGGGCTCTTGCCCGGTCCAGGAGGCACAGTTAAGGTTGTGAGGCAGAGCTGGTGTTAACTCTGCATTTCCTGGTTTTTCGGTGGATTAAATGGAGCAAAACTCGATGTTCTGAAAGGGCAAGAAGTCCTTAACTCTGGATTAACAACATTTTGGGCAGTGGATGGATAGATGGAGAGTGACAGAGAGATGAGTGTGTATGGAGATAGATAGATAGATAGATAGATAGATAGATAGATAATCCTATTTTCACAGGTGATAGTGAACTGTGTTACTGGAGCCCCAGCTACTCTGTAGAGCTGTTCTTTGCCAGCAGACCCTCCCGAGAGAGCAGGTGTTCCCAACTCCACCTCCTGCCCCTCGGGGTGACTCTGCCTTGGGTGCGGGGAGGCTAGCTGGGGGCATTCCGGTGTGCTCAGCCCACTCTGTAAATAGCACTGGGCAGCACAGGCTGGGAGCTGGAGCCAGAGGGAACCACAGGGTCTGTCTGTGCCTGGCAGCTTCCATAACAAATCCCCTTTCTTATTTCATCTACTTCCCTTTGCCCGTCTCAAGGGAGTTTCCGTCCAGGTACCCAACATTCTTGCATTCAGCCTTGGGGCTGTGCCAAGATGGTCAGTGTCTGGGTGCAGATGGTGCTTTTAGAAAGTGGAATAAAATGAATAGGGGTGTGTCACCGCTGCCCTCTGCTGGATGAAACCTGAACAGTTTGATGGTGTGTCATAAGCCCTATCATGCTAACAACTAATGGGGAGTCTCCATTAGCTCAGGTGGTGTGTGCCATGGTGCAGAGCAGGCATGGCTTTGTTGCAGTGCTCATGCACCTTTGCTCTTCTTCTCCTGCTCCAGCTGATCCCATACTGGGAGAAGACGTTCGATATCGACCTGTCTCAGCCCCAGATTGGTGTGGTCAACGTCACGGATGTGAGTATACAGACACGCAGGGGCCGCCCGTGTGTCGGAGCCAGGCTGGCTGGGAGTCAGCCTCTTTGCAATCCCTGGGGATGTGAACCCTGCTGGGTCGAGGGAGCTCAGTGCCCCGCCTCCCCGGAGCCTGTGTTTCAAACGTGTGCTGGAGCTATGCTACGGCCCTGGGAAAATCAGCACTGCTGTAGCCCAGCTTGGGGACACGCTTCCAACATGCTTTGGTCCTGTGTGTTCTGCACAGATTAGTCTGTGTCAGAAATGTCCCGGCACTGGCTCCACTCAGCATCGCGGCCTCCTCTGTGCAGCTGCTGATCTCTGTGCCCTGCGGCAAGCACGGGGCCACAGAGGATCCAGCCTGGAGCCTGAATGAATTACGGGCCAGGTCTGGAGGCCCCTGTTTATGCCCAGAGCTGGGGACATCCCAGGCTACCCCAGGCCAGCTTCCCCGCAGCACCCGGTCAGTTTGCCCTGGGGGTCACAGGGACCAGGAGAGCTCAGGCCAGGGCCTGATCCTTGGATAGCAATGGGGACAGGGCAGCTATACAGTACAGACACTGGGATCCGAGACCTGAGCCGCCCGTCACACAGAGAGTCTAGCCACGCTGGATCCAGCACCAGGGGTGACCCAGTCTCCAGCCTCCTGGGCCATCCTGCCCACCCCCACACACATTCACTCCTTCCCTCCCCTGCAAATCACCGCTCCCCCTTCCTCCTCAGGCTGACAGCATCTGGATGCAGATGGACAACGAGGAGGACCTGCCATCCACGGAGGAGCTGGAGGACTGGCTTGAGGACGTGCTGGAGGGGGAAATCAACACGGAGGACGACGACGATGATGACGATGACGACGAGGATGATGATGATGATTAGCTGCCTCTCTGAGGGCGTCCCCAGCCTGCCTGACACACAAGACCAGGCCCCGCCCTGGTCGCACCCCACAGGGGGCTCAGGCGTGGGAGTGATGGGCCCGCAGCCATGCCGGGGCAAAGAATGCCACCAGACTGTAACGACAATGCCTTTTTATATGGATCTGACCGCAGCTGATGTCCCCCGGCCCCACGCTACCCCCTGCAGGACACTGACTCCAGGGGGAAGATTGGGCTCACTGGGGACGAATCCCCCTCAATAGAGTTCATCTTCCCCCTCTCCCTCCCTCTCTCTCTCTGCAGCCACCCATCTGGATTTTGATCTCAACACCTGTGAGTTGGGAGCTGTCAGGTCCCCTGCCATGAGTGTCCCGCTCCGCCCCCTGTGTGTCACGAGCACCTCCTGGCTGGTCCCTTCCCCCTGGTAGAGCCGGGAGAGTTTGCTCTTTCCCTGCTGAGGGGCAAGTGTTCACCCAGCCTGAGCCAAACATCGAAGCGGGAGAGTTTCAAAAGCACCGGAAGAGCCCAAGTCCCATCAGCTTTCATTGTGCTCTTAAATCTCTCCCCTGAATTTGAAGAGGGGAAGTTACAGCCCAACTGGAACATTGTGGGTTAGAACTCAGTCCCTCCCCTCATAAAAGCCAAATGCCCTGAGTTAGAGGAGAATCTCCTTTCTCAGCATTATAGGGCTCATGACACACAGTAGAGCAGCTCCCATTCCAACCACTAGAGGGCAACTGTGTCCTGTACAGACATAGTCAGTCCATTACAAAGCATAAATAAGCCTGCAGGCAAACTGAAGGCCAAATCAGAGGAAATCTGTCCCTTAAAATCACAGTTTGCCAACCTGAGATTAAAATCCACTCTGCATGTCTCTCCTACTGCACAGGCAGCTCATCCCTTCCCCAGTGTCCCTGGGTGGACTTTTAATCAGCGATCTCCGCTGGTTCCATCGCAGCACAATGAACCCTTACCTCCTCCCACGGAACAACACGCCCTCTCTTGCAGGGGAGCAGTCAATGTACAATTTGTATATTTTTAAACAACTTTGTACAGATCAATATTGTAACAACCAACGTGAATAAAAACGAACAGTGAGAACCACCAGGGGCGTCCGGATTGTTTTGTTTATTTGGTTCAAATAACGAGGTGGGTTTTTTCCGGGACCTTGGCTGAAGATGCCAGGACTGGACTCTCATGCCACGAAGGACTAGTCCATCGGGCACTGGATGAGAAGGAAGCACCGAGCCCGCGTCTGGAGGACGTAGGACCCAGCCGCTTCCGAGAAGGACTGAACTAAGACTGTCCTGTGCATGAGATGGCAGAGGGCTCCCCTCCAGATAATCAGTAACTGAGCTCATTCATGGGTTTGCTTGTCATTATTAAGAGTTTGTCTAACCAAGTCAGGAGGGGAGCTGTGGTGACTGCGTTTTCCTGCAGTGGGCTTTGAAGGGCACCGCACCCTGTCTATCAGCCAGCTCCCTGCTCCTGGGGCCAGGGGCCAAGGGCCAAGTGCAAAACACGGTGGTGGCAGGAGCTACCCAAGCCCAGGGTGTAGGAAACCCAGGGGCGCGACCATTTGAATGTGGCAATTAAGGACGTGCTGGGGAAAATTTAGAACGGCGTTAACCACTTTCCTGGGGTTACAGATATTTTTTTCGTGGGAGTGTTTGGGTTGTTCTGACAGAGTCAAAATGAAAAAATTTCAGTCTCCTGTTTCCATCCCTCCCACCCCCTTTGCACCCTTGGGAAAACAAGGAGGGAAAAAAAACAAAAAAGAGAATGGATTTTTATTTGGAATCTAAATGATACAATTTTTCATTTTGCTTCGTTTCAGCACCAACATGTCCAATCTGAGCAGGTCACGCTTCTGTTTTCACGTCATTCAAAAAGTCATTTTCCCGCCCAAACAACGGGTCAATGAAGGAAGTTTGACTGGCTCTAACCCACCGCTGAACGTGCCACTCGATTCTGGGTGTGGAATAAAACACAGGAATTGTTCCAGCAACACCCATCGGTGGCAGCACATTGCTTTGCTGAGCCGGCTGGGCCTAGGATCCAGCCCTTGTCCTGCTCGGTGCTGACACCGCCCAGGCCCGGTTCGGGCCCGGAGCCTTCGGCCTCGTTGGGCCCCCTGGCAGCCCCTGCATTGAGGAGGGGGAGGGGCACGCTGCACCCTGCTGCCCGTGCCAAGGCTCCAGCAAAGTGGCGGGTGGGAGAACCTGAGCGACTCCTCACTGTTCCCACGTGGCTGGCGTTGCCAAGGAGACCAGGTCCACGCCACATTAGCTGCAGGCTGCAAGCGATGGCCCAGCTGGGGAGCTCAGACAGACCAGCACGATGGGCCTGGGAAGCGGGGAGGGGGCTGTCTGTGCCAGGGGAGGGGGGGTTGCACATATGTTCATGCATGTGCATGCATCCATGCATGTACCTGTACAGGTGTGTGTGTGGTCATGTGTGCACGTGTACAGGGGCATGAGGCCAGGAGGGGCAAGTGACACACGTGGTGCTAATGTGGGACTCATAGGAGCCTTGAATAACTGAACCCAGGTCCTAACTGTATCCTCAACCCAAAGGTGACCTGGATTGGCGGCATCAGCCCCTCTCCTGAAAGAGGATCCAAATCGCCTTGTCCCACGCTGGCTTCGTGTCTGCACATGGCCGCTCGCTTCAGGGTGGAATCAGGACGACTCCAGCATGCACCCTAGTCCCTGCGCTGGGCACTGCAATTCTTCTCCCGCGCACATGGGTCTTAGAGCACGAGGATCCAGGTTCTGTCTTCGTGCCGCTGCCATGAAGCTCTGAGCAGCTTCTCATGCGCTGCTGGGGGCGATTCAAGGATACGGCTTGGAGCCGCTGCAGCCTGCTCAGGTTGTGGCGTTTGGTCCCAGACAGCCCCAGCCGTGCCCCATGCCAACAGCGTCTCACCTCTAGACCGAGGGCTGCAGGCTGGGCTGGGCCCAATGATGCCCCTCCCGCTGGCAAACCTTGTGTGCCCCCTGGCTGCAGGGCAATGGCTCTCTCGCCAGCCCAGCATTGGATTGACCTCAGGCTGGGGTGATGGAGGGTTTCGTTGTCCCATCTTGTGGGCCGAGGTGACCTGTATTGATGCTAACCGTGAGCTGGGCCCGCCCTTCATGTACTTCATGTCGCCAGACGCCACAGCAAGGCTGGTGCAGGACAAATGGGAGCATCCGTCCCTGGGTGACTCCTCCCTCCCCTGCATCCTTGAGCAGGAGGCCCAGGGCAGTCAGTGCCAGAGATGCATTGGGCAGGGGTGAGCACCAACGGGGTCAGGAGGGGATTTCCCCCATGGGCAGGTCCTCCCACCACCCCAGGGACTCCTGCACCTTCCTCTGAAGCATCTGGCCGTGGCCACTGTCAGACCCAGAGCACCTGGTCGGAGTCGGAGTCTGTCCTAGGCCTAGACTATTTCACCTGCCGTGCCTCGTTCGCCTTCCATTGCTCCCGCTCCAGCCCAAAGCACTCGCTGCGGTCGGCTTCCCAGCACCAAGGCAGGGTTTACACTTAAATAAATAAATACATACATAAAAACCCTCGATTATAGAAAAGGATTTTAAAATTAAAAATTCATGAACCCATCTCTGCTGTATTAACCTCAGGCTCTGTAAAGCCTTTTCGGTGTTGAGCCAGCTGGTTACAGCAGGGAACTGGCAGATGACATTTGTGGGTCCTGTGCCCAGCTCGGGAAGGGAGTGGTGTCTAGTAGTTAGAGTGAAGGGGGACTGGGGGGAACAGGGGCAGGACTCTCATAGACTTTAAAGTCAGAAGGGACCTTTGTGATCATGGAGCAGGTCCTCAAGGAATCAATTCTGAAGCACTTAGAGGAGAGGAAAGAATCAGGAACAGTCAGCATGGATTCACTAAGGGCAAGTCATGCTGACTAATCTAATTGCCTTCTAGGACGAGATAACTGGCTCTGTGGATGAGGGGAAAGCACTGGAGTTCCTTCACTTTAGCAAAGCTTTTGACACTGTCTCCCACAGTATTCTTGCCAGCAAGTATGGACTGGATGAATGGACTATAAGGTGGATGGAAAGCTGGCTAGATTGTCGGGCTCAAAGGGTAGTGATCAATGGCTCCCTGTCTAGTTGGCAGCCGGTATCAAGTGGAGTGGTCCAAGGGTCGGTCCTGGGGCAGGTTTTGTTCAATATCTTAATTAACAATCTGGAGGATGGTGTGGATTGCACCCTTAGCAAGTTTGCAGATGACACTAAACTGGGAGGAGAGGTAGATACGCTGGAGGGTAGGGATAGGATACAAATGGACCTAGACAAATTAGAGGACTGGGCCAAAAGAAATCTGATGAGGTTCAACAAGGATAAGTGCAGGACCAAAAGAAATCTGATGAGGTTCAACAAGGATAAGTGCAGAGTCCTGCACTTTGGACGGAAGAATCCAATGCACCGCTACAGACTAGGGACCGAATGGCTCGGCAGCAGTTCTGCAGAAAAGGACCTAGGGGTTACAGTGGACAAGAAGCTGGATATGAGTCAGCAGTGTGCCCTTGTTGCCAAGAAAGCCAATGGCATTTTGGGATGTATAAGTAGGGGCATTGCCAGCAGATCGAGGGACGTGATCGTTCCCCTCTATTCAATTTATTTGAGCATAAGCTTTCGTGAGCTACAGCTCAGCTGTAGCTCACGAAAGCTTATGCTCAAATAAATTGGTCAGTCTCTAAGGTGCCACAAGTACTCCTTTTCTTTTTGCGAATACAGACTAACACGGCTGTTACTCTGAAACCCCTTTATTCGACATTGGTGAGGCCTCATCTGGAGTACTGTGTCCAGTTTTGGGCCCCACACTACAAGAAGGATGTGAAAAAATTGGAAAATGTCCAGCGGAGGGCAACAAAAATGATTAGGGGACTGGAACACATGACTTATAAGGAGAGGCTGAGGGAACTGGGATTGTTTAGTCTGCGGAAGAGAAGAATGAGGGGGGATTTGATAGCTGCTTTCAACTACCTGAAAGGGGTTTCCAAAGAGGATGTATCTAGACTGTTCTCAGTGGTAGCTGATGACAGAACGGGGAGTTATGGTCTCAAGTTGCAGTGGGGGAGGTTTAGGTTGGATATTAGGAAAAACTTTTTCACTAGGAGGGTGGTAAAGCACTGGAATGGGTTACTTAGGGAGGTGGTGGAATCTCCTTCCTTTGACGTTTTTAAGGTCAGACTTAACAAAGCCCTGGCTGGCATGATTTAGTTGGGGATTTGTCCTGCTTTGAGCAGAGGGTTGGACTCGATGGCCTCCTGAGGTCCCTTCCAACTCTGATATTCTATGATTCTATGATTCTGTGATCATCTAGTCAGACCTCACTCACACCTGAGGCCACAGAACCTCACCCATCCACTC
The DNA here is from genome assembly GCF_965140235.1 of Caretta caretta. Classification (NCBI taxonomy): domain Eukaryota; kingdom Metazoa; phylum Chordata; order Testudines; family Cheloniidae; genus Caretta; species Caretta caretta. The sequence goes on from NC_134229.1 coordinate 10,599,035, forward strand.
CTGAAATCGACCCCTAACCTCTGGCTGAGTTACAGACGTCCTCAAATCATGGTTTAAAGGCTTCAAGTGACAGAGAATCCACCATTTACACTTGTTTAAACCTGCAAGTGACCCGTGCCCCATGCTGCAGAGGAAGGCAAAAAATCCCAGGGTCTCTGCCAATCTGACCCATGGGAAAATTCCTTCCCGACCCCAATATGTTGATCAGCTTGACCCTGAGTGTGTGGGCAAGACCCACCAGCCAGACACCTGGGAAAGAATTCACTGTAGTAACTCAGAGCCCTCCCCATCAAGTGTCCCTTCACCGGCCGTTGGAGATATTTGCTGCCAGCACCCGCAGATCAGCTATATGTCACTGTAGGCAGCGTCATCATCCCCTCCAGAAGTGTCTCAAGCTCAGACTTGAAGCTAGGTTTTCAGCCCCACTGCTCTCCTGGGGAGGCTGTTTCAGAACCTTACTCCTCGGATGGCTAGAAACCTTCACCTAATTTCAAGCCTAAACTTGTTGATCACCAGTTTATATCCATTTGTTCTTGTGTCCACACTGGCGCTTAACCTAAATAACGCCTCTCCCGCCCTGGTATTTATCCCTCTGATATATTTATAGAGAGCAATCACATCTCCCCTCAGCCTTCTTTTGGTTAGGCTAAACAAGCCAAGCTCCTTAAGTCTCCTCTCACGAGGTGGGTTTTCCATTCCTCAGATCATCCTAGTAGCCCTTCTTTGCCCCTGTTCCAGTTCGAATTCATCTTTCTTAAACACGGGAGACCAGAACTGCGCACCGTATTCCAGGTGAGATTCATAGATTCATAGATATTTAGGTCAGAAGGGACCATTAGGATCATCTAGTCTGACCTCCTGCACAACGCAGGCCACGCACCAGTGCCTTATATAATGGTACTAACACTACCATGTTTCTACTGGAAATACCTCGCCTGATCACATTAGCCTTTTCACACAGTCTTAGTCATCCTGTGATCAAGCTATACATCCAGGTCCTTCTCCTCCTCTGCTGTACCCAACAGATACATCCCCAGTTTATAGCAAAAATTCTTGTTGTTAGTCCCTGAGTGCATGATCTATTAAATTTCATCCCATTTCTATTACTCCAGTTTTCAAGGTCACCCTCCAGATCTTCTTGTATGATCATAGAAGCATAGGACTCGAAGGGACCTCGAGAGGTCATCTAGGCCAGTCCCCTTCACTCACGGCAGGACTAAGTATTATCTAGGATTACCTATCCCTGACAGGTTTCAGAGTAGCAGCCGTGTTAGTCTGTATCCGCAAAAAAAAAAGGAGGACTTGTGGCACTTTAGAGACGAACACATTTATTTGAGCATAAGCTTTCGTGAGCTACGGCTCGCTTGTTTGTCTAACGTGCTCTTAAAAATCCCCAATGATGGAGATTCCACAATCTCCCTAGACAATTTATTCCAGTGCTTATGTAACGGGATTGAACCGGGGACCCTCTGGAGCTTAGTGCGTGAGCCTCTACCGCATGAGCTAAAAGCCAGCTGGCTGTTAGCTAAGGCTGTCGAGCAGACTCATTTTATATCTCTGGTTTTGGTGCCACTAGATGGGACAGAGCACCATACCCAGGCGGTGTGCAGTTACACTTAACCACCTTAATAGGAAGTTATTCCGAATGTCCAACCTAAACCGCCCTTGCTGCAATTTAAGCCCATTGCCTCTTGTCCTCTCCTCAGAGGTTAAGAAAAACAATTCTTCTCCCTCCTCCTTGTAACAGCCTTTTATGTACTTGAAAACTGTTCTCATGTCCCGCCACAAACCTGCTTGTTTCCAGACTGAAGATGTTCTGCTCCTCCTCCGTATTGGCCATACTGCCCAACTTTGTGTCATCTGCAAACTTTATTAGCACACTCCCACTTATTGTGCCAAGGTCCTGAATGAAAATGGTAAATGAGATTGGCCCCCGAGAGGGGAGGGGAATGGTGTCCACAGGTTGTAATTGTGGGGGGAGTGGGAGTCAGGACGCCTGAATTTTACTGAAGCTTGAGGCCAAACTCCGAGGATCAGGCCCAGTTGGTATAGAATTGGGACCAAGGGGAGCATAACTGGGCCAAACAGGAATCATGGGGCCTTTAGAAAACTCCTATTGGCCACATTTGCTACAGGTCCCCAACCCCCTCCCCTGTTTGCTGCCCCCTGGTGGCTGCTGTGCTAATTCACCCGGAGAACCACACAGCCTTGGCTGATACGCAATAGTGATGCTTCCTAGTGTCTCCCGCTGCTGATCCCCAGTCCCTGGCAGCTGTCTCCCCCTTGGAGTCTGCGTCCACAGCTTCCACAATCCGCTTCTTGCAAACCATTCATCCAGGGAGCGCAGGGTAAAGAGGACAGCATGTGCATCGGCGACTAGGAAATGCCCTAGATCTCGCTCTGCCCTGGGGCAGGATGTGGGCAAGGCGGATGGCAGCACACAAGAGTGACTGATCTCATGATCCTCCAGCAGTCACAGTGGTGGAAAGCGGGTGACAGTGATGTTCACTTGGAAGGAAAGATCGCAATGAAGCAGCATGTGAAATTTTGGTGCCATCAGACCCAAAACCTGGGCTGGGCGGTGGAGTTGATATGGCAGAGCTGTGTATGAGCGGGGAGCTCAGGGATGGAATAACAGGGGGGCTGCAGGTCAGGACTGAGGGGCATCAGCAGAGCTGTGGGTGTTGGGGGACCCAGGGCTCAGCTAGCAGGGGGCGGCGGGTTGGGATTGAGGGGCATCGGCAGAGCTGTGGGGGCGGGGGGACCAAGGGCTGCGCTAGCAGGGGGCTGGGGGTCGGGATTGAGGGGTATCGAAAGAGCTGTGGCAAGGTGCTGCCCCGCAGTCCCTGGGGCGCGTAGGCTGTTGCATTCCCATCACTGCTTTGCTGTTTAACCCAACATGGCCATGTCTGGCTGGAGCACTCGCTGTCAGAGGCATTTCCTGCAACACCACGGGTTCATTCACACACACACTGAGCTTGGAACCAGCTCCCAGGGGACATGCCAGCCCCGTTGTTTTCCTTCCCCTGCACATGGGACCAGCGAGTTCTCCGCAGGGGATCACAATCCCGCCAGGGCTCTCACCAGCCACACACAGCCTGCTCTCCAGACAGCAGCATCACCTGGTAGAACAGCAGAGGCCCGCCTGGGTCAGTCCCACCAGGCAGGCAAAAAGGTATCCAGGCTCCCATGAGCCTATAGGGAGACACAGCTGCAGGCCCTAGCCACAGGGAGCCCTGAGGTTGGATAGAGGAAGCTGGGAAAAACCCCGTAGCTAGTGGTGAGAGGAGTGAGAGGAGAGAGTGGATGGCAGCCATGGCACAGGGACTGTGCCCCCCACATGGACCATCCGATCAGTGGCAGAGCCGCACCCCAATCTGCTTACAGGCTTTGCCCAGCCTCATCCGTGGCTCTGGACTGAGATCCGGGGTCCAGACATCATCTCTGTGCTGCTGCCTGGCCCGTGGGGGGGGCCATGCATGAGAAGAGGGGGCCCCAGGATGAGGCAAAGGGGCCGTGCCATATGGCTGTAGCAGGTGCTCTGGTCTGGCCTAGCTCCCACCAGCCCCCAGCACCATGGGGTCAAGCTGGCCCAGAAGGGATCTGAGAGTCCCTCAATCCAGCCAGTAGCAAGGCTGCCTCTCTCAGATCCCCTGTTCAGGGAGCCTCCCACAGAGAGATGGGCTGATCTCTGACCTTTCCCAGGTGGGAGCAGGTTCCTGAGGGATCCCCTGACCCGTGGGAGCTTTCCCTGGAGTCTGGGTCTGAATGTCCCGCTCTGGCTCAGGCACAAGCCATTGGAGCTGGCTGCAGGAATCCCGGGGTCAGGGTCCCCAGCCTGGTTTATACCGGCCAGACTAGGTCAGATTGGTCCTTAATGTCCATGTCTCTGTGACGGGGGAGGCGAAGGGCCTTTCCCAGGGCTGTGGGACAACAGGCTCTCAAGCCCTGATGAGTCCTGAGTTGAAGGGGCCAGGACAGGAGGACAGTGTGGGGGAGATAGAGTGAGAGAGGCTGGGTGTGACAGGGAAGGAGGGTTCAGTCAGGTACGAGGGCCCATGGGGCCGCTCACAGCCCCACGCCCATTCCCAACAGGGCATGATGCCCCTTCTGTGGTGTCAGCCCAGAGCACGGCAGCCTGAGAACAGCCACAGAGACAAGGGTGCCCGAGGGGTTTGGGTCCTTAGAGCTGCTGGGAGGGAGGCCAAGGAGAAATCCTGCCCCCAGGAACTGGCACACGGCATCTGGCACTGGCAGGAAATTTCTAACCTGGGGGAAGCATTTCCAAGGGGGGTGCTGTGCTGCAGGGACCAAAGCAGGGGTTCATAGGAGATTCGCTCCTTCAGTGAGTGCTGATCCCAATGTCCCAGTGTGACACTAGGGGGTGCTGTGCTGCAGGGTATGGGGTGTGGGCTCAACAGGGGGCGCGCTCCCCTGAGTCACTGCTGACCCAATGGTGGTGCTGGACCTGCTGTCTGCTGGGTCAGACGCATAATTCCACGATCCTGCCCTCCCACCTTCATTTTCACAAGCACTGAGGTTTTAGGCTGCATTCCAGCCAGGGTAAATACATTCTGCCAGAGTAAATTCGCTCAGATGTTTACACTGGACACAAGACTCTTCTTCACTTCTTGTCCTAAACTGTAACATTGTTCTGCGCTGTTAGGCAGCTGCCATGCCCCGCCCCAGAGGTGGCTGCATATCAGTGCTGGGTGGGTGAACCCGGTGCAGAGTTGTTGTGAGGCTGTTAAGCAGCTGCCATGCCCCACCCCAGAGATGGCTGCATTTTTTCAGCATTGGGAGGCATGACCAATTTTACCCACTTCCCAGTAAGGCTCTAGTAGTGTTTGTAAAACTGGAACTAGGCTGAAAGCAGAGTCCCCAGGCCAGGGATGGGTGATGCTGGTGATGCTGATGGCTATAGCAGGGCAGTAGGCAATGCCAGAGGATGCCCTGCTGAAATCTCATTATGCTTTCATATGAAAATCCTTGGAGATGGGATTAAGCAGGGGAGTCTCAAACTTCATTGCACTGTGACCCCCTTCTGACAACAAAAATTACTACACGGCTCCAGGAGGGGGGACTGAAGCCTGAGCCTGCCTGAGCCCTGCCGCCTTGGGTGTGGGGGGGTCAAAGCCTGAGCCCTGCCTCCCTGGTTTCGGGGGGCAAAACTGAAGCCCAAGAGCTTCAGCCCCAAGCAGCGGCCCTGTAACCTGAGCCCTGCTGCCCTGGGGCTCAATCCCTCGGACTTCGGCCTTGGGCCGCAGCAAGTCTAAGCCAGACCTGGTGACCCCGTTAAAACGGGGTCGTAACCCACTTTGGGGTCCTGACCCTCAGTTTGAGACCCACTGGATTAGGGTGTTTGTGCAACACCGCAATGGAATAGCCCTGAGCACAGACGGCAGGAGGCCAGGGGCAGCAGACAACACCCAGCATCAGGCCTGCCTGGAGCTCCCAGAGAGACCCAGCTCCCCCAGGGTGTCCGCCCAGGGGTGACGGCCCACACAAGCACTGCTGCCCACCCTCTCCCAGGGACAAACCCCAGGGAGAGAGAGAGAGAGAGACCCCCAACCCTAGATAACTACATGATCTTCCTGTTTGGGCAGAATCTTGTTAATGTCCCTAATCGAGTTTAACCCCTTCATAGCTTTGCTCCAGCTGCTCTGTCTGCCCTTACCGGATCTCCCTGGATGCATTCCTATCCCACTCCCCACAGCACCCCCTGCTGGGAGAAGTTGGGACTGGGGCAACTGGGAGCTCCCTCCACAGCCAGCCCTCCTGCCCCGCTCCCTGCAGTGCGTCCCCTGCTGGGAGAGGCCAGGACGGAGTAGCTGGGAGCTCCCTTCCTGGCCAGCCCTCCTGCCCCGCTCCCTGCCCCCTGCTGGGAGAGGCCAGAACTGGAGCTGCTGGGAGTGCCGCATAGCAAGCACCTCCCACACCATTCCCAAGGGCGGTGGTGGCAGCCTTCCAAACAGCTGTAGCTCCAGGGTCACATCATCTAGGAACTGCAGCTGGCAGCCGCACAGGAACTGATTCTGGCCTCCCCCGGCTGGAGCAGGCAGCAGATCCCTGTGCTGCAGAGCAGAAGCAAGTGCAGGCAGGCCGCTCCCTTTCCCCTCGTGCCCCAAAACTCAGCCAGAAACCTGGGCCCCACTGTCATGCCCTTGCCCGGGACGCTGCCCAGGCCTGGGCCCAAGGGCCCCACCAGCAACCAGATGGGCAAACCCACAGGGTCTGAGCTGCTTGCTAAAATAAACCCTGATGTCATGTCTCCAGTCCCACACCCCCCTCCTTGGGGGGGAAGCGAAAGGCCCCAGTTCCTTCTTTTGATTTCATTCTTACACTGCTCAGATTGCGATGCGGTTTGTTGACCCCTCCCGATGGGATGGCGTGGCAAGAGAGAAGGGCGAGATGGGCTGTCTCGTGGGGAACACAGGAGTGGATCCTGCAATCATGAAGGGGCTGTGTGAGGCTTGCCGGGGGAGCCAGGCTTGGGGGAGCCAGACTCAGGGGTGCGGAAGAGGGGGGAAGGAGCCAGGTTGGGAGCTGCATCTCCTAGCAGCTGGTTGTAGAGTCTGTCTCCTTCTTTAGATGCATCTTTTTCACTTCCCAGCTCCCTGGGTCAGGGCTGGCAGTGCAGTAGAAACTCATAAGTGACCCTACAATAACAAACTCCTGAGTGCAGCCTTTCATTGCTGGGTGACCCTACAATAACAAACTCCTGAGTGCAGCCTTTCATTGCCAGGTGACCCTACAATAACAAACCCCTGAATGCGGCCTTTCATTGCCAGGTGACCTTACAATAACAAACCTCTGAGTGCGGCCTTTCATTGCCAGGTGACCCTACAATAACAAACCCCTGAGTGCGGCCTTTCATTGCCGGGTGACCCTACAATAACAAACCCCTGAGTGCGGCCTTTCATTGCCAGGTGACCCTACAATAACAAACCTCTGAGTGCGGCCTTTCATTGCCGGGTGACCCTACAATAACAAACCCCTGAGTGCGGCCTTTCATTGCCAGGTGACCCTACAATAACAAACCTCTGAGTGCGGCCTTTCATTGCCAGGTGACCCTACAATAACAAACCCCTGAGTGCGGCCTTTCATTGCCGGGTGACCCTACAATAACAAACCTCTGAGTGCGGCCTTTCATTGCCAGGTGACCCTACAATAACAAACTCCTGAGTGCGGCCTTTCATTGCCGGGTGACCCTACAATAACAAACCCGAGTGCAGCCTTTCATTGCCGGGTGACCCTACAATAACAAACCCCTGAGTGCGGCCTTTCATTGCCAGGTGACCCTACAGTAACAAACCCCTGAGTGCGGCCTTTCATTGCCCGGTGACCCTACAATAACAAACCCCTGAGTGCGGCCTTTCATTGCCAGGTGACCCTACAATAACAAACCCCTGAGTGCGGCCTTTCATTGCCGGGTGACCCTACAATAACAAACCCCTGAATGCGGCCTTTCATTGCCGGGTGACCCTACAATAACAAACCCCTGAGTGCGGCCTTTCATTGCCGGGTGACCCTACAATAACAAACCCCTGAGTGCGGCCTTTCATTGCTGGGTGATCCTACAATAACAAACCCCTGAGTGCGGCCTTTCATTGTCGGGTGATCCTACAATAACAAAGCAATGAGTGCAGCCCAGGGTAACAAAATATCCTGTGTGAAGGGATGATGGCAAGTGGCCAATGGGTGGGAATGCCCTTCTGGGACACTGGCAGGTTCTCGCCTCTGGGTCAGCCTTTGGAGTCAGAGGTTCTGTCCCACTGGGTCTGGGCCCTGCTGGGGAGGCAGGAGCTGCCCCTTTGCTGGGTGCAGCTTTGCTGGAAAGAAGGGAAAGGGGCCAACCCCGACCCCAGGGACAGGTTGAGAATCAGGGGCCAGCAGTGCCCATTTACGCTAGGTGAGGAGCCGGCCGGGTGTGAACCCCCCGCCCCAGATGGCCAAGGTGAAAAGAGACGCACCATTCAACCGACTGGTGCAGCTGCCCTTGGCCTCTCAGCCCTCGGCCCCTTCCCCAGAGAACGGGCCAGTCTCACTTTCTGTTGGGAGCCGCTAGCCCGGGCTCTTGGCCACCCTGGGGTGCTTGGGTCGCTCAACCCCTGGGCGGGGGACATGCTGGAGCCTGGGATTTCCAAGGGCACTGGGCTGATCCCAGCAAGCACCGCGTGCTCCCCTCGAAACTCCCCGTCGGGCCAACCAGGCGCGCGTCCCCCGCCCCGGGGCTCTGGGGACGCCAGCCCCGGACTCGGGTGTCTCCGCGAAGGGGGCGGGCGCAGGGGCGGCGGCCTGTGGCAGGGGCGTGGGATGCGAAGGGTTAAATCCGCTGGCGGAGATCTCTCGGCTCCGCGCTCCGCAGCCCGGCGAGCCAGGAGGATGCAGACAAAGGCTCCTTCTCCCCCGCTCGCACTCAGGCGCTGACATCACCGGGCGCTCCGGGAGGCGAGCCCGGCCCGCATCCAGGCGCGGCGGGACCGCCCCGAGCCCCAGCCCCGAGCGGACCAGCACCGGCGCAGCGCCCCCGACCCCTGCGGGTCTCCCCCAGCGCCTGGAGCCAGAGCCAGCCCCGGAGCCGGTAAGTTGCTGCAGCCGGGCTGGGCGGGGGGCGTCGGCGGGTTCCCAAAGTCACGCCTGGCCCCGGGAGGTTTGGCCCAGTCTCCCTGGAGCGCGCCGCCCGGAGCGGGAGGAATCGGGGGTTGACTCCCGGCTCGCACCCCGGCAAAGGGCCGGGCCTCTCCCAGCTCCTGCTCCGGGCCAGCCGCGGGCTCCCTCTGGAGCTCAGACTCCCCTGAGCGTCCGGCCACATGCAGCTGGCAGGGACCCACCCTGCGCCGGGGAGATGAGCCCCGACGCGCCCTCGCCCGCAGGACACCCCCCGCCCGCAGCTCAGCCCGGGCGGGACCCTCGCACGTGCCGCTCCCGGCGGAACAAGGGCAGGGGCGAGATTTCGGTCCCCGCCGCCCCCAAGGAGCCCTGCCCGGCGCTGGCGCCCTAGGGGCTCTGGGGGTCTCCGAGCAGCGCTGAGCTGGCTCCCGGGACAGCTGGGAGCAGACCTTGGAGGCGGCACTGTAAGGGTTAAAGATTGGTCTCTCTCACCCCGCGAAAGCACCAGGCTCCTCGTTCCCCCTTGTGCCTAGCTGGTGCAGCCCCCCCGCCCCGGGTGTTGGGAATTAGGGAAGTGCCCGCGGAGTGCCGCCTGCTCTGTGCTCGATGCTGTACAAACACAGCTCCTATTCCGGAGAGCTGGCGAGCCTGGGAAATCTCTCTGCTGTCTCTCCCCTGGGGACCAGGCCAGTCCCTCCCCGCCCCACTGGAGCTGCAAATCCGCCCCGGACCCAAACCCCAGAGCTTCTGTTCTGGCAGCTCCCTGGGGTTGTTGGTTCCCCTTCCTCTCCGCCCATGGTCAGTTTCCATTTCTGTGGCTGCCTTTGCTAGTGCCCCAGCCCAGCTGCAGGGGGCTTCCCCCAAAGATCTGGAGGAGGAGGAGGGGATCGCAGGGCTGGGGCTGCCCAGAGGGGAAGTGGTGAAATCTAGAGGCAGGCAATGCCCACGCCAGGGAACAGCCATGTCACCGCCCGCCAGCGTGATTCAGTGGCTGGCCAGGGAAGCTGTTGCATCGGGCTCTTTTCTGCTGGGGAAGGGAGGCTGTTTCAGGGCAGAGGTTTGGGCGGCCTTGGGACCCATTTTCAAAGGAATTCTCTGGGCAACAGGGCAAACAGGAGCCCAGGAGGCTGCATAGGAACCCCTGGGACTGTGGAAAGGGCGAATTTTGTGGGAGATTAGGGTTCAGTCCCTGCCTCTGCCTCCTTTCAGCCCCCCATTTGTAACATGGGGGCAGCATCTCTCCTGTGTCTGTTTCGCTTGTGAGCTGGTTGGGGCAGGGACTCTGTCCCGGGGCAGTGCCTGGCACAATGGGGCCCTGCTCTTGGCTGCCGTAACACAGGTAGTCAACGGTGTTATGAATAATATCTCCCCACTGCAAACTGAGAGCTGCTGATGAAAAGTGCTCACGCAGAGCGAGGTGGTGGTGGCGGCGGCATTATCTTCCCAGCAGAAAACCCTCTCCAGGCCAGCTGTGTAGGGACGAGAAGGGGGAAAGGATGCACTGGATGCTGTGCCATTCACAGCGTCAGGGCGTGGACCACCATGCCAACTTTCCCAGCTGTTCTGTCTGCCCCTTAAGGCTATTTACTGCGAGTGCATTAGGTACCCTGGGGTGATGCTCCTAACTGTGCCTAATCTCTGGCCACTAGTAGGCAACTGTGGGTTGCTGGGAGACATGGTCAGTATGAGGCAGTGGGGTGCAGGGGTTAGATCTGGGGGAGCTGGGAGTCAGGTTCTATCTCCAGCCCTGGAGGGGAGTAGGGTCTAGATGCTAAGGCACAGGGCGGAGTCAGGATACCTGGGTTCTATCCCCACCTCTGCTGCTGACTCTGTGTGTGGCCTTGGGCATGTCGTATCCTCTGTGCCTCTGTTTACCTGCCCATCACATCAGGCTGATGATCCTGAGTTCTCCTTGGGAGGCAGGGAGCTATTTCTAGAGAGCCTTTGCCCTTGGATGAAAGATGTGGGAGGTGTAGTTATTGTCGATCCTCTGGGACTCCCCTGATTGCTGCGAATCTGCCATTCCTGGGCTGTAGCCACCTGCATGTGAGTGGCCAAGCAGGAGCCCCTGAGATGGAAACATCTCTGGTGCTGGGTGACTGACTTGTGACTTTGGGGAAAGATTTGGGGCCTGGTCCTCATTTGCTCCAAGGTCCCTGCAGACCCCTCTGGCAGGAACTATAATTGACAACCCCCCTCTGTCCTGTAAAGGAGAATCCAGGGCCCTGTGTATCTAGACCTAGAATTGCCCCCCCTCCCCCGCCCCCCATGCACCCACCGTCTCCCGGCACGCACACCCACAGCAGACACTCAGCTGTTCAGAGAGCAGTGGAAGTGCCTGTCTCTAGAATGAGACTCCAGCTCTTGGTCTAGACAAACTCGTGCACACAGGATGCCAGGTAATCCAGCCCTGCAGTTACCCACAGCCTGGCCGTGGCCCTGGCACCGGATTTCTGCCCTGGAGCCCTGCAGGAGTGGGCAGGCTGCCTTCCCAAGAACTGAGGGCTGGGCTTTCCAAAGACCTCGCTCCCATCCAGGTACATGAACTGACTTTTCTGTGCCCAGTGTGCTGAAAATCCTGGGTCCCCACCCCCAGCCCAGTGCCCTTCCCCCAGGGCTGTCTCCTCTCTCCTGGCAGCTGACACAGACTCTAATCCTGTGGCTCTTTGGCTGTCTGTGGCGGGGGAACTGGTCACTTGTCCTGCTGCCCCCCAGCGAAAGTTGCTGTGGCTGCGATTGTCAACAGAGATGCAGGTTTTCAGGGAGCACTTCCTGAAAATCTGAGCTCTTTAAGGCACCCCAAACTGGGGCTCCTAAACCCCACACCACTGGGGAAACCCACGGGCCTGAGCGTGCTCACCCTGAGCAAAAGAGCTTACAGGGCCCTTGTCATCTTGTTCCCTCCCTCCCCCAACGCCCACCGTCCATCAGCCTCTCCCCAATCTCCCAGCCCTGCACTGGTGGATACTGGCTGCATCCTTCCTAGGGTAGCTATGACCCCTGCTTTGACAGCCCGAGCCCTCCTGCAGGACATGGCTCCGCCATCGTGGGAGGAAGAGGAGCGTTGCTGAGGGTAAGGGGCGAAAGGAAGCAGAGACTGGGTCTCATTGGTCACACTCCAGCCAGCAGCGCAGAAAGCCTGTGTTCTCAAGCCTGCTCCATACGCTTTAATGGGGCAGGAGCTGGCAGATTAACTCCAGCGCCAGGATCCGGGCTGCTTGTCTCTGAGCCGAACCACGAGGCAGTGCTGCGGAGACCCCTCGAGAGCAGCCATCCAAGCCTCTGTGCAGAGACCGGTCGCGATGCCCCGTCCTGGTGTGGAGCCAAATGAAGGGGCACAGGGTGGGCTACTGGAGAGAGGTTAAGGCGAGATTTCGCAGCTGTCAGGCCGAGCGGGAGAGGGGCAGAGATGGGGAGAAGGAGTGCAGGGGAAAGGGGACAGATTGGAAGTGTGAGTGTGATGCGGGCGTTGGCCAGGCTGCATCATGTGACGGGTTCTATAATCTCCTTTCACAGGCATCTTCCCCCCACACCCTCAGGGCCTTTGGCGATTAAACAATCGCATCGGAAATTGCTCGCGGCTCTCATCACATCCCCTCCATATGTCTCATCAGCACACAGGCTGTGGTGCATGGCAGAGAACCCCTTCCCCATCCCCATGCGGCTGCTGCCCCGTCTGTATCCCAGTGTGATCACCAGCTCCTCTCCCACCCAGACAGCTAGGGCTGTGCCCCAATGCTCTCACAATCATGTGCATGCTACTGCCGTGACTCTTGCCAGGAGGGCAGGTACTTGTGCAGCTAGGGGGCAGGGGGTGCAGTTTTACCCAGCCCTGCAGTTGGCTGTTTTGGATTCTTGGACCTGCGGATCAGCCGGCTAAAACCCCTGAGCCCCATCCTCTCCTGTGGGATGCGAGTCACTCCCTCAGAAGTCTGACTGCTGGGAGTAGACCCCTTTCTCCTTCTGTTGTTGCCAGCCGTCTGTGTTCACTGTCAGGAACTGCTGCAGGCCAGCTGGAGTTCTGACTATTGTCTGACAGTACCTAGAGGCCCCAAGGGCACTGCACAGACACATTCCCTGCTTTCAAGAATCTGAATAAACCAGACAGACAAGTATGGGAAGGGAAACTGAGTCCCAGAGAGGGAAAGTGACCTGCCCAAGGCAAGCCAGGCACAGAACCCAGGTCTCCTGAGTGCCAGCACTGTGCCCTCCCCACTGTACCCCTGTATGTGCCAAACTTGTCATAACAGCCCTCTCGGAGGGCCATGACAGGACCTTAAGCATTAAAGACACGGTCTTCTACCACTTGAGCTAAAGGAGCAGCTCTGTTAGCAGCCGGCAGTAGTAGGGCCTTATCCTCATCCTCTGACCAGCCACTAGAGGCAGACATGTCAGAGATGCCATCCACATGTCAAGGGGGCACCGAAGCTGCAAACACAGGGGAAACAGTTGAGAATTTCACCAGTTTAATGGTGGAGGAACCCGGTACCCAAAATGTCCGTGTTTCCCATCATTGTGTCATCACTCTGCCCTTTCCAAAAGCTCCACGCCCATGTGCCCTGCCCCTTATCTCTGTGAGCCCTGGGCTCTGCTCCCCACTCCCTGGACCTCTCTGCTGTCCATGGAGCCCGTGGGCAGCCAGCCCCACAAGCTGTGTAGCTTTGTCATTTGCTTTCTCTTGTGAGTTGGTCCCTTCGGCCGCCTCCCTGTCAGTGTCTCTGTCAGCTCCTGACCGGTGGCTATTTGCTCACCTTCCTAGCCAGCGTCTTCTCCTGTCCCAGACTGTTAGCAGGGTTGTCCCTCATTCCCCAGCCAGGCACCTCGATCACTCACTTTAGTGGGGTAAATCCTTGGCTGGCTGTATCTCTAGCCACACATTGACAGTATCTATCCATCTGCATATATGTATGTCCCCTTATATCCCATCCCCATACGCAGCCCTTTAATGTTCCTCTAGTTATCTAGCTAATCCAGTATCAGGGAGTAGCCCTGTTAGTCTGTATCCACAAAAACAAGAAGGAGTCTGGTGGCACCTTAAAGACTAACAGATTTATTTGGGCATAAGCTTTCGTGGCTAAAAAATGCATGCATGCTTGTGAAGAAGTGGGGGATTTTACCCACGAAAGCTTATGCCCAAATAAATTTGTTGGTCTTTAAGGTGCCACTGGACTCCTCGTTGTTTTTCTAGCTAATCCAGTGGTTTTCAACCTGTGGTCTGCAGACCCCTGGGGGTTTGTAGATTTCCAAAGGGGCCCGCACCGCCATTCAAAATTTTGTAAGGGTCTGACAATGAAAAAAGGCTGAAAACCACTAATCTAACCAATCACATTAGGAATGCTGTCCATGCAGCAAAATGCTGGGATCCCCGCCCCTGTTTGGAGCCCGGCTGCTGGGTTCCCTTCTCCCCCGTGTTTGAAACAGCAGCTGCCTCCCCTGGAGCTGGTTTGGGTGTAAATGTCAGCTGGAGACCTTTACATTGGTGCTGTCTGGGTGCTAAGGAATTGTCCTGGGGGGAGGCTTCCAGGTGTGTGTGTGTGTGGGAGGAATCTGGGGCACCCATGGGGGCTGGGTCTGAGAGCACATGGCTGCAAAGGGTGCCCAGGGCCCGGGGCGTTGCTCAGCGCTGCTTTGCCAGGCTATCTCAGTCCATAACTCTGCCATGCAGCCCACCCATATTGGCAGCACCAGGGCAAACGCGGCAGCACTGAGTGAAAGGGGCAGGGAACAGCCGGCCAGAGGGCCCTGAACCTTGCTGAGCAGGGAGGGGAGAGGCTGGGAAAGGAGGAAGGAGCATTGCCAACATCCCCAGTGCCCCATTGCCCTGCCCACTGACCCTGCTGCCTGAAACTCAGCCCATCCCCACTCTTCCTGCAGACCCTAGTGCCTGATGGCCCATGCCCCTGCCTGATGGCCCGTCCCCTCTGCCCCATGCTCTGGGCAGGACCCGGGTGGGACACTGATGAAAGGCAGAGGGGGACCCTCCATGCAGCCTCACTCTGTTCAGGGCGATGGGGAGCGGGCACTGAATCCATAGCACCCCCTCCCAGAACTGGGCCTGATTTCTGCTGCCAGACATGCCCACACACTCAAATGCATCAACACACAACATGCTCATCACACACTCAGGCTCCCTGAGATGCACCCTCCCTGACCTCCATGGAGACACACACCACGACACACTGACTGCACACGCACTGTGTCTGCACACACAAGTGTGACACCCTCATCCAGACAGCCACCCACCTGCTGCATTCGCTGCACATACACACGCACCTTCCTGCACAACACACCCCTGCTGCACACACAACCTTGCACACTCATGCTCGCCACACCCGTGTGCAAGATACACCCCACCCAACACATCCCTCTGTTCCCCACAGCACACGCTCACCACAATCACTCTCCAGTCACACTCATTACACACTCAGTGCACGCTCGCCACGCTCATTTCACATGCACACCCACCCAACACAACACACGCTTACTCCGCACGCTATCACACACCTGCCGCGCTCACTGTGTACCCGCTCCCAACCCACCCCCACACTGATTACACAGACAAGCTCCTCGCACACACACCCTCGCCTAGCAGAAAATGAACCTTCCTCTCTTTGTGAGTCGCTGGGACCTTGGTTCCCCCCACCATGTCCTGACTGGGCTGAAATGTCTCTCCCACAACAGCGAATGGGGCCATTGGCTCCTCTGCTCTGCCAGTCCCCAGGCCACGGATTTCAAACCAAAATGGCCACTGGGGATTTGGGAGGTGGGACAAACCCTAGTGAAACTGCCCTCCCCATCCCCCCTAAGCAATGACACACGATCAAAAGTGCTAACTGGCCAGGCTGAAGTATGGCTCCCTAGGGCAGGCAGAGAGGAGCCTCTGGGGGCCCTGCTGGCACAAGACAGGGCAGGCCACGCCTCCAGTTTATGGGCATCTGGGCAAGTCTGGGCAGGGACCAAGAAGCCTGCCAAAGACTCTGCGAAATGGACGAGACATTCCCCTCAATCCAGCCCCCTTCACCCTGGGGACACTGGGTGGTCGCTGGGAAGGCTGCTAAACCCAGCCAGGGATAGGTAAGGCAGGCCGGGAGCCAGCGAGAGCCCAAGGACCTGTCTCTGTCCGTCAGCCTCAGTAATGAATCTTCCCCCCCGCCCTTTGTAACCGTCACAGTATGGTGGGGCGGGTATTGTGCTTCCAGAGCGAGGTCTCGGGGGCTGGCAGAGATGAGGGGTTAGCAGCAGATTCCGACCCCCCTTCAGGAGCAACTGTACCCGGTTTGTCCATCAGGGATGGTGTTTTCTAATCCCATCTAAGAGCAGCGCTGACTGTTGTGTGGGGGAAGAGGCAAGATTTTCCTCTGGGTGGGGTGGCTGATGGACCTATTTATCCCCAGACACCTCCTTGATGTGATCTATCGATCGACCTGTGTATGTCATACCTGCCGCTAAGGCTGCTGTCATCTGACCCTGCCCTGCGTATCACTCGTCTGGAGTGATTGTCCTGACTCCCGGGGACAGGGTGTGGTCACCTGGAGTCTAACTAATGTCTCCCAGGTGAAAGCATCAGACGCCAGCCAGGCTGGGCTGCGTCTGTGATTAGAACGATGCTTCCCACAGCGTCTGTCATCTGAGCACTTCCCAGTGCTTTAGAAACAGTCATTAAGGCCTCTTTGGTAGAGGCCTATGCCATTATTTCCATTTTACACAGAGAGAAACTGAGGCACAGGGAGACCGTGAGTTTGCCCAAAGTGACAGAGCTAGTCAGAGCTGGGAATGGAACCCAGGAGACCCCACTTCCCTATGTGTATAGACCTAATAACACTCCCCATGTGTCTTGTCCCAGCTGGCAGCTCATCTGGTGTATGACCTGGTACTGGCGCCGTGGGCATTGCAGGTCTTCCTGGGCACAGCTTGGTCTATGCCTGCCAAGCAACAATTTCTCCCTGACAGGGCCCCTCTCTTCTCAGCATCACAGCCTTACCACATGGGCTAAAGGAGGCTCCCCCAACAGCTGTCACTAGTAGGGCTTTTATCTTCATTGCAAGGCTTTCAGCTGGGAGAAACCATTACATGTGTGGAGGGGAGGATGTGGAAACTCAGTGTCTGACAGCTCCCAACGCCACTTGGCTCCTCTATCCAAGGAAGTCATGCATGGCAGGCAGCCCAGAAGAGGTTAACCCAGCAGCAGCTCCCGGATGTAGCCTCAGAATAGGGCCATGGTCCCCACAAAGTGTCCCCTACTGCTGCACCCCTGCACTGCTATGCTGTGGCCATGGGCGCATCTAGCTGGGTATCCTGCTTCCAGCAACGGCCAGCACCAGCCACTTCAGAGGAAGGAGCACAAGACCACACAGTGATGGGAGAACCTGCTGCACCCTGGTCAGTTCCCTCCTGACCCCTTGGCTTCTGCCCTGAAGCATGACACTGCTGGTGATTTGCATAGCAAAAATATTCCACCAATGGGCTTACCATCTCCCCGCTACAGAGAGTTGGCCAATCACTTTGCCCTTCCCCAGTGTCGCTCTGCTGGGAAATCTGCCCAAATGGCTCTTTTGGCATCAAAACTATGAGAGAATCTGAACCACCTGTCCCAATTTTTCCTTGGTGGGGGGCAAGAAGGGGAGGTTGGGGAGATGTTATCTGGCTGCAGGTGCAAAACAGGGTAGTAACCACTAGAGCTGGCTGAATTGTTGTTTTCTTTTTTGTTCGCTTTGTCCCCCTCCCCTCCTTACGCACTGGTTGTTTTGAAAAGTCGGGGGCGGGTGGGGGTGGGGGGGTGGTTCTGGTTCGGATGGGAATGAACATTTTCAAAATTACTGGTGAAACTAGAAGTAAAAAAACCAACCCCAACCTGCCATTTTAGGTCAAACAAAACATTTTTGCTTTGACAAAGATCCGCGTGATTCATTTAGATTTTGAGCACCGTTAGATGGGTTTGCATTTTTTCCAAACGCAACTGAAGGAAATTTTGAAAGTCATTTTTAAATTGAGAAAAAACCCAACCGATCGCTCCTTCCCCTCCCAACCCCCAAATTTGTTTTGTTCTGAAGGGAACAATTTCAGTGCAAGTGACACAAAATTAGCGAAACATTTGTTTGGTTGAATTGGCATTTACCTCCCAAGTTTTGGCCAAAAATTGTCATCCATTTCTACGGAGAGCTGAGAAAAAAGCAAAGTGGTTCCAGAATAGGGTGGGTTTGCCAGCCCAGCGGGTTCATGTTTAACCTGTGCTGAAATGGGCTGGGAAAACCCTTCCTGTTTTGTGTAGTTCCCCCTTTGGTTTAAAATATTTCCTTCTGACCAGGACTCGCAGAAGGAAGTGGGATCTAGGGCTTAAAGTGGGGGGCAGGAACATCTGGGCTCTATTCCCATCTCTGGGAGGGAGAGTGGTCTCATCATTGTATCAGAGGAGCAGGAATCAGGACGTCTGGGTCCCACTGGCTCTAGGAGGGGACTGGGGTCTAGTGGCTTCAGCAGGGGGCTAGCGGTAAGAACTGGTTTCTATTCCTGATTCTGCTGTAGGCTTTCAGAAAACCCTTGGGTGAGTCATTCTGTGACTCAGTTTCCTTATCTGTTCAACATGTGGATGATGATACTTGTCCCGTTGCTCAGCAGCTTTGGCAGGCTCAGTTCAGGAATGTTTGGAAAGTGCTTGGAGAGAAGTGACTGCATCCTTGCAAAGTCCTGTGCTGAGCTGGGCTAGTGCATGAGTGCACTCCCACTGCCCTCTGCTTGATAAATTAGAGCTGCTCCTCTGTGTGTCATAGGCCCTGTAGTGCTGACAGCTGATGGTGATTCTCCGGCAGGGGGCTATGCTTTTGGAGCAGGAGGATCTGAGTTCTGTTCCTCTGAATTTCCCCAGCATGCAGCATGGTGACTAGCCTCCTCTGGGAACGAACTGCTGTCCCAGAAACAGTTAACACATCAGGCCTGTCTCTGAAAGGCCTCTCTCTCTCCGGGTGCCAGTCACTTGCCATTGTCCTGGGGAGCTGGGTGCTTGGAATCATCAAACAAAAGGCCCATTGTTTGGGGCGCTCACCAACCGCCCCACTCTGCTCGTCTTTTGTTTGTGTCCCTGAGCTTTTCTGCATGGCTCCAGCAGCCGACCGGACATTCCATTCCATTTCCGGGGGGGGCCTGCTTGCTGGAGGATTTGTGTTGACTGGCCAAAGTGTCTGTGTGTGGGGAGAGGTGTTGGGGGGGTGGGGAGCACAACGCAGGGGTGTGAGAAGAGCACGAGGGGCACCGCTTCTTGGAGCTGAGGGTGACGGAGCGAGATCAGAGGAAGAAAAGAAAGATGGGGAAAAAGCGAAGGAATGGGAAAGTGGGGGGAGAGAGGGAATCGGCTCTGTTGCCTTGTTCAACTTGATATTATTTCCAGCTGTCTGGAGGAAACTCGAACCTGCCAATGCTCTCAGCAGACACGGGGGATCTCAGTCCAGGGTCAGGTTAAACATTCCACATCTGCTACAGTGGGAATTCCACTGAGCCAGATTTCCCCGCCCAGCCTCAAGGGGCTGAAACCCAGGGCCCTTCCCAGCATCACGTGCCTGGTGGTGGCTGAGCCCCGGGTCCAAAATCTCTGCTCCTCTGGGCACTGTGACACTCGCAAGGAAGCAGCTGCCCTGGGAGGCCTCTGGTCCTGTGGGGGTTGGGGAATAGGTATGCCAAGAGCCTGCGATGGGGACGGGAGGGGGACAGGAGGAAGCAGCATGGAAGGAGGTGGAGCCATAGGGTCACTCAGCTCTGCTGCATCCTGCCCCTTGCCAGCCCCCTGGTGCAGAGAGCGGAGGGGAAGCACATTGTGCTGGCGAGAAGAGAGGCTAGCGGGGGCCATTGCTGGGCAAGTAATGGGGCTTGGGGGGGGGGGGGGGTCCCACAGCTCCTCAGTCACACTCAGGCCCCTCTGCAAGTGGTGGCTGGGAATGGCCCTCTGAGAATCCCCCTGGGGTGGCATGAAGGGTCTGAACCCACCCAACCTCAGCACAGGGGGTATGGCTGGAATGCCTTGGACCCTGCCAGTTCTCTGCTTGCTGGGGCCATAGAGGCACTATGGGGAGCAGAGTGTAGGTTAGAGCAGCCCCGAGGCTGCTCTAACTGACACTGCACAGCCCTAGAATATGGAGAGTGCAAAGATGGCTTAAAGCCTCCTGCTCTGGCACAGGTAGGGAGCTGACTGAGAATCAGGCCCTAGAATCCCAGCCTTCACTCCAGGGAGCTCTCAGGGGGTCATGGTTGGTGCCTTGTTAACAGGAAGATATTGACATGCTCAAGAGGGCTGAAAAATGATTCAGAGAAAGGATCATGGGCTTGTGGAGTGGGGGAGATGAGAGCTGGCTCCATGGGACAGAGAGAGGGCATGACAAGGGTCTGCAGGCAGGGAGAGGGATTCGCTGAATGCTGTAACCAGGAGCAGGGGGTGAGGGAAACTAGTCTGAGCTGGGGAAAGTCTCCCAAGGGAATCTAGGTGGGAGGGGAAACTGAGGCACAGAGTGGGGCAGGGACTTGCCCAAGGCCATCCAGCATGGCAGTGGCACAGATGGAACACAGATCTCCTGACTTCCAGGCCAGCCAGTGAGCCATGGAGCCAAACTGCTCCCAAGTAGGGCCTGGCTGGGCGATGGGTTGCATCGTCCTCTCCCTTCCAAGAGGATGCGCTAAGCTTCTTACTTTCATGTCCCTTGCTACGACCTAGCCTTGCGGGACACACAGGAATGATGCAGCAGGCGGCGTGCACAAATAGTCTGTGGCTGCAGAGGCCACCAAACATCTGGCTGATGTATAGGAGGCAGTGTGGAGCAGTGGTTAGGGGCTGCTGGGGCCTCAGAACTCCTGGGTTCTCCTGCCAGCTCTACCCAGGGCTGGCTGTGCGACCTCAGGGGTGTTGCTTCGCCTCCCTTGTTATTTGCAAAACAAACAACATTCTTGCAACAGTTTTTGCTGTTGTTTGTCAGAATTCAAAATGGGAAAAGTTCCATGGATCGGGATTGAGGGTTACCAGCAGAACTGGGGGAGGGGAAGCCCAGGGCTGGGATAGTAGGGGGCTGCAGGTCGGGATTAAGGGGCATCAGCAGAACTGTGGGGATGGGGCGAGCTTGGGGCTGGGATAGCAGGGGGCTGTGGGTCAGGATTGAGAGGCACTGACAGAACTGCTTGGGGGGAGCCTGTACAGAGACACCCCACACTGTCCCGTGGGCGAGCCAGCCACATGACACATTTACAGCTTATTACATGGAAAATAAGCCAACTCCAGCGCATAAGTTTTTGTTGTTTTTAAAAATTGCTTCTGGAGCAATTGGTTGTGTAACAAATGATGCTTTGCCATTGGGATGGCACCTCACCAGGGCCTGGGCACTCTTCCAGCACTTCCTGCAGAGGAATTGGCTCAACACGCTCTTTGCTGCTTCTGGAGGTGTTTTCCTCCTCGGAGAATTGCTCTGTGCAGGTGCTGGGGGGATGTTGGGGGTGGGGGGGGGGAGGAAGGGCACAGCATGGAGCAGGGCACAGAAACCTGAGCTGGGAGTCGTGAGGTCTGATGTCAAGGGACCACTGTGATCATCTAGTTTGACCTCCTGGATACCCAGGGCAGAGAATGGCCCTGAGTTAATTCCTGTTAGAACCAGAGCAGATCTTCTAAGCAAACATCCAGTCTTGATTTTAAAGCTGGCCAGTGATGGAGAATCAACCGTGACCCTTGATCACCATTGTACCTGGTCACTCCATACCGCAGCCAAGACCACGTGGTGTCCCTTATCTCGACTGGCTCTTCAGGAGTACGGGGTGCTGGCAGGGGTCACTGAGTCAAGGAGAGTCCAGGTTTTCCCAGGCTCTGCACATTCCCATCTGGGGTTGTTCCCTGGCTTCCGCGTGGTCAGATTGTCCCTGGTCTTTGCCGCCGCAGCTCTCATGTGCACCAAGGTTTACATCTGAGGCCAGTGCCGGGAGAGAGCCATTTGGAAGACACCGGCTTCTTCACGGTCCTCAGCGCTCTCTTGACAGTTGAAAACGTGACCCTTATTTCCAGTCGGAATTTGTCTCGCTTCATTGAGACCAGTGTGCCCGTGAGTAGGTGCCCAGCCTGAGCTGTTGAAGTGAACGCACCCTAATGGCCTTTTACATGCCAAAGGGCCAGTTCTCCCGCCTTGCTCGGACACCCATCTGTGGGCACCTCGTCGGCTCTCCTGAATCCCTGTGAGGAGGGGAGGATTATCCCTTAGACTGTCAACTCCTTGGGGCAGAGACTGTGTTTGTACAGCACCTGGGGCCCTGCTCCACGACTGGGACAGCTACCGATCGATAGCACTGCCCTCCCGTGTCACAGATGGGGGAGCCAGGGTAGAGGGGGACTGAGGCAGAACCTTGGGCACCAGTCTCACAAGGGTTTTGAGGATCTCGGTGGCACCGAAGTTTTGGACTTAGGTGGCAGAGCAAGCTGTGTTAGCATCCCCCCAAAATAATTCTGCAAATAGCCAAGCAACAGTCACTGAATCTGCCAAGGCTAAATCGGTTCTTCATTGGCCGCAATCGGCTGGCCGTGGTTTTGCCCCACAGATGCTCATCTGCAAATCTGTAAACAAGCAGCCGGAGGAAGAGCTCTTCCTGCTTCAGAGATTAAAAAAACCCTTTTGAATCAATCTCGGAACTCGCTGCAAAACAAAGTGTGGCAGGGCATGTGCCATGGTTAAATCCACGTACAAACCCACCCGGCGCAGGATCGATATGAACGAGGGGGCTCAGCTCCTCTGGGGGACAGCAATGACTTCCCCGATGCAATCCCACAAACTGGGACTTGTGCCGAACAGCTCCGAGATCAGCAGCTCGCTGGGGGCTGAGGTCCGATCTGTCTTCTGTGCTGGATGCTCTCCAAAGAAACGGACACATTGCAGAAAGCGCCTGCATCACACGGGACTGTCCGGAGAAAGCCAGCCTCCGGATATTTAAGGAAAAGCCCCCAAGCAGCTGCATAATTAAATCTCCAGACACCTAAAAAAATGTTTGCAAAGCACCTGGAGCATCTCGAATGCCAGGTGTCATTGCTACATACAGCGCGTTAGTGGCTGGAGGAGGAGTAACTAGGAGGATGTTTATCATGGACTGGGCATGTGAGTGTACAGTGGCAGAATCGGTAACGGAACCCAGGTGTCCTGACTCCCAGTCACCTGCTCTAACCCCTAGAGCCCACTCCAATCCCAGAGCTGGCCTAGAACCCAGGAGTCCAGCTGCCTTGCTCTAATTACTCGCTCCCCATCCCTCCTCGCACACCTGTGTGTGCAGTGATGGATGGCGAGGGACAAAGACAGGAAGATGCGGAGGGAGAGAGGAAGGAAACCAGCGAGAGCCCCGTTTGGGTTGTTTCCACTGGTTACAAACCAGCTTCCTGCATCCCCGTTCCTGTGCTACATCCTATCAGAGCGCCAGGCCCCACCCCAGCTGTCATCTTTCTCCCAGCCCCGCAAGCCACTGTATTTAGGGCAGCACCAGCATCCAGGAGAGCAACAAGTGGGAAGATTACTTCTGCCCAAATGGGGTCAACTGGTAGCAGAGCAATTCCCATCACGGCAGGTCGGGGCCACGTGATCCGCACTAAGCAGATTGTCCAGGGGAGATAAAGAGTATGGAATGAAGCTGGGATTCCCACTGTCTCCAGGATGGGAGCCCAGGGGTGTGTGGGAGGCAATGTCCCCATCCACCCCTGGGGGGCTCTTCTTTCTTCGCTCAGGGTGGGCCGAGATAAGTGTGAGGGCAGGCGCATCCTGCTCCCAGCAAACCCAAAAGATGGACTACCCTTAGACTCCTGCCCGGCGTCAGGCTTGGTGCAGCCTGACAGTTTGATTAAAAAACAGAGAAGGATATAAAATGAACATGGCCCAGATTAAAGGGATTAAAATCGGGTCTCAAAATGTAATTGTAACTGGAGAATAGTCATCGCGTGGGTGGGTTTCCAGCAAGGTCCTGCGGGGATCAGTCCTTGGGCCCACCCTATTGAACATTTGTATCAATGACCTGGAAGAAAACCTAAAATCATCCCTGATAAAGTTTACAGATGACACAAAGATTGGGGGAACGGTAAATGAAGAGGGCGGGTCGCTGACAGAGCAATCAAGCAAACGATATGTTTTAATATGTCTACATGTAAATGTACACAGCTAGGAACAAAGAGTGTCGCCATACTTCCAGGATGGGGGACTCGATCCTGGGAAGCTGGGACTGTGAGAAAGCTCTTGGGGATCGTGGTGGATAATCCACTGAACATGAGCTCCCTCTGGGATGCGGTGGCCAAAAGAGCTAATGTGATCTTGCACGGGGGAGGCATAAACAGGGGAATTGCGAGTAGGAGAAGAGAGGTTATTTTATCTCTGTATCTGGCGCTGGTGCGACCGCTGCTTGGATCCTGTGTCCAGTTCTAGAGCCCCCACTTCAAGATCAACGTTGATAAATTGCAGAGGGGTCAGAGAAGAGACACAGAAATTATTAAAGGATGAGAAAACCTGCCTGAGAGCGAGAGACTCAAAGAGCTCACTCTATTGAGTTTAACAAAGAGAAGGTGAAGGGGTGACTTGATCATAGTCTATAAATATCGACATGGGGAACAAATATTTAATAACGGGCTCTTTGGTCTCGCCGAGAGAGGGCGAACACGATCCAACGCCTGGAAGTTGAAGCTAGACCAATTCAGACTGGAAATAAGGTGTAAATTTTTAACAGTGAGACTAATTAACCACTGGATCAATTTCCCAAGTGTTGTGGGGGATTCTGCATCACTGACCATCTTTAAATCAAGAGGGGATATTTGTCTAAAAGCTCGGCTCTGGGAATTGTCTAAGTTACGCTGGTCAGAGGGATGATCAGAGTGGTCCCTTTTGGCCTGAGAATCTACGAATCAATGGGAGTGTTTGCCCATGATGTCAGTGGGGCCAGAATTTCAGGGGTGATTGGAGTGGGCAGCCCCATCTCACCTCAGCAGAAAGGTCCCTGCTGTGAAATGACTTGTCCAGGGTCACACAGCCAGTCGTGGCAAAATCAGGAACAGAACCCCCAAGTCCTTTGCTCTTTGCTTCCTCCTTCTCCGAGCCAGGGCCAGAGCTGCGAATGCCAGTCCTGTGCTTTAGCCACTGGCCCGTCTTTCGTTTGTGTTTATAGACGGCTGCAGCAGCCGTTGGGTCAAATCTCCTGCCCCTGGCCCCCAGCCAGCTGGCAGACTCGGTGTCTGGCTATGAGCGGCCGGTGGGGTATGGCCGAGGTCGAAGGTTGGCTTGTCTTGCAGATGCTAGGTCGCCCATTAATGTGGTGTGTCATTAGCTCAGCTGGCTGGAGGAGGCAGGAGGTGAGTGTGAAGTCCCCTCTCCTCTGTGCTTGCGGAGCTGACAGGCAGGGCTGGGCCAAGGACTGTGATAGCATTAAAGGAGTGCACAGATCATTCTAATGTCAGCAGCTGAGACAGGCAGGGAGAGACCGTCAGACTGCCCCAGCTGAGATCAGGGCCCCCTTGGGCTGGGCATTGTCCGGACACCCAGGGAGAGACCGTCCCTGCCCCAGCTGAGAGGCATATTATGCTGGAGGCAGGATTGGGGCAGCGCATCTCTGGGGCCTGCACTGTGATCCACCTGTGAACACGGAACGGGCAAATCTCTAGCTGTGACAGAGGTGGTGCTCACTGCTGGGCTGTTCAGGACAGCGGGTCACTCCAGGGGACCGAATTCCCTGGAAATCTCAGGTGGGACAGGCCTGCCGGGCTCTGAGGTACCACCCCCAACCCCCCCCCCCCACACACACACTGCTGGAGCAGCAGTGAGGGCCACACAGTGCAGAAGCATGGACCATGGATATAGAGGAGGGGGTGGGGGGCCAGGGACGGGGGCTGGTTCAGTTACACCACTGCATTGAAAAGCTGGAGGGTATTTCTCCCCACCTGGCTGAGGACTGGCTGGCTGAAGCTCCCCAGCTCCTGCTGAGCACCCAGAGCATCCCTGGCCACTCACTCCAAGCACCTCCTCTCTCCTTTCCCCTCCCCCATCTCCTGCATCCTGGGGGCAAAAGGGTGGGTGGGAGGTAGAGCACCCCTTTCAACCCCACCCAACCCCCACCCCAGTCTGCTAATTTATAAGAGGCAAATACTGCGGCAGACCTGCAGCTACTCACAGCTTCCCAGGGAGTGACCCCAGGGCTTTTTATGCTGAAAACCTGACACCCGAACTAAAGGAGAATCTCCACTGGCTGTCAGCAGTGTGGGGTCTCTGACACACAGCTGGACAGTTCTGCTTCCATCCAGTGGAACATGGTGATCTCTCTCTCTCTCTCTCTCTCTCTCACATGCAGTTTAGACTGGTACCTAGAGACTTCCCCCACCCCCAAACCCCCTCTATCTTTGAGCCCATCTGCTCTGCCAGAGCAGGGCACAGCCGAGGTTGGGCTGGGTACTACCCTGGCCCTAGGTAGTGTGTGCACCTGTGCCCCAGCCTTGTACCCACCTGCTGTGGGGGGAGGTGCGTAAGGATGGCACCTGGAGCCACCAGGATCTCTCCAGGCAAAGAGAAGGGAACTGATCCTATCTAGCTAGTGAGGAGGGGATGACAGGGTTAAAATAATGTTGGCTCGGCAGTTGCCATGGCGATTTCTTTGCTCCTAGAAACTCAGCCACTGTTGCTTCCAGTCCCCTGGGGGGTCCCTCCTATGCCTGCCCCTCCCCACCCCTGTCCCACTTCCCTCAGGCCACTCAGCCCATTTCACATTTCATCCAGGGCCGCAAACTTTAATTTGCTCTGTCAAACCAGCCCCCCTGTTTTTCAGCAGCTTGAGAGGTGGGGGGAGGGCAGGGAGGAGAGTGGCTGAGGGGGGACACACCTCATGCTGGGGAGAGACTGACCTGCAGGGGGTCTGTGTGGGGCGGCTTCTCTGACAGGGAATCAATTGCCCCCCACCCCAGAGGAACCACAATGGTCTGTCTACCTGGCATCCCTGGTGTGCTCTGTACCCGTACACCCAGCAGTGGGATCCATCCCCCTCCCCTACCAGCTGCAGACTCTGCCCTGCCCTGGGCATGATCTTCCCCCTGTTCTAGGGCCTTTCCTCCCCCAGTCGCAGGCTCAGGGCAGCTGTGCTATTTCCAGCACTCCCGTCTCCTGCCCTGCACCCTTGCTGGCCCAAGAAAGCGGAGATGTTTTGACTGGGGAGAATCAAACATTTCAGCCGCAGACCCCCCCCCCCCATCCCCATATCTCAAGATTCACCAGTGGAGCTGCTGCTGAGCTCTGGCCCCCAAATCCAAAGTCTTCTGTGCTTCTACAGTGCCTTTCATCTCAGGATCTCACAGCTCTTTGTTATCTGCAAATCAGGAAGCAGGAAATCAAGGCACAGGAAGGGGAAGCGACAGGCCCAAGAGCTGGGAAAGGAGTCCTAGCTCTGTCTCCCTTCTCTAACCTCTAGACTAGAGAACCCAGGAGGCCTCCTGCGCTAAGCATTCAACTCCACTCCCCCGTTTGTTGTAGAACCCAGGAGTCCTGGCTCCCAGACAATGCTCCGTTCTCCGGAGGGAGGGGCTGTGGCAAAGCAGTTCAGGAATGCGGGCAGGGCCTAAGCCAGGGAGAACAAATTTAAATTTTGGATGTTAGTGGGGACGTGCCCAATCCGGCTGGATAAACAGGAAGCATAAACCAAACTCCTTCTTTCTTTTTCCTTGTCACTCCACTGAGAAAATAGGCTGGCTGGGGAGAAAACATAATTACTCTCATCACAGCATCCAGCTGGTGTGTGCGAGCGTTGTCTTGTGAATGGGGCTCCCTGAGACATGCCCCTTCATGCATAGTCATGAAGTACTTTGAATGTAAGACTTGAATGGAGGCAGAAGGGGGTGGTCACCTGGCTCTGCCCTTTCATGGTCTTCCTCTGCCTATTGCAGGGTCTGGTTGCCCCCCCACTCCCCTTCCCCCCACTTGTCTTATTACTGAACCAGTAATCCCTGCTCACCATAGCGCCAGCTGAATTCCTCCCACTGGCGTGCCATCCTGGGTCCTTTCCACCATAGCTAAGCACACAGGCTGCCCCCGTATGGTGACACTGGGCAGTGTGGGCTGGGAACTGGACAGCCAGGAAGAACCACAGGGTCTGTCCAGTATAACCCTGTGCTGTGAGGGACGCTGCAGGTCCCAGTGTCCCCATGGGGGAGGCCACCGCATCCCCTAGTCCATGTGATCTACTCCAGCTTCCCCCACCACTCACTCCCTATTCCCCCACTAGATGCTTTGAGTCCCCATCTATCTCTCCAGGGTCATCCTCACCCTCCAAAGGGATTTTGGCCCCACTTGGCTTTGCCCCTGAATGGCCAGGAGGAGGCACTGTCTAGCACCACTGAGGCACCACCAACCAGGCTAGACACCCAGCAGCGTCGAGCTGCTGGTTGGGAGGCTACCTGTCCTGTGTCTGCCAGTCCCCAGGAGGAAGCCAGCAGTCTGAATAGCAGGGCCAGGGAAGATTCGAAGCAGAGGCAGATCATCTGGAGGGATGATCTCCTTAGAGGTTTTTAAGGCCCGGCTTGACAAAGCCTTGGCTGAGATGATTTAGTTGGTGTTGGTCCTGCTTTGAGCAGGGGGTTGGACTAGATGACCTCCTGAGGTCCCTTCCAACCCTGATATTCTATGATTCTGTGACCCTGTTTTCCTCATTCTAATCAAGTTCCTTGTTCAGTGTTGGAAGAAGGTAAGTCATTACCATTGTCACCTGACTCAAGTGCTGTGTTATGCTGTAAAATGCCCTGGCCAAGAGAAATCTCCATTGTGCACAGCTTTGGGGAAGGGACTGCCATGTGTATGTGTGTGTGTGAGAGAGAGAATTTTCCCTCCCCCATTTTTTGCCAGCTACAGAGCCAGGTTGAAATGTTTCACATTTCAAATTTTTGTAAAATTAAATAAAAAGGGGAGGGGGGCAGGGTGTAGAGTGTTTTTTTTTTTTTTTTTCAAAGTCCCAATCACAGAATTTCTCTCCCGTTTCCAGCTAGTTCTAGAAATAATGTTACCGTGGGAGATTTGTGCTTGGAGTTTATCTCAGTTCAGTCTGAGAATTGGAATATAGATTACAAACACACCCCCAAAGGAACAAATCACATCGCATTAGTCACTGGAATTATGACTAGCTGGGATGGAATGGATCCATTCAGCCCGCGACTGTAACACATTTAGCTACTGATAACAATTAAATCTCCAATGTGTTCGTTCACTGAGCAATGTATTTATTGATGCTGTTTATTTGCTGACCTCTTTACTGACCTGTCTTCCCTGGGGGAGAATGAGTCTTAATTCATTAATGCTTCAGGATCCTTAGAAGGTGTGAGAGCACTGTAACATATCCATTTGTCATATAATTTATGTATAAACATGTATTAAGTCTCCCAGCCCCTGCACAGAGGGTGGGGTGTGTCCTTTATAGATGGAGAAACTGAGCAACAGAGCAGAGAAGTGAGATGCTGAGTGGCATAGGTGGCTCCTGCTTGTGGTATTATGGGTTCAAACCCCCCATGTGTACCTTTTTGGGGAACAAATCTGTGATAAGATGCCTAGATTCCAAGGCCAGAAGGGACCACTGGGATCATCTAGTCTGACCTCCTGGATAACACGGGCTAGAGAACTTCCCCAAAATAGAAGAGCAGATCTGTTAGAAAAACATCCCATCTTTATTTTAAAATGGTCAGTGATGGAAAATCCACCACAGCCCTTGGTAAATTGTTCCAACAGTTAATTGCTCTCACCGGTACAAATTTACCCCTTTATTTCCAGTTTGAATGTGTCTAGCTTCAACTTTCAGCCATTGGATCATGTTCGACTTTTCTCTGCTAGACTGAAAAGCCCATTATTAAATACTTGTTCCCCATGTAGATATTTAAAGATGTAAGCAGGTCACCTTTTCAGCTTCGGTTTGTGAAACTAAAGAGATTGAGCGCTTTTAGTCTGTCACTGTAGGGCTTTTTAAAAAATCCTTTCATCACTCTTGTTGCTCTTCTCTGACCCCTCACCAATTTATCAACATCCTTCTTGAATTGTGGACACCAGAACTGGACACAGGATTCCAGCAATAGTCACACCAGTGCAAAATATAGAGGTAAATTAACCTCTCTGCTCCTCCCCGAGATTCCCCTGTTTATGGATCCCAGGATCACATTAGCTCTTTTGACTAATGGGCTCTTTAAATTAGTAGTCAAAGGCCTGGATGATGAAAATTCCCAACTGTCTTATAATGAGATCAGACTGGCCAACAAGAGTTCTAGAGCAATGTGATGCTGAAGTTGGACTGGCCCCTGGGTGTTCTGGCACAAAGTGACAACAAGGCTGGACTGGCCCATTGGGGTTCTAGGGCAGTGTGGTGCTTAAATTGGATTGCCCCATGTGTGTTCAAGAGCAGTGTGACAATAAGGTTGGATTGGCCCACAGGGGTTTTATAGCAGTGTTGCTGAGGTCAGACTGGCCCACAGGGGTTCTAGAGCAGCATGACAGTGAGGTTGGATTGGCCCGTGGGTGTTCTAGAGCAGCGTGACCGTGAGGTTGGATTGGGCCATTGGGGTTCTAGGGCAGTGTGATGCTGAGGTTGGATTGCCCTGTGGGTGTTATAGAGCAGCTTGACAGTGAGGTCAGATTGGCCCGTGGGTGTTCTAGAGCAGCGTGACCGTGAGGTAGGATTGGGCCATTGGGGTTCTAGGGCAGTGTGATGCTGAGGTTGGATTGCCCTCTGGGTGTTATAGAGCAGCATGACAGTGAGGTCGGATTGGCCCGTGGGTGTTCTAGAGCAGCGTGACCGTGAGGTTGGATTGGGCCATTGGGGTTCTAGGGCAGTGTGATGCTGAGGTTGGATTGTCTGTCAGTGGTGTCACTGTGTGTCCCACTGTGTGTTCCTATGCCCCACGCATGTGTCACCATCACCACTGTGATCTCTCCCTGGGAGCGATGGTTTAATCATCTAGAGCCCAGCCGCTGATTGAATATGGTCAGTACCTGGGACTCCCCTGGAATTGCGGGGAGTATCGGAGGGGGAGACAATCCCCGGGATGCCGTTCCGGAGCCTCTGCAGACTGCTCCTCACGATCCCCCAGCCAGCCCCCTTCCTTCCAGCTCCACCATTCTCTCCTCTTCCCGAGTGTCAGGCTGATGTCTCATGGCTTCAATTACCAGGAGCTTGAAAGGCCTGATTGTCTGGAGCAAAGTGAAACCATCAGCTTTCCTCACCCCATGCCCCTCCCTGCTGCTGCTGCTTGGGCCCTCGGGCCTCTCTTTTCATAACCCACCCCTCCCCTCAGTTAAACTCCTTCCCCCATCCCCATTGCTAAGTGTTATTGCCCAGACGTGTCACTTTCCCCTCCTTGCTGAAATGCAGCCACCTCTGGGGTGGGGTGGGGCAGCTGTGTAACAGCTGCTTGGCACTTTGGGACAGGAAGAGAAGGAAAATCCTGTCACCATGTGAAACAGCAGCGGGTTGCACAGAGGTGAGATGGGCTCCTGCTACTGGAGGTTTCACCCACCTCTGTAGTGGAATGAGTGTGCTCTCCCCCCAGCTCCCCTCCTCTGGGGCTGGCTCTGGGGGGCCTCCTGTTCCTGAGCCCCCAAAGGGGAGCTGGAGCTTCCCCAGGCAGAGACAGAGAGGAGAAGGGGACAGGGCTCTAAGAAAAACACTCGCTGTAGATTTGCCCCCTGCCAGCAGCAGGATGGGGCGATGGGGCCGGGTGTGGAGCATAGAGACGGGCTACAGTAGCAGCAGCAGCCCTTCCCCCCATCTCTGTGATTTGGGCCCTGGCCTCCCGGCAGTTTGGGAGATGGGGAGACCCTGATCTCTATGTTCCCTGCATCTTGTCTGCCTGCTCCAGGCCCTTCTGGTGGCTGGAGAAGCCAACACTGTCCTGACTGCCCTGAGTCATGGGGTGTGCAGGGGCCGCTGCTCGGACGGGCCCTGGGGAGCCCGTGAGTAGGCTGAGGCAGGGAGTGTGGGCTTGTTTTCCCTCCAGGGCCCCATGGGGGCTGTCGTCTCTGAGCCAGACTGTTATGGGGATCCAGTTAAATAGCGATAGATGAGGATCGTTTTGGAGATGCATTAAGCTGCAGTTAGAAGGGCCTGATTTATAGCTGCTTAGCCTCAGGGAACACACTGGCATTTAACTAACATGCAGTTACTGAGCTCATGTGCCGTGATGGCCCCATGATAACCCGCCTGACACACGGTAACTGAACTGGGATCATGGACAGCACGTGCTGCAACTGACATGCAATGATGCCACATGCTGTGACTGCACATGTGACGGCAGCACATCCCATAAGTAGCATGCAACTGGCATGTCCTACATGATCACACATGACATAGCAGACCCACACTGTCCTGATTAATGTGTGTCCTACACCACATAGCTGAGCTCACATGTCACCGTACACAGCTGGCGTGCCATATATTACCCCACGTGCCATAACAATCCAATGCTAACTAACGTGACACGTGGCAACTGGCCTGGGAGAACCAAAAGCATATGCCATAAATGACATGGGACTTCCAACAGCACATGCTATAGTTGATCTCACATGTGATACCGTGGTACTATCATTCCATAAATGACCACATTATCATGCCATAACAGACAGGCGATAATTTACCATGGGTAATATCATTTGGGCTGCAGTAACTGAAAGCATATGTTGTAACTTATGTACAATAATGGACTTGACACGTGTAACCCCAGAACATGCTGTAACATATCTCACATGTGATAACATACAACTGACATGTAATAAATGAAACAAAGTGCCCTCCCCATCACTGACAAAGTGTGTCACTTGTTAACCCCGGCACCACAGTTCCTGCAGCCGGAGGCTATTGGGCCTGATTTTTCCTCCACGGATCTCAAAGAGCTTTACAAGGAAGATCGAGGAAACTGAGGCACGGAGACTCACCCAAGGTCATTGAGCGAGTCTGTGGCAGAGCTGACAACAGAACCCAGGTGCCCTGACTTAGCCAAAGCTTATCCACCGGTTTGGTGGGTTTGCCGTCACAGAGAAGGTGCAGGGCATATGACACTAATGGGCAGTAGGGGGTGCTGTGGAGCATCTTGCTTTGAGATTGGTTGGTGGACCGCTTTCCTATTGGTTCAAGGCTATTGTCTGTTTGCTGTAAATTTTGTGTAAATCCACAGTAACCTACAATGGCTTGGGGGCTGAGTGGCAGGGTCATCTTTATCAGTCTATTTGAGAGCTTGTAGAGATTAACCCCAGAGGATTTTCTGCAGAACTTACAAAGTGAAAGAGAAGTGCCATGAGCTGGGATGCAGGTGGGACACGTACATCCATGTCACCCCGGGAGCAGTTGTTTTGGGTCCAAATGCCCATGGAAGTCAATCGAGTTTGGCTCAGAGGGTACTGGCCATTCAGGGTTTGGGGCATGGGACTGGAAGGGTCAAGGCCTGGCCAGACTGATTTGGGAAAGGCAGATGAGAGCTGGAACAGCATGGGCTGCGCTGGGCTGACTTGGGTTAGGAGAACTGAGCTGAGCTTTTCTGGGCATTCTTTGCACTAATGAATATGTACTGCACTAACATAGGGGCAGCTTACCCTCAGGAAAGATAGGAACAGCTCCTCTCCCAGATCCAGGCAGAGAACCTGACTCCCCGTGTCCCCACTCTCACTACTAGACCCCACTCCTCTCCCAAAGCTGGGAATAGAACCCAGGAGTTCTAACCCACAGGCCCCCTCCTCTAACAGCACTAAGCCCCGCTTCCAGCCAGCTCTGTACCATGCTCTTTTCTTTGTGCCACCCAGCTTGCTTGGGAAACGGGCAGGAAGCCAGGCTGGGCAGTTTATTATCCCTGAAGGGCTGTGTTACCCTGGCGGGACAAAAGTGCGAGAAAGGAATAAACTAAACAAAAAGAGTGGGAGAAGAAAAGGGAGAAGAGAGAAAAACAGTCAGAATGAAATGCGGGGGAGTGAATGAGAAGTGAAAGGCTTGGATGAATGGGGAGGAAACCTTCCCTGGGATGGCGTGAATGGGAGAGACCAGCAGAGAAAGGATCCCCCTGTGCACCACACTTGCAAGTTGCAGGGGCAGCCCGGAATACAGAGTGCAAAAAACTCTGCTTGCAACAACAGCGGAAAAAAGAACCCAGGAGACCGGGCCAAGAGCCGAGCCAATGATTCATTGTTTCAGGAAGACAGGCCAGCTGGGAAACGTTTCCCTTTAAAGAAACACAACAGGAATTTCCCCTTCCCAGTGGAACCCGGAGAATAGAAAAGCAGCCCGGAGAAAGGGGGTGGCCTGTGAGGTTTCTATGGAGAGAAAATGGGGCCAGGAAATGCACTTGTGTGCACATGCTACACATGCCCTCCTTCCCCCAAGGCCTGTGCACAGCTGGGGCATGAGCGGCCTGTGGCAGGAGATGGAGTCGTGGCCACTTGAAATGAACAGTTCATGTAGCAGTGAGATGGGGCTGGTAGCAACAGTCCCAGACTCTAGAAAGGGGTTAGATTGGATCCCTGAGCCCAACACTTGGGTAGATAACGTGATGTCTGGTGAAACAGATACAGCTTTGTCAGTGGAGAGGTGCGGGGGATGTGGGGGTTGCAGAGGAGGAGACTCTCATGTCTGCAGTGGGGAGAGGGTGTGGCTGGAGAGGAAGGAGGAGGCTGTTGCTAGAAGGCAGAAGATATCCAGCGACGGGTAAGGGCAGGGGGCCTGGCTGGACCACAGCCTGGAATGATTAAACAGGGAGATCCTGAACCGAGCAGGAAGACAGTGGGGTTATCTGGGGATGGGGGTGTCTCTGTCTAGCTAACTGCCCTCAATTGTGTATAAAATTCCAGTCCTGCTCCTGGATCCAACATTTCTGGTCTACCCCTCCCAGACTTGAGCGCTCTGAGCTCTTCCCAGCAAAAGGAGAGGGTGGGTATGGCAGGGCAAAGGGCTCTGTAGGGATTGGCTGTGGGTGCAGGCCTGGGTTTCGGGCACCACCCAGCGCAGGTGTGTTTGGCTCCAGGTTTGTGGCTTGGGTCTCTTCTACGCTGAGGGACCCTCTGTGGGAGTCAGGCTAGGATCCCAGTCTGGCTTCAGTGTTTGTTCTCGGTGAATCTGGTTATTCCAGAGGGGATGATGCTCTGTTGGACAATGTAGAGATAGGGGCATCCAGCTTTCAGCACCCTCTAGTGTTTGTGCCAAGGACAGACGTTCTTAGCTCAGGAAATGCCTCTTGAGAGGGACAAAATAAACCCAGCTGGGCTGTTAGCGGCAAAACCTGGGGTCTCTGTCCCAAATCTTTACCAAAATCAGGGTGTGTGTATCATGGCTGGGGCTGGGACCAGGGTGAGAGTGCTAAAAAAACCGCAGCCCCAGAGACATGGGGATGGAGGGAGACGTTAGAGAGATGAAGGAGTTGGATGGATCCCAGAGAACGATGCGGGGATGGAGGAAGGGAGGGGTAGTTTCTGGAGATGGAGGAATGGATATTGGGGCATTGGATACTGGTGGCCAGACGTGATGGATAGATTCCATCCCGTGATAGGTGATCGCTGGCTGGTTACAATGGATGGATCGATACCGTGGACAGACGTATGGATTGACACACAGATTCTGTGGCAGACAGATGGATTCTGGGGATGGATGGATGGATGGAGTCCCACTTTGCCCCCATGCCAGGCTGGCTAGCTGCTGGGCTCCCTGCTCCCTTTCCATCAGGAAAGGTCAGAGACAAGCTGGACCCTGACAGAACTAATCCCCGCTCTCCTCTCCCCACATGTTTCACCAGGCACCAGGTGTGTGGGATTGGGGGGGGTGGGGTGCTGCCCGGGGGAGAAGGAGAGAAAGAAGAAAACATTAAGTGAAAGAAATAGTGGTTGCCATGGCGACCGTCTTTACCGTCATGGTGGATGGCAGTTGTTTCCAGGGCAACCAAGAGGAAACGAGGTGGCTCAGCGCGGGGGGGGGGGGGTGGTGGAGGGGCTGGGCTCTGGGGCGATGTTGTGCCCTGTTGCCAGATCTCAGGCCTGGGGAAGCCCCCTTAGGTCCCATCTCCTCCCACGCCCAGAGCCCAGCATGAGGTCACCCCTACAGACTTCCCCAGCAGCCCAGAACTCCCAGTGGCCCCCCTTGGGGGGTCTATACCCTGCAGCCAGATCTGTTCTCTTGTCATGGAGCGACAGGGCTCCCCACCCTTCCCCTGGGGGACTCGCTGTCAGGGCTCTGAAGACTCTTCTCCCCCTCTGCCATTGCCCAACGGGGTGGATTTAACCCTTTTCATCTCTCCCCCTAACTCATACTCCTCTCTTGCCCTCCCCGCCCCGCTTTGAACACCCCTCGCTCGGCCGATGTCTTTGTGGCCCCACGGGGCTGGAAAGGGAGAGGGATGAGGCTGGGGGGCAGCATGCCTGGGTGCAGGGGAAGGAGCCAGACACAGTTCCATAAATACCTGTGTGCGGTGGGGTTGTCACGAGGCGGGGGGTGTTGGTCTCATTCTACTCCGGGGGGGCATCAGATGTGATGTGTGTGTACTGGGGAGTGTCAGTACGTCTGTGTGTGCTGCGGGTGTCGGGATATGTCTTCGGGGGTATTAGACGGAGCGTGTCTCTGTCTTTCTGTCTGGGGGCTCTTATCCGTGGGGGCTGTCGGTAGATGGTTTTGTGTGTGGGTGTGTTGGGCGTGCCAGGATACGTTGCCTTTGGGGGGTGTCAATAGACGGTGGGGTGTTGGGGGTATCAGGGTAGGTGTGAGTGCTTGGGCAGAATCGGTTCATCCCTGTGTCTCTCTGCATAGGCAGCTGGGGTGCTCAGCACTCTGGGAGGGGAGGCGCCTGTGGACAGGGGTGAGTGTGCAGTGAAGTGTGACATGATTGTGTGTGTCGCGGCGTCTCCAGCACTTTGCTCTGTGCAGCTCCCATCTCTGTCAGAACCAATGAGCGTCACCTGAGTCGCAGCCCAGCCGGCCCGATCCCACGGATGCCACAGCCCGAGTGGGCTCGCTGTGCTGTGTGTGTGCGCGTGGACATATGTGCGCGCACACGCTGAGTGACTGTGGCGTGGTATGAGCGTGCGACTGTGGAGGGTGCATGTCACTGTGTCAGGGTGTGTGTGCAGGGGAGTGACGGGCTAGGGAGAGCAGAATGATGCTGTTTGCTCTGGGTGTGCGCCCACTTGGGCTTTGTGTCATTGTGCTGGGTGTGTGTTTGAGCGAGTTTGGGGGGGGGGGGGTCTGTGTCTGAACTCAGAAGAGGAGTGCATCAGAGTGATGGTGTCTACCGTGTGTATGTCATTGTGTAGGGGTGTGTGAGTGTGTGGAATTTTGCAGAGTTGTGTGCTGGAGAATAATTGTGTAGGAATGTGTGTCATGTACTGATGGGGGGTATGAGTGTAAGTGAGTAGGGGTATGAGCGTGATTGTGCCACGGTGTGAGTGTGATTTAACAGGGCTGTGGGAATGGGTGTGATTGTGGTGGGGTGTAAGTGTGATTTGACAGGGCTGTGAGACTGGGTGATTGACCCAGGGTGTGAGTGTGATTTGACAGGGCTGTGGGAATGGGTGTGATTCTGCTGGGGTGCGAGTGTGATTTGACAGGGCTGCGGGAATGGGTGTGATTGTGCCGGGGTGTGAGTGTGATTTGACAGGGCTATGGAATGGGTATGATTGTGGGGGGGAGTTAGTGAGTGTGCAGGGCTTGGCGTATCCCTTAAAATAGCAGTGTAGGTGTGCATGAGTGTGTGCAGTGGGGTGTGTGAGCAAGCTGGGAGAACTCCAGTGTCTGCCATGGGCTCCGTGTGTTGCTGCTTGGGAACATGAATGCCTGGGTCTGGTCACCAGCCCTGGCATCTCCTCCCTGCTGAGCAGCCTCCCAGCTAGGAACAAGTGTCACCACATGGCGTGGTTATCAGCGGGGGCGTCTTTCTTATTCAGGTCGCTGGTTCGGTGCCTCGCCTTAATCTGCCCAAAACTGTCTGAAAATCCGGCCATTCCCCCAGATCCCTAGGTCATTAATGGCTGGATTGGAGCAGAAATAACAGGGTAGCAGAATAATGAGAGAGAGCAAGAATGCAGGGGAGGGGCAGTTCATTCCAACCCTTCCCTCCGTTGTTGAAAATGAACAAACCCTTCCTCGGTGTGTGTACAGGCACACACGCACACATACTCGTGCTCACCCTCCCCCCCCACGCCTCCCCCAGCTCCTGCTGGGCAGTTTCATCTGGATGACAAAACCAGTGACATTTTCCCCATGGAATTGGCAGATTTCTGCCTCCTGGAACAAAACTCAGCAGCAGTAAAACCCTGGGCTCTGGCCACATTTGCCAGGAAAGCCATTGCCACTGGTGAAAACACCCCATGCCCACTAGTGAAAATTGCCCACGCATTTATGTGTGGGGATTGTTTGGGCTCCAGGCCCCACATCTCTGGGTGGATCCCAGAGCAAGCCCCGGGATTTGAACTCTAATCTCTAACCTGTGCCTCAGGCTGGAGATAACAGACCCCTCAGGGGTCTGTGCCTACCTGGAAGCAATGTCGAGCTCGGGTGGGGGTTATTAGGGGAGTTCGTTGGGGCCAAGGAAAGATCAATGGAATAGGTTCAGAACCATGGGGAATCCAGCAGCCCCGAACTTCCTGCTTTAGGATAGAAAGCTCCAGGAGTGGCTGTTATTGGATTTGGAGAAAACTGATCTTCCTATGCCCTCTGGGCATGCTCAGCTGCCAGGCAGCTATCCACAGGTGCACACACTTGTATCCATAGGCAAACACCTACAGAGACAAACCTACAGCGCTAGACATCTCTACTTGTACACATGCTTATCACATAGGCCTGCTATACGAGCTGCCTGACAGCCCACTGCTCCCAAAACTTTGCTGGAGTCTGCACCCAAAGGGCCATGGTGCTCAGAGTGAGCTGCGTGGGCGGGTGGCAGACCTGTCAAACCTGCCCTTTAATCTTGTGCATAAGAAAGACCGGTTGGTGTCTGCTGAAATTGCTGAAGGGGAGATGACAGAGCTAAGGAGGGTCCAGCTGCTGGCTCAGAAATCTCTCGGGATCTTGTTTTCCTTTTCATTACACACCAAGCGTGTCTGCCTCGCATTGATCCTGTTACCAAGGGCAATATCTGGAAAATACTGCCCAGTGGCTGCCCACCAACAACCTGTGACCAAGGGGACATCTTACCCCTCGCCCCCCCCCCCCCCCCCCATGAGAGACCATTCCTTGCCTTTAGAGCTCTGGCTGCGGGGAATTTTATATCAGTCCAATCACAGAGACAGGGGTTAGCCACAAAGTCTCTGGTCTCTGAATGGATCCCACTACTAACACCATAGAGTTTAAGGTCAGAAGAGACCACCAGATCATCCAGTCCGACCTCCATAGCACAGGCTGCCAACCTCATCAGCACCCACACCCAACAACCAAATTTAGACACCCACCCGCAAGGTCACTGCTGATCTGAGCTGAGGGAAAGTTCCTTCCTGACCCCATGTATGGTGATCAGTAAGACCCTGAGCAGGTGAGTGAGAACCAGCCAACCAAGCACCTGAGAGAGAGAATGCTGGATGCCATCCCAGAGCCCTGGCTCTCCCCATCCAGTGTCCTGTTCCCAGCTGTGGCCATCCCTGATGCTTCAGAGGAAGGAGATATAAAAAACAAACAGAGAATACATTGTGGGGGCAGCAGGGATGGGAGAATCCCTTCCTGACCCCTGGAGGCAGCCAGCTGAAACCCTGAAGCATGCGCTTTTAGGGATAGAAGACATGAACCAGAAGTGAGGCCCATGGCTGCTGAGCCCTGCCACCCACCATCGCAAGCAACCCCATCGTACAATCACACTCATAAATTTATCCCACTCTCTCTTAAAGTTAATTGTTTGCTCCCAGCCCCCAACTCCTAGGAGAGGCTGTTCCAGAGCCTCCCTCTTTTGAGGGTTAGAAACAGTCTTTTAATTACCAGCCTGAATTTGTTCCTCAGTTTATATTCATTTGTTCTTATGCCAACATTGTCCTTTAGCCTAAAAGCTCTTCTCCTCCCCTGGTATTAACCCCCCGGTGTATTTAGAGAGAGCGATCATAGCCCATCTCAGCTTTCTTTTTGCTAAGAAAGCCCAACTCTTCCAGTCTCCTCTCCTAGACAAAAAGAACAGGAGGACTTGTGGCACCTCAGAGACTAACCAATTTATTTGAGCATGAGCTTTATTTGAGCATGAGCTTTATTTGAGCTCATGCTCAAATAAATGGGTTAGTCTCTAAGGTGCCACAAGTCCTCCTTTTCTTTTTGCGAACACAGCCGAACACGGCTGCTACTCTGAAACCTCTCCGAGACAGGCCTCCATTCCCCTGTCCCTCCTAGCAGCTCTGCTCTGCACCTGTCCAGGTCAAATTCATCTTTCTTGAACATGGGTGGCCAGAACTGGACACAGTATTCCAAAGGAGGTCTCCCCTGCACCTTGTACACTGGCCCTAATACTTCTCTCTCTCTCTCTCTCTCTCCTGAGAATGCACCAACCCTTGCTATGTTGTTCCAGTAGTTAATTATCCCCACTGTTAAAAATGCATGCCACGTTTCCAGTCTGAATTTGTCCCACTTCATCTTCTAGCCATTGGATCGTGTTAGACTTTTCTCTGCTAGACTGAAAAGCCCGCTATTAAATATTTGTTCCCAGTGTAGGTACTTTCAGGCTGTGATCAAATCACCACGTAACCTTCTCTTTGTTAAGCTAAATAGATCGAGCTCCTTGCATCTGTCACTCTCAGGCAGGTTTTCTAATCCTTTAATCGTTCCCATGGCTCTTCTCTGAGCCCTCTCCAATTTATCAACATCCTTTGTGAACTGTGGGCACCAGAACTGGACACAGGATCTCAGCAACAGTCACACTAGTGCCAGACACAGAGGTACAATAACCTCTCTGCTCCTACTCGAGATTCCCGTGTTTATGCATCCAATGATCGCATTAGCTCTTTTGGCCACAACATCACAGTGGGAGCTCACGTTCAGCTGATTATCCACCACAATCCCCAAATCTTTTTTAGCACTGCTTCCCAAGGTAGTGTCCCCCATCCTGTAAGTACGGTTACACTCTTTCTAGATGTATCCTTGCATTTATTAAATGCATTTTGTTTGCTTACGCCCAGTTTATCAAGCGCTCCAGATTGCGCTGTGACAGTGACCTGTCCTCTTCATTATTTACCACTTCAATTTTTGTGTCAGCTGCAAACTTTATCAGGCATGATTTTATTGATACAAATGTTAAATAGGGTAGGGCCAAGAACTGCAGGAGCCCTCTGAAAACTCACCCACTTGATGATGATTCCCCATTTACAGTTACATTTTGAGACTAATCATTTAGCCAGCTTTTAATCCATTTACTGACTGCAGTGTTAATTCTATATCGTTCTAGATTTTTAATCAAAATGTAATGTGGGATCACGTCAAACACTTTGCAGAAGTCTAAGTATATTACAACAACACTGTTTACCTTTATCAACAAAACATGTAATCTCATCAAAAACAGATATCACGTTAGTCTGACAGGATCTATATTTCATAAACCCATGTTGATTGGCATTAATTATATTACCCTCCTTTCATTCTCTAAATTCTAAACTTAATTCTCTCTCCTTCTCTGTCGCTTCCAACTGATAAGCCGCCAGCTTGTAGCAGAAATTATTATCATGAGGCCCAAAGTACATGACTTTGCACTTGGTACAATTGAATTTCATCCCATTTGTGTCACTCCTGTCTCCAAAATGATCTAACAATTCTTGTATAATATTCCGGCCCTCCTCTGTATGGGCGATGCCTCCCCTCCTTGAATCATCAGCAGATTTCATTAGCACGCTCCTGCAAGGTCATTCGTAAAAATATGGACTCAGATCGGTCCCAACATTGATGCTTGAGGGACTCCATTGGTAACCTCCCTCCAGTCTGATCTTTCACCTTTCAGCACATCCCATTGGAACAGGCTAATCACCGGTTCTGTGAAAAAGCATTTCCTCTGATCACTTGTGAATTTCCCCCTTTCCTATGTCAGTGACTGTCTCTCGTTCTCTGTTTTGAAACAGGGAGAACAGCAGCCCTGGATCTCCCTTCTCAATCCCATTCAGGGTTTTATCACATCCCCTCTCTAAGGGGAGCAGTCCTGATCTCTTCACTGCCATCAGAGGAGTATCCCCAGGCTCCAAGCATCCCCCAGTTGGTGTTGGACACAGAGACAAAACCCAAGGGGTTCAACCAATCAGACGTTTTCTGCAACCTCCCAGAGACCGCACCATGACTGGATCCAGTCTGTTCCCTTGCTGGAGAGCGGGTCCCTTAGCAACACAGAGCCTGGGCCCCCAGCATTGCAGGCCTAGTACACCAAGCAGGAACCAAACCCCCAAAGCACAGGCCTCCGCCATTGTAGTTGCTCCTCCGGCTGTACGGCAGTAGAAGGCTGTTGTAGAAGTGGGGGTCGGCTGGGGGGGGTGGGGCACGGAATACACCTCAGTATAGAAGGGCTTTGGCCCTGCCATCTCCTGGGTGAAGCACACCTTGCCTCCCAGCCCTGTTCCCCTGCCCCCTAGGCAGCTCAATTTTGCCCACCTGCTCCCCTCTTCCTGCTTGCTGTGTCTGTACCTAGGTCCTTGGAAGCCTCCTTCACGCGCCCCCTGCTCGGAGCAGGTGGAATTGAACCTGGAGGGGTTCTGTGTGGGGGCCATTGGGCACGGACAGGCCTTGGGGTTCTCGCAGGCTCAGAGGAAGCCCTATAGATGGTCAGTGCAGGGACTTGGCTAGCACTGCGTATGCTTAGCACTGTCTGCAGGGGGGGCCGGCATCACCCAGGGGATGGGCTTAGGGGTAAGTTCCCAGCTCTGCCATTATTTTAAGGCAAGTCGGGGGAAATCCCAACCCCCTTCGTGCCTCAGTTTCCCCATCTGTAGCAGGGGCTCATGTCGAGCACTCAGCAGTGCAGGGGCACACGGAGTCAGAGGCTGTGTCTGAAAAGCTGGAGCGAAGTGACTGAGCAAGCTGGGCTCCCTGTTTGTTGCCTTACCCAGAACCCCCACCCCACCCCCGCCGATCTCAAAGCACCATACGGGGTGTAGGGGGGGGAGTGTCTCAATCCCCATGGCAGGTTTCGGGGGGGGGGGGGGGGAGAGGCCAGGTCAGCGGGCGGGGGCTGCTATCCCTGCCCTCCCTCATCATTGCAGCCCGGACGCTCCCTACCCTGGCGCTGCCGGCTCCCGGCACGGAGCTGCTGAATCTTTCCGCCAAGGGTTTCATTTTTAAAGGCAGCTGCGCGAGGACAGGAGCCTTATGGTCTGTGGGCCTGATCCTGGGCCGAGTCCCCAGAGACTTGCCCTCCCCCCATGCCGCCCCCACCAGCAGGCCTGTCAGAAGGAACCTGTCTAGAGCAGAATTGGGGGCTCAGTCTCTGTGGCCCAGTGGGTCCTTGGTCCCCTCTGCACCAGAGAAGTGCCGTGGAGTTGAGAGGGAGGGAGGCACTGGGCTGGGTGTCCTGAGGTGACCTAGGGAAGTCCCTATGTCTGTTTTCTCTGTTCAGATTGTCTGGGGCAGGGACTGAGTCTGTACAGCACCTGGCACAGTGGGGCCCTTGTCTCAGCCCCTAGGCACTTCCAAGTGGTAGATCCCAGTGACAGTGTTAATGTATCTGGGGTCAGGGGTTAGCTGGGCCAATGGCGTTTCTGATGTGGACACGTGGGACCTGGGCCTAGACCACCCCAAATTCATTGCCCGGGGCACTGGGCTGAAACCCCTCCCAGCTGGCTGCACCCGGGTGGCATTGGCAAGGTGAGGTGGCTCTTGGCTCGGAGGAGGGCTGGTGGAGACCCTGGCCTGCCGGGACTGGGTCTAACCGGGCTGCTGTCCGTGTGCTCCCCCTGCAGCGGGATGGCGGAGTATTGCAGCCTGCTGGAGGAGCTGGCGGAGAACATCACCAACGAGGACCTGGACCAGCTGAAGTCGGCCTGCAAGGAGGACATCCCCAGTGAGAAGCACGAGGAGATCACCACAAGCAAAGACTGGTTCAGCTTCCTGGAGAAGCACAACAAGCTGGACAAAGGTGAGCGTGTGCACGGCTCACGCCGCTCAGTCCCGCTAGCCCAGCCCTGTGCTGCCACCACACACAGTTCTGCTCACGCCCCTCGTGCCTGACCCCTGATCCTGGACCACGGGCCGCCCAGCAGGCTGCTTGGTGAGCTTTGACTCCCTGACCCAGTGTCCGTGCTGCCCAACACGGTTATTGTTTGGTCCACTCCTCTTGAGGGCTTTGTCCCAGTGGCTGGGTCCCTGTTGATAGAAGCTGGGGATGGAAGGACAGATAGATCTGATGGATGGATGGATGCCTCAGTGATCCGTCCCTCTCCATCAATGCCCACTCCCCTGTATCTCTCTCTCTCTCTCTGAGGGACGGCTCGGGGGTATTTTATGCCCTGGGGCTGGAGCCCGCCCTCAGCGAATGGCTGGTGAGGATGGATATTTCCATAGCTCATTCCTTTGTCCAAGGGTTGCAGCTCACATGCATGGATCCCCTGGCCCAGCACTGAGATGCAGCCACTTCTGGGGTGGGACCTGGCAGTTTGTTTCACCAACGCAGCACAAGAGTTCAGGTCTGGGAGTGAAAAATAGTTCCCTGAACAACTGAAACCACGATCTGATTCTCCCCTCTCAGAGTGGGGCCAGGACACCTGGGTTTCTCCCCCCCCCGTGCCATGGGACCTTTAATGACATCTTTTATAGGGCAACACCCACCTGCCAAAGGATCACCCACATTGCAGCTTGCAGACGAAGGAGGGCTCCCATCCATGTGCAAGGGGGGCTAATGGAGGTGTCCCACCCAGTTCCTCACTGGGGCTTTTGAGCAAAGTGACATGACCCAC
The DNA here is from genome assembly GCF_965140235.1 of Caretta caretta. Lineage (NCBI taxonomy): Eukaryota > Metazoa > Chordata > Testudines > Cheloniidae > Caretta > Caretta caretta. The sequence continues at coordinate 10,643,482 of NC_134229.1, forward strand.
CCAACACCCTGGGAACCCATATGGAGCCCAGTGCATGCTGGGACAGCCCTTTGTGGGGGCCGGCACATCAGCTCCTGGTGGAAATGGCCAATTCACACCAGCCACGGGCTGATCTCAGGAGCTCTGTGTCTGTGAGGTGGCCCCTGCATCCACATGGCGCTTTGCAGCAGCTGCAGGGAGAATACCAGCTGCATCACCCCAGGAAGCAGATTGCCAGCCCCTGCCCCAGGGTCTCCACCAGCCCTCCTTCCCCACCCAGGGAGACCTGAAGGTGAAAGCAGCCCAGCCCAGCAGCCTTGGGAACAGCCTGTCCCAGTTCCCAGGAAAGACAGTGACTCAGCAGGCCCAGCCAGGAGACATGAGATGTGTTACAGGGAGGTGAAAGTGGTACATGGCGTGTGTGTGTGCATCTGAAGGGGGGGAGGCTCTGCTCCCCAGGGTGCAGAGGAGAGCATGCACACCAAGCACCGACAGACTGAGCCCCTTCCCTGTCTGTCTGAGGGGGGTCAGTCCCCTTCCTGCAGGCTTTGCATTGTGAGGAGCTGGCTAGTTATCACTGCAGCCTGGATGCAGAGCTGAGCGTAGGCTCTGTACGACAAGGTGCCAGTGGGGATTCTCCTGTAGCTCGGGCAAGAGGAGCCTGGGCGTTTGGAGCAGGAGGAGCCATCCCCCAGGCAGCCATGAAATTCCAAGTGAGCTCAGCCCAGAAAGAGACGTGAAGTGCTAGGCAGGGCTGGGATTGTTTGCAGTGAGGCAAAACGCAGCACAAACCTGAGTGATTTCAGTTTCCCAAGGGAAGGGTGATGGTGTCCCCATTATACAGATGGGGAAACTGAGGCACAGCAGCTTGGTGGGTGCTGCGCTGCAGGAGGTGCTGCCGTCTTTCAGATGAGAGAGAGAACAGCTGCCAAGGCCCTTGTTGCTGGGCTCAGAATATCAGCCCCTCTGGGTCGTTTTCTTTCTGGCTCCCTGCAGTCCCAGTCAGAGAGGGGATTTGCCAATGCTCTTCAATCCCGACCCACAGCTCCCTGCTATCCCAGCCCTGGGCTCCCCCCACAGCTCTGCTGGTGCCCCATAATCCTGACCCGCAGCCCCCTGCTAGCCCAGCCCTGGTCTCCCCCCTCCCCCCACCACCACGCTCACAGCTCTACCGATGCCCCTCAATCCCTCAAGCCCGCTGCTAGCCCAGCCCTGGCCTCCCGCCGCCCCCACAGCTCCGCTGGTGCCCATGCTGAGCGCTTGTGGCTTTTCTCTCCCACTCCCGGGGAAAGCACAGCATCTCCTGTCTCATTGTTAAAGGAAACTCAGGTCAGTGCAACCTGCCTCCCGAGCGGGAGGAGACATGACCGGCCTGTGCCCACACGCACAGTACACGGGGTGGGTTCAGTGCGGTGAGCCGAGGCGCTGGGTGTGAGGGGATGGGACAACATGACCCCCGGCTGGGCTCACACACTGTTTGGGGTCTGACCCCCCAGCCCGGGGCGGTCATGCCGGCCCTCGGGGCTCTGGCTCCGGCTCTGTTCGAGGCAGCGTCTGGTCTGGTCCCTGCGTGTGTGCGGGACCCGCATCCTCCCTGTGTGCGGGACCCTGAGTAGAGAGCGGCTGCCACAGCTGCTCTCTGGCTCAGCTGGGCGTTGGGCTCCCTCCCCCACCTCTGGGTCTCGGTCCCCGATTTTGGGTTTGGGGGAGCCAGTTGCACCCGTGTGCACGTGGGGAAGACTCTCGCCCTCCCTCCCCCGCCCCTGCTGGGCTCTCACCCCTTCTCCCCCCCCCCCCCCCCCGCCAGGCTTTCACCCCCCCCATCCCCGCTGGGCTCTCACCCCCATGCTGTGCCCACACAGACAACCTCTCGTACATCGAGCACATCTTTGAGATCTCGCGGCGCCCGGACCTGCTGACCGTGGTGGTGGCATACCGCACCCAGGTGCTGAAGATATCCGAGGAGGACGAGGTGGACACCAAGCTGACCCGCATCCCCAGCGCCAAGAAGTACAAAGGTCAGAGCCCCCCCTACACACGCTAGGGCAAGACCATCCCCCACCCATGGGACACAAGACCCCGGGGGAGGGTGGGGGGCTGAGTGACCTTGCTGAAGGAGGACTAGACCTCCCAGTAAGGATCCAGACGGCCAGGCCGCCCCTCTCCCAGGGGCACTTAGCCTGGACCTGGGAACCCGAGCACTGGGCTAGGGGATGGGCCCTCCCTTCCACTGCCCAGATTTAACTCTTCCCCTGGACCTGGCTGGGGCTGGGCGACCCAGCCAGGCGGGGGCTGCTGTCCCAGCTGGTGTGACAGACCCGAACAGTCCCACAGGGCAGCAAGGGACCTGCCTGGCACTAGCCCCTTGGCTGCAGCGGGGTCACAAGGATGCATCTTTCCTCCCTGTGCGATTTCCGCGGAGAGCCCCACGTGGGTCTATGGGCGGCGGAGGAAGGGGCCATTCCTGGGGTTCCCCAGTCTGAGCCCCCACTTGTTTCAGGGGCACGGAGCCACCTGCCGGCGCTCAACCCCAGGACGTGTCCAGAACCGAGCAGGGCCCCAGGCCTGGAACCCCGCTCCTGGGACTGCCGCCCCTGCCGGCGTGCATGGCAGCCTCTTAGCCAGCAGCCGCAAGAGGCCTTTAGCGGCTGCGTGGGATGCCACCAGGGGTTACGTCTCTCACAGTCCTACAGAGCCCATGGCAGGCCAGCCTATGGGTTAAATGTTGGGGGGGGGGGGCAATGAGGAAATCCTCCCCCCCAGCACCCGCATTCACTCTCCTCCCCTGTCTCTCTGCAGACATCATCCGGCAGCCCTCGGAAGAAGAGATCATCAAACTGGCCCCCCCGCCCAAGAAAGCCTGAGTGGGGGGGTGGAGGAGGAAGAAGGGGTCGGCTGCCAGACCCACCACTCCCCCCCCCCCCCCCCGCTCTGACACCGTCATCCCCACCCCGCCAGCCCGGCTTGCCCCCCCTCCCCCGCCACTCCTCACCTTCTGCCACCCAATGGTGGGGGGAGAGCTTTGGCCACTAACACAGTCTTAATGCCCCCCCTCCCCAGCATGTGTCTGGCCTTTGGGATGGGAGGGCTGATACCGATGAGCCCCGGGAGAGGGGCTGGGCTGCTTGGGTCGGGGTGGGATGGGGGGCGGGGGGGGCGGACATTCCTATGCAAGCAGAGATCCATGCCTCCCACTCCCCCAGGCCGGGTTTGCACTCGACTCATGCATGCCCCCTTGTTAGGGGAGATGGGGCTGGATCCGAAGGGAACATCCCCCAGAGGAGAACCCGGAGCAAGCCGAGGAAGGAAAAGAGAGAGCGAGGCGGCAGGGAAAGTAGGAATGGAGGGAGAGCGGGGGGGGCAGTGGGGTCCCCAAGCGGGTAACTCACTGTGAAGCAAAGGGCGGGGCCAGCACGGTTAAAGGGCTCTGGTGTGATGGGAGCTGTGGGTTGACGGGGCAGGGCTTGGGGAGAGCAGACTCACCCAGTTGGTGTGACCGGGGGGAGCTGTCCCACGGGCCCAGCAGCCCCTCCCCCCGCAGCTCTAGTCCCTCTCAGGATCAGGCCCTTCAACTGTTCCAGGACCCGTGCCCCAAAAGCATCCGGGGAGGCCGTGCCGCAGCAGGGGGGAAGGGACTGGAGCGTTGTGTCCAATCCCCGGGGCCTGGGCCCAGCTTGTGAGCACCCTCCCCACTCCCTGCACCGAGGAGCCCAGCACGGGCAGGCGCCCTCCCAGAAACCATGCGAAGGAGCTGCCAGGCCCCTCCCAATCACAGCTGAGGAAGGGTCCCCACGGTGGGTGAGGGACAGCCCTGGGGTCAGGGTAGGGAATCCAGACCTGGGTAAAGCCCAGGGCCTAGGTTGGGGCAGGGGTATTGGGTAGAAATACCAGCCCCCACCCCATCAGTGTCAGCTCCCCATCCTCTCTCCAGTCAGTCCGCCCCCAGAGCACACCCACAGACTCTCCTGGGGTTTTGTGCACACGTGCTGGCAAAAAAGCACCCTTTGTGCCCACAGCCACAGGCACACTCGTGAACACACACACTCGTGCACACACGCTCGTGCTCGCACACCCAAGCACACGCCCTCTTGCATTTGCACACTTGTGCAGTCACATATGCACACACTTGTGCCTTTGCGCACACACAGACCTACCCACAACTACATGTGCTTGTGAATTTTGCACATGTAGCCCCTCGCCTCCCCCATTATTTCTCCCCACCCCTCGTCACAGGGCTGGGAGGTGGGCCCTGTGAATGAGGCTGCGAAGGGAGCTGGAGCTGGCCAGTCCCATGTGGGTACCAGCCATGTGGCTGACAGATCAGGGTCCCAGATGGAGAGAGGATGGGGTCCCCTAAGAGTTGGGAAGGGGGGGAGGGCAGGAGATGCCCCAGCTCAGCTGGTACCAGTTTGCTTTGTTTCTGGGGGTGCCAACAAAAGGCAGCGGGACCTGAGCACATGGGCCCTCGGAGGGGGATGTTCCATTGGGGTCTCCCCCAGCTCTGTTTGCTCAGGGTCACCCTGCGTCAGTGCTTGTATCTGTATTTTGTTCACAGCAGCTATGAGTGCCGGGGAGGGAGGGAGAGGGGGGGTACGGGGGTGTGTGTTTTGGGGGGGAGGAGGCCTTTGCCGTGACCCCGTTTATCCGCTCTTGACTCTGTGCCTTTCCTCCATATCATGGATGGAAACTCACCACGCCCTCCCTGCTCACTCCACCAGGCCTTCCTTTCCAGCCGGGCGGCTGCTCTTCATCACCCCCTGCTGGTGGGGGTGGCACTGCCCGTGCCCCGCACCCCTTTGCTGGACGGAACATTGGTGGCCTGAAGGTTCTGGAATGTTCAGCCAAAGTTCCTTCCACTTTGCAAATGGCCGGGGGCAGCAGCTGCTCAGGGCCAGGGGCGGGGGCAGGGGGGAGATTCCAGACAGCAGGGGCCACTGGAGGGAGGAGCAGCCTGGCTCCCAGGCTTTGGGGTCCTTCTCCATTTGGGACCCCAACACTAAACCTGCCCCCAAACACCCCTTTCCCCATTAGCCAGCTGACCCTGACAAGTGCTGAGCTGCCCTGGGTACCTCTAGTGTGGCCCTTTGGGCCCACTCTGTCCTGGGATGCTGAGCTGCCCTTATCTCCTAAGGACTTGAAGGAGTTGAGGGTGCTCAGCACTTCAGGGGACGAAGCCCTGAGCGTGTAGGGCTAGCAGGTGAGCCCATGCATCGTAACTGGGAGTCCACACTCATGATGTGATCAGCTGTCGTGATATGGGGCTGGGGCAGCCACCAAGATCCAGTGCCCTCTGGGGCAGCCGTCATGATGTTCCACCCTCTCCTGGGAGTGCCGAACGCTCCCCTAGTGCCAGGGGAGAAGGCAAAGCCAAGTGACCTCCCTGGGGGCTCCCCCTTCATAGGAGCGGAGCTATCACTTGGGAGCTGCACTTGGGAACCTACAGCCTGAGGCAGGGAGTGGGGACCAGCTTCCTTTCCTTCCTGCTTCCGAGCTGGAGATTGTTCCCCAACCCCAAGCCTCCCACCCCCGTGCTGGAGGGAGGCCAGGATCCTTGTGCATTGGCAGTGGGTTGTGGCTAGAAGCCTGAGCTGCTGGTAAAGCCCCAGTGGGTTTAATTACAAATAGCAATTGAAATTGACTAGTTGAAACTGACAGAGAGTTTGCAGTCAAGGTTCTTCAGGTTTCCAGGCTGAGTCTAGAGTCAGGAAACATGGCCAAGGTCTCAGAAGTGTGTGGGGGGGAGTGGCCCTGACAACGCACCACTTTCTAAAATAGAATAGAGCCCATTTTGCCAGCAAATCCGACTTGTGCCTCAGCCACAAGACACGATTCCTATTTGGGCGCAAAAATCTCCCAGAGCCCAACTCGGTTTACGTTGCAAATAGAGCTAAAATTTGCACCCAAAATGGTGACAATTCCCAGGGGAAACTGCCCCTCCCCGCCAATCAGAGAAATGGTGGCTCTTGCACAGCACCCCCAACCCGGCCTGCACTGGGGGCTGAGTGGTGGGGGGAGGAGCTGCTTGGGGTGGGGTGGGAGAACAAAACCCTTTATTTAAAGCACAAAATATCCAGATGCTTTTCAAACTAGGGCAAGGAAAACGTTGAGTGTCTAGAGGGGCCGGGGAGAGTGGTTGTGGAATGGATCCCAGAGCCAAAAGGTTCTTCTGTGTGGACTCCCTCTTCCCTTCAGTGCGTGGAGACCCCTCTGGATGTTTCTGTTCCCTAATGCCTACAGCTGTGCAACGTCCTCATCTGGGCTAAATTGGCAGAGGCCCATTCAAATTGCTGCTGGTTTACACCAGCTGCACTTAATCAGGCATAAGGAGTGGAGTGTGGGGGGGGTTGATCTTTGCATAGAATCTTCCTCTGAACTGGATCGGATCCCATTGCCATCTGAGCTGCCTGCACGCCCTTAGCTCAGCACACACTAATGGCACCCAGCACCTTAGGCACTCAGCACCATGGCTTATAAACTCAGTGTGGAGAGCGTGCAGGGGAAGCTCAGATTCGAGTGGCCAGGTGAGGCGTGATTCATGCTAACAGCTGGCTGGTAACTAGCAGCCCCTGGGAGAGGAGGGAGCCAGACACGTGCGAAATCAATACGGTCTTCTGGGTGACCGATTGAAAAGAATTTATGTTAATATATTTTATTTAATAAAAGCTAAAATCCGCAGTGTGCATCTTGCCTGTTAGCCAGATCTGTGTCTGCCTTAGTGTGCCCCTGCCCAGCGTGGGTGTGTGTGTGTCATAGGCCTGCATCGCTATTCCTTACGGCACTGCAGGAAGGCCTGTTCCCCACAGGGCCTCCCCATGCCTCCTTTCTTTCTCACCTTCATCTGCTTCCCCTTAGCCTGAGCTGGCGTCACCCTGCAGAGGCAAACCGGCCGGTATTTATTTTCTGTTTAACGGCACTGGGCAGAGCGCTGGCCCATCCGAGGCAAAACTTTGCCGCTCCCCAGGAAGCGAGGCTGGTTGGTGGCGGCTTTGCCATTGTGACTCGGAGGCTGGGGATATGGCCATAGTGCAAACTCCATGTTGGTTCCCTCTCATTCCTGGTCTCCGGCTGCGGGAGAGCTGCACCCCGTGGGGCACGGGGGAGGGAGAGAGCTGGCAGAAGGGCCCAGCTTAGCAGTGGACTCTTTGCATGGCAAGGCAACAGACTGGGAGTCAAGAGGTTGAGGGTTCAAGTCCAACCACTGACACTAAGCTCAAGCAAGTCCTGTTCTGTGCCTCAGTTTCCCCATCTGTGACATGGGGATGATTGGGTGCATAAGGGTTAATAAATGGTGTTAACGCACCACCCTGTTGGGGGGTCTGACTTCTCAGTTATGCTGTAAAGGGACCTCAGTATAAAGGAGCACTCAGGCCCGAATACCTGCCCTCTGCTAACCAGTATTAATTAAAACAAAAGGGAACAAAAGGATGGAGTGGCTGCTCCCAAACCTACCAGCTGATGAGTGCAACAAACTTGGGGGTGCTAGGTTCCTGCTTTTCCTAGCAGTGTTTAGGAAGAAGCCTTGAAACTTTCATATCACGCAAGACACGGTCAGCTGCTGTTTCTAATTCCCCTCTCCCCCATCCAGGGGGCAGGTGCTAAATACCAGCCTTGCTTTTCCCCTTTAAGGATCTCCCTAAGGGAGCCTCACTCCTCTGGGAGCCTGATTACTGGTTGAATCTCAGCTGTAATTAGTATTCTTTATCAAGACTGCTGAATATAGACAAACCCTGGTGTTCTCTTGGGCTCTTACTCCCAGAAAGTGTTGCCCAGTGTCACCCCATGGGGGGCGCCCTGCCCTGAGCAGTCAGGGCAGGGTCAGATGTCCTGCAGTGGGTCTGGCATTTCACCCTGCGCTGCCCGCCTGGCACTGAGTCGTCTCAGATGGGGCATAGGAGGCTCAGAGGAGCCCAGCTGGGCTAAGGGGACAAGGTCCACAGAAGGGGATTGGGTTGCTATTGATTGCTTTCTGCCAGCTCTCCCCCTCCGCCTCTAATGCTCAGACCGTGCTAACTGTGTGTACATATATATTATAAATATATGTATAGTAACTATAATGTTGAGTGTTTCCTTATTGTTGTTTAGTGTTAACTTATTTTGCCATAAAAAAACACACCAGGACTAGTGATGGAGGAGGAGGAAGGTTTTGGGGGGGTTTTTTTGCTAAAATAAACAGTATTACTAGAACCAGGTCTTGGATTTAACGCAAAATAACAACTCTTTTGTAAAATGTTTTTTAAAATGTCTGTTGAAATTTCTGGCTGGGGGACTTGGTGGGGGGGTGTTTGCCTGGATTCCCCAGTGGCCTGACGCTGGCATAGTCTCACTAGGGCTTGCACGTTATGCTGGATTTGCCCCACTCCCCCTGCACACCCATCCCTCTCCCTGTTGCAGCAACAAACCTGCCTTAAAGACACCTGCGCCTCTTAAAGGAGACACCCAACCCTGACTGTTCAGACCTGGAACCTGCCTTAACTCCAGCTACCTGACAGCCATTTCCAGGAACACCCCCTCACCCCCCAGCAACCCAGCCACAAAACCCATCCAGCTACTTTTGGGCTTAGCAGAACAGCTGCTCACGGAGGCGCTGGCTGGCCCTGCTTTCCCCCCAGGAAGGAGATGGGCTGGCCCAGCATTTCTAAGGGACTAACTCTTTTTGCAGAAGCTCCTCTCTGGCCAGATTCCTGTCCAGAGGTGCTGGTGTGACGAGCTTGCAGGGAGCACCAAATGTGGCCCTGGCATGAGGTTGGGGCCAGATTCTGCCATGCTCAGTGGCATTTTACTCCACAGCCCAGTCCCATCCTTCACAGTGGGAATGCAGCCGGGGGTGAGGAGAGCAGATCCTGCCATGCTGGAGTGGTCCCAGTGATCTGACCCCCAAGGAGCTGCGCCCCCACCCCCTTACAGCTAGGCCAGCTGAATGGGCCCATGCAGGCATGGAGGTAGCTGCAGCCCAAAGGGCAGAAGCCTGGCCCTGGGACCAGCAGGGGGCAGCGCGGGCATCCTAAAAAGTGAATAACGATGCGTCTGTGAGGTTGCGGTTTTGATTTTTCTTCCTTATGTGCACTGATTGTTTTAACGTGCCCCCCACCTTCCAGCAGAGCTCCTCGCCCCTGACTGCAGCCACCGCTCAAAAATACAGCCAGGAACTAGAGCCAATGGTTCAAAAGCCGAATGAAACTCAGAGTCCGCTTTGCATTGTCCATCCAAATCTGATGTACAAACAGTCATTGTGCTAATGATCAAATAAAAATGTTTTGTCTTGACTATGGTGCATGTGTGTGTGTGAGACCACTGCTGCCTTTCCCATGGGCCCAGCCAGGGGATTCACCGGGGGAGTGGGGGCTTTGCTGCTCCTGTTAATTTGGTAGCTTGCAAACTGGCTCTGCCCATGTGTCTAGCTACTCCACTCTCACACGTCCCACTTAACAGAACATACCACCGGCCCTACAGCCCGATGGGACATGTAGCTCCGGTCTCTGACAGTGCTGCTGCCAGAGGCTTCTGAGGGAATGAACAGATCAGGGCAATTACCCAGTGATCCATCCCGTCCTTCTGTCCCAGCTTCTGGCTGTCCGAGGTTTAGGGACAATCAGAGCAGAGGTTGCATCCTTGGCTAACAGCCATTGATGGACCTCTCTGCCAGGAAGTGGCCTAATTCTTTTTTGACCCCCATTTTACTTTTTCACACTATCCCCTGGCAAGGAGTTCCACAGGTTGACAGTGCGTTGCGTGAGGAAATACTTCCTTTTCTTTGTTTTAAACCTGCGGCCTGTTAATTTCAGCAGGTGACCTCTGATTTGTGTGTTAGGTGAAGGGGTAACTAACACGCCCTTGTTCGCTTTCTTGGCACCAGGCATGATTTTATAGCCCTCTCTCATACCCCCGACTTGGTTGTCTCTTTTCCAACTTGACAGGCCCAGTCTTTTCAACCTCTCCCTGGACAGAAGCCATTCCAGACCCCTAATCAGATGGCACTGTCCCCTGAGGCAGTGGGGTGAGCACAAGCCTGAGTGGGTGGTGACACACTGCTGAGATGCAGGTTGATCTTGGGACAGTCACTGCCTCACCCTGGGGCTCCTCCCAGCCCTCTCGAGTCCTCTTCGGGGCAAGTAATCGTTCACACTCTGTGCCCAAGCAGGGCCCAGCCTGAGGGGGCCTTGAGCTCAGCTGGGGCAGGGACTGGCTCTCTCTCTGGGTGTCTGTGCAGGCCCAATGGGGCCTGGATCTCACATGGTGCCTCCAGGACAGGGTGCAATAATGAAAGGGGAGAGTCAATGGGCAGTGAGGTTACGCCCCATACACAGTAACGCTGAGCCTCTCCCAGCTGCCTAATGAACTCCTCAGCCCAGCATCCTGGCTGATGTGCATACAGGTGGTCTCATTACCCAGAGAACCAGGGGACCCACTGTGTGGACATTGGATCCCTGTGGCATCCTGGGGCAGGTAGTTCCAGAGGTTCCTATGAAACAGGCCTTTCCCCGTCTCTAGCGTCTGTAACTCTTCCCATCTGTGTTGTGTGCTTGGGTTTTGCAAGTCCCTGCAGCACCTGGCAAGCGGATCAGCCCTGTCCCTCCCCTGAGGCCGGGCTGCCTTCCAGAGCTCTCCTTGGGCAGGGGAGTGCTGGTGCAGGATGACCCAGCAGAGCTGCATTCCCAGGAGACGCTCCTGCTGTTTAGCAAATCAAAGGAACTAGGACAAAACAGCCACCCAAGCAAAACCAGAGCAGGAAGGAGGAGGGATGGCTGCAGCAGGAGGCAAAGGGACAAAGCTGAAAGGCACCAGGGACGTGCCAAGGGAAAGGCAGCGGAGGCTGTGTCTGGAACAAGGCACAGTAGCCACACAGCTCCCACGGCCCTCGGATTCATAGCACGATTAGGATGCCCCCAAAAGGGCTCAGGGCCGGGCACTACCTGCCCCAGGGGAGCTCTCTGGGGGCAGGGCCTGTCTCTTACAGGCTAAGAAGAGTGGGCTCAAGCTAAAGGGAGCCCCCTGCGACCGAGGCAATAGGCAGCACCCCCAGCCCAGCAGAGGCAAGGGCAGGGTTTATAGATGTAACCATGCCCCCAGCTGGGACCACAGGCCCACAGCTCCAGCAGCCCATTAACTCACAGGCAGGAGCAGACCTGAGAACCAAGCAGCCAGCCCCCAGCACTGAGAGTTATTTAGGGGAGCAGTGGTGGGAGGTATAACACCCCAGTAACATGTTTCAGGGCTGCAGGTTCAAGCTGGGGCAGTGGGTGGCTGGGAGCAGGAATTAATTTCTGGTTCTAGCAGCAGAGCCCTAGAGCACCACTGGACATGGCAATAACACGGGTCAACACCTGCTTGTGCCTCAGTTTCCCCATATTTCCAATCATAGTCCAACCCCAACTAAATCATCCCAGCCAGGGCTTTGTCAAGCCAGGCCTTAAAAACCTCTAAGGATGGAGATTCCACCACCTCCCTAGGCAACCCATTCCAGTGCTTCCCCACCCTCCTAGTGAAATAGCGTTTCTTAATATCCAACCTAAACCTCCCCCACTGCAACTTGAGACCATTGCTCCTTGTTCTGTCATCTGCCACCTCTGAGAACAGCTGAGCTCCATCCTCTTTGGAACCCCCCTTCAGGTAGTTGAGGGCTGCTCTCACTTCTCTTCTGCAAACTAAACAAGCCCATTTTCCTCAGCCTCTCCTCATAAGTCATGTGCCCCAGCTCCCAGGCTAAATTCACTGACAGGGTAAAGCACCCAGCCCTGCCACTGCAGAGGGGTGGGGAAGAAGCCAGGAAGGTAGGAACGGCAGAAGCTACGTGCCAGACCCAACACACACCGCCCCCACCCCAGGCTGGGGGCCCCTAGGTAAGGTAAGGGGAGGAGCGTGTCTGAAGTGCAAGCAGCAGCTGGCTGAGCCCCAATCACTTGCCCAACCTGCATCAAGCCTGCCCCCTGGTAGAGGGGGGAACTGAGCCCGGAGAGAGGGGAGGGGACTTGGGCGAGATAGGAGTGAACAGGGCCAGCCAGGGTGGTACAAGAGATGCCGAGAGGGGGCTGGGGGCATGGCTGACATTTGGGCACTGAAGAGCAGAGAGACCATATATTACCCATGCTGCATGCAGACAGAGGAGCCAGGAACCCCATTCCCTGTCAGTGCTAGTGAAGTGTCAAGGGAAGTGAGGACTAGCCTAGGAAAGGGGGTTTCAGGCTGTGAGAACAGAGGGGGGTAGGGTCCACTGCCAACCCCAGGAGCCTTTTGCCTGAGAGCAGGGCAGGGTCATGGACAGCTAGAGAGGGGTAGGGGAGAGAAAGAGAAGAGAGTGCAGTGGGACATGGAGCCTGCTTTTTGGGGCACTGGGTAGGTTACCAGTCAGGGACACAGGAACCTTGGGGGCTATTTCTGCCTCCCCACGCTCCCCTGCCCTCACACATTATAAAAGCAGAAAATGGTGAGACAGCAGGGAAGCCCTAGGACCTGTGGAGAGGACGTTGCCCACACTGGAGATGCGTAGTGCTTTCAGAGGGACTGGCAAATGCAGGGCAGAAGGAAAAAGGTGCCCTCTTTCCCTGCCCCCATGCCAGCAGGTAAACAGAGACTCTGCCCCTGCAGGAGCGGACAAAGCCCTTTATCTGGCAGGCAGGTGCAGAGCCTGGCAAAGCCAGAAGGAGGGGAAGGGAAGTGGCAGGGGCAGGAAGCCCAAGGTAGAGTCTGCCCACACCCCGGTGCACCAGGTGTCCAAAAAAGAAATACGAACACCCAGAGCTCTGCCCGCTGGTCAGGGCCAGGGGAGAACCAAGTAGCACACAGTAGCTGGGTTGGAAGGATCCATTGCTCTGGTGGAGGAGAGCAGAAGGTGCGTCTACCACCCAAGAGAGCACCAAGCTCCCAGGGGCCGGTCTGTGCGTACAGACATGCGACTAAGAGGACGTAGGGCAGCTGGGTGCCTAGAAGCATCTCCCGGCCGCTGAAGCCGCGTGGCTGCTCTGCTCCCAGCCTGGTGGGGAACTGGCCTTAGGGGGACATTGCTCTCCAAGCGGCTACAAGACAAGTAGAGGCACAGGGCAGGGGCCCAGCACTGCACAACGGGCCAATCCTGCTCCAGCTAGGACCACAACATTGACCTCAACAGGAGAGCACAGCCTGCTCTGAAACCAAGAGCGGCAGCCATGGAAAAGCTCCAAGCTGCTGAGTCTAGTGTGGTGTGGAAGAGACGCTCACAGACAGACAGTCCCCGTCCCCCCACCACTGCAGCTCAGGCCCCTCCGGCTCTCGCTCAATTTTTTATTGCATTTATATATAATATATATTTAAACTTTTACAATAATTTTAACTTGATAACATCCAAGTTCAGTTTGGTTTGTTTGGTGTTTAATATATATAAAATTAGGCCTCTAAACAGTGATGGGGAACCTCCTGGCCACAGCTCCCAAAACAATAGATTTTCTTAAAAGTAACAGAAAATTAAAGGACCTTCCTTTACTCCCCTCTCCACTAAGAGGCTGATCCTACCACCCTTCCTCTGGCAAATAACTCCCCTCCACTGGAATCTTACCAGGGTAAGGACAGCAAGATCTGGGCCCTAGCTATCTATTTATTTGTCAAGAGGGTCTGGAGAAGGGGTCAAAACCAAGTGCAAATCACTGATATGTACAAACTAGGCAAGCATCTCTTTGCAAACACCCCTGTGCTGGGGCAGGAAGTAGGCATGACAACAGGTTCTGCATGAGTGATCCAAAACACAAGCTCTGTGGAGACGTTCTAGATCAGATATTCCTTTCATAGGAACCACTGGGGTGGGGGAGAACCCAACACAGAAAGGGAGGAAAGTCCCCAGTTTGAGAGAAGCAGAGTCAAAGATCTCTCAGGTGGGGGAAAATCCAAACCAAGAGAAGCACGAGACCGTGCCCCTCAAAGCACAAGCTTGCAGAATGCCTCTCAGGCCCACACCAACAGCTTGAGAGGAAGGGAAAAAAAAGAAAAACAACTCAATGCAGGCTCAAGAGAAGCTCTTGAGAAGAGGCATGCATGGAAGCCAAGCGCACCCTCCTCCGGAAAAATCTTCTAGTACCAAAAGAACACAGGCCTCTCCACAGGCCCCCTTCCTCCAGGCAGTTCCACATGGGGAGACCAGGGGCTAATGCTCTGTCTCTCACTTGCTCTGACACTCCGCCCCCTCCCCTTCCTGGCAAGGGCTCCTAAAGCCCCTAAAGCAAAGGCAAGTCCAAAGTGCAATCTTGCTGAGCTGGTCACCCCAGGGACCATGGGGGGGAGGAGGAGTTGGGGGTTCCTTAACATTCCAATAAAAAGCTGAAAGTGTTTGTTAGTAGAGATTTTTTTTTTTTTGTCTCCTCCCTTCACCCCATCCTTCCAAGGGGTTCTCTGTCCTCGGTGGCCTCATGAAGGCATGCACTGCACCCGATCTGGACCCTCCTCTTCATCGTCCGAGGTGTCAGAGGAGCTGGGGGACTCATCCGAGTCACCGTCTGTTGCTCCGGGTTCTCTTCGGCGCTGTCAAGAACAAACAGGATGTCAGCCCCGCCCCTTCAACCGGGCCCCGCCCCTTCAGTCTAGAGCTCGGATCCCTTTGCAAACAGCAAGTCCTGCAGCAACTCCTACAGAGGGCAGCCCAAAGTGTAAACAAGCCAAGGAGGAGATGAGTGGGGAAAGGTTTGCAGGGGAGATGAGCGACAGGAGGCTGTCCCAGCTGTCTGGCCCTTCCCATCCTCAGACAGTTAATGGCTGAGCCAGGAACAGAACCTAGGAGTCCCAGCCCTATGAGCTAGGCACTAGCTTACACTACCTTCCAAGAGAAAGGGCATCCACCTGTTACACGCTGGGAAACTCAGACCCAGTCTCCTGGGAACAGAATCCTGGCTAGACTCATGGTGGAGTACAAGAAAAGGGCGTTAGTCTGGGAACGCTAATCGGAAAGGGGAGAGGATCAGCCATATCAGAAACCACCTTGGTTCTTCTGGACTCTGCTCCACACTAGCTGGAGCGAGACACGGATAGTACTGGTGACTCAGGAGGGCAATGTGGGCTGGCAAATGCTCAGGTCCTTCCTCGTTAGTGTTGGTCAAGGACACCCCAGAAAGCCAAGGGGTGCAGGAGGGGCACAGGCAAGCGGGACAGACACCTACCCTGTGATGACGTCTCTGTCGGAGATGGTGCATGAGGAACCACAGCATGTGGCTGTCAAACAGGTCAGTGTGGTGCAAGCTGTCCTCATCTCGCTCCCGCTTGTTCTTCTTGATCACCTAGAAACAAGAGCACCAGAGAGTGACAAGACAGCAGCTGCAGTGCAGAGATGTCACTGCCTGCCATCGCTCTGGCACCAGATCAAGCCTGTTTATTCTGCGACAGAGTTCGACCCACCAAGAGAACATCAGGAGTCATCAGCTTGAGCAATGTGATCCAGAAAAACAACGCCAGGGAAGGAGAGCAGCCAGCAGCCTCTGTCCTTTGGGTGCCACCTAAGCTGCGGCTGGGATCCAAGTAGGCAGTGCCTTATGGCTGGGACTCTCCCTCCCTGGCGGAGGATGCTATCCACATGCAGCTCCTAGGTTGCTGCTAGGAGAGCAGCACCAGCTGGACAGAGGACTCCACTTCCAAACTCAACTCATAAAGCTTGGCAGGGAGGCAAGAGAAGTGCAGCTATCCCGGGACAATTCCTTTCCTAGCTCCTTTCTCCAGCCCCCTCCCAGCAGAGTATAAGGGCAGCAAGGCAAGAACAACTGAAAAGCAAAAGCAGTCTGGCCCGAGCAGACATGGCCCTGATATTATCACAGTGCTCTCCAGTCAGAGCTCCTGAAGCCCTTCACAGCATTAGACCAACGACACACAAGGAGCTCCACCTTGGTGTTGTCAGCAGCACAGGGCAGGTTAGATTGGCAGTGAAAACACACCGCTGGAGACGTAGGGAATAGAACGGAGCTCGTCTGATATGCATAGTCCAGGAGCTCAGCTCAAAGATGGGATCTGTGACCAAACGTGGTCAGGCCCTTTGGTTTTACCTGTCCCCTAAGCGACTGCACTTCCCACAGTGAAGCCCCCACAATACATGGATGCTGAAGAGCGCCAAAGCCACTCAGGCCATCTCAGCAGTTTTGGGAGATCTCCCATCCAAACACTGCCCAGGTGCTGCTGCCTGCTGGTACCTGACTTGGTAGCTACTTAGCTGTCGCCCTCAATACTGACTAAAGGGACTGAGAGCTCCTAATGTAACAGGTGCCGGGGCAGATGGTGATTTGGAAAGCAAAGGAATCACTTAAGAGATTACAAAAGTGACAGGGGATGGATCACTTGATGATTACCTGTTCTGTTCATTCCCTCTGGGGCACCTGGCTTTGACCACTATTGGAAGACTGGATACTGGGCTAGATGGACCATTAGTCTGACCCAGTAGGGCCGTTCTTATGACAATTCATCCCAAGAGTCAGGCAAGCAGCACACTGGCACCCAGAGGCATAGACAGCACTAGTTAGCGCCAGCTCTCACCTCCTTCAGTCCGGCGAGCTCAGTGGGCGCCTCCGCGGTCGGTGCCCAGATCTTGACATCATGATCCAGCCCGCTGGTGGCTAGGACAGGGAGGTGAGGGTGAGGCTCCAGGCAGTTTACCTGCAATGGAAACAGTCTTGCAGTGAGAGCAGGCTCACGGGAAAGAGTCAGTGAAGGCAGCCCGGCAGACCCGTGAAGCACAGGACGGAGGCAGATGTCTAGGCGCAGATCAGCCCAGCACACTCTATATTAGAACCCCTGGGTCTACTCTTGGCCCTGCCACTGGCTCGGTGATGGTGGGCAAATCACTTCCACTCTGACTTGGTTTCCCGATCTGTAAGCTGGGGACAGCACCGCTCAACACTCTGCAGTACGTAAAGAGCTTTGAAATCTACAGATAAGCTGCTAAGTATTTTGCACAGTTCTGAGCACACTCTTCAGTAGAATGAGCCCTACAGTTACAATCTAAGATCTAGATTCTACTCCCACCTATGCTACAATCCTGCCCCATGACCCTGGCCAAGCCACCTGACCTCTGTGCCTCAGTTTCTCCATCTGTCCTACCTCAGAGCAGCATGAAGCTTGAGTCATTAATGGTTTATAGAGTGCTGAAGACAAGGAAACTGCCTGAGTTCTCAGCCCTACACAGGCATAACCAAGTTATTCACTTGCGGCAGCGTAGAGCTGTAGATGGCTGACTCACAAGTTTGGTGCGCTGTACCAAGGCTGTGTCACCGCACTTGATTAGCAATAAAGAGGTGCTGAAACAAATGCCTCTGATGTGGGAAGCAGCAAAAGGCTGCTCTGACTTTCTGCTGGGATTAGTCAAGTGCCATCGTGAACATTATTTCTTGCATGACACCATGGAAGAGGGGCCCTCAGAGGAAGCAGCCACCACTTGTGGATCTGTTTGTTTCAGACCCATTCCGGGGGGGAAGTCTGTAGTCTAGTTTCTCCTAGAGCTGCTCTAGCCGAGTGTAATGAACTCACACTTCCAGACAGTGCACCCAAAAAAAGGGTAGGCAGCAGACAGAACCAAGAGTGAGCTCAAGGGGAGTTAACGCTCGCCAATTAAGTTATACCCAAACCGTTTGCTACATCTTAAATAATTCATAAGATGACTGAATTCAGACAAGCAGGCATCCAAGGTCACATGTTCCGCGAGTCTAATATGGTGACAAAGGAAGGGAAAGCTAAAACCCAGAGGAGAATATTCAACACGCCAGTGAATTAGCTCAAGAACAGGGGAGGCGAAGTACACACTGAATAGCACATTGAAGTATAAAAGGCAAAAGCTTAATAGTTTCATGAAAGTTGCTTGGAAACGAGTCTTCAGTCCAGATCCCTGGATTCAAAATTAGGTTATATGGAGACAGCAAAACACATCTGCTTATTAGATAGTTCGTTTAACCCTAAGTATTAAATACAGAGTATGTCCAACACTAACTAAAAAGTGGAACCAGCATTTTAGTCTAGATGGAGAGATGTAGCGATAACACCTCATTCAGTGTAAGTGACAGATGGGTCTCTCAGGGGAGGTCTTCACTACCCCGGGATCGGTGGGTAGTGATCCATTTATCGGGTCTAGACGAGACCTGATAAATCAATCCCTGAACGCGCTCCCTGTCAACTCCAGAACTCCAGCTCGCGAGAGGCGGAAGTGGAGTCGACGGGGGAGCAGCAGCAGTCAACTTGCCGCCGTCCTTACAGGCGGGTAAGTCAATCTTAGATATGCCGACTTCAGCTACGCTATTCGCATAGCTGAAGTTGCGTATCTTAGTTCGACCCCCCCCAGTGTAGACCAGGGCTCACTAAATAGCGGTGCTGACCAGACAGGCCCTGCTTGTCCACAGATTAGTGTTGCTAGCTGGGATATTGGAAAAAGCTGAGGTGTACAAGGCAAGGGCTAGAAGAAAGAAAGGCAAAGCTCATCTACAATAGGATTTGCTTTACCCAAGAGCCTCATTCGGATTCAGAATCCACTACACACCCACTTAACACATGCCTGCATGAGTACAGGATGCATGGTGGCTCTAACACAATACAATCCACATCCAGCCTGTTCACCGGAAACCTGCCACTGCACACGGTAAAGTGGTGAAAGCAACAACCAAGGCTCTACTTTCTAAACAAGTAAAAGCTAGTTTTAACAACATGCACCTCCCGAGATCTCCGAGTGCAATACTGAGCTGGTATTGACCAGGAAGAACTAGAAATGGACACCTGCACATTCACTACAAGGGGTGATCTCTGAAATTCATTCACAGTCATCCCATTGAAAACACAGGTTTTGTGTTTCAGTGAAATCAGACACCTGAAGTAGGCCTTTACAGGTAGGAAAAAGCACCTCTTATTTTACATCACTCCTATGATTTACTGCATCTGTAATTACAGCGCTAGTAATTTATTACACCAGTAATAAAACACCTGACATGAACAAGCCAGTTTTATCAGTGACAGACTTTTTTGATTAAGCTTCCGTGATAAGTCAGAGAGCTTTCCAAACACAGTCAGGATTCAATGTTTCTATGAGTATTTCATACACGGTTCAATGCACAGTATCTTCCCGACAGCAAAATGTACTGTTCCAAAGAACAGTGTTCACAGGGAACGGAAGAAGGTCCATCACTTTGGACGCATAATACAAACTTAGAGAATACAAGATAAAGTGCCTTGTAGGGAATAATCCTGTGCAGACTGAGGAGAAATGAGCTTGCCCTCCACCCCATCCACCCATCGCCAATGGGTGTGATTCAACTGCATGGCCTTGCCCTACATGGGTTCTGTACCTTCTCCAGCATCCCACAGGTCAACACTTAGGATATGGGAACTCGGCAATGAACCTGAAGTGACTGGCTCAGCTAGTGCACATGAAAATACTTGGTTATAGCACATACAGAGGGCCCTGACAAGTCGCTTTTCCCCTCTCTTGTGCATTTTGAGAACCAGTGAGGAGCAAAGAATTTATTGTTTGGGATACACAGTGCTGGAGGCCCAGTCAGACACATAAAACAGAGGCCTGGCAATTAACCATAAACCCTGAAATGCATCCCAGCTACGTAGATGGCTAAGCCATCCAGAGGATAAGGCTAGAGAGATCAGTTTTCAAAACCCTGGCATTTGCACTTACTTCCAAGAATGCCCATAAGCAGGAATGATTGAGGGAGGGAAGAACAATGAACAAGAGAGCTAAAGGGAAAGCAAGACGCACTCCTGTCTCCCACAGCTAGCTGCCGCTCCAATGTCACAGCACCATTCGCTAGCTGACTGGATTCCCAGCCAATAAACCCCATCTGTAGCAAAGCAAGTGTCTGAGGCCAATACAAAGAAATATGGCAGGTGTGTGGCACTGAGAAAGCAGACCACGAAAACGAGTTTAACTATAACCCACTATATTGCTCAGTTACCCCTGGAGGTCTGGCTTTAATTCAATATACTACTTGTGGACACTGCCAAACAGAGTGAGCTGTTCTGATCAGCTCCTGGTAATAAACTCCTACAACACCCCACCTCTCTCATCGCACTTCACAATGTAATGGCATGACGTCACCTCCCTCCTATGGAAAGCCAATTTAAAAAACAAACAAAATCTTTGCCAAGGACTACAGCTGAACTCTGACGTGGGACCCAAGGAAACAACTGGAAGCCAGGATACCAGTTCCCCTCATAATACTGAGGGCTTCTCACTCAGCACAAGCTTGAGCCATCCAAAGGCTCTAGACTGAACAGGTTCTCAGGACAAGGCAGGCAGCCTAGTGCAGAGGCAAAAATCATGGAGCTGGGAATCTGGCTGCCTGGGTTCTAGGCTTGGTTCTGGCACTTACTGACTGTGGGACCCTGGACAAGTCACTTTTCCTCTCCTTTGTAAAATGGGGATAACATATACCTCAAAAGAGACCTTGGGAGATATGGTTAACATGCTCAGTTGTGAGGAAAGGTGCTATCTACTGCAAAGCATCCATAACCTACGAAGGTTGGGTGTGTACTTTCGGGCTTTTAGCCTCCAGTTCGGAACCGTTGCTGGGTGTCCTCACAGCCTGATGGCTGTTATCCTCTAGTGCCCTTAAGATGTAATCTACTCACAAATCTCCCTTTCAGAGGAGAGGTATTGCCCAACAGTGTATCTGCTCAGCACCAGTTCTCATTGCCATTATAATCCAGCCCTGCAACAGCAGGAAATTAGCATCTCTCTTGGCTCTGGATGGGAGCCTATGCAGTGTCCTAGGCCAGGCTCGAGTAGAAGCCAGGATCAGATCCCCATGGAATTTCAGGGAGAATAAAGAATGCAGGAAGCAGGAGACCCCTAGTACCACCAGAACTAGATCTCTGTGCCATCTGACCCTGCGTGGTGCTGTAACATCTTAGGCTCACTGTGAGGATACAGTAGGAAAACAGGTTTCAGAGTAGCAGCCATGTTAGTTTGTATCTGCAAAAAGAAAAGGAGGACTTGTGGCACCTTAGAGACTAACACATTTATTTGAGCATAAGCTTTCGTGAGCTACAGCTCATTTCATCGGATGCATACAGTGGAAAATACAGTGGGGAGATTTATATACACAGAGAACATGAAACAATGGGTGTTACCATACACACTGTAACGAGAGTGATCAGGTAAGGTGAGCTATTACCAGCAGGAGAGCGGGGGGAAAAAACCTTTTGTAGTGATAATCAAGGTGGGCCATTTCCAGCACTTGACAAGAACATCTGAGAAACAGTGCGGCGGGGGAACAAACATGGGGAAATAGTTTTACTTTGTGTAATGACCCATCTACTCCCAGTCTTTATTCAAGCCTAAGTTAATTATATCCAGTTTGCAAATTAATTCCAATTTAGCAGTCTCTCGCTGGAGTCTGTTTTTGAAGTAGGAAAACAAACACTCCTCAGCTTTCATATTGCTACCACCAGATGCAGCTCCCAGCACAGTACAAGATCAGTGGTACTGGAGACCACATGGGCCTGAGCAGCACTGGGTTGGAACTGGACAGCCATGAAATCGGTCTCCTGGTGCTAACAGGGTCAGTGCACCAGAACACACTGCTGAATGGATGAGGGGGTGTTACACAGGCAAAGGGAGGTGGTAAACAGCAGCCCAGGAAGCTATACCTGGTAAGGGCAGCGAAGTAGCCAGGAGGGTAAGCTGTGGCACAGAAGCTCATGGGAAGGGCAGCAATTGCCTTGTTAAAAGAGCTACTTTTGGAGGTTCTAGTTATATGGGGTCTTTTGTGCGGAAAGTTGCCAGGACACTAATCAAGCCTCAGCAGCCTGCGAGGCAGATAATGTCTGACTCATCCAAGTGGATACAGCAAAATCTGTGACAGAGCTGAAAACAGGACCCAGCCCCCACTACCAACTCCCTTCCTACCCACCAGGAATATCCAGAAACTCAACACTGAACAGCAGCAAATTAGTGCTCCCATTGAGATGGCCACACTGGATTCTGCTCTTCAGTGCTAGGTTCGGCTGCTTGGGCTCAGAGCTGAAGGGGGAAGAAGCACGTAGACCATCAGTTACCACATCATGGGGTGAACACACTCTCCAGTGTTAAGCCCAAGAGGCCAGTTACGGCAGCCCGCCTAATACTTTGTCCAAAAGCTACACAGGCTAGAGCTAAGAGAAAAGGGTTTGGGACCCCAGGACTGGTCCTGCCTCCACTCCCTTCTCTTTAAGGATTATGATGGCAGCTACACAGCCCTTTAAGGTCAGTATATTCACATCATGAGGGTGTTTATACTGAAGCCACCACCTGTGACAATCTGGTCAACTGTCCTTGTAGCCAAAACAGGGAAGAGTTTCTCTGACATGGGTAAAAACAACCAATGAAACCTTGTGAAAGGGCCAGTCTCATATCCAGTGTGGCAAGCCAGCACTACTTTGATGGGTCTTGCGCTCTCTTCTTGGGGAGGGTTCAGGGCACCATTTATCGCCCCTGAACTGATGTATTAACTGCCCCACTAGTGTCCTAGAAGAGGGGAGTAGAAAGAGAGAGACCCAGGCCTGCCCTCTACTCTGGGTTCTAGCCCAGGGGCCCTAGGGATGGCAGTAAACTGCTTGACCTAGCAGTTCCTTCCCCTGGACTACTTCCCCCTCCTGCCCTTCAGCTTGTGGGGCTTCCTGCTCTCCCTCTGCACAAACCAGGCATCCCTTTACCTAGGGTCTTGGTCTTCTTAGCCCACTGCAGTACTTCTCCAAACTCTCCTCTGCTTCCCTCCATACTGCTCTCTACTCCAACACCAATCCACTCTGATTCAACTCCTTCCCTTGTCTGACTGAAGCAGGTTTTATCAGGTGACTGGCTTTAGGTGCTTTAATCTATAGCAAACTTTATTCCCTCTACAGGGAATAAGGCTCCCTTCTAACACTCTCCTGCTGCCCTCTGGCCATGCTGTATCACCTATTTCCCCCCCTCCCCCGCACCCTCCCTGTTCAACACCATGGGGTTGGGCTACTTGGGACGCGAGGCAGTGCTGTCGTGATAGGCCATCAGCGTTGCCGTATTGGCTTCCAGCCCTATGCTGTACCTGGAAATGGAAGGGCTGCAGGGATAGGAACCACCTAGTCACTCTTGCGTACTTCTCCTTGTTTCTGTGCATCCACTGGAGTGGGTCATGGTCTGTCACGAGGGTAAGCCACCGCCCCAGTAGGTAGTAGCGGAGAGTCTCCATAGCCCATTTTACCGCAAGATACTCCTTTTCAACGATGGCACACTTTTGTTCCTTGGGGAGGAGTTTCCGGCTGAGGTACAAGATCAAGTGTTGCTCCTCCCCTACCATCTGCGAAAGGACGGCTCCTAGCCCTACCTCCGAGGCATCTGTTTGTAGGATGAATTCCTTCTCGAAGTCTGGGACTATGAGTACTGGATGGCAGCAGAGGGCGGTCCTTAAATCTGCAAATACTCATCAGTCCACTTTACTATCTCGGGGCCTTGAGCCTTTATCAAATCCGTCAATGGCCCTGCTCTTGTGGCGAAATGAGAGATTAATCTCCGATCGTATCCTACTATCCCTAGAAATGCTCTGACCTGCTTTTTGCAGACTAGTCGAGGCCAACCTTGTACTGCCTCCACTTTGTTCCGTTGGGGTTTCACCAAACTTCTCCTTACTACATACCTCAGGTATCTGGCCTCAGCTAGTCCCATCACGCATTTGAGAAGGTTGGCAGTGAGGCCGGCCTTCCGCAGGACATCTAGCGCCACTTCTACTTTTCCGAGGTGAGTTTCCCAGTCAGGGCTATGGATGACTATGTCGTCTAGATAGGTGGCGGCATACTTGGCATGGGGTTGCAGCAATTTGTCCATAAATCGTTGGATTGTTGCAGGGGCCCCACTAAGTCCGAAAGGGAGGACAGTGTATTGGAACAGGTCATCGGGTGTAGAGAAGGCAGTCTTTTCCTTGGCATTCTCGGCCATGGAAATTTGCCAATATCCTTTGGTCAGGTCTAGAGTGGTTAGGTATCAGGCCTTGCCTAACTGATCAACTAGCTCGTCAATGTGTGGTATCGGATAGGCATTGAATTGGGATACTTCATTCAACTTCCAGAAGTCGCTGCAAAATTTCAGGGTGCCATCAGGCTTGGGGACTAGGACAATAGGGCTGGACCACTGGCTGTGGGATTCTTCAAAACCCCCAAATTCCACCATCTTCTTCACTTCTATCCTAATTACCAGAAGCTGAAAGGCAAGAATTCACTATGGTCTTATCGTCACCCTTACTCCAGGACTGGGTACAATATGATGTTGGACCAGTGTTGTACGGCCCGGCTGTATACAGAACACGTCCTGGTTCCGTTGGATCATATCAATGACGTCTGTTCATTTTTCTGGAGTTAACTTAGAAGATATCTTCACCTGCCCCTGTGGGTTGTCTGTCTGGGGTGGAGCTCCCGAATGACCAGGCACGTCTCTCAGTCACGCCAGGGCTTCAGTAAATTGATGTGGTAGATTTGCTCTGGACTTTGGTGAACTGACCTTATAGTCCACCTCCCCAAATGGCTTCCACTATTTCATATAGTCCATGCCAGCTGGCTAGGAGTTTGCTTTCTGCTGTCGGTACTAGTACCATTACCCGTTCCCCCAGCTGAAATCTGCATACTTTTGCCCAACAGTTGTAATATGTCCACTGGGCCTCTTGTGCTTTTTCCAAATGTTCTCATACTATAGGGGTTTACTCGAGTTATTCGCTCTCTCATCTGTGTCACATGCTCAATGACATTCTTTCCTGGGTTGGGTTGTTCTTCCCAATCTTCCCTGGCAATATCTAATATTCCACGTGGGTGGCGTCCATATAGTAGTTCAAAGGGAGAGAAACCAGTGGATGCCTGGGGGGGGGGGGACGGGGACTTCCTATATAGCAAACATTAGATACAGCAGAAGGGCATTCTAGTCTTTTCCGTCCTGTGCTACCACCTTCCGGATCATACTTTTAAGGGTACGGTTAAACCGCTCAACCAGTCCATCTGTTTGTGGATGGTAGACAGAGGTCCATATGGCCTGGATGTGGAGTAGGGTACATAAGTCTTTCATTAATTTTGACATGAACGGGGTTCCTTGGTCTGTCAGGATCTCCTTAGCGATGCCCACTCTGGCAAAAACCTGGAGTAGTTCTTTTGCTATTGCCTTGGACGTGGGGTTTCTTAAAGGAATGGCTTCTGGATACCGCGTGGTGTAGTCAAGGATGACTAGTACGTTTTGGTGGCCCCGTGCCGATCTTTCCAGTGGGCCCACTATGTCCATTGCTATCCTCTCGAAACGGACTTCAATAATAGGCAAAGGTACTAATGGGGCCTGCAAGTGAGGTCGGGGGCTACACAACTGGCATTCAGGGCAGGAGGTACAATAGCACTGGACCTCTGCACGTATTCCTGGCCAATAAACCTTCCTAGGACTCTATCCAGTGTCTTGTCTACTCCTAGATGTCCCCCAAATAGATGGCTGTGAGCTAACTCTAGCACTGCTCTTGTATGTTTCTGTGGGACTAAGAGTTGCTCTACTACTTCCCCTCGTATTTGCGCTATCCTGTACAACAGATCACGTTTGAGCACATAATATGGCCTTGGGCCTTTGGTCTTTCCTTCCACAGGTACGCCATTTACTTCCACTACCTCGTCCCTCACATTTGCATATAGCGGGTCATTGGCTTGGTCCTGCCTGAAATTCTCATGTGTGGTACCAATCTGACCTAATTCCAGAGGGTCTGTTTCTACTCCACCCCCTAGGTTGCCCCTACTTGGACTAGGAACCGCCTCGGAGTCCTCAGTGGCCTGAATTATCTCCTGGCCTCCTGAATGTGTTCTCCCTTGTTGGTAGGTTTTCTGGTTTTCTGGTTCTCTGCTAGAATCCTGGTTCCTTATCTTTTATCTGTCGTCCTTTCCTGCCTAGACTTTCAGGGTTTTCCAGGGGATGAATAACTCTGGGGCAAATTTGGCAAACATCAGGGTGAGACTATCTGTAGGTGCCTCCGTCTTAGCCCGGGGCTTGCTACCCTCCCCTGGCTCTACTGGGGGGAGTAAGCTCTCAAACCTGGGGAAGCCCCTACCAATTAAGACAGGGTAGGGGAGCCTGGGGACCACCCCTGCAGTCACCCTGGTAGTATTCTCCTGGATCTCAATCTGTACTGATTGTGGGGCAGAAATTTACGGTGCCATGAACACACGTTACCCCTGTGTTTTTGGCCCGGGTTAGTTGATCTTGCCCCCACCAACTTCCGAGACCAGCGTGACAGCACTCCTGGAATCTACTAATGCTATGGTCTCAACAATAATTCATTTTTACTGATCTTGTATACCCATGCGAGGTCATTGCGACCCCTACCAGGCCAATTAGGCCACATTGCTCCCCGTGATCCCCAGATTACATTGCATAGGCTCTTCTCCGTTGGGGCACTGGGCTGCTATATGCCTCAATTCCCCACACTCGTAACACCGCCCCCTTATTCCAGTTGCCACCCTCTGCCTGGGGCTATTTGGCTGGCTCCCCCAGTCCTCTCTTCCCAAACTCCCAGGTCCCTTCTTGGCCTTGGGCCGTTCCTCAGTGTTGTTCCTCCCAGTGATGGTTCTCCTGGAGCTCTCGACAGTCCAGGGCCTTGGGTTTGGGACTGGCTTCCTGGTTTGCTGTGTCTCACCCCCTGGGGTCTGGAACAGTTCACGGGCTGCCAACTGTCTTTCCATGAGGGAGACCAACTCAAAGGTGGAGGGGTCATTCTGGCCAACCCAAGCCCAAAGGCCTGGTGGTAGCCCCCTCATATCCTGGTCCAGTACCAGGAGCTCCATCATCTTCTCAGAGCTGAGGGCCTCAGGGCGCAGCCATTTCAGGTCAGGTGGATCAGGTCAAACAATTGAGATCAGGGTGTCTTGTCCCCCATATACTGCCACTCATGGAGCCTCTGGGCTCGCAATACCTTCGTTACTCCGGATCTGACCAGGATCTCTGCCTTCAGCTGGGGGTAATCTGCTGCAGTCTCTGCAGCCATATCATAGACCACCTTCTGGGCCTCCCCACACAGGAAGGGGGTGAGGATACCAGACCACTGATCTTGGGGCCAGGCCTCCCGCAGGGCTGCTCTTTCAAAAGCCAGGAGGTATGTCTCCACATCATCCTCCTGTGTCATTTTCTGTAGGCAGTGGCTGGCTTGTATGGTCTGGGTCCCGTCGCAGTTGTGGTTCAGCTCCATAAGGGCCTTCATCTGGTTCATCAGCTCTTGCAGCAGGGCTCGGTCCCGGGCAGCCTGACTCAGACGAGTAGTCTCCTGCTGCATCTGAGTCGCCTCCTGTTGGGCAGTTGCTTGAACCCGGGTAGCCTCCTGCTGGGCTGCGGTGGCTTGTATTAGGTCCTTGACCACATCGTCCATCTTAGGGACGGGAGGGTTTTGGCTAACCCTGGCTTAAGTCGCCAGCGTGTAGATCCCACTCCTGACACCACATGTGGCAAACTGCCGGTACTACTTTGATGGGTCTTGCGCTTTCTCTTCTTGGGGAGGGTTCAGGGCACCATTTCTTGCCCCTGAACTGGGGTATTAACTGTCCTAGAGGAGGAGAGTGGAGAGGGAAGGACCCAGGCCTGCCCTCTACTCTGGGTCCCAGCCCAGGGGCATTAGGAATAGCGGTAAAGCGCTTGAACTAGCAGTTCCCTCCCCTGGACTACTTCCCTCTCCTGCCCTTCAGCTTGTGGGGCTTCCTGCCCTCCTTCTGCACAAACCAGGCATCCCTTTACCTAGGGTCTTGGTCTTCTTAGCCCACCGCAGCACTTCTCCAAACTCTCCTCTGCTTCCCTCCAAACTGTTCCAACACCAATCCACTCCTGCTTCAACTTCTTCCCTTATCTGATTGAAGCAGGGGGGGTTTTATCAGGTGACTGGCTTCAGATGCTTTAATTTATAGCAAAACCTTTCTTCCCTCTGCAGGGAATAAGGCTCCCTTCTAACACTCTCCTGCTGCCCTCTGGCCAGGTACAGAGTGCAAATGTAAAACTGGTGCCTGGACCGTTCTAACACTGTCTGAAACAGCTAAAGCCACCCTCCCCATGCAGCTGCACAGCCTGATCAGCGATAGCCACACCTTACCTGAAACACGCTGGATGGGACACTATGAAAAGTTCAGGACAACATGCTTTTGTTGGCAGGCTGATGGGTGGCTGTTGTATTGTCACCCACTGGGCACTGCAGGACTGGCAAGTGATTCATGAGCAACTTACTGGTGTCCGATTGCGTGCCAACAGTGGGCATCTTACCATCACTGCAGTGTATGGTCCCACGAACGCCCAGGCCAACAATGCGTGAAATACAAGTTTTAGTCTGAGAAGAGACTTCGTCATGACTTCAGCGCACAGCTAGGAAAGAATGACAAAGGCAAGTATGCTCAGGAAGTTTGGTATTGGGCAGAAGGACAGGAACAGGCAGTGATGCTGGAATCTGCAGCTGCCAATGATAGTGGGATCTCTCATTTGCTCTTCTGTCACCCAGCGATTCACAGATTGAGCTACTCCAGCCCAGATGGTTTCATCAGGACTGCTCCCGATCATGTCCACCAACAGTTAACAAGCTCAGTGGTCATGGATGTGCGAGTTCACAAAGGTGCTGCAACTTTGACACTGACCATTGACTTCTGCTGGCAAAAGTGTGCCTCTGACTTCAAAGACAGCAACAGATAGGCCAAAATTAGTCTGATTCAACTGAAAGCTCTCACTGCAACCAAGCTATCAGATGGCTCTCTGTTCTTAACTGCCTAACGCCAAAGTGTTAGAAACAGAGGCCTCACTCCTTCTGTCTGATAAGGAATGGCATTGTTTCAAGTCATCAGTGCTGACTGCTGCTGCTCAGTGCTTGGGTCTCAGCCCTTCAATCATCTTCCCTGGATCCGTGAGGAAATGCTCAAGGCAGCCGTAGCTAAGAACAAAAAAAGGCTACAAAAGCAAAGCCGAATGGGTTTGGCTTTTGAACGTCATGTCATTCTGTCAGAAAGATCAGGAGTGCTGGTGGTCAAATCAGGCAGTTTGGAACAAGCTGCCACCATTGTGATATTTTGCAGGAGGTGGCGGCACCGGCTTGTCCAGAAGGATTGGGATGCAAGTATCAGCCCGAGCCTTCAGAAATCAGCTGCTTTGACAGGAAGATCATTTCAAGATACTCCTTGATGAGTGGCTGCCTGCAGCCGCTCTTCAATTTGAAGGGCAGAAAGTTCTGGTAGGGTCTCCATCCTTCAGCCAAGAAAAGATTCGGATCACAGTCCACAGGCTGAAGCGTGGGAAGGGACCAAGTGTTTTCAAGATCATCCCTGAGCTGCAAGAGCATTGTACTGTGGCTGCATAGGCTCTTTGTGATCACCTGGCTGCACTAATATTCCCAACGACTGAAAGGAAAAGAGCAATGAAGTATTAAGCTGTTGCGGACCCAGGGAAATTCTTCACTTCCATGTTAAGGTCTGGAATCAATGGTGCACTTTGTGGCAAAGGCCGGGAAGCTCAGTGTGGCTTTAGACCTGGTGGTTCCACTCTTGACCAGAGATGGCTCAATTTAATAAGCCGTGTGCAGCACTTATTAATAGACCTCCATCAGGCCTCTGATTCTGTGCATTGAGCAAGCGTGTGGGATCTGATGAGGCGTCTGGGCATCCCTGGGAAGACAGAGCCATTAACAGAAGAGCTCTAAAACGGAACAGAAAGCTGTGTTTGAGTCAATGGCAGATACACGGCACAGTTCCCTATCTCCATGGGAGTTTGCAAGGCTCGGTTCTTTAACCATTCTTGTTCAATATCAGCACTGATTGGCTGATGGATAAGCTTGAGGAGGCCGCTATTGGTAGCACTGACTGCTCAACGCCATTCTATGTCAAGGTCTTGACTACACTGATGACATTGTCCAGTTGGCTCTGGTGGATCGCTGTAGCTGATGGCTGATCCAATTGGGCAAGCAGCAGCGTGCATTACTCGGGTTATTAATCCAAATAAAACGAAGTCCCTGGCTTTTACCATCAAGCAGCATCCAGCTCTAGATTCCAACCAGCTCTGTAGTAAACGGTCCATGGCAACTCTCAGATACGTTGTTAGTGTCAGTTTCGGAGGATGGTGTAAAGATGTGGACACTTGTAGAACAGCAGCTGCTGCCATGTTTTGGGTCTTTCAGAGGCCTCTGGGGGAACGATGCGACACCTAACTTGCCATGAAGCTGTGGATCTACAGAACCACGGTCATATCAACGTAACTGTATGGAAATGAAACGTGTGCTGAGGAAGGGTGAAGACCACCAGGCTGATATTTTCAATTCTTGTCGTTTTTGCAAGCTGCTCCATATTAAATGGCAGGACAAGATCAGAAGTGAGGCTATTTAAAGCCAAAAACACAAACCATCTTCATCAGCACTGGTTCTGTTCCCATGCCTTTCCTTGGTATGGATGTATCAGAATGGAAGGTCAACGAATTCCAAAACATGTTTATCATGGAATGCCACTAAAAAGGCCTGCAATCACATGGCACCCACCGTTTTGATGGCACAATAAGCGTGCCAGAGATGGACTCACATGGAATGTCCAGCCAGCCACCGTAAGGACCTAGAGAAGTCGATATAGGTGGTGCTGCCCCATGGATAGCAGTGAAGGCTTGAGGGAGAGTCTCCATATTTGCAAGACAGGAAGCAAGAGAGGACTGCCCAGGTCTGTAAGAGTTCCTTAGTGAGAAGCTGCTACATAACTGCAGAGTATTACTATGTGGGTCTCACACCAGCAGCCAAGCAGCGAAGACCATTCCCAACAACCTAGGATAAATTAGGCTGGTGCTCTGTCTTTGCAGTAAAGTTAGGGACAGTCAAAGCAACACTCCAGGGAGAGAAGGTGAAAGATTCCTTGTAATTTACAGCCTCAAAGCTGCCACTTCCACTGAGGATTAGAGGTTCTCAGGACTTTCTGCCCCACTGGTTAACAAAACACTGACGAGCCTCCCACTGGGTAGGAGCTCGGATCGATTCACTGGCCAAGACAGTGCTAACTGGTAGCAGAGGAAAGACCATTTTTAAACAGAGTTGGTTCGGCATTGGAGCAAATAGTTCAGAGCTCCTGACAGGAGCAGATTAAGGCTCAACATGGACAGACCAATAAAAATCACAGGAGCTTCCAACCACGGTTATGGAGGTTTTAGGGTTTGTTCGGTTTTTGCAGGGCTGGGGGGTGACCTGCCCACCCTTACTGCTAGAAAGCAACATGGTGTTGCTAGAGGTGTTCTGAGAAAGTATTCTGGGGCCCTGTTCAAAATACAGAACCCACAGAATCCGCTGTGCTCTGCTTGATCAGACTGCTAAAATTAAGTGCTGATGAAAAGTGATAGATTAAAGCTCCCAGAAAGCGACAGGGAGGGACCTTCTCCTAGGCTAAGTGTCACCCCTAAGACTGGCACTAACTGGCCCTTGTTGCCATTCCTGTTCAAGTACCACTACCAACCTGCTTCCTGCACGTATAACGCAGCAAAATAGATCTAAAGTTGCCAGTAGGAACCCCTGGTTTCCTTAGCCATCAGCAGAAGCCGTATCAGGCTCGAGAGAATCACAAATGGAAGGACTGCAGTAGTGGCAACCCTGCAGGAACAAGCCTGTGTGTTGACTACAGACTCCTTCATAGCTAGGACATCTGGCACTACGCAGCAAGGCACAGTTTGAGCTCCAAAGGCTGGTATCAGCCCTAAATCCCAGAACGCCCAGGCTCAGTCCTCCACAGGAACAGTTATGGCCCCTTCCTACCTCGGCTCTGACTCACAGCAACGACATGCTAATAAACTTGTCTAGTGAGCTGGGACTGAATGACTGAGCCCAACGGGGCACAGTGTTTATCTGCAACCACAGCAATTTGCTAGGCCCAGGGAACAGGAACTTGTTCATAGCTGTTGCTGCCGCCTTACTCCCTGATGCCACCGTCTCTCCATCTGGCCATGCAATTACAATGTTCATTGCCTGTGGTGAGGTACAGCCAGGATTCCAATGCTCCCTGGAACACTTTTGCTCTGAAAATTGCATGGTTTTCTTGAGTGGTTCCCAGTGACCCATGGTTAAACCACAGGATTAATAAGGTCGCTGTAAATGCAGCTCTACCAAACCGCCTCTGAAACAGAACCCACTGACAGAGGAGTTACATAGGTTTTAGGCAGATCTTCGCAAGGTTGGCTATTGGGCAATAGGGTGGAGATAGCATTTGAGAAAGTTACTGCTGGTAAACGTCTCATACTCCTGGTTGGCGAAACTGTCCAGGTAAGTCTCTCTAAGCGTAGTTACCTCAATTACAACCAGATACGCAACTTTTAAATATTTCAGATTTTTCCCCATTGATGCAGTTGCATGTCACTCCACTTGACTCCATTCAACATTCGCTCACCGAGCCTCAGGCACGAGCCCCACACAGCTGTCCTTGGGTTGCAAACACCAACAAGCTAGCTAAAATACATCCCTCAAGACAGGAAGCTTGTGTGGTCAAATGTCATCCATTTCATTTCCTTCACAGGCTGTGGTAAGGGGGAGGGTCTAGTGAAGAGGACAATGGACTGGGAGTCAGAAGACCTAGGTTCTATTCCCAGCTCTCTAGCTTGCTGGGTGAACTTAGGTAAGTCACTTCCGCTCTGGACGCTGGTTTCCCTGTCTGTAAAATGGGGACAATGATACTTCTACTTTCTGAAGCACTTTAAGAGCCACAGAGGGAAAGTGTCAAGTGATGAAAACCTAGCTGCAGGGGCGTGTACAATAGGAGGTGGGGCCTTGCTCTTGCATGCAGGGATAAGATTTTGTTTGGAGGACGGGAGGAAAGGTAGGTTAATAACACATTAGTCCAATAGTCAACATTCTGGGCTACGTCAAGCATGTGGGGCAGCAGGTTCTATCCCTCACAGCCAGAACTACTCCATGTCCCTAGAACAGCTTGAGTGCCTGGTTTGAATGGGACCAATTCTTTCACATCCTAGTCCCTAGAGAAAGGAGGAGCAGGAATCAGGGCCAAAGACTTTAAA
Source organism: Caretta caretta (assembly GCF_965140235.1). Lineage (NCBI taxonomy): Eukaryota > Metazoa > Chordata > Testudines > Cheloniidae > Caretta > Caretta caretta. The sequence goes on from NC_134229.1 coordinate 10,676,396, forward strand.
TCATACTATACCAGTGATTTACAAGCTTCAGAGGACTTCTTGACACTGCCACCATGATCAGTTCAGGAGTACCTGTTTGGCCTTTATTGGGAGCATAGGAAGAGAATGAGTCTTTCCCGATCTAGCTGCTCTAATGCATTGTGCCACAATGTAACGTCAGTTCGGAAGCAGTGCTGATGGGCTCTTGGGAGAGCTTCTGTCAGATGCTCTGCACGACATGGCCTGGGGGGAGGGAATGCTACTCAGTGATTCACAGGACTCTAGCAAGAGAAAGGGTGATTAGAAGGGCAACAAAAGCGATTAACAGTATGAAACAGCTTCCATATGAGGAGAGATTAAAAAGACTGGGACTGTTCAGACTGGAAAAGAGATGACTGGGGGAGGGGGGGGGGGGAGAAGAGGACTGAGGGCTAGAACATCGTGAGGAGAAAGTGAATAAGGAAGTGTTATTTACTCCTTCACATAACACAAGAACAAGGGTCACCAAGTGAAATAGGCAGCAGGTTTAAAACATACATAAGTACTTCACACAAACGTACAGTCAAGCTGTGGAACTTGTTGCCAGGGGATGTTGTGAAGGCCAAGACTATAACGGAGTTCAAAAAATTAGGCAAGTTCATGGAGGATAAGTCCATCAATAGCAATTAGCCAAGATAATCAGGGATGCAACCCCATGCTCTGAGTGTCTCTAGCCTCAGACTGCCAGTGCTGGGAATGGGCGACAGGGGATTGATCACTTGATTACCTGTTCTGTTCATTCCTTCTGAGGCACATGGCATTGGCCTCTGTTGGAAGACAGGATACGGGGCTAGATGAACCATTAGTCTGCCCAGTATGGCCATTCTTATGTAGAGGGTCAAGAAGCTGCATTTACTGTTAAAATTAGCATTTTTACAAATACCTTAGAGTGCTTCACAGAAGTGGACAAATACCCCATTGCGGGTCCAGTGGCGTGCCTTGTACATCAGTGACAGAATTAGTTATAAAACCCAAATCTCCTAATTTCCATACGGCCCTCACCACTAAGAAGAGAATCCATGAATCACAACTCCCAACTCGCTATCTAAAAATTCTATCTAATGCAGTGGGAGCTCAAAGGATTTTGGACAAGAGATGGCTTTGCAGCATGGCTGTGGAGTCTGGCACATACAACAGAAGAGGGCACTCACCACTCCTCCTTTATCACCCTCCATGAACTGCACAATCTGGCAGGATGACTTCTCCCACAGGAAGATGTGTCCACAGTCACTGCCACTCACCACGAACTCACTCTTCGGGCCGTAGAAATTAACACCCTTCACTGAAAGGAGAGAGAGATTGCAAGCAGAGAGCTCAAGGACAGCTCTGAAGTCCACACAGCTCTCCCTGTGAGATTTTGTTTACTTTATACCCAGCTGACAACAAGTTTCCAAGGTTACCAGCATGGATCTGTTCATCCCCCCCCACATACACGCTCATGCTGTACAAGCCCAAGAGTTGATTTTAACATGTGAATTTGGTGCTTGTGAAATAAGGGACTAAGAACAAGGCAGTAACAGGCACGGACCTTATTCCTCACGCAGCTCTACTGATGCCCTGCAGTTCAAAACTGCACTATCCACTGAACCTCTTCAGAGTGGAGATTGCAGATTTAGTGATCGTGAAAGATCTCAGTTTAAAAGCCTCAGAGGTTTTTAATGGCATAAGCATCCCTGCCACTTTAGAGGCCAAGGGGTTTGTGCATGCTCATTAGTGAACAATATCAGGGAGGAAGGAGACAGGGGTGCCCATTAATGGCTTGTTCTTACCTGTGGCATTATTGCGATGTCCCTTGTATCTCTTGATGTACTCTGCCCCGTCGCTGTGAGAGGAGTTGAAAAGATAGATGTCTTCATCATTGTAGCTAGCCAAGAGGTCTGCCACAGAACAAGAGACGTGCACACAGGATCATTAGCCTCTGCCTGTGGATTTTAACATGCTAGACAGTCTGCCCTGAAACAAAGGCTAGGATGGGCAAGCAATACAGCAGCTTATGCCAGCAGACCTCCCAGGACCCCCCAAAGCAGACTGCACCACAGCCCAAGAGCCAGGGCTGATCTCAGAGCCTTGTAAAGAAGGTAGGCCGGTGTCCTTCCCATTTGACATTCAGGGATGAGGCAGAGTTAAGTGACTCATCCTAGAGCACAGAGAATCTGACTCAGCTGCACACAGAACCTAGATCCCAGAAGTCCCAGGTCCTTACTGCAGTCACTAGCATACAGGGCCTGCCCCCATGTAGCAGACGTCTGTGGCTGTGCAGTCCTAGCTGTGGGGTATGTTTCTTCCCTCCCAACATTTGTTCCTTTAGGACTACACACAAGAAGTCCAAACATGAAGGCTTCCACTCAAGGACATGATATTCCCACTGCTCAGCGCCTTACTGAGCAGGAGCCCACGGGAGCAGAGGGAGGTGGTGGCAGTGCTGGCCCTAAAGACATAGGGCTTCTACATACCTGATCCATCATGGCTGTACACGAGACAGGTGATGTTAGCTTTGGACTCGCTGTTTACCTAAAAGCAAGGGGGAGGGACCAGACAGCTCTAGTCAGACTTCCTTTGCTCCCAAAATGCTAATTCAGTGATGCAGTTATGCTGACCATACTCTATTATGGTGGTGCCTGACAGCGACTGGCTGTGTTCGACAACAGATTTCAAAATGGGGCCTGTTTCTCTCCAAACCTAGGCAGCCCATCTTTGTAACATTTCATACAGCGTTAGAACATTCGAAGGGTGAAACACGCCAGGCAGTCTGTTGGGTTTTGCTCCATAATTTTCAGATAGGAGGTCTCTGAAACTGGGCTCTGGGTGTAACTTTTTCTTGGCAACCCTACTTTTCCCCATAAGACTCTACAGTACAGCGTAGCCTGAGTAGATCTGGATCAACACTTCATAGATTTAAGTGTCAGATTTAGGGGCCCTTTTCTGCTGCTCTTCACATAACTGAATGGTTATGTGCTGTGCACGCAAACCTGATTGGTTGGGGCGGAGAACATGCAAACTTCATTGATAAGGGCTGGGCACACAATACCTTCTCCATCGGAGCTGTGTTTTTCTGTCAATTTTCTCCTACATAGTTGGGTTCATGCACAGCTAGTGGAAAACATTTTAGCCACCAGCAGCTGCACCTCTACCCACTACAGATGTTCACGCCCCCTCCAAGCCCAACCCCCAAATCATTAAAAACCTAGGCGACCAGTATATACAAGCTTCTTTGCTGTAAAGCAATTAGGGTTGCTACATGCCCACTCACCCCAAGCCTGGCAAACCCACAAGAACAAGGAAATGAAGAGTTAGACACCAACAGTACATACCCTCTCCTGACCCACCTTCCCAGGCCACACCTGCAGCATATAGGGTGTACGGGATACTGCAGGCCATGGTTGAGGAATAACCCTCTAACCCTAACCCCCGTAAACTGGGGGAAGGAATTCCAATACACCATGAAAGCAGCTTCCTACCAGGTGGTGAGGACAGAACTTCTTAAGCACGCCATTGTTTTCATTTTCATCTATTTTCCGCTGATCATAAATCCTAGATGAAGACAGAAAGCCGGTAAGATTAATGCCAAATTCAAACACACAAAGCTCTTGCACGAATTAAGTGCTTTTCTGCAAATGAGTTTTCAAGTGCCCTACAGCTTCTAACTATGCAGATTAGACGTATCCAAGTCACTTCACCCTCAATTAAATGCACCACCTCCGAGATGGAATGTGGCAGCTGTTTAAGACTGCAGTCAACTGAAACTCTAGAGGGAACGTAGATAAAATGCAAGTATTAGAACTGGGATTTGGCCATGATAGAGGCTGACACACCAGCTCTTGTGAGCACAGCCATGTGATCTTTAATGACAATGAGAGGTTGGGGCCTTAAATCTGAGTCTCATCTGATAGAAGGCAACACCTGCAGCTTACTGTCTCCTTACATCACGCTGGAGCAGTTACATTTGTACCAACTACACCCCAGAGAGTTTTAGCTAAACAGCAAGATAAGGGAGAATGTAGGGAGAAGATAGGCAAGGGAGAAAATAGGTTTTCAGCTGAGATTTGATGCAACTCAGACACCATGTGGCAAGAGACAAGATTGTATCTCCTGCCAGCTGGCAGAAAGGGAAAAGGCTCTTACCCCGAAAAAGGGGGACAGAGGTGGCTAGTGCTAGTTGAGCAGGTGAAGGGAAAACCCCTGGGTTGTGGAGTAGGTCTGGGGCAAGCAGGAGTGGGGAGCCTGTGGAGGACAGGATGAGGCTGTGTATAATTGTGGAACAAGGTTTACAACCAACCAACCAATAAAACCACCACCACACAGTCACCAGGGCCAGCTGGTATCACACAAGAGTTCTGAAGGAACTCCTATGAAAATGTAGAACTATTAACTGTTTGTAACCTGTCATTTACATCAGCCTCTGTACCAAATGAAAGAAAAGGAGTACTTGTTGCATATTAGAGACTAACCAATTTATTTGAGCATAAGATTTCCGATGAATGCATCTGATGAAGTGAGCTGTAGCTCATGAAAGCTTATTGTCAAATAAACTGGTTAGTCTCTAAGATGCCACAAGTACTCCTTTTCTTTTTGCGAATACAGACTAACACGGCTGCTACTCTGAAACCTGTACCAGATGACTGGAGAATAGCTAATGTGATGCCGAATTTTAAAAAAAGCTCCAGAGGCGAGCCTGGCAAGCCTAACTTAAGTACCAGGCAAACTGATTGAAACTATACAAAGAACAGAATCAGACACACATGAACACGATTTGTTGAAGAGTCAACACAGCTTTTGAAAAGGGAAATCATGCCTCAATCTCAAAGAATTTTAACAGGAGTCAACAAATTTGACTAAGGGTGATCCTTACACAGCGTACTTAGACTTTCAGAAAGCCTTTGACAAGGTCCCTCACCAAAGGCTCCTATGCAAAGTAAGGTGTCATGGGATAAGAAGGAAGGTCCTTTCATGGATCATTAACTAGTTAAAAGATACTAAACAAAAAGGTAGGAAGAAATGGTCAGTTTTCAGTGGAAAGAGGTAAATAGTAGGGTTCCCCAAGGATCTGTACTGGACCAGTGCAGTTCAAGACATTCATAAATGATCTAGAAAAAGGGGTAGACAGTGAGGTGGCAAAGTTTGCAGACGATATAAAATTACTCAAGGTAAGTCCAAAGCAGACTGTGAGGAGCTACAAAGGGATCTCCCAAAACTGGGAGACTGGAAACAAAATGGCAAATTAAATTCAGATTTGCAGATGAAAGCAATGCACATTAGAAAACAGTCACAGCTCTACATACAAAAAGATGGGATCTAAACTAGCTGTTACCATGCAAGATCTGGGAGTCATTGCAGACTGAGCAGATGTTTTCAGAGAACAACATGCAGCAGCAGACAAAAAAACCCTAACAGAGTGTTATGAATGAGTAGGAAAGGGATAGATAAGACAGAAAATATTATGCCACTAAATAAATCCATGGTATGCTCAAACCTTGAATACTCTGTGCAGTTCTAGATGCCCCATCTCAAAAAAAGAAACATTAGAATACAAAAAAGTACAAAGAAGGGCAACAAAAAACTAGGAGTACAGAACAGCTTCCATACAAAGAGAAATTAAAAAGACGGGACTATACAGCTAAGAAAAGACAACTGAAGGGGGAATATGAGAGAGGTCTATACAATCATGAAGGGTGCGGAGAAAAAATGAATATGGAAACGTTATTTACTCCATCCCATAACACACGAACCAGAGATCGCCCAATGAAATTGATGGACGATTTAAAACAAAAAGGAAGTACTTCTTCACACAGCGCACAGTCAACCTGTAAAACTTGTTGCCGGGGGATAAGGCAAGGGCCAAAAAGTATAACTGGGTTCAAAAAAACAAACACACCACCACACAAACAGGTAAGTTCATGGGGATAGGTTCATCAAGTGCTATTAGCCAAGATGGTCAGGGATGCAGCCCGGTACTCTGAGTGTCCCTAAACCTCTGACAGCTAGAAACTGGGACTGAATAACGCAGGACGGATCACTCAATAAAATGTCCTGTTCTGTTGACTCCCTCTGAAGCATCTGGCACTGGCCACTATCAGAATATGGGATTCTGGGCTAGATGGACCATTGGTCTGACCCAGTTTAGCCGTTCTGATGCTCTTAGGGTGAGGCTGCATGTAAACAGGCAGATTCAAGTGTGACACCGAAGTTGCACACAAAAGCGAATGGGAGTTCTGAGCTGAGGCGGGTTGATTTGTGCTCATGTGCAGTGAAAGCTCTTGGAGAGATTTAGATGAAGGGAGTAATAGTCATACAGGCTGGAACTCGTGTTTTAAATACAGCAGATTCAAAATACTTGAGTAGGAGAACATAGGAACTGCCAGATCTAATCAGTGATCCTCCTAATCCAGCACCTTGTTGGACAGTGACTAGAAACAGATGCTTCCGAGGAAGGCACCAGCAGACTAATAATAGAAGAACCAGCCTGTAATGGCAGCTTGCTTTCAACCCATCAGGAGAGGTTGGTTTATGCACCATAGCACATGGGTGTATAACCTAGATACAACTGTAGATATCATCCAGATAAAAAAAAAAAAAAAGACTAATCCCTTTCTGACTCCTCCTTGGCCCCAGTGATGCCCTGTGGAAGCAGCAATGCCCATGAAACACCACACAGTGTGTTGGAAGACTATGGAAGGGATGTAGTTACAGGAGTCTTCAGAGCTGCTCGGCTTTCTCCAGGGCACTGATCACACGCCTAAACCAAATGCTCTAGCCCAATATGGAGCAGTGACTCTGCCTCTCATATCTTCTGGAGATGGACTTACCTGACAAACTGATCCCTGCCACCCACAGCAAAGTGGTGCGTATTAGAGGGATTCACATAAATGGTGTAGAGACCCACTTTCTTTTCTTTCTCCTTTGTCACAACCAGTTTCCTTTAAAGAGGAGGAAAATAAGATCCATGTGTTAACAATGCCCAGATGGGAACTGCAGGCATATCTCTAAGCTCACTCAGCAGACAGATTTCTCTTTTTTACTCTTAAAAAGTGAGTAAGAAACAAGTCATTTCTGGCTCAAACTGAAGAAAGCACATGACTATGATTTTATGCTGCTGTTCCTAGTCAACACACAGTGGAGTGAAGTCATTTTCTGATTTTTTTCCCTTCGAAACAGAATTTAATAGAGGGGATGTGAAGCGTTTTGCTACTTGTACCAGAGGCTGATGCATCTGTACAATTGGTAATAATGTACTGCAAGCTAAAGGGCACCAGACTTTATCCAAAAGCAGAAACACTTGTGCTAAGGTTATTCTAGCCAGAAGGATAAGACTCAAACTTTTTTAACAGGTTTCAGAGGAACAGCCGTGTTAGTCTGTATTCGCAAAAAGAAAAGGAGTACTTGTGGCACCTTAGAACACAAGTACAAGCCTAATATTTAGGTTTTGTAGAAACTAGTATGAATGGAAATATTTCATGATATTTAAGTGATGACAATTCAAATCATCTCCTGGCGTGTTAAATCCAAACAGCAGCATAGACACTATTTCAGGAAAACTAGACAGAAAATGTGAAACTGACCATACCTAGCTTCACTGACCATGCAGCTCCATTTTAGTATTATTTCAGTTGTAATAAGCAGAAGGTTTTAAAGGTTTAAGATCTAAGATTTTTGTTTTAAACAATGTCCCTTTAATCTTTGCTCCATAACCAAAGAAGATGGTTTTAAAATTGTAGGCAATCTAGATGTGACGTATACAAACTAAGAACAGTCTATGTAAGACGACACGCTCAGATGCTGTTGACTTTGAAACCCTTCATTTTAAATCAGATCTTCAAAAAGAGATTCTAGTGCTTCAGAAAAGGACTATTACTAAACTAGAAGCCTGCTTTAAAAGCAACCTGCGTATTTTGGAAATTTGTCAAAAAAGGACAGTGCAACATGTGATAGGAGGTTAAAACCTTAAACAACCTGCCAGTTCAATTATGATTTTTCAATTAACTACAACAGAGAGTGTAGCAAGAGGCTCACACTCAAAGCTTCAAGTGCAAGACTGATTAATTACTGCACTTCAGACCCTTCACTAAACAGACTGGGTAATGGAGTATCTCGCACCTGGAGAAGCCTCCTTCATATTCAGTCACATTGGTAGGTCTTGAAGAAAACAAACATGCGGTTCAGCCCTGGACTGAGCCTTGACAGCAGCCACAGTACAGGTGCAAAGACACTGCAGTGTGAGCTTGAGCTTCTGCGGCTATCATGACAGAGGGAGGGAGCCCCTTGAGGGGGGAAGGGAGGTCAGTCCCAGTGGCCTAAATTCAGTGAGGCTGACAAATGCAGACAGTGTGCCAAATTCATGTCATGTGGGCCACCAAACATCTGCCAGAGAATCAGAAAGCAGCAGGGAGGACTCAGACCAGTCGTGTAAACACGGTCTATCCGGGCCATTAACAAACACCTTGAGCCCTCCAGTCCAAAGGGGACACACTGATTTAGTCATTAAAAGATTCTTTACAGCAGAGTAAACAGTTTGCTTAGGCTTACTTGAGAGCAATAAAGTTGGCTGTCTCTAGGTCAGCCTGATAAAACCCTTGCACATCAGACAACTAGCAAAACATACAGGCCAATTTAAAATGATCCACTACACATTTCACCGAGGTAATGTTCTGGCATACAGCAGAACGTCAGAGGCCTCAGGAACCATTAGGAGTTCAAAACCTCATTGATTCACCAGGATCTCACAGCAATCAACAGCAAGCGTCAAGGAAAGATACTTACGAAGCAGGGCGGTCTTGTCTCAGGTCAATGGTGAAGACCACAGCATCTTCGCCAGCTGATAAGAAAGTGCATGGAGAATCCGGCTCTAGGGCCAACTGGAAGATAAATGCTTTGGGATTGGCTCCCTTTTTAACCAACAAGTGGGACAAGACTCCTTCCCCCCTGTATACCCTCCTCCCTTCCTCCTGAGATTGGAAAGCACTTCAATGACTAAGCCTCACAAAACCTGTGACAGGCTGATGTATGATTTTTAGTCTGTCAGTAGGACTGGGACAGGTGCATCTGCCTTGAGACTGAAGAGGGGGAAAAGGGCTCTGAGACTGCACCCCCTGCTTCAAAGAAAGCAGAGCTGGCCACTTGGACCCACTTTGCAGTGCGTTCTGGGACACAGCAGGCTGAGCAGAGCCAGAGGGGGGATTCAGTCAGGTTGTTAGGGCAGTTAAGTCACATTTTAATATCTGTAAGGGAAGACAGGCGGAAGGAGGTCAGTTTCAATTTCCTACGCAGTTAGACATGCTGGGTAGGTTTATTCTTAGCACATCACTTCGATGGGACTGCAATAAGACGATGCACACCCTTCACTGCCTGCCCCTCCTGTATTAAGAGGCCGCTGGTGGTTATTTCAGTAGTGCCCAGAGGCTCAGATTGATATGCTCGGTACCTCTGTCTGTGCAGCACCATTGCTGTCTTCAGGAGTTCACAACTTGAGATTAGGTCTCAGTCACTTGCTTGCTCCTCTGTGACCAGCTGTGCAAATGTAATCAGCACTTTACGTCTGACAAAAATGCTTCTTGAAAGAGCCACTGAGGTCTGTCCTGCCAACATTTCCACACCTTGCCCAATTGCAGGACACAGTGGTAAATGTACAGGTGCCTGTGCTATAGACCAAGCAGACTGCAGCCCATCCGGCCTTCGTTGCCGATGACAAAGCTCATTAGTCAATATCCTGCACTGGACTGAGCAGCCCCAACTTGGATTGAGACAAGAGCATGCTGGGATATGCAGTTTTCATGGGCCGCAGGCCATGCTATAGAACTCCAAATGCTGCATTTGGCCTACACTTCGACACCCCCCCAGGATAAACACACTCCTGCTACAGGGACCATAAAAACTGGTGTAGCAACAAGCCTCATAAAATCCAGAAGAGAATTATTACTGGGCAGCCTCTGGCAGGGGAGGAGACCAAAGAAAAGGCACAACTCTTTAATTAGGATTGCAAAGTACTTCAGAAGCACTCCACAGGAGATTAGATGCTGGGCAGTACAATCACAGATTAAATTCAATGTAGGTAAATGCAGCAACGCAAACTGAAAGGCTCCAGGACAACCTGTACTTCCTGCATTGTTCTGACCTCAAAGCTAGGAGTCCTAGCCGGCACCAGGGACTCATCTACTTTGCATGCAGGAGCCATCAAGACAGAAAGATGTTCGAGGTGCATTGAGGAGGGGCCAGAGTAGGTGAAAAGGGAGGACCTGTGACCCTGTGCCATAGTGTGCTCCACAGAGAGCCCAGGAGGCAATCCTCAGCGCCAGGCGTCTTCAGAGGAAAGCCCTGGACAATGAGGGAGTCCAAATCTTACCACCTTTGAAGTGCAACGTGAGACCCATCTCCTTGGGCAGGCGTTCCCTTAGCAGTGACTGGAGAAGGGACGGGCCAGTTCTCAGAGACACGCAACTGAGTTAAAGGAACACATCAGCTTCAGAGGAAACCTACATACCGAGGGAGGAGGAGAAGGCAAAGGCCTTTCAAATCATGCTTTAATTTTAGATGGAGGTTTATATACACTGAAAATAGGGGATGGAGAAGGGTACTGCCTGGTTCCATGGTCAAACAGGGATAAGCAATTCCTTTTGACACCTAATGTACGGGAAGCCTGGCTGCTACGGGCCCTATCCGTCCCTACGCCCTGGCACCAGACAGAAACAGTAGCTAGTTTGCTCACCTTATGTGAGGCTCCCTTGTGCTGTGCCACGCGCTTGGTGTTTCTGCAGCACTGGGTGGCAGAGAGTTCGGCTACCCGGACTTGGCCATCCCGAGCGCACATGGCTAGAGTCGAGTCGCCACTGTTGGGGAGGAACTTGGCCTGGAGGAGAGCAAAAGGAGATGCTGCGTTCTACTGGGGGTGAGAACAGCTGCCCTCCCACAGTCCTTGGGGCTGGAATCCCACCCACCCTCCACCACAAATGCAGCAGCATGATCCATGGACTGAGCATATAGGCAAAAAAACAGGGCGGCCCAAGCTGTAATGCCACCTCCGATAGCAGGTCACTGGCGCTCCATGCCTCAGTTTCTCCATGTGCAAGTAGGATAAAGACTAGGAGGACTGTCGTCCTTCCTGGGAAGGGGGGATGCAAAGGCTGGCTTGGAGTCTATACAGTACTTTGAACAGGGTTTGAACAATTCTACCAGCAATTCTATCCTAGCCAGAGAGATGCCCTGCACAGTGCAGTGGCAATGCCCTGGCTGAGAAGCCCAGCATTACCTCCATCTCAAGCAGGTACGGAGAGGTGGAGATGCAGGGATGCCCACAGGTTTGCGCCTGGACTTGGTCTTTCCTATTAGCCTCTGGTGAGCAGGTGGGATAAAACATGAAGTCCCTTCCCCACAGCAACCTCTGGCTGCTAGAAAGCCAAAGTTCTCTGCTCTCCCTGGCACTCCAGAGCCTCCTGCAAGCATGGGGGCTGCTTCCCTAAGGCCCTTCTCCACAAACAGCTCCTGCTTCCATCACTGCTCCCAGCTTCCCCTAAGGAGGGGCAGCAGACTGGACTGCCAGAGTATCTCCTGCCATTCAGAACCCCCTGGGAAGCAGCTCAGAGCAGACTCAGTTGAGGTGCTATTGGCAGACTTTGCCTTTGGGAGGCTCTTCATAGCTGTACAAGCCAGAGACGCTATGAAAGCTCAGTTGGGCCGGCACTGGCTCTCCCACTCGCCAGGGAAAGCTCGTCTGACTTGCCGGGGCTTTGAAAAGAAAAAAAAAAAAAAATGCAACGTATCTACTGCAGTCACCAGCACCTACACCCTTTACAAGAGGAGCAAGAGGACTCATAACACAGCAGGGAAGTTAGCATTCTCCCCAGTTAACATCCGGGAGAAGCTGAGGTACAGCGATTAATGTAGAGTCTTCCAGCATGTCAGTGGCAGAGGTGCAATAGGACCCTGGAGTCCTGGCACCGAGACACCTGCTCTGGCAGCACACAAACATGGTCAGTTACTTTCACCCCTTTACAAACGTAGCAGAATAACTCAGCTCTTGGCATCTTTCTAAGTGGAGTGGGAGACGCCCCTACCAGCCCCTTCAGCTACCCGCTTCTCCCAACACACTCAGCCCCTCCCCCTCTCACCTGGAAGACGTTGCTCTTGTGGCCGCTCTCAAACTCCAGCACCGGCTGCCTCCTGACCCAGTCCCAAACCACCACCTTAAGGTCATCGCTGCCGCTGGCCAGCCATGTGCCACGCTGGTTAAAGTGCAAGGTATTGACACAGCCGCCATGCCCCTCTAGGCCGTGCTGGAGGTGGAAACGTTGCACAAAGACCCTGGCCCCGCAGGCCTCATAGACAAAGCGTGAGCTGAAGCCCAGCTCCCTCTCCCGGAGGGCACGCACAGCCTGCCAGCGGGGCGGAGGAAGAGCAGTTGTCTCCGAGGACACCCAGTCCTCCAGCGCCCGCTCATCATCCGAGGAGTCTTGATCGTGGTTGGCACGTTTGCGCTGGGCACGCCGCCGGGACCGCTGCTGCTCCTCCTCCTCCTCCTCCTCCTCCGAGTGGGACCGGTCATGGGCCTGGTTCTCCTCATTGATCGAGTAGTGGCCTGTGTCATCCATACTGTCAGAGTCCTTTTCCTCTCCCGAGCTCTCTGTGTCTGTGTCCCGGCTCTCTGTGCTGGTGCGGTTGGGCCCTACGTCGTCCCCAGTGAGGCTCAGGCTGAGGTCAGAGGCCTCTACTTCGATGCCTGAGGAAGTCTCTCGCCCCTCCTCTGCTCCAGACATTTCTTCGGGGCTGCTGGATAAGCTCCCTGCACAGGACAGACCATGTGATTTATTCTAGGGTAAATAACTTCACATCTCTATAGCATCAAAGGATTCTCATGTACCCAAAAGCACCACTGAAATGCAGTCACTTCCAGGGTAGAGGCCAGCACAACAGAAGGGGGAGAAAATTCCAGCCAAATCCCTACTCTTACAAAGGGCCATGGGATCGCCAGCGTATACACAGAGTGACCAAGACGTGGAGTTACAGTCTGGTCCACAGACCCAGAACCATTTATGTCGCATCTAGCTCCCTGAAAGATGGAACTTTCAAAGCAGTGGTTCTATTCTAGGAAACCCCCTGTATTTTACACCTGATGTTTAAATCACTGGGACATCCCTCTGGGCAACACTAGCTCAGGAACAAGCCTCTGGCCAATTGTTTCGCTCCCATGCATTACATTTTTAATTGCAGCTTCATTCAGGGATCCCATCTCCCCCGGAGCATACAATTAACCCTCTTCCTCTTGCATTTATTAACAGGCTCACAGACTGCTATAAACAAGCTCAGGATTCTGTAACCTCCACTCATTTAGCAACAAATGAAATCTGCCCCACGTTGCAATACCTTGCACAAGGGTTTTAACAAATCTCTACTCCCATGTACAGAGGAGCAGGGTTTAGGCAGATGTAGGACATTACCTGGCATTTGAATCAACAGCTAGCTTTGCCATGCTTCTGGGGGAGGGGGGGTTCTCTACAGTATTAGGCAACAATCCTGCTTACACAGACATACTCCTCTTCTTCATGACAAAGGCTATCTGAAGGCCAGTTCTGCTTTTTAAGGGTTTCTCTGCCGATCCTCCTCCACCTGAAGATGATCCAGCCATCATCTGATTCCAGGGATTTTGAAGGAGGAGACAACAGTGGAGCAGATATTAGGAACAGAGGGCCTAATGCTGGGTCTCTAGAAGCCAATGGAAGTTGTGTCACGGACTTCAGTGGAACCAGGAATTGGTCCAGAGATCCTATTCTAATGCAACTTTGTTAGTGAAGTGATGGAAGAGAAAACACGGATATAGGGACAGAACGAGGGTCCCCCCCCGTTGCAGGATGCTTAGATAGGACATTTGTTTCCCCCATATCACTTTAAAACAGCTTATGTAGAGCTAAGTGAACAATTCACAGGGTAAGTGATTTGTTTGGCAAATGTAGCCTCTTTTGCTGCTCATAAGCAGACTACCATTTTTGTGGGTGTTCACTAACCAAAGCTATTCAATATCTTGTACAACCAAACCCGTCAATGGAGGGCCAGTGAGCACCCGAATCACATTGTGGAACGCTTCAGAGAGGAATTTGTTTGGTCACCATGTTCATTTCATTTAATGAAATGCATTTTGGTGCCACAGCCAATATTTGCTTTGTACCAGAATTGACACTAAAAGCTCTTCATCTGAAGAAGGTTTACAACCGGCAAATTTAGAGGGTTGTGAACGTGCTCAGATCAATCACTAAATGATCCCAAATTTCTTGTTGTTCACTGAGCCCTAGCCTTAAGCGCAGACAACTCAAACGGGTCTTCACCCCCTACCCTTACCATTGGCTATGTCCGTTTTTCCCTCCGTGCTACTCCCCTTATCCGACATCTTGTTTTTGTTCAGGGTGAACCTGCAATTGAGAGATTAAAAAAAAAAAAAGAGTTGGCAACAGCAAGAGGAGAGATCCCCTGAGACTGTTTCGTAAAAGCCCCGGCTTTCTAACACAGACTTGGTCCAGGAAGAGCGCCCCCCTTCGCAGCAAACTGCAATGGCTTGGCCCAGTGTACTGAGAAACAGTACCCACCTCCCAAACAGGGAAGAACTGCTTAAACGACACTGGACTGTTTATCACAGGACATGTACTATCAAATGCATCATAAAACGGCTAGAACCCTAACATTTTCTCTAAGGCTGCTAGAGTTAGATTAGCAGAGATCAAGATATGGCTGGTGAATCTTGCCCATATGCTCAGGGTTCAGGTGATGGCCATATTTGGGGTCGGGAAAGAATTTTCCTCCAGGGCAGATTGGAAGAGGCCCTGGAGGTTTTTCGCCTTCATCTGTAGCATGGAGCACGGGTCACTTGCTGGAGGATTCTCTGCTCCTTGAAGTCTTTAAACCACGATTTGAGGACTTCAATAGCTCAGACATAGGTGAGAGGTTTTTTGCAGGAGTGGGTGGGTGAGATGCTGTGGCCTGCATTGTGCAGGAGGTCCGACTAGATGATCATAATGGTCCCTTCTGACCTTAGTATCTATGAATCTATACCCAATGTGCTAGTTTCAAATACACTGGGGGAGGGGGGGAGGAAGCCACATTTCCCCAATAAATGCCTCCAAATTCCATAGCTCCTTTTACCTCAAAGGATCCCAAACTCATCTCCAAGCTATCCAGGGGGACAACTTTGCTGGCCACTTCTGGGATGGAAGGTGACTGTGCATTATTAAAAACGGCAATATTGGATAGCAGTTTACTGTCTACAGAGGACACTTCAGAAACGTAATGCCATCAGTCAAGGTGGCATTTGGCCACAACATTGGGGCCATCATACAAAGTCTTTGGTAGTCCTATCACAACTTGTTAATATCCACAAGTGGTCAGGAGCTCAGCTTTATCTCTCCTCTGATATGTGATAACTGGAGCATCACAGTGCACCCTTTACACCACGTTGGGATATGGGTTCAGAATACCTACACTTACTTCTAGATGACCTAAATATTCCTTGGGATGTCTCCCACTCAAATACTGACCCTGTTTAGTGCACAAGATCAGTGGAAGATACATCATAGTACAGTTATGGCTGCTACCATTGCAGTCCAAAACTAACAAGCATAACTTCTGCAATGCTCTGGTTCTCAGGGGACAATTCTTCCCCTCTGCCCCCGTCCAACCATTTCCACGTCTGTACAGTCCTCCAGCTGCATTCTTCCATGAATACTGCCTTGACCCAACAGAGAAGCGAAGGCCCCATGACCCAATGCACCTGCTTAATTTCTTAAAGCCTTCCACCATATTTCCCTATGTGAACCCTCCCTAGTCTCTCCACCTTGGTCCTCTGACTCCCCTTTCATTTGTACCTTGTCACAAGGCAAACTCTTTCCATCCAACTCCTGATCCCCAGCTACACTCAAAGGAATGAGGAGTTCTTGACATTAGCTCTGCAACAACAGCTACACAAAATCCATCCATAACTGAAGAGACCACTTTCATATGCCCATATCACAAAATTAAGCATGTTAGATCTGAAATACAGCTGAGGAAGGGTAGCTTTGAGGTGCAGTAAGTGCTGACATCACAGATTGTAGGGTCAAAAGCTAGTCAAGAAGCTTTTTTACCTCAAATCACAGATTTCTAAACACCTTCCTATGCACGAGGTGCTTCCAAACCTCAAACGCTCTCAGTAATCATATAATCATAGAATCTCCGGGTTGGAAGGGACCTCAGGAGGTCATCTAGTCCAACCCGCTGCTCAAAGCGGGACCAATTTTTGCCCCAGATCCCTAAATGGCCCCCTCAAGGATTGAACTCACAACCCTGGGTTTAGCAGGCCAATGCTCAAACCACTGAGCTATCCCTCCCACCCAAATGTAGTGGGAGGACCGGGCATTCCCACTGGAAGGCCCACTGCTCTGGAATTTAGCCCCCTCACTAGTCTGGAGTCCAAGACGACCTTCAGGACTCATTTATCCTCCCATGCTTTTCCCAGAGCACAGGGGAACTCCAGTGCACTGGAAGCTTATCTGTGAGGTTGGAAGCTCCCTCACACTTACTGCCATTGCTCAATTAATTGAACATTTTAATTTTACATGAGCACATGATCAATCCAAAACAAAAGAGAAATAGTGCTCTAGCATTTCCAGCTCCCTCCATTCCAAGGGCATTGTGGAATAGATCTTTAGTTACCCCACAGTGACATTCCATGGGATCTCATGCTGGCAACGGCTACTTTTAGTTTCCTTAAAGCAAATCTTAAGCCCACTCACCCAGGCATATCCAGAATCCCTTCAAAACCCAACAGGAAAGTTACCAAGGTAGTAGCTATGCTATCCTGTCAGGTACTCTACAGGGTTCTTCCCCACCCCCACCCCCCCCAATTCCTGAATTAAATATTCCAGCCTCCTGGTCTCAGCCAAGTGTTTTAGTGTTAATTCCCTGAGGGGAAAATGATTTTTAATCATTAGTTTAAAAAAAAAAAAAACTTAGTCTAGCACCCAGAGCTCTTCCCATGGCAGAGAAATTTCAGTTTGCAGCCTGCTAGAGGCAAAGGAGCTATTCAATATTAATCTTTCCATCGAGCCACAATTAGTAAAACTGCTTTTAGGCATTAACTTCAAAGCAGACTGTATTATATTGGTCTACACCACAGGGATATCCCCCTCCTACTGGATTTTAGTGACTTTTTTAAAAATAGCATTGAGTCTCTTATTTTCTGAAGAATTGAGAAAAGGCAGTATTCTCTTTACTATCGGCCATTTCCAGTGCTGTTAATGGAACCTGTAATTAATGCAGCTCTGTGCACTTCTCTACTTTGTCCATCAGCATCAGTGATGCCTGAATATGGCACCACAAAAAAATATTGCACATTTTCTGCTTCGGCAATGGTTTCACAATGCTGTGGGAATCATGTCAGTTAGCCCCTGCTTCCTCCTCCGCAGCAGCTCAGATATAGTTCAATGGGACACCCTGCAAAAACAGTGGCACTATTTGCTCAGTTGATAAACTCCCCTACAACCGCCAACAAAAAACGATCTAGGTCACAATTCCAATCAAAGTCAGAAGTGACAAATGTTCTTGCCAAGGTGGATCATTGATTTCAATGGCCTTGATTTAAATTGTTCCACCCTGGGTACCGCCACCTGCTGGCAGCTCTGTGGCCCACATGAAGTGAGTGGATCTCAATCCAGATCTTGGGAACACAAGTGGATCTTTGCACGCTATCAGTTTTCAGTTGGCCTGATCTGTAGTCTCAGCGGAAAAGGCAAAGATTAGATGGATTGGAGGGAACAAACTCCCATCCCATCCCGCCCCGCCTACAGCCACGAGGTCACACCTCTAGTCAGTGCTTAGACACACCGATAGGGTAGGGTCAGGACAGCATACACTGGAACAAACACAGAACATCAGTTTCCATAAATTATCCTTCACAAGCACGGATTTCACTAGATACCCCTAGGGCCTTCAGATTATTTCTTATACTAGTGCAGAACACACATTGTCCCAAATCCTGGGACTAATCTATGTGAAAGCATCTACTAGATGTCATCAATACACATATAAATGGTCAGTTTTCAGAATGGGGAGAGGTAAACAGTGGTGTCCCCCAGGGGTCTGTACTGGAACCAGTACTATTTAACATTCATAAATGATCTGGAAAAGGAAGTAAACAGTGAGGTGGAAAAATCTGCAGATGATACAAAACTACGCAAGATAGTTAAGTCGCAAGCAGACTGCGAAAAGCTACAAAGGGATCTCACTAAACTACTGGGTGACTGGGCAATAAAATGGCAGATGAAATTCAATGTTGATATATGCAAAGTAATGCACACCGGAAAACAATCTTAACTGTACATATTAAATGATGGGGTCTAAATTAGCTGTTACCATTCAAAAGAGAAATCTTGGAGTCCTTGTGGACAGTTCTCTGAAAACATCCACTCAATGTGCAGCAGCAGTCAAAAAAAGCTAATGGAATGTTGGGAATCATTAAGAAGGGGACAGAGAAGACAGAAAATATCATATTGCCTCTATATATAAATTCATGGTATGCCCACACCTTGAATACTGTATATGGTCGCCCCATCTCAAAAAATATACTGGAATTGGAAAAGGGCAACAAAAATTATTAGGAGCATGGAGCAGCTTCCCTACGAGGAGAGATTAATGACACTGACTTTTCAGCTTGGAAAAGAGACGACTAAGAGGGGATATGATAGAGGTCTGTAAAATCACAACTGGGGAGGAGAAAGTAAATAAGGAAGTGTTATTTACTCCTTCTCATAAGACAAGAACTAGGGGCCTCCAAATGAAATTAATAGGCAGCACGTTTAAAAAAACAAAAGGAAGTATTTCTTCACACAATGCACAGTCAACCTGAGGAACTCATTGACAGGGGATGCTGTGAAGGCCATGACTATAACAGGGTTCAAAAAAGAACTAGATAAATTCATGGAAGATAGGTCCATCAAAGGTTATTAGCCAGGATGGGCAGGGATGGTGTCCCTAGCCTCTGTTTGCCAGAAGCTGGGAATGGGTGACAGGATGGATCACTTGAGAATTTCCTGTTCTGTTCATTCCTTCTGAGGCACCTGGCATTGGCCACTGTCAGAAGACAGGATACTGGGCGAGATGGACCATTGGTCTGACCCAGTGTGGCCGTTCTTATATCACAGTAAATTCTGCCCCGATTTATACCCCTGCAGCTTAATGAAGTCAGTGAGATTTCAGAGTGCCAGGAAGGGACAGAATTTGGCTCAGTGGATTTTTATAGCAGTGAAGTATTACCCAGATTACTCTCAGTGAGATTGAATCACAAGGGCAATATTTCAAACTGATGTCAACAAAATAAACAGATTCTGGTCATTTTAAATAAAGAGAAACTATGCTCTGCTTCTTCCCCATGTGCTCTTTAAAGAGTAGTAAATTTAGAAGTCACTTCTGTCTATGCATTCTGAATGGTGACTTTCGATTTTGGGTAGCACAACTCGAGACTCCAGATTTTCAGAAGTGGGTGCTCAGCACTTCGTAAAAAAAAATCGGGCCCTTTTAAAAGTCTCAATTTAAGCATAAAAAAATTAGTCACTTTCAAAAAGTTTCACCTGTTTTTTCTAATCCATTTTCCTTGTTTGCATGGGGTGGTTCCACGCAGGATAGGCAGGAGAAAAGCACACTAAGAGAAAAACCACACAAACACACGACGACAGCAACTGGCAGGGCAGGTGTATGACAACTACTTTTAATCTAACCAGATTTCAAGCTGACGGTGTCGCTTTTATTGTAACTTTCTGGATATATGATACATACAAGGATTACGTTAAACCACCAGAACAATCTTAGCTGGAAGTTTTTTTGGAGTGGGACTCGACATTGAAACTGTTAATGATATTCTCAAGCAATGAGCAGATTGGAAAGCCAGTTAATAGCTTATCTCCAATTCCACTTGGTGAACATTACTGTGGAACCTGGCAGTTAAAGTTACTTCAAGAGGAAAGGCAATCATTACTGGGTAATTAATCTGACTCCTTCTCACTCACCCACCCCAGGGGATTATAATCGAAATTCAGTTTTTTTAAATAAATTTTCATTTTATTTTTCAGGAATTTCATGTTATTTTGTTTTATCCATACTGGGAAGAGGGGAGAGAGGGAATGGGGACAAGCCCATCCTGCATTCATCCCCTAGTGACAGCTCCCCACTTCCGTCATTGCAACCTGGCACACCAGGGCATATCACAGCTCAATTTTAGCAAGACAATGGAGGGACAGCTTGGCCAAATTTGGGTGGTGCTGCAACCCAGTGTGCCAGGTCACAACACCCACTGCACTGAGGCAGGCCTAGTCCCATGGGACAAGAGCCACAGGAGCTGCCGCTGTGGGGTACTTAAAACTTTGTTTTTTGTTTTATTTTGTATCTGCTCTAATTATAAACCTAGCTAAGAAATAAGGACACAAGTGGAAAACGCTCAGCTGCCTAGCAAGGAACTTCTGAGGAGGAAAGATTTGCTCCCTCTTGCCTCTCCATCTCCTGCTTCCTCTGGCAGTATTAACTCAGCTGCTGTGAAGATGAAAACAGATTGTATCCATTAGCCACCTCTTTTACATTTAGGTAGTTGAAGGCGTTCAAAGCGAGGCCTCTCTAAACTGATTTGTATTTAAGGCAGGCTGGATTCTCTCTAGCTGGAGAGACTGTGTGTCAGCCTGTCTAAAATGGGCTATTAGCTATCTGATTCATACACAGTTAAACACAGTTTAACTTGACAATGAGATTACAATGTACTTAGACTAGGAACTCCTTCGGGCAGGGTCTGGGTGTACAGAGCTGAATACACAACTCAGTAATAATAATAATGGAGATTAAACAGTAGCACTCAACAAAGATCAAGTAGGAAAGCAAACTATAACTTTTGCAGAGGAGGGCCTAGTCTGCAATCCTCGAGAGGGGCAACTAAAGATCTTTTGCCAGTTCTACCAAATCCCTTCACTAGGGTATTCCTTGGCTGTCCTCCTTGGAAGCAATCCCTATCCTCTTCTGGGCCGACTAACCCCTAGGCACCTGGCATGAACCCTATCTGCCCAAGTTATGCTTCTCCTTCCTTGAGCTGCTGTACTAGATGTGAGCTGCTTAAAGCATGGAGCACTCTCTGAGGGCTCGTGGCAGGGCAGTGTCAGTGGAGGGCACTGGATGTCAGTCTACCTTGCCCCCCAGATCTGACAAAGCCAGGGCTTGCTGCATCTTTTGGCATGGCAGCAAGAGGTTGGAGAGGAGAGGTCTTTTGCTTATGGTGTGAAGGTAAGTTTGGGCTCATGTTGGGAAGGACAGACATCTTGTGCTTAATATGTAGATGTGAACATCTTATAAACAAAGAGAGCAGATCAAAGTCTTCTCAGGTCTACAAGGGACTTTACTCCAAGTTATTCCAGAAAGTAGATCATTAGCAGGGACACACTTTTGGTGGAGCCTGCAGAAAGGAATGGCTTTAACGGATGCCTAAAGACATCTGTCAGCATCAGGGGGCTGCTACTCTTCATTTAACATGCTGGCACTTTTATCTGTTATGGGCAGGTAGCCATCACATTGGAAAGATTTAGTGATGGAAGCTACTTTACTTACTTCTCTGTAGTACACAATTGTGTGGAATACAGGTTTGCTCTACGGACATTGAGATGGACACAACGGCGCCACATAGGTCACCCCAAATGAGTGTCAGACCCTTAGACACATGCCATCATGTATTCTATTTAAGCCACACATTCTATAGGAAGTTTTTACTAGCACTCATTTTCACATCCCCTCTGTAAAGCTAGAGAGGGATGCCTTTGGACCACGAGTCCAGCTCCAGAGGCATTCGTGGGAGAAGACAGCCACTCTAGTTCTAACAGCCTCTGAAAGAGCTTTTCAGTAATGCAGAGTAATGTTGTTCAGTCCAGCCTGAAAAGGGCATAAACCAATGCCTTACACCACTGCAAGGAAGGGGAAGTGGCCACTAGTAGACATAACGGTTCGTGAAATACAGGACCAGAGACAGATTCAAGGTTTAGGACTGAATGCTACCCATCAGTGGCTTGAGTCAGTGGGGATGGGCAAACAGACAGGTGAAATGGTTGACGGTGCATGGTCAATATAGTTTACCACATGGTTCTTGTCTCCACATGTGGTATAACCACTTTTAAGTCCCAATACATGGTATAACCTCCACTCTCACTTCCAGGTGATCAATCAAGTTTTACTCAAAGCTCTGTTAGTTGCACCTGAGCCATGTATAGCCCCTTCCACTCAAGGCCCTCAAAGCAATTTACAAAAAGCAGTCTTCACTAACACCTGAGCTCCCGTATGCCCACCCATAAAGAGAGGGCATCACTCTCAAGGCCACAACACCCAGACAGCAGAGCTGGGAATAAAACCCAGTCAGGCATCAGGAGGATTTCTATGTTCCAACTACTAGAGAACAATCCCTCCCCTCACATATGCAAGCTGGTGGCTCAGACATATCTGTGCTGAGGCAATGGGCAGAGGATCTGCCAAGGGCTGCCTCTCCCTAGTTTCATGGGGTGCACTGGGCTGATGTAAGACCCCTTTTTGGAACCATACTTCTTAAAGTGGGTCATTAGAGCTGCAAGCTCACAGCACTAGCCCGGCCTGCACTCCAAGCCTGCTCTTCCTCAGTTCACAGGACTCATGGTTTCTCCTGGGGTCTCCTACCCCAGCTGCCCCTAGCTGAGGCACAACCCCCTCTTTATTACCCTATGGAGCCGTTACTCCCACCTTCTCTGATCAACTGTCACATTCCAACCATAGCAGAACCTTTGCACTCTGATGCTCCATCCGGTTCCCAAAGGCCACAATACTACATGCTCACGCTGTTCTAGCCAATCCGCCCTCAAATTAATCCCATGGAGCAGCGGGAAGGTGCAGCATTCAAGCGCCTTTTCCCAGGAAAGGGAAACAGATTGTTCTGAAGTGTAGCTCTGCAGACACACAGCCAAGGTAACAAGTCCTGACCCTGCTCCAGTGACCATATGGAGAGAAGGGTGATAGAGGATGTCAAATATAAAAGGGAAGGGTAATCACCTTTCTGTATACAGTGCTATAAAATCCCTCCTAGCCAGAGGCAAAACCCTTTCACCTGTACAGAGTTAAGAAGCCAAGATAACCTCGCTGGCACCTGACCCAAAATGACCAATGAGGGGACAAGATACTTTCAAATCTGGAGGGGGCAGGGGGGTAACAAAGGGTTTGGCTGTCTGTGGGATGCTTTTGCCAGGAACAGATCAGAAATGCAAGCCTTACAACTCCTGCTAAGTTAGTAAGTAATCTAGCTAGAAAATAAACTAGATTTCCTTTTGTTTAATGGCTGGTAAAATAAGCTATGCTGGAGGGAATGTATATTCCTATTTGTGTGTCTTTTTGTAACTTAAGGTTTTGCCTAGAGGGATTCTCTATGTTTTGAATCTGATTAGCCTGTAAGGTATTTACCATCCTGATTTTACAGAGGTGATTCTTTTACCTTTTCTTTAATTAAAATTCTCTTTAAGAACCTGATTGATTTTTTATTGTTCTTAAGATCCAAGGGTTTGGGTCTGTGTTCACCTGTACAAATTGGTGAGGATTCTTATCAAGCCTTCCCCAGGAAAGGGGGTGTAGGGCTTGGGGGAAGACGTCTCCACGTGGTCTCTTTCCCTGTTCTTTGTTCAAAACGCTTGGTGGTGACAGCATAGGGTTCAAGGCCAAGGCAAAGTTTGTACCTTGGGGAAGTTTTTAACCTAAGCTGATAAGAATAAGCGTAGGGGGGTCTTTCATGCAGGTCCCCATATCTGTATGCTAGAGTTCAGAGTGAGGAAGGAACCTTGACAGAGGAGGAAAGCTGCTCAGGTCAAAGGTGACTACCAGGATCCCTGGCCTAACAAAGCAGTTAGAGAGAGCACTGTTTCCTACCTCTGACTCTACCAAAGGACAGCTGTAGCCTCTCAGGGGTTCAGGAGAAAAGAGTTTGAGCCTAGATGAGCAGAAGCCAGCAGGGGGAAGAGAGTTGGGATAAATGCAATGAGATGGCCCAGAAAGAAGACAGCCAAGGACTAAGGCCAGATCTACACTACAGACCTATACTGGGATCACTATATCGCTCATAGGTGTGGATTTATATCAACCTAACCCCCCATGTAGAGAGCACAGTGTCAACACGAGAACTTCTACCATCAACATAGCTATCACCTTTCAGGGAGGTGGATTAACTACGCTGACAGGAGAAGCTCTCCTGCCAGCATAGGAGCATCTTCACTTAAGTGCTATAGCAGCATTTTAAGTGTAGACCTGCCCTAATCCTCAGGGGGTTCTCCTGCATTGGGCAAGAAGTTGTAAACTCTCCATATACAAAAGAGGAGCAGCACAGAGTAAAAAGCTGGGAGGGAGGTGGGTATTTTAACCCATTTTTCCCCATTAGTCCTATTTAATAGCCTCTTTTATACAGAGTGTGTCTACATGAGACTTTTTATTAACATCACCGAGTAGCTAACATTTCTAAAGGCTAGTCTGGATATTCCCCAGCTATCAGCGTTTGTAGTTTGCCCACAGGGATCAGCTTAGGGCAGTGGATCTCAACCTTTTTTCATCTGTGGACCCCTAAAAATTTTCAAATGGAGGTGTAGACACCTTTGGAAATATTAGTCCACAGACTAGAGGTTGAAAACCACTGTTCTGGAGTAATGACAAGCTTCTTCTGATCCCTTAGACAGAGTCTGTGGACCCCCAAGGATCTGTGGGCCACAGGTTGAGAACCACTGGCTTAGGGTAGACAACCATGTATCCTGGAACAAACATTTGGGAATGTCCGGACTGGCCTTTACAAAGGTGTTCATTCCCCTGAGTTAACTGGCATCCAGAGAAAACAAGCCTCCAGGGGAGAAAGAAATTACTTCCCTACCTAATGGAACGCAACCACCTCTGGGGTAAAACATGGCAGCTGTTTACCAATCTACAGCAACACTGTAGAACAGCTTGAGGGAAGGAAAAAGAAAAGGAGTACTTGTGGCACCTTAGAGACTAACCAATTTATTTGAGCATGAGCTTTCGTGAGCTACAGCTCACTTCATCGGATGCATCCGATTCATTCATCCGATGAAGTGAGCTGTAGCTCACGAAAGCTCATGCTCAAATAAATTGGTTAGTCTCTAAGGTGCCACAAGTACTCCTTTTCTTTTTGCGAATACAGACTAACACAGCTGTTACTCTGAAACCTGTCATTATTGAGGGAAGGAGGCAGTCATATTCACCTGAAATTGCAGGGAGAATACAATTAGCGGCTCTGGTCTTTAAACGCCACACTGGGATTAGAAAGATTTAAGTGATGAAACTGGCCATGAATCTGGGAAAATATCCTGACTGTGGAAGAAAGCATCATGGGATCTTTGTTATCCACCAACTCAGGTCTCACTGGAATGAGGGCAACAGCTCCTTACACCTAGAATGCTCACTCGGCCAATGGAGTAAAGTATAGATCTAACAAATTTATCTGAGCATAAGCTTTTGTGAGCTACAGCTCACTTCATAGAATATCAGGGTTGGAAGGGACCTCAGGAGGTCATCTAGTCCAACCCCCTGCTCAAAGCAGGACCAATCCCCAATTAAATCATCCCAGCCAGGGCTTTGTCAAGCCTGACCTTAAAAACTAAGGAAGGAGATTCTACCACCTCCCTAGGTAACGCATTCCAGTGTTTCACCACCCTCCTAGTTAAAAAGTTTTTCCTAATATCCAACCTAAACCTCCCCCACTGCAACTTGAGACCATTACTCCTTGTCCTCTCCTCCCACTGAGAATAGTCTAGAACCATCCTCTCTGGAACCACCTCTCAGGTAGTTGAAAGCAGCTATCAAATCCCCCCTCATTCTTCTCTTCGGCAGACTAAACAATCCCAGTTCCCTCAGCCTCTCCTCATAAGTCATGTGTTCCAGACCCCTAATCATTTTTGTTGCCCTTCGCTGGACTCTCTCCAATTTATCCACATCCTTCTTGTAGTGTGGGGCCCAAAACTGGACACAGTACTCCAGATGAGGCCTCACCAATGTCGAATAGAGGGGAACGATCACGTCCCTCGATCTGCTCGCTATGCCCCTACTTATACATCCCAAAATGCCATTGGCCTTCTTGGCAACAAGGGCACGCTGCTGACTCATATCCAGCTTCTCGTCCACTGTCACCCCTAGGTCCTTTTCCGCAGAACTGCTGCCTAGCCATTCGGTCCCTAGTCTGTAGCGGTGCATTGGGTTCTTCCATCCTAAGTGCAGGACCCTGCACTTATCCTTATTGAGCCTCATCAGATTTCTTTTGGCCCAATCCTCCAATTTGTCTAGGTCCCTCTGTATCCTATCCCTACCCTCCAGCATATCTACCACTCCTCCTAGTTTAGTATCATCCGCAAATTTGCTGAGAGTGCAATCCACACCATCCTCCAAATCATTTATGAAAATATTGAACAAAACCGGCCCCAGGACCGACCTCTGGGGCACTCCACTTGACACCAGCTGCCAACTAGACAAGGAGCCATTGATCACTACCCATTGAGCCCGACAATCTAGCCAGCTTTCTACCCACCTTATAGTGCATTCATCCAGCCCATACTTCCTTAACTTGCTGACAAGAATACTGTGGGAGACCGTGTCAAAAGCATTGCTAAAGTCAAGAAACAATACATCCACTGCTTTCCCTTCATCCACAGAACCAGTAATCTCATCATAGAAGGCGATTAGATTAGTCAGGCATGACCTTCCCTTGGTGAATCCATGCTCACTGTTCCTGATCACTTTCCTCTCATGCAAGTGCTTCAGGATTGATTCTTTGAGGACCTGCTCCATGATTTTTCCAGGGACTGAGGTGAGGCTGACTGGCCTGTAGTTCCCAGGATCCTCCTCCTTCCCCTTTTTAAAGATTGGCACTACATTAGCCTTTTTCCAGTCGTCTGGGACTTCCCCCGTTCACCACGAGTTTTTAAAGATAATGGCCAATGGCTCTGCAATCACAGCCGCCAATTCCTTTAGCACTCTCGGATGCAACTCGTCCGGCCCCATGGACTTGTGCACATCCAGCTTTTCTAAATAGTCCCTAACCACCTCTTTCTCCACAGAGGGCTGGCCATCTACTCCCCATGCTGTGATGCCAAGCGCAGCAGTCTGGGAGCTGACCTTCATCGGATGCATTCAGTGGAAAATACAGTGGGGAGATTTATATACATAGAGAACATGAAACAATGGGCGTTTCAGATGTTCTTGTCAACTGCTGGAAATTGCCCACCTTGATCATCACTACAAAAGGTTCCTCCCCTGCCCGCTGGCTCTCCTGATGGTAATAGCTCACCTTACCTGATCATTCTCGTTACAGCGTGTATGGTAACGCCCATTGTTTCACATTCTCTATGTATATAAATCTCCCCACTGTATTTTCCACTGAATGCATCCGATGAAGTGAGCTGTAGCTCACAAAAGCTTATGCTCAAATAAATTTGTTAGTCTCTAAGGTGCCACAAGTACTCCTTTTCTTTTTGCGGATACAGACTAACACGGCTGCTACTCTGAAACCTATAGATCTAAGGAACTCTTCAGTCTTCAGAGAGTTGGGGGAACCGAAATGTTAGGCTACTCAAAACTTTGTACTCTACACATCTGAAGGTGGTAATTACACTAGCTTTCAAATGCCCAAGGGCTGATGTCCCCAGCGCCCTGTCAGAGACTTGAAGATATCCCTTCACACCAGCGTGCAAAGCCTTCTCGATCCCTGCAACACAGCACGATCCTTCCAGCTGAGTACTGGCTGGACACTAGGAAACCCACCAATGCAACACTCTAAAACCAGCTCTACAGGCAGGAGCTTAAGCGGGCACCTGGGGCCCAGCATCCCAAACAAGTCTTGCTCTCTATTAGTGGAGCCAGAAGGGAAAGCAACTCCTGTTCTGCTCCCACTCCAACACACACACTTCTAACAGCTTGGGATCCCGCAGATTACATGGCTAGACCAGAAATTAGGTGGGGGAAACTGTCATTAAGGGAAAGCACTCACTTGTTCCCTGACCTGACAGGGACTAAGCATACTGTCTCGGTAGATCAGCTATGTATTATTTGCATTCCAGTAGTGCCCAGAGCATCAGATCAGAGTTGGTGTCCCACAAACACACAGAAAGATGCAACTCCTGCCCGAAAGAGCTTACACTCTGGGCCCCCATGTACAGACACCAGGATCCTCAATTAAACCTGAACCACCTACCTTTTAATTACAGACAGACGATCTCCTCTTCCTGTTAAGCTGAAGAGATGCCGTCTCCCCAGCAGGCTCCAATACCACATATATTGCCATACACTAGATTCCACTACCAGGCGGCAATGCCAGGGCCCTGCCCAGCACAATACCTAGATTCTATTCAAAGCCAGTAAGCCTCCCAATGCAAGGAAGCCAAGGGTCAAACCACAATGTGCAGGAAGACGTTAATGTACCACACCTTGTTCCCCTAAACACTGCCAGCTTTAGAACAGCCTCTGGCTGGGTGAGCCCCATGCAGATCTCTGATGCTGAAGGAACAGTAATTACACAGGCAGGTAACAATGCACATGATGCTGCAACACATGGGAAACTCTTTTAGACATCCCT
Source organism: Caretta caretta (assembly GCF_965140235.1). Classification (NCBI taxonomy): domain Eukaryota; kingdom Metazoa; phylum Chordata; order Testudines; family Cheloniidae; genus Caretta; species Caretta caretta. The sequence continues at coordinate 10,705,014 of NC_134229.1, forward strand.
CCCACACCAGGCCCTCAGTGAAAGAGCATTCACCCTCCAATACCTGCCATCCAAGGATGTGTACACACTCTACAAGGGTCACTGAATTTAGCCCCCCAACTGCCTTGTGTGGCACATATTAGCCCCATTGTACACAGGTGGAGAAAAAGGCAAAGAGCTGAAGGGACATGGCCCAAAGTCAGTAAAAGACCTAGAGCATGGAATATCTAGCGCTTGTGTTTTAGACAAGAGATCATCCTTCCTCCCTTAACCTACTGCTTGTTAAAGATGGGCAGGAGTCTTTCACTTCTGGGATGCCCTCAATTCCAGCCCAGCTCCCAGTAAGTGAACCATTACCACTGGATAGCTTCTAGAAGATCTATGTCAAGTGTTGTTAAGTTTAGGGTGAATCCATTAAAAACTCGAGGATTCCCCACATCCTGCACTTACACCATGCAGAAGGAATACTGCTATGCTCACCAGAAGAAGGGTTTCCATGTTACCAAATGCTAATAAATGGATTGTGAAAAAGAAAATTAGTCTTGTGGTTAAGGCACAAGACTGGGAGTTGAGAACTGGATTTTATTCCTAGCTCTGCTGCAGTCACCTCCTGGCCCTGTGCCTTGAGCGCCCCAGTCGTCAAACAGGGATGATGCCTAGTTCACCAAGTTGAGGCTTAAGCACTTTGAGATCGCCCCATTGAAAGGTGATGGGGGAGATTTTTGAAGTAGTGCGGTGGCATTAGCCACAAGCTCCATTAACTAGAATAGAAGTTGTGGGGTGAAGGCCCCAGTACCACTATGAACAACATCTACCCGATATTTTTAAAATTGAGAAAACAGGATGCAAGGCACGTTGTAAGCTCTTTCCAGAAGGCAGATTCCTAGTTCCAATCAAATGACATTGTGTGCAAGTTGGCGTGTGTTCTGTTTTATATCAGACATACTTGCACTCTTTGAAGTCTACAATCTAGTAGTGTCCAACAGTAGGAAGCCAGTTAGCCCCTGCCCCCACCTTGCAAGTGACGATTGTCACTCAATTACACTTCAGTTGTATGCAATACAAAGTCCAACAACAGGATTAAAATACTGCACACCAACCCATTTTAAGAGTGTTGAATTGATATTTATAGCTCCTTAGTTACTGAACAATCCATTATTATAATGGATATGTAGCTATAAACACACTAATGGACTAGCTCTGCCAGAACACACAGTATTGCAGCCACATTTGGACCACACAGGCACGATGGCTGTGGAGATAGGGCAGCAGTATGAAAAATGTCAGGCTTTTCTCTGGTCTACTAAAGACTCCCTACCTTCAGGGTCATCCTGATTTCAGTCTGCTTTACCAGACAGCAAAAACCCCATGGGTCTTTGCAGACAGATCACTATTGTGAACACAACCCTATGTATTGGCATAACTGGATCTCTTGTACACTCTCACCGCCTTGTATTTGTTCACTTGAGGCTCCTATATTTAAGCAGGGTTTTCTCCTAAGTACTGGAGTATGGCAACCTAAGACAGTGCTCCTTTAAGTACAACAGAGGCTGTCAGGTGATTTAGGCCCAAAATGTAACTTGATCAAGATCTTACACAGCCTAATAATCCTTTCATCCCAACATGCCACTCTAGGAGTATGTCAAAAAAGGCAGCACTCGGACTCTCAGTAGATAGCTGCAGCTAGCCCCGCGGGGACCCCCACCTTCCAAAGGACACATTCTACTATTGAGCATTCAGTTACATTTCAGATGTGTGAAATATGCGAAACCCAATAACACAGTACGAAAACCACAGGTTTAGGGTGAATCCATTAAAAACTCGAGGATTCCCCACATCCTGCACTTACACCATGCAGAAGGAATACTGCTATGCTCACCAGAAGAGGGGTTTCCATGTTACGAAATGCTAATAAATGGATCGTGGAGGAGAAAATTAGTCTTGTGGTTAAGGCACAGGGCTGGAGCCCCAACCCCATGCCAGCTCTCTGCCATAACTCTCCACCATCATTCTTTTCTAGGGCATAGCTCCTAGGCCAGCCAGCAGAGCAGCTAATGGCATTCCAGCCAGACAGATACTGTTCATTCTCTTTCCCAAGTTCTCCCAGCTACAACTCATACAACACTGTCCCTCAGTATTACAAAAATAATTCAGAAATAAGAGGGATGGGGATGTCAACTGATATTTACATGATTTTATTTTAATTTCAATGAAAATAATTTGATTGGTCTTAAGCCTTGCCTTAGAGTGATGGGGATTTATACTGTCCTAGTGCATGAGAACCTGACAGTGAAACTGACCAGACTTAATACTTCCATGGATGCTGTTTATTTTAGTTTTACTGCCTACCCACAGGAGAGAGCACATTAGATGCTTAGGAAATCCTTTTAGTTTTAAAAACCGTACTTCCATGGTACCTTCCATCCACAGATGTCAGTGTGTTGTGGAGACGGATGAGTATCATTACGCCCATCTGTAAGACGGGGAACCAGACGCACAGAGAGGGGAAGTGACTTGCCCAATGTCAGAGCAAGTCAGTGACAGAACTGGGAGTAGAAACAAAGTCCTCTGACTACCTGTTTGGGGCCTCTTCCACAAGACAAATGCTGCCTCTGACACATAAAAAGAAGCAATTCAGTAAACTCAAGGGGACTTTGTTTCTCAACTACAGAAGACCTCTCTTAGTTGAGCCTTCCCAGTAGAGTCTGATCTCAGTTAAGTGATGAGACTTTACCAAAAAGCCTGAAGAGACTGGAAATCCGTTATTGTGTTGATACACATTACTTGAGCTTGTCAGCTCTTCAAGGCAGGAACCACCTTTTTGATGTGTTTGTCCAGCACCTAGCACAACAGGATCCTGATCTACGACTGGGGACCCTAAGTGCTACCACTATGCAAATCTCCTCGTTTCCCCCACCCCTCCCAAACACACATCTTTATTTGTTATTTTCTATATTAACTAACCAGAGGTTCAATAGAAAGTCATACCCATGGAAAACCTGGATAAAGGCCACTTACCCTAGTGGCACTAGCTAAATGAGCTCACTGTTAAGCAAAGGTTATGCCAATCCTGTACTGATTAGTCATCAGTCATTGCCATTCACTATCAATATCCTATTTATAACAGGAACATTTTCTAAAGATCTCCAAATGTTAGCAACACTGGAAGCCTTAAGACACGATTCTGCAGAGAGAACTGCATGAGTCCAGATGTCCTCTTGCATGGTGCTCTGTGCAGGACCAGGTTCTCCTGTAGACAGGTTGCCAGCATTTTTAACAGCATATCATACAAGCATACTACAAGCAGATCGAATCAAGATGGTGTTAGAAACACCAGCAATCTGCCTCTTAGGGCCCCAAATGCAGTTAATATCAAGAGAGCAGAACCAGTTGTATCAACAGTGGGCATGTTTTTAGAAAGGCCCTCCCCATACTAGGGAAGCTATGAGGCTAACACAGGTCCTGAAGATCACACAAAACATGCAGATTTCCGTTAATTGGGATGCACTTAATTGGGAAAATTGTATGATTTTTTTTTTAAACCTGGCAGCGTCCTGAGTAATATATACACACTTTAATTTCGATTCACCCTCTCTTGAGGGGCACACAAATCAGCTCTTGGCTATCTTTTTCCTTAAAAATCGTGTGTGAGTGTGTGTGTGTGTGTGGGGGGGGGGGGGGGGGAATATAACCCATTAAATGAAGGTTTTCCTTTTAGAGATAAAGCACCTCAAAGCCACCACAAACCGGACACCTTTAAATTACTGCACAATATGCTAGTTCTGAAGCACAATGGAACAGCCTTGGTCAATGAACACCACCACTTTACATGCCATATCCAAGGCACTCAATTCAACTCAATGAGGCTTTGACACAACCAACCTCTCAAGTGTTGCCAAACTGTAAGAGAGAGAGATCCCCCTCCCCCATTTGTCAGAGAGAGAATCAGAACCCTTCACATTCAGGTTCACCCACACCCTGTTTGGAGAGATCAGGGACTCCATTTGGCAGGAGAAGAGAAGATGTGATTTGCCTGACATCACGCAACTGGGCAGCATGATGGCTAATGAAATTCAGTGTGAAACACAAGGTAGCGTACACTAGAAAGAACAATCCTTGAGTTACTCACACATACTATGGGTTATCTACAAACAAGGCTTGTACCCCTTTAGCTGTACATGTATAGTCAAAGCAGTTCAACCCCTTAGCGAGAGCACAGTTATCACAGTATAAAGGTGCTTTATCCCACACCTGGTGTGCACTTAAAACTTATACTAGCATAGCTAGGTCGGGGGGGGGAGGGGGGGAGAGAAAAAACCACACACCATAGCGACAGAACAATGGTGACAAAACCCTCAGTGTAGGGAAAGCTATGCCAACAGTGTGTGCTCCTGTCAGCCCAGCTAATGGGAGGTGGTGTTCCTATGCTGGCAGAACGCCTCCTTCTGTCATTGTATACTGCATCTACACTAGGGGACTATGTCAGCATAGGCTCAGTAATGTAGCTATAGCCTCAGTAGGGCTATTCTCCTTCTCATAGAGATATATTTGTACCTGTATAAATCACTTTTATACCTGCAAAAGAGCTCGTGTGGATACAGTGATTTCAGTAAAAAAAAAAAATTCACCCCTCTAACCAAAATAAAGATTGGCCAAACTGTCAAGTGCAGACCAGGCCTTAATTAATTAGCCACTCAGGAAAGAGACTTGGGCATCATTTTTGGACACTTCAACGTGCAATGCTGTAAAAAAAAAAAAAAAAAAAAAACTCTAGTGTGTTCTGACGTACAGGCAACAAGACAGCAAATATTATAAAGCTATTGAGAAGTCAATGGGACCCCCTTCACCTGGGTTACTGTGCTCATTTCTGGCCACCTTATTTCAGGAAGTTCTAAGATAGGTAGGTGAGAGTGATCAGAGGCATGGAAAGATTTCCATACGAAGGGAGAATGAAAAGACTGGGACTCATAAACCTAGTCTATCTATACTTGTAAGCTTTACTAGTAGAACTACGTCACTTAGGGATGTGATTTTGTATTAGCTAGTCATTCAGGTAGAAGACCTAGCATAAATGCAATATATGCAACTATAAAGGTGGCATATACACCGGTACGTTACTCCCTGTTCTCATAGGAGGAGAGTTATACTAGTATCAGTACCTTTATTGCTAGAACTGTGCCCATTTGGAGGGGGAGGGCAGTTGTACCTATTTAACTATACCGGTCTGGTTATAGCAATGCAGCTTTCTAAAAGTTGACAACTCCTTACTTTAAGGAAGATAAATAAGAAGAGACACGACAGAGACACAAACTAAGAAATAGCACAGAAGGAGATAAGGTAATACTATTTCCCATTTCTAGAGTCATTACAAGAAAGGGATATCCAATTCGGATAAAAGGCAACATGTTTAAAACTTAAAAACAAACAGCACAATTAACACACGGAATTCATTGCCACAAGAAATCACTGTGGACAAAAGCTCAGTAGGATAATAAATAGGATTAAACACTTACATGGATAACATCCAGTTACATTACACAGGATAAGAAAAGGATACATATATATAAGCCCTGCTGCTGCACAACATAAGCCAAATTACTAGGGTTATGGTATAACCCGTTCATTGGAAGTTTCTTCCAGGCTGTCCGTTAAAGGGTTTCTTGCACCTTTCTCTAAAGCATCTATTACAGGTGATGCTGGAAACAGGATACTGAACTAACCTGCCCATTGGCATGAGTCTGTATGGCAATTCCCTTGTTCTTATGAAGAATCAGTGGCAGAAAAGGAAACAGAACCCAGGGGTCCTGATTCCCAATCTGCTGCTTTAACTCCTAGAGAACACAGTCTCAAGCAAATGAGCAGCAGTTTACTAGCCCAGGCTTATCTAGTCACTCACCTTAGAAAAACAACAAACCCCATATATTTTACTCACCAGTCCAAAAAACAAACAAAACCAGAGAAGAATAGAAAAGAAAAGAAAGTTGCTGGCCCCAGGCTGGGATACATTAGACTGAACAAAAGACAGTTTTAGAGGCACTCACCTTTCCTACTTCTATCCACCACACAGGCCCAGCAGCACCTGGGAAACTGGCTCTGTAGATTTGCTGAGAGACTGAGAAAAATTACAGTTTAAATTTAAGAGGTGTCATTTATAACTGATCTCACCCTCTTGCACCTTATTACTCTGAAGTAAAGATAGCTCAGACCAGACTTCATCCACCCCATTCCTCCCAGTACATGTATGTTTGTTTTAATTAAAGATTAAATGTAGCAAGAGTATTTCATGCAAGCCTAGAGTGTGGGTTGGCGAGGGCCTGACAGACACCCTCGGTGAACCCCAGAAAAGACACCTGCTCCCTGCCCCCCAAATACAGTTCACAAGTCTCCCCATACACTGGGCACCATTAAAGCTAAACCTGGAGAATCAGGCAGGTTCAGCCTTTCTCAGATAGCGGGGAGGGAGCGAGAGCATAGCCATGACCCTGCGGGGCCAGGAAAGGAAAGCTGGGCAGGTGCAGGCTGGGCTGGGTCGCCAGGCACCTGCACTGGGGATGGAAGATCCAGGAGCAATCCCCTAACCACAGAGGACGAGCCCGAGCAGGGGGTAAGGGAGGCCTTGGTTCTAATGGCTGGGAACCCTGGGCCTGCACGGGAGAGGGGAGAAGTGGGTTCAGGGCAGGAGCAGGACCTGTCCTGGGAGGGGGAGAGGAGCGGGACCGGGCTCTGGCAAAGGGTTAGGGGAGCGGGGCCGGGCTATAGGTTGGGGGAGGGGAAGGGGAGCAGGCCAGTCCCGGGAGGGGATCGGGTCCTGGCTATGGGTTGGGGGAGGGGAGCGGGGCCGGGGCCCGGTTGGGGGAGGGGAGCGGGGCCGGGGCCAGGGCCCGGTTGGGGGAGGGGAGCGGGGCCGGGGCCCGGTTGGGGGAGGGGAGCGGGGCCGGGGCCCGGTTGGGGGAGGGGAGCGGGGCCGGGGCCAGGGCCCGGTTGGGGGAGGGGAGGGGAGCGGGGCCGGGCCTGTGCCGGGGGTCCCAGGAGCGGGGCCCGCTCAGGCCGCGGCTCCGGGGGACGTGGACGGACCCTACTCCCGGCGGCCCCGGGCCCGCTCAGGCCGGGATCCTGCTTCCCCGAGCCGCTCCCCCGCCACCGGCTCCGGGCCCAGCCGCCATCTTACTGCGCCGCCTCCCTCCGCCGGGGACGCTTTGCGGCTCCCGCCCGCGCTTTACGGCAGCGGCGGCTTCGCGACACCCGCTCCCCTCAGTGCCTGGGGATTGTTATTGTAGGGTCGCGGCCGAGGGGGTGGGGCCCGGCGGGGGCCCGTGTGAGGGACGGGTCTGCCCGCGCCAGATCCGCCGTGATTGTAAATTCCCCTCCCCCATTAGACCCCTGTGCTATTGGCGGGTCCCCGGTATTAAAGACCCCCCCCCCTTAGCTGCCCCGTCTCATCACCTCCGCCTGCAGTGTCATTGTAGGGCCGCCCCCTCCTCAGCCCCAGGTTTCCAGTGCAGCCTGCCTGGGGGAGCCCCGCTCTGTTATTGTAGGGTCACTGCAACCCGGGATATTGTAGGGTCATTGCTCCTCTCCCTGACTTCAGCCTCTTCCCTCGGGAGACCCCCTCAGCTGTGCTCCCTTGGGAGCTCAAGCCACCCAGCACCTTGTCCCCATCCATCCCACGGGTGGGCGGCCACCCCCCTTTCCGCCTTGGACTGATGCGCTGGGCTAGGCCTGCTGCTTTGTTATGGGGCTGCCCGTAAGCCCGGGGCTGCCCGCGCTGCTTTGGGACTGGGAAGTGCCTCACGCGGGGGCAGGGCAATCATTTCTCACGCCACCAGAGTTTCTATTTTTGTATGTTGGTGCTGCGAGCAGGGCCTGCGTTTTCACTGACTCCCTCCACCCCTGGCATGGCCAATGCGGTAAGCAGCAGGGTGGCTGCCCTCCCTGCCGCCTCCCGTGCTTTGGCCCCAAACAACTGCTGATTGGGTCAATCACAGGCCAGGCCTCCCCCAAACAGACTCCCACCAGGAGGCCAGGTACACGCCATAGGGCTGCACCCTCTGCACTGGGATCCCAGAAGGGATGGATCAGCCCCTTCAACCTGATCCTTTCCCTTTCTACTCTCTTTTCCCCATGATGGGATCCCTGACCCTCTAGCGTCGGACTTCCCCGCATGACAGCCCCATCTGGAAGGAGCTTGGGGCGGTCTTGGCTGGTGGGCTCGAGGGGAGGCGCCTGTCATGGATCCACAGGTCCAGTGCTCTCATACGGCTCTGAAACAGTCCCTGGGAGAATGCCTTCAGGGCGTCAGCCCCCTTAGGGTCACAGTCTCTCACTGGAGTAAGCCTCTTGGTTTCACTGCTTCCTGGGAATGAACATCAGAGACTTCAGCACCCCTGCTTCACTGCTGTGAGCTTCCTGTAGCAAGTCCACCTGCACTGGACCCCAGAGTGAGACTTACACACTTAAAGGGAGCAATCCCCCGCCCCTCCCAGTTTCCTTAATATGGAGTGACTCTTATCCAGCATTGTAAAAGCAGAAGGGTTTATTAGATGTCTGGAACACAGTGTAGAAAGCCCTTGGTTAGCACAGAGAATAGAAAGTTACAGCATAGTCCATCTGGGTTAGTTCACAACCCAGAGCTCTCTTCTGAACCTTTCTTAGTCTCTGTTCAGAAGCTTCCTGCTTTCAGCAGCCCACACTTAACCACTCCACCTGAACCTCCTCCAAGCCCTTTGTTCTCCAGCTAGTCACAATCGAGTGGCTTCCTGCAGAGGATGGGCTATCCACGGTCATTCAGTTGGTAGGATACCAAATTGTCTTCCGGGACTCTCCATGGTCCTGGGCCCCAGAAAGCTGGGTGTCAGTCACACCTGTATCTCTGCAATGAGTAAACAATCTTTCCCCCCCATCTAGTTAACCATGTAGCTCATCGGGGAAACTGAGGCACACAATACTCATCCAAAATATTATGAAAAATTCCCACTCCGCCACAGGGCCACAATCCTGGAGCCAAGAACAAGAGATTCTTGGGGAGGCAGTGTGATGTAGTGGCTAGAGCACTGGGCTGGGACTCAGGAAACCTGAGTTCTGTTCCCCACTCTGCCACTGATGCTGCTGGGTAATGCTGGGCACATCACTTCTCCTCTCTGTGACTCAGCTGCCTCCTCTGGAAAATGGGGATAGTGAGACTGACCTCCTCTCTAAAGCACTTTGAGATCTCCTGGTGAAAAGTGCTAGATAAGAGCTAGGTATTATCACCAAATAATAACGTGTTTTAATTTGATTCAGTCACTTGTTGGGCTGTGGCCTCTGCTGCTTCCATGGCTGTGATCTTCGAGTGGCCGTGCCCAATGGGGCCTAGCGCCAACTGTAGTCTCAGGAGTCTTGTGATCAGAGAGATCTCCCCATGGCTTTGACCTCTGCAACACAATGCCTGCTCCCTCTCCCCCACACGCTAGGACTTCGAAATCGGTATTCCAACATCTCTCGCCTTTCACTGAGGGGCAGAGAAAGCTCTTTTGCTGCTCTAAGGAAACCTCCTCCTACAAATACACAGGGAAGAACAGGCTCGATGTCCTTCAAGGAAAAGTCAAGCAGGGGAAAAGTCATGTAAATAAGTCATAACATCTTTCCAAGAACACACACTCATTATGTAGTACACTCTTTCAACCCCTTAACCTGATTTGACAAATATTAACATGCACTGGGCCACATACATTTGCAATCCAGATCTAAGCTTTGGATCTGTTCGGCACTGGTGAGGCCACACCTGGAGTATTGTGTCCAGTTTTGGTCTCCCCACTACAGAAGGGATGTGGACAAATTGGAGAGAGTCCAGTGGAAGGCAATGAACATTATTTGGGGTCTGGGGCACATGACTCACGAGGAGAGGCTGAGGAAACTGGGGTTATTTAGTCTGCAGAAGAGAAGAGTGAGGGGGGATTTGATAGCAACCTTCAACTACCTGAAGGGGGGTTCCAAAGAGGATGGAGCTCAGCTGTTCTCAGTGGTGGCAGATGACAGAACAAGGAGCAATGGTCTCAAATTGCAGTGGGGGAGATCTAGGTTGGATATTCAAAAACACTATTTCACTAGGAGGGTGGTGAAGCGCTGGAATGGGTTACCTAGGGAGGTGGTGGAATCTCCATCCTTAGAGGTTTTTAAGTCCCGGCTTGACAAAGCCTTGGCTGGGATGATTTAGTTGGTGTTAGTCCTGCTTTGAGCTGGGGATTGGACAAGATGACTCCTGAGGTCTCGTCCAACCCTAATATTCTATGATTCTATGATCTTCCACTTTGCTGCTGGTCCACGTGCTGCGACACTTGCGAGGTGCATGGGCACTCTTTTCCTTTTTGAAAAGGGCAGGACACCAGTAACCCCGGGGGCTGGCACAAGAGGGTTTGGCTTTTAAATCCCTGCAAATCCTGCAACAACTTTGATTTTAGGGACAGCGATAAAACAGCAGTGAAGATGTTAGGCTAGATCCTCAGCTGGTCAAAAACTAGCCCTGCTCTGCTCAGTTCAATAGAGTTACAATTGCTAAGCATATGACCCTTTGTCGGGAGGCTGGGCAAATAGACTCTTTCAATCACTGAAAGACTTCACAGACACAACCCAGCAGCAACCTTCTGGCCAGAGGTAGAATCTTTTGTCCTGACTGCTGCTGGTCATGTCATAGCAGCATGTGTAATTCCGTGGGCAAGTTAATGATCGGAAGGGAAGGGGGGTGTCAGTTGATTCATAAAACTCTACACAATCATAATTTCACAATGTCTCCCTCTGTGGCATGGCCGGGGCACTCACTGCCCACTCTGCCCCTGTTCTTAGCTCCAGGACCCCAGGTAAGGGGAAATTTTGATAATGCACTGTCGCTGGAAATGGGTCGAGTTGGGAATCATTCGAAAGCCCTTTCTCCCATGAACACAGTGGTACCAAACATGAGAAACCTAGAACAACTATGCAAATACACATCCAAGAAAATGTTTAGAAATCAAGAGTTTTTTAAATTATACCTTAACGTGTGTGTCAAACCTGCCGCCCTCCCAAAGCTAAATTGCGGCCCTTGCCTGACAACATCGTGTTACCAGTTAATGCTCTGAACATGATACCAGCATAATTTTTGTAACGGTACAGATTACTATAAGTGGAAGGAGTGCTGAAAGTTGATTTGCCATCATCGGCAAAAAGCAACAACGCGGTTCAGTGGTATTGATTACCAGCTTTGTATATGATGTCACAAGAGTTGTAATGAGCATGATGCTGGCAGGCCATGGGACAACTCATCCAAAGGCCCCATTTCTCAGCCGAACGCTGACAAACACACAGAGCTGGAATTGGTCTGGCTCCCCCGTGGGTTAATATTGTTAAAATAGGTATTAGAGTTATAAAAATATGCTAAGTGATTAGACTTTATTGAAGGCTTGTCAACTGCTGCCTGCATTAATCTCACTTATAACATCCATATCCCCTATTGAAAGATTGGCATTGAAAGCATGTACAAGTCACCAGAAAGGAAAGAGACAAACTAACTAGTGTGAAATCTGAGTCTCCAGCCGGAGGCTTTATCTGCTGCCCCACACAGAAGGCCCAGTGACACCCAACTGTTGTGGAACATCAGATGACAAAAGACTTTATGGGGTGCAAGGAGGGAAAGCAGTCAGCAAAGAGGAGACATGCAAGTGAGTTCCTCCCAAGAGCTGAATTTGCAACTCAAAGTAGAAAGGGGGAAGAAATAAAAAGCCCCAACAAGGAGGAACTGTATCTTTTATGCTTCTTGGACTCTGAGGGTATGTTGACACAGGGACAAAAGACCTGTGGCACGGCCACAGCTGGCCTAGGTCAGCTGCCTCGGGTTTGCAGGGCTAAAAATTGCTGTGGAGACATTCAGGCTCAGGCTGGAGCCCAAGCTCCGGGGTCTCCACCCTTGCAGTGTCCCAGAACTTGGTCTCCAGTCCGAGCCTGAACAGCTGTACAACAATCTTTCAGCTCGAGAGTCCAAGCCCTGCAAGCCTAAGTCATCTGACCTGTGGGCTTTTAGTCCCTGTGTAAGCGTACCCCGAGAGGCAAGGATTACTAAGCATAAGCGAAAGATCTCCAGGGCTTGGCCTGGGTTAGCCCTAAAGGACATATAGAGCTTGCTTTGTCCTAGAAGCTTCTATTACTTTTTGAAATTTAAGATTAGAACTCATTTGTGTATCTATGTTTACCTGCTTTAACCTTGTAAATAACTTTCATTTCATAAGAAAGTAAGAACAGCCATACTGGATCAGACCAAATGTCCATCTAGCTCAGTATCCTGTCTTCTGACATTGAGAAACACCAGGTGCTTCAGAGGGAATGAACAGAACAGGTAATCATCAAGTGATCCATCCCCTGTCGTTCATTCCCAGCTTCTGGCTTTCCTCTTCCTGGTTAATACATCTTTGGATAGTTTATTTAGGATTGGCTACAAACCTTGCCTTTGATGTGAGACCTAAAGTGCAAATGACCTGTCCTTTGGGACTGGATGTAACCTGAATATTGCTGGGATGTTTGGGGGTAAGGGACCCTCTATCACAAAAGGTAAGCTTACGTGCATGGTGAGATAGGTCAGAGTACCCAAGAGTCACAGAGTACTGTCTGTGACTCCATGGTTAGGCTGTTATAGGCCATGAGGAGTTTACACTTAATAAATAGTTGGTGAATGCTAAGTATAGCATTCACAGCCAATGTGGGGTTTGTGTCCTGCTTCTTCACAGCCTGCCGTGAGGATGGCACTCACACTCAAGTCACTATAGGACAGCTTGAACAGGAGGCACTGATTAAGATGTCAGCATCCAGCAGATGTTACTGGAATCCGTCTGCAAATGGTATACACATACCTAATGTACATTATGTAACATGATTAATTACAATCCCAAAGGAATTTATTCCAAAATCCTTGCTTTTACTTTGGTCTTGATCAGTTTTAGGTATCAATGGGGAGACAAAGAGTACTGACTAGTGGCTGAATCTTTGGCAAACACCACTGTGAGGAACCTGGCTAAACACAATGCTCTGTGTCACTTTACATGCACCCATAAACTGAACTTGGCCAGCTTGGAGAGGAAGTACATCAAGCATCAAGAAAAAGTTGAAGACTTTGAGACAAGGCCAGCTGTGGGCAAGACTTGCCTTATATTAGGTCCCACGACGTATCCCTCAGAGCTGTGTTCCTATCACTCAGCCCCTGGGTAGCAGAGGTGACCGGGACCCTGGGGGCTCCAGCGGCGATTTAAAGGGCCCAGGGCTGTAGTGGTGGCCGGAGCCCTGGGCCCTTTAAATCGCCACCCAAACCCCGCTGCCAGAGCCCTGGGGTAGCGGCAGCGGGGCTCTGGTGGCAATTTAAAGAGCCCTGGGCTCCGGTTGCCGCTACCACCCTGGGCCCTTTAAATTGCCACCAGAGCCCTGCTGCCGGAGCCAGCAGAGATTTAAAGGGCCTGGGGTGGCAGCGACGGCCGGAGCCCCAGGCCCTTTAAATCGCCTTCTGAGCCCCACTGCCAGACCCCCGGGGTAGTGGTGGCAATTTAAAGGGCCCAGGGCTGCGCTGCGGTAGCAGCAGCTGGGAGCCCCTGGCCCTTTAAATCACCGCCAGAGCCCCGGCCGCCGCTGCTACCCCGGGGCTCTGCCAGCAGGGCTCAGGTGGCTGGTAGCTCCCGGCAGTGATTTAAAGGGCCTGGGGCTCCCAGCTGCCACTACAGCAGCCGGAGCCTGGGGCCCTTTAAATCTCGATTTAAAGGGCCCGGGCCTCTAAAGGCTCCCCCTCTTCCAGTTGAGGTCATGCCCCCTGCTCAGGACTCCAGAGTACCGGTAAGTCCTTTAAGTTACTTTCACCCCTGCAAGGGGTGCATTTATACCTGCTATCAATTGGGCAAATTATCAAGCAATGAAATGGCTCCAGGATGATCAAGCACATCCAAAACTACCCTCTCCTATCAGGCAGGGATGGGTCTTGGAGGATGAACTGATCACACCAGTTATGTATGAAACACCATGCACTCCCAAACCAATCCTTCAGCTAATCAAATGCTCACATGCCAACACCAGATGCTCACCACCCTGCAAAAGTTTGGCCAGCAGCCTGCTTTGTGTGGAGATGTGTGAATATGATGCAGATGAGGATCAGGGCGACAAAACATCTCGTGCTGGTGGCCTAAAGAGGGACAACACTGAGGAATATATGTTTTCACTCCGACATGCTGAGGCTAACTTCCTGAGGATTACTAAAGCCCAGTGTTCCTTGACGTGTGAGCAATGCATCCCTGCATAAAGTAGAATTCAATAAATCCTGCTTTTTAAACATTCTCAAATATACATCTGTGCAATTGTTCTAGGCTTGTCATGGTTGGTACCATTGTATTAGTGGGAGAATAGGCTTTCGAACAACCCCCTACTTGACCCATTTCCAATGACCTATTATCAACAGTTCTACTACTTAAGGACCTGGAGCGAGGGTGTGGGGAGCGAGTTGCCCCACTGCACCACAGAGGGTAACACACTGAAATGACACCCACCCCCCTTCCATTTCTATCACTAACTTGCCCACGGAATGAGATTTTACTCCATTGTACTCCCAGGCTATCATTAAAGATCCCCACACACCTCTGGGAGCATTGACCAGCCCTGTCCTGTGGGTATTCCTTTCCGCATCCTCAAATAGCCCCTGGAGTTTCATCCGGGTATCAGTAATCAGCATTAAACAGGTTTCAGAGTAACAGCCGTGTTAGTCTGTATTTGCAAAAAGAAAAGGAGTACTTGTGGCACCTTAGAGACTAACCAATTTATTTGAGCATAAGCTTTCGTGAGCTACAGCTCACTCCATCGGATGCACTGTGGAAACTGCAGAAGACATTATATACACAGAGACCATGAAACAATACCTCCTCCCACCCTACTCTCCTGCTGGTAATAGCTTATCTAAAGTGATCACTAGCTTATCTAAAGTGATTACAATGTGTATCAGAGGAACAGCCGTGTTAGTCTGTATTCGCAAAAAGAAAAGGAGTACTTGTGGCACCTTAGAGACTAACCAATCTATTTGAGCATGAGCTTTCGTGAGCTACAGCTCACTTCATCAGATGTATACCTTGGGCCATTTCCAGCACAAATCCAGGTTTTCTCACCCTCTGCCCCCCCCCCCCCCAACTCACTCTCCTGCTGGTAATAGCCCATCCAAAGTGACCACTCTCTTTGAGCTGTAGCTCACGAAAGCTCATGCTCAAATAAATTGGTTAGTCTCTAAGGTGCCACAAGTACTCCTTTTCTTTTTGCGAATACAGACTAACACGGCTGTTCCTCTGAAACCTCTCTTTACAATGTGTATGATAATCAAGGCATTAAACAGGGCGTGACACATGGCTAGAAAGGGTTAAACATCCTGCAAAATAAATAACCCTCAAAAGACCTGTGGGGAGATAATGTTTGTGTTTTGTGTATTTACATATGGGTGAGTAGGGTCCACAATGTAATCAACAATCCCTGTCTATGCTGTATTCTGATAATTCAGAGGTCAAAAGAACATCCGAGCATTTAAATGAATTGCAAACACGGGATTTCTCTGTATTCATCTCTCTTTGAAATGTATAGTAAATAATCTGTGAATGGTGGAGGAACAAGCAAATGGCCTTATGTTAATTTGTATAGCTAAGTACCGGTGATGGATCTCCTTCAAAGTAATCCTAATTACCTTTTGTTTCCTAAGGAATTCCAACTTGTCAAAAGAGATCCTTGGGCCCTGATTCTGTCATTTCAGATCTGCTTAGACTTCTTCAGGGGAAGTTTGAGTCACAAGACTGAGGTCCCAGTTATACTGGTACGCCCTGAATATGAGATTTGGACATTGGATTATGACCTATGAACTGAATTCTAAAGGAACTCTTTGCAACTACAAAGCTCACCATCTCTGCTGTGAATCTGAAGCTCAGTGAATTGAACTCATGTCTGTCTGTATATTGATCTTTTAACCATACTCTCTCTCTCTTTTGTTTTTTGAATAAATTTTAGTTTCGTTAATAAGAATTGGCTGTAGCGTGTCTTTGGGCAAAATCTGAAACATCCATTAACCTAGGAGGTTAATCCTTTGGGATTGGTCTGATCCTTTGGGATTGGTAGGACCTTCTCTTTTATATGATGAAACAAGATTTTCAGAAATGATCATATTTGACGTGGGTACCTGGATGGAGGCCGGAGGCTGGATCACTTTAAGGGAACTGTGCTGTTTGGACTTCTGAGTAACCAGTAAAGTAATAAAGAAGCTTTTTTATGCTGCCTTGGTTAATCCACGTATTGGAATAGCCACCAGGTTTACGGGGATTGTCTGCCCCGTCCTTTGCAGTTCACCCTAATTGAGTGACCATAGCTGGCTCCCCCCTAGGACCCGGTCACACGGGTTTTTTAAGAACTGCTCACAATAAAAACAGCGGTCATGAGAGGCAACTGCAATCCACTGGTAAGTAGAGTCAGAGTTTAAAGCCAGAAGGGGTGGCCAGATCGTCTAATCTGACCTCTTGTATCTCACGGTCCACCAACCCCACCCAGCACCCACACACTAAACCCAACAACCAAAGTAGACTGAAGTATTCCAGCCCGCACGAGACGAGATGATGTGCCACAGGCAGAGAATAGGAGAGACCAAGGTGCACCAGTGTCCGAGGCCCCTGCAATGGCAGGGAAATGATTCCATGAGAAATACCTAGATAATCCTGCCAAGTGGCTCACATACTGAAGAGAAAGGCAACCCCTCCTCCCCCAGGTCATTGCCAATCTGAGTTGGGGGGAAATTCCCGCCTGACCCCACTGTGACACTATACCATAGAGATATGGTCATGATATGAATATGGCATAACTAAGATTTTTTTGTGCAAGATGGGACATGTAAGGTATCATTGGAAAGGTAATGATGTACTGACTATGATTATCCTATTTGTAGGCATGTATCATTTTTGTATCCGAAGTTGGGAATATTGGCTATGTACCTATTACAACTGTGTTTATACCTGGGGAATGCCCACCAGACAAAATGCAATCAGCCTGGATGGGCCATTAGGGGGAACACTAGGACTTTGAAGATGCTAATCTCCCACCTTCCTGAGAAGTTTCCAGGGATGCTGCAAATAACCTTCACTCATGGCTGCTTTGACACTGCAGGGTTATGTGACCATGTCATCTGGTACTGGATTCCATCTTGGACTATCTTCCACTAATAGGGGGTGGGGATCAAACTGGGGAAAGAAGGATTCCCGCCATATGTAAATCCTATTTAAGGCAGGGAAGTGAGTTAATCTAGGTTCTTTCTTCACTGAATCCCGCCCAGGATGACTGCTGGAAACATCGAAGAAACAAAGAGAAGGGGGGTGGGGGGGCAGAATAGCTGAGCCCAGGCTGGAAAAGGTGTCTGGCCTTTAAGGTTAGAAATTACTACTTGTAAGCAGTTTCTTTAATGTATCAAGCTTAATTTGTGTGTTTTATTTGTTCCGTAATCTGCTTTGCTGTTTCCTATCCCTTATAATCACTTCAAACCTATCTTTTGTAGTTAATAAACTTGTTTTTGTTTATCTCTAAACCAGTTGGTGGAATTCATAACTGGGGGGCCAAAAGTGTGCTTATCTCTTTCCACATTGAGGGAGAGGGCAAATTTCAATTAGCTTACACTGTACAGTTCTCGGTGCAGCGCAAAACACTACAATTTTGGGTTGACTCTCCAGAGGGGAGTGCACTTGAGTGCTGGACAATTCCCTAGCTGAAAGCCTTTCCACGCAGTTCTTATTTCAGTGTCTGTGTCTTTCTGCAGCTGGGCGTGTCCCTACCTGTGTGTGTGCTGGAGGAGGCACAGCAGGACAGGGTGAGGGAGCCCAGGCTGCTGAAACAGGGAGGCTCAGTGGTACCCCAGTACATTAGGTGGCACCCCAGAGTGTGTGTGGGTGCGGTAACCCATCACACCCACATATGGCAATCAGGGGGACTCTGAGCAGGTGAGCGAGAACCAGCCAGCCAAGCACCTGAGAGAATGCTGGATGCCACCTCAGAGGTCAGGCCCTCCCTGTCCAATGTCCCACCCCCAGCCGTGGCCATCCCTGATGCTTCAGAGGAAGGTGATATAAAACAAAACAAAAAATCAGAGAATACATTGCAGGGGTAGCAGGAGAATCCTTTCCTGACCCCTACAGGCAGCCTGCAGAAATACTGAAACATGAGCTTTTAGAGACATAAGAAGTGAGCCCCAGGGCTGCTGAGCCCTGCCCCTATCATCACACGCAACCTCATCACACAATCACACTCCTACATTTGTCCAGCTCTCTCTTAAAATTGTTTGCTCCCAGCCCCCAATTCCTACGCAGAGGCTGTTCCAGAACCTTCCCCCTCCGAGGGTTAGAAACCTTCTTCTAATTTCCAACTTGTTCACGGCCAGTTTATCCCCATTTGTTCTTGTGCCAACATTGTCCTTTAGCTTCAATAGCTCTTCCCCATTCCTGGGATCTCCTCCAACCCTCGCTGTATTTATAGAGAGCAATCATAGCCCCACTCAGCTTTCTTTTTGCTAGGCTAAACAAGCCAAGCTTTTCCAGTCTCCTAAGACAGGCCCTCCTGTCCCCTGATCATTTTAGTAGCTCTTCTCTGCACCTGTTCCAGTATGGGTGACAGGAACTCGACACAGTATTCCAGCTGAGGTCTCCCCAGGGCCTTGTACAATGGTATTAATATTTCTCTCTCCCTACTGATATGCCCTAGGATTGCATTTGCCTTTTTCGCTGCTCCCGTATCATTGGTGGCTCATAGTCATCTTGTGATCAACACACAGCCAGGGCTCTCTCCTCCTCCTGCTTCCAACTGATGAGGCCCTGGCTGGTAGTAGATATTCTTCTGATTAGACCCTAAGTGCATGACTCTGCACTATTGAACTTCCTCCCATTTCTGTCACTCCTGGCCTCAAGGTCATCCAGATCTTCCTGCCTAACAGTCCAGCCCTCCTCTGCATTGATGACAATGCCCAACTTCGTATCAGCAGCAAGTTTCAGTAGCACGCTCCTACTTTTCTTGCCAGGGTCATTACTACAAAGACTGGCCCCAAGAGGACTCCTTAAGAAACTCCAATAGTCACCTCCCTTCAGTCCAATAATCCGCCTTTTAGCACAACCCATCTCCCCTGACTTCACTAACAGTGTCCCAGCTGGCACCCAGTCAAATGCTTTGCTGAAATCCAAGTATGTTGGATCTTCTGCAATTCCCTTATCTGAAAAAAAAAAAAAAACCCACCAGTTATTTTCTCAAAGGTGGCAATCAGGTTAGTCTGGCATGATCTCCATAGGGTTAACCCTTGTTGCATTACATCCCCTCTAGAAGGTGACCAGATGTCCTGATTTTATAGGGACAGTCCCGATATTCGGGGCTTTAGTCTTATATAGGCGCCAATTTACCCCCCACTTCCTGCCCTGATTTTTCACACTTGCTATCTGGTCACCCTACCCCTTTACCGCCACAAAGTTATTTTTTCCTTCACCATTTGTTCTACAGCCTTGCCTATTACTGAGGTCAGACGAATACATCTGTATTTGCCCTGTTCACTCCCTCCCTCCCCGCACCCCTTCTTAAACACAGGCACAGCGCTAGCTACTCTCCTGTCATACAGTACCACCCCCGCACAGATTAAATATCCTTGCTGCCAGATTAGCAGTCTCAGGTGCCAGTTCTTTCAGAAAGAAACGTTCCTCTCCTCAACATGTCCTTAGAGGGCCCCATAGGGAAAAGTGGAGCCTTTGAGCAGGAGCCCAAGGTGTCCCTGTCCTGGGCAGGGATTACCATGGGTGAGCCTGGTTGTATTGCTCTGTACAGTTGGCTAGGGAGAGCCAGATTCAAGGAGTGGGGAGAAGGGCGTATGCGCTTGCAACTCCTCCCCACAGGTGTCTGTGCTCTATTCCTTGCCCCTTCATTTCCCCATTCAGCAGATCCCCCACCCCATCGAGACAGACATGGAGGACAGAGCCAGGGAAAGCGTCACCACCTTTATTCAGGGAATTTAGACAGCCAATTGTGTACAATCAGGTTCTGCCAATGGGGGGGGCAGGGGGGGAAATCACACCACGGAGTTGATAGCTGCCAGCGTTGCCTTGGCAATCACTTCTGCTCTAGCTCCCCCTCGTAAGCCCAGGTACCCGGAGGGCCCTGCTGGGCAGCACCCTTTCAGGATTTGGAAGCAGCCAGCAGGGTTTTCACAAGCCGCTCTGAAGGAGTCTGCATTCTTAAGCTTAGCCAGGGCCAAGTTGAGCTGCTCCCCTAGAATGCAGTCCCCACCTGTCACCCTGGCAGCTGGCAGAGAGAAAGGTACAGATCTGAGTTAATTAACACCGGGTGTTTATTAGAGAGTTGGATGAGGGAGAGGAGAGACAGCTGTGTGCAGGTGGCAATTTATTCTGTGTTAGCTTCCCTCGCAGGGGGCTCAGTGCAGATGCCTTTAAGCAGGTGTTTGGAGAAGTTCAGTGGGGGAGCTCACAGGCACATACTGCGTGGGGCCTGCAGGCTGGATGGTAGTTGATAGCAAATCCAGCTGGGCAGCGTAAATTCTTGACAGATTTCAGTCCCTGGGAGGCCTGGTCTCATTATTCAGAGGGGATCAGTGGTCAGAGGAATCTGACTTGCAGTAGAGAGATAACTGGATGCAGCAAGCTGTCACTGGGGACCAGGGCAGTGACTGTGTTGGCACGCTGGGGTCTAGAGTTTGGGTCTGAGGAAGGGGACGTGCAACGTATGCTCCGCCGCTGGACGGAGTTAGACAGCGGCTGCTCTAGCAGAGACGGCCACTGGCAGGGCACCGGCCTTTAGGAGAAAGCCCTTGCCCGCTGAAACCAGAGCCGAGGGGAGTGAGCGTGAGAAAAGGAACAGAGTTCAGTACAGGCCTGGCTCCCCCTTTCAGCAGCACCAGTGAGCGTGTGTAAGTGCTGCTAATGGCACAAGAGTGACAAAGGCCTTTTTAGGGCCCCCCAACCCTAACACACTTACACTAAGCTGCTCATCTACCCTGCAGCGGGACCTCTCCAGCTCCACCTCCCCTCTCTGCCCTCAAGCCAGCGCCGCCCACCTGGGCTGGCTCAGTCACTAACAGAGCCTGTGTGCAGGGGAGGCTGAGACCAGCCCAGGAGTTAGCTCAGCTTCTGCAGTACTCCCTAGAACCAGCAGTGAGACCCCCCCAGCCCTGCCTGTCGTAGGGGACCGGATGCAGCAGGAAGAGACTTGGATAAGAATCTCTTGGGCCGAGGGGACTGGTTATCCCTTTGAACGAGGATTAGATTTCAAACCACACAGTCAAAAGGCAATTGCTCCCCCCACCCCCACCACGAGGGGCCCCTGAACAGCTGGGGCCACTCCACCAGGACTCCAGCACCCCAAAGGCTAATTATGAAGAATGAGAGCACCAGTTTGGGGGACTCGTAGCCCAGAGGCACCAGGGAGGAACCACGTGGTCAGAGCACTCCAGGCGTCTCTGCAGGGCGCACTCTCTCGTCAACTGGCATCTCGTAAGACTTTCTGAAAGTCACAGACTGAGGCCATCCTATCTGGATTTTTAATTATATGTTAAAGAACCCGGCATGCTCTAGGCACTGCAGCATTTCCAGGGGGCTGTCCCCCCAACCTACACCCATCACCCCTTCCTATTGGTCGGCTGGCGTGGGTGGCAATCACATGATTCGACACTGGTCCCCTCCGGCGCTGGCTGTGTCTGACAGGTTGAGTCCATCGAGGTCAAAGTTCAGCCCAGGTGGCTGGGGAAAAAGGAGGGGAAGGGTTAGCACGTGGGAAGGCATGGCATGGCCACCCGCTGTCCGGCTTCGGTGCGACTAGGCCGGAGCCTCTGGCTGTGAGCCTAGTGCTACAAGAGGTGCTGGACAGACGGCATGTGGGCAAGATGTTAGAACCCAGGAGCCCGGAGTCTGGCTCTGCTGCTGGCTCAGTGCAAGACTACTCACACTCACGTCGCGTCTGTGGCTCCACTTCCTTTCGCCCCAGTAGGTGGGGGGTAGGGGCAGGAGTAATACTGACGCACCTGGGAGCTACCAGGCCTAACCTGATGGGCACTTGGACAGAAGAGGCTCTATCCATACAGCAGGTGTGACCTGGGCAGTGGCAGTACAAGCTCCCCATGCACACCTGCACCCGCATCAGCTGAAGTCCTCATCCCACCTAGGTACCAACTGCAAGAATCTAACCCCCATTCGTAGCCTGTATTGGCCTCCAGCCAACCATGAGCTAGACAGACATGACATCAGAGAGCTGGGCAGATGGACCAGCTGGGGGTGGGGGTCAGCACTGTGCCCAGGTTGCACTCCAGCAGGGAGATGGCCCAGTACGGACATCAGTTACATTCCCGCTGTAATGGAAATCCTGATGCCCCCCTTCTCCAACCAGGAGCATGCAGGTTCAGCGGCCTCCTTGTGCCACGCTGGTCGCCTAGCTGCCCATGGCACACACTGTCCAGCTGCCTCAAACCACCCACTGTTGCCTCCCTTCCATCCCAGCACCACGGTAGCATTCCACCCCACACTGGTACCAGGCCTTTATGGACCTGCCTGCCTACAGGAAGTTACTCATTACTCATATTCAAGTGGGCTGGGTGCTGTGCAAACACTGACACCATCCTTCACAATTGTTTTACAATCTAAATAGTCACAGGGTGGGAGGGGAAACTGAGGCACAGAGCCAGGAAGCAACCTGTCCAAGGTTATACAGCAGGTGGCAGAGCCAGGAACAGAACCCAGCTCCCCTGACTCCCTATCTGCTAGGCCACACTGCCTCTTAGAAAGAACTGTCCGGAGTACAGCTTTAGTGACTGCAGAGGATCTCTGGCCACTGCGCAGAGTGGACCTATGTGTTTTTATTGCCTTAATAAAGGGTTAGAGTACATCAGAAGGGAGTGTAAGCGACCCTTCTTCGCAGAACAGCTTCCCCCTCACCCCTTCTGTTCCTGCAGCCTCCCTTTATGCTTCACTTATTCCTCCAGCAGAGGTGAGCAAGCTGACAGCCGTCCCTCCCTCCTGCCCCCAGGCAGAATGACCTTTTGCTCAGCGCCTGGCCTGGCTCCCCTCCCAGACTTGTTGCTCTGCAGCCTGCTAGCCAGGGTCCACTGCTGACATCCAACGCTGGGAGCCACCCCTGCAAGGAGCTTCCTTGGCCCTCTCCTTTAGTTGGCAGAAACCCAGCAGTGACACACACACAGACACACACACACGCCTCTGCCCCCAGCAGAGCTGCTAACGTGCCATCACCAGAGAAGTTGCACTTCCCAAAAGCCATCTGGGGTGCCAATGACATAGCAGCTCTGCCTGCAGATCTGGACGTTGCCACCTTACCACACAGCGACGTCGCAAGGCTGTGCCTGCAAAGTGCTCTAGGCTGCTACCAGTGTGAGTATCAATAAAGCATTACATGCCGTTAATTGTCGCTGTGCTATCAGACAGAGTTCAGCAGCTCCTTCTGCTTCAGCTCCTGGGCCAAGTCGGTTTGGGGAGGAGTGTGGAAACACCAGCCAGCTGTCCGCCCTCTGAGCACCAGGCCGCAGGACACACCCATCTCCTCAGGGTGTGTGGGAGGGGGAGTCGGAACAGTGGCTGTATCCCTGGCCCCTAGGAGTGGCCCTACATCACAGTCTGGGCAGTGCGGTGCGAGAAGCAGCTGGACTGGGCACTTACATGGTGACAATGACCTTCCAGGAATTCTGCTGGCTTCCTTCAGGACCTTCCCACACCCAGGTGGCTGGGTTAAAGCTGTCCTGACAACCCCAAGCCTCTGCAATCCAGGTGTGCTGGGCAATTTCTGGTGCACTGATAGGGAGATCTTCAGGGATCCTCTCCTGCACCCCTTCTCCCACCCCACAGCCATATGATCCAAGGGGAGGGAGCAAAGTCCCATCCAATCACAGCGTAACATGCCAAGATCTCATGGATTTTATGCAAACAGAGAAAGGTACTAGCCAAGCAGGTGTTTCCCTAGCCAGTTCTCCACATGCTCTGTTTGCTCCTGGAGAACTCTAGGGAATTAACAGCTAAGCAGAGAGGGGCCCAACGAGCAAAGCTCAGATCCTGATCCAAATGGACCCTAAGGTTTTGCTTTTCAGACAGGAGGGGTGATGTCACGTCTCAGCCCAGCTGCTAAGTGCTACGCTTACAAATAGGCAGGCTTTGAAATGTACTCTGTTCTGATCCCCAGGAATGCACTCCTAAGGCGGCCTTGAATTCCTACTGCAGTAAAGCCACAAGCTCACAGCTTCCTCGCTCTGGCTGCCAGAGATCCTGACACTTGGCACCCAGCCCACTGTGCATGGGCTCCGCAGCAAGCCCTGGCATGAGGGTACCTTCCAAACAGCCTGGGCCAGCCTTGCCCCCAAATCCTCTCCCAAGAACCCCCATCACACCATGTGGATTTGGGAGCAAAACAGGCAATGGACAAAGTAAAATCTATTGCTCCAGGTAGATTATGGTCAAGAAACTGACAAGGGATGTAGGGGAAGATCCATGTTCTCTCAGAACCAAAGTCCTTCTAAGCATGTCTTTCAAGGCAAAAGTACCACCCCCTTCACCTGCGCTAAATGAGACTCTCCATCTTCCAGCAGTGTAGCACCTATGACACACTGAGCAGTTCTCATTTAAGCCAGCAGAGGGCAGTGGTGCGATGCATAGCATTGTCCCTGTTTTGGAGGGCTAAACTGAGCCATGGACAGGTTAAGAGTGTCTCCCAATCAGCAAGAACCTGGAATAGGCCTCCTGGGTCCTATTCCTGTCATACCTCCTTCCCCAAAGGAATTCCAGCTCTCCTAGGAGAGGGACAAGGTGCTAGACCTCAGAGTTTTATGCTGCCTAGACAAGAGCTATAGCATTAGACCAATCGCAGCACAGGCAGGCAGAGGACAAGCAGTTAAGGGGTTAAAGATTACATGGCTTGGGGAACATAATTCCCCTCCACCCTCAATGAGGCTGCAGCTCCATGGTCAGCGAAGGGTTAAGAACAGCCTATTCTCAGGCAACGTATTGTGCCAGCGAACAGCTCCTAGAGATTGTTTTTCCACCCAGCGTCAGCTGCTCTGTAATGCCCAGTTAAGGGGAAGAGCCAGGGGCTGATTCACGGCTGTTTTGGAAGTCGCAGACATTTCAAAACGTCACTGCACCTGTCGTGCTCGCAAACAGATTGTTGGGCTCCTGGGCTCTGTTAGTGCTAGGGCCTGCCAGCGACCAGCGCTAAGCCCCGCACACAGCATTCCACAGGGGGCACCTTTTCCTACCCCCTCCAGGTATCACTGGCAACAGGAAAAGACTCCGAGGAAGATGAGAGGTGAGCATGTGATCAGAATCCAGGAGGACATGGGGTTTAGCGCACTGCTGGCTTTCTCCCCATCCCCACCCCCCTAGTTAGGCCCTCTTCTGTGAGAAAGGGCCCCAGGCAGAAACTCCCCCGGTGGGAAGGCTGCAGGGAAAGCGGTTGTCTCAGCACCTGGGGAAGCCCAGCAAACTGGAGCGCAGAGAGCCTTCGAGAGCAATTCACTGCACAGCTAGAGAGCAGGGGAGAGCCAGCAGTCCCAAACTACTCCAGAATGGCCATGGCCTGGTCTACACACACCTTTCATACCAGCATAACGATGCCAGTTAAACATGTGAGATTTTTACAAATATAGTGATACCAGGACAGCCCCTAGTGGGGAAGTCTGGTCTAGAGGTGCCTTCCCCTGGAATAGTTTATTTCCCTTCCCTTCTGGGCATAGGCTACACTGGGATAAGCACCTTTATACCGATCTAACTGCATCCGCACTACTAACTAGACCTGGACAGTTAAGCACTACAGCTTGTGTGCAGACAAGCCCTGTAGCAGCCTCCCAGGGGCATGAGCTCTAACAATGCTGCAGTGGGGCTGGAAACTTGCTCATCTGCTCCAAGGATGTTCCAGAGCTCTCCCACTGCCAGCGCTGGTGCGAATGGTGAGAGCACGAGTGCAGACCAGCTGCCAACACTTCTACCAGCTCGCTCTGACAACGCCATGAAAGGGCAGAGCGATCCCTCTGAACTAGTGCTCCTGGCACTGAGGGACATTGCAGGTGCTAGACCAACAGTAGGCAAATGGCCCAACATGCCCAGTGCAGAGACACCTAGGAGCCTTGTAAGGAGCCAGCTCTGGCAAGGGAGAGCTTGTCCCATGCATATAGCCCCGCACATCCATACACCCCAGGCATGTCCCAGGCACCAGCTGTGAGACCAGGGACAGGGTCTATAGCTCAGATCTACCTGGGCCAGGCTTGGCTACAACAGATGCTGCCCAGTGGGGGGAGAAAGCCACAAACGCTGCACTGGCTCTGGATCAGCCACCTCTAACCCCAGCCCCCAGTGCAGAGCCTTGGAGATGGACTTGCCCCAGAGGCCTGCTCCTAGCTGCAGAGCCTGGCCCTCTGGGAGAGGCATGCCAATGCACGAGCACAATGGCGGTAAGGCAGCAGAGCAGTCTGGTCAGGAACAACACTGCTGGCTGCACGGAGAAGCAGAAATCGAACGCTATGTGCAATCGAGGTCCCTGGAACCGTTTCCCAGCTCAGTGAAGCAGGGCCCAGGTCAGTGCTGGCCCAGCATGGCATCCCAACAAGAAATAATAAACGCTTTGCTCATGTATCGGGCTCTTCATGAGTGGATCTCAAAGCACCTCACTACCTTATTACCCCTGCTTTCACAGAGGTACAGAGAGGCTGAATGTCTGGCCCAAGTTCCAGAAGGGGGTCTGTGGTGGATGGGGGAATTCCCACATCCCAGGCTCGTGCTCTAACCACTGAGCTATCCCCAGCCACTCACCCTCCTACCAGAGGCACAAGTCTGAGTAGGGTGCACAGAAACAGCAGCTGGTAGATTTGCTCAGGAAGATTTTTCCTTTTAAAATCCAGCAACACTGTTCTCCTGGGCAGACCCACCTGATTCTTTCCTTTGGCTGGAACCAGCCAGCAGGGGAATAAGCACCACTAGGTGACAAAGGGTTACACCTGACTAATTAGGCCTCTACCTGTCAGTACAGCAGATGACTACAGAAGTGTGAATTAGTCCCCGGCAGCACCTCATCAAAGCCCTCCAGACATTAACGAAGCTGCACATGTCCCATTCTCCCCAGAACCAGTATTACCCCCATTTTACACTGGAGAATGGAGCCACAGAAAGGACTGCCCCTGGTCACAGCACACGGGTGTCAGAGCCAGGAGTCAAACCAGCACACAGAACTGAGTTCGGATTCTAGCCGCTAGAGAGCTCTCCTTGCCAGGAATATGCAGTGGCCCCAAGGTTTCCTGTATCCCATCAAGACACTGCTTGATCCCATCGGGAAAGTCAATCCTTTCACGTCCCTGCCAGCCCAAAAGGCACTCAGCACTGATCTAGTCAGTAGCAAGGAGGTGCTGCCTTCTGTTGCTAGATACCAACCAAAGGATAGAATAGTGGAGCAGCTAGAGAAGGGTCCAGGGCTACCTGACAGCTCTACCATCTCCCAGCAGACTCCTAGATGAGCCTGAAGACTAGAGGCCCAATCCCTTCAGGAGCAGAGGGCTCTAAATTCCCATTTGACTGCAATGGGGGCTAAGGGTGCTGAGACCAGGGCTGGGAATCAGGCCGTGTCTACGGGAGGAATGTACGTTCCACACTCACCGACTCTCCAGCCAGCTCCTTGGGAGGGTGCCCCAGGTCCTGGAGCTGGAAGAGAGACAAGAGCATTAAGGGAGAGCAGCTCCAAGCAGCATGTGTCCAGCTGTACAGCCCAGCATGAGGGGATGGCTCAGGAAAGGCAAAGCCTCGCCCCTCAGTGGCTGGATCCTGGCCCAGCAGAGGTCAGGAGTGAGCTGGGATGTCACCAACAGTGCTTCTGTGGCCTGAGCGACGCGAGTCTGGGCTCTCAGTCTGGTTCCTAGTGGACAAATGCTCTCAAAAGCCCCATCCCAATTGACACGCCAGGACTGAGACCCCCTCAGCAGAGCTCACGGCTAGAAAGAGGGTGCAGGCCCCCAAAGGTGGGCTCTAAAAGAGGACATGCTCACCTGCTGCATGAGATCCAACACCATTTCAAAGCGAGCTTTCTGCTCGGCGTCACTGTCTGTAGCCTGCTCAGCCTCGAACTGCTGGCAGATTTTACCCATGATGCTGTGCTGCTCCTGGTACTTTTCAAACTGCTCTTCAGGCAGGGTGTCGCGGTGGCTGTGCAGCCACTCAGGGTACTAGGAGCAAAGGACATGGAGATATGGTGACCCTCGAGGCGGGGGTGGGGTCGTGCCATTCTGCCAGCTCCCAGCCCCTTACTTTTTCCGTGATCTCTTTGAGGGAGGGGTAGAGCACATCCTTGGACAGGAGATTCTGCATGATGCTTTGCATGATGGGTAAGATATTCCCCTCGCCGTCGCCTTCTTCCAGGCCCAGGCCTTCCATGGCTTTCGCCAGCTCTTCCTCCGACATGCTGGAGTTCTGGAGAGGGAAACCAAACCCCACAAATAAGGAGATTTACATCCAGCACATCACAGGGGTCGGAAAGAGTGCAGGCAACCAGCGCAAGGACTAGTGCACAGAGAACGTCCCTGGTAGAGGGAGGAGCACCCCCTACTGTGCCACCATCAAGACAAGTGAATGCTCTCTTGTGATGCAGAAGCCAGATTGTTGTGCCCCAAACACCTCTGCAACCTGCTGCTTCCTCCTCTGGCATCTTTCAAGCTATTTCCCTTCAGGATCTCAGCCCCAGAGGAGTCAGGGTCTGGACTGGAAGTCACCTCATCTGAACTGGGTCAGAACATGACCAAGCTCCGGGAACCTCAGCAGATGCTTTACCTGTAAGTCGTTGGCATTCTTAGCCAAGCCGCTGAGCGTCTCTTTCAGACAGGAGGTGAATTCTTGTTGGGATGTCGTGTCACTTCCTGTGGAGATCGAGGGAGAAATGCTAGATCAGACAAATACTCATGCTATTACCAGGTTAAATTACGGCTCCAAGTTATTAGCGCTTCTATGTACGCAACAGAGAGAATTTCCAATAGCAGAGATGGGACTGCGGACCCAGGCGACCTTCGTAATAACAATACTTCACTTTCTCTGCTGCTCTTTTAACCCACAGACCTCAGAGAGCTTCTTTAAAGGTGCCTTGGGATTATCACACCCAATTCTGCAGGCACAGAGAGAGGACGTGACTTACCCAGGTCACAGAGCAAGGCAGAAATGGGAGAACTCAGCCCTCCAGACTCTCAGGGTGGTGCAGTGACCAACAGACCATGGTGCCTTGCTGATTAGATGTTTGCTGCTCCTTGGAAATGAGGGCAAATCTCTATACCCTTAGATCTGCAAGGCGGACTCTGGTCTCCCTGCACATGTGGAGCGAGTTGAGTCTCAAGACCCTGACAGTCACTGGGAAGAGGCTGCTTGGGGCTGTGGACAACAACATGCTCAGCTCTGTGTAAACTCTCTTCTGCCCTTTGATTAGGAACGTGAAGAGGGCATGGATCAGGGATAAGGTTTACAGACAGAGGAAACCCAAACTCCCCATCAGCCTGTGCTCCTCTGCACCTGAACCCACGGCCCAGACATGAAAGGAAGCATTGTTTAAAGACGACAGATATGCTTTGCATGGTTTTTTTTTTTTTTGCTCTCTTTAGATGCTTGTAAGGGCTGGTCTACACTAGAAAAGTTACACCAATATAACAATGTTGGTTGGGGGTGATTTTGTACCCATCAAGTTATATCAACAAAACCCATAGCATGGACTCAGTTATACTTACACAAAGGTATCTTATACAAGGACAGCTGATTTTGCTTCCTGAACTGGAATAAGCATACTTAGATAAGCATTTAAACCAGTATAACTGCATCGACCCTACAGGGTTTTTTGTTTTGTTTTTTGCTGCTCTAGCTGTATGGGTATGAGGTAAAGCTACAAACTTCTGCTAACATCACTGTGGCCCACATAACAGTGCTGGCAAAAGCATCTAGGTAGATACAGTCGGGCTGGTAAAAGCATGCTGATGGTGGAATAAGCTATAACATCAAAAGCACAGGTTTGCTAGGACAAGCAGCATCCACACTAGGAGCATTAGGCTAGTACAGTTATGCTGGAATTGCTTTGCCAGTGCAGCTATGCTAGTGTAGACCTAGCCAAATTAAAGTAGTAAAGGTTTGCTAGAGCAGCTACGCCCTAAGCTTTTAGCAGCTCTGCAAGGCTTCGAAGTGAACAAACTCCATCTCAGTATTATGTGCCAGGACTGCATGTTTTCTACTACAATTATTCCTGGCCCTCTCTGGCATGACAGCGAGCATCACTAAGTGAAGTGGTAGTGGTTTGATTTTTTTTTAATGCTCCATTTTAATACGTTCCTCTCCTGGTGTTATTTGTGGTCAGAAGGAGTTGGGTTTCGAAGCATACCTTAGGGTCAGATTCAAACAGATTCTTTGTAGCATGGGTAAGTAATCTGAGTTTGCACCATAAAAGAAGATATCTGAATATTGTTCCTTAAAGAGGGAATCTCATTCACAGAAATCATGTGGATGGATTACACAGTGAAACTGACAGCTGGCAAATCCAAAACTGATAAAAGGACACCTTTTTTCACATGAGCCATGGATACTGGGTAGCAGTGAGTTCCACAGACTATCACTGAGGCCAAGAGTTTAGGGAGAATCAGAGACGATAAGACTTTACATGGATAATGAGCATAGCCAGCGTTAGACTAGTAAATATTTAAAAATAACATTTTGCAAGGGCTATTCACCCTCTGCACAAGCCAGTCACTGACTATTGGGCTCAGGAGCTAGCTGTGCATGGGACAGGCTGTCCCATAATGGCTGGATTTCTTGCACCGTCCTCTGAAGCAGCTGATACCAACCGCTGTTGGAAACACACACTGCACCTAATGGCCCCAGGTTGGGCCACTCCCATGTTCCTAACCCAAGGCCCTAGACTGTCCCTTGGTTTCATATATTTCACTCTGCAAAAAAACTAGTGGAAGTTTTCCCCCCTCAATGGCAGCCGGAGGAGTCAAGGGCTGATGGGTTCTTGAGCCAGAACTCTCCTCTTCCCATTCTGGTCAGGGTGGATGGACCTTAATGAGGCAACACATGAGATGCTTGAGCAGCCACTGCCTGTGCTGGACAATTGATACTACAGCGAGTTTTACAATGCTCCCCTGAAGCCATCCGATTGTCTCACAGCCCACCAACCGTCAGTTAAGCCCCTCCATGCCACGGAGAGGTAGCAAGGTATCACCTGGAGAAGCAACTACCCTGTGGCCACCCAAAGAGCCAGTGACAGAAACCAGGTGTTCTGACTCCCAGGCCCCTGTGCTAACCCACTGGACAGCTAACTCCCCTAATGTTAAATCCAGATAGCTCCCCCTCCAGCAGACTCAACGCCACGCAAAGGGTAACAGTGCGACACCCGCTCCTCACCAACTCTGCCAGCGGCCTCTGACAGCTTCTGGAACTGCTCCACCAGGTGGGGTTCTTCCTCAGCTAGCTCCTTCATGGCCTTCTCAAACTCTGTTGTGGCCTGCGCTGCCAGCTCGCTGTCAAACAGGTCCTGGAAGAACTTCTCCTGGGAGGCAAAGAGGGAGTGCTGGAAGGAAGCAAGCAAACCATGGTGTCACAGAGCTCTGTGCCCCACTCAGAACAAAATCTTCCCACAGGGACCATGAGATGCAAATGGGTGTTCCCTGGGCACCTGGGCAGGACCAAAGCCCAGGAAGGACCACAGGACAATTCCAGTGCTGATCCAAGTTTGCCAAGTCTGTGAAACGGAGCTGAGTCTCCTGGTAACAGGTTCCTGCACAATTGCTGTTCTGCTCCCAGCAATGGGAAACACAAAGACACAGCAAGAACAAAGACTTGTAAAAACAGAATAAATCAAAGCATTCAAAATGTTCAGGCTGGGTTCGAAATTGAGGTAGAGATTTGGACCTTTTTACAGGCATGGAAGTTCACGCCCAGAGGGGACGCGACTTGCCTGTGCTCATGTAACCCACACACCTCCTGGGTGTGGTGTTCTGTCCCATTCAGTGGCACCGAGAACACTCAGCGAGAGAGAGATTATGAGTGTTCTCTACAGCCTTAGCTAACAGCCATATGGCTTTTAGCTCATTCAGCAGAGGCTCATGCATTTAGCTCCAGAGATCCCAGGTTGGATTCTGCCCGCCAATGACCGGGGTCTGTCAGTGTTACAGTCACACAGCAAGTCAGTGACAGACCTAGGAATTGAAGCCAGGAGCTCTGACTCCCAGATCCCGCTCTAGTCACTAAAATCCCTCCAAAAACATGGTCCCAACTACAGCTGTATCTGGGTAAGTCACAATAATCAGAAACAGTGACCTTTGCAATGAATGGTCCCAGACTAGCCCAATCCCCACCACCTCCACCCACTAGGAGTGCCCTTCCAGCTACTGAACTGGACTGAACAGAAGCAGCTTCCACTGTGTCCCGACCAATCCACAGGAAGCGTGAATTCCAGACACAAAGGGCTGGACCCCGAACAGCCCTGCCATATGGCTCCCAAGGCCTGATTCTGTGGATGGGCAACAAGAACATTCTGGCCAATCACAACCACAGTGACAGGAATCAAGGACAGGCAGTTCCTGAGATAGCAGAGTTCTGACCAAGCCACTCTACTCATCCCCCAGAGAGAGACCAGCAGTCAAAGCTACAGCCCTGATTGGCCAGCATATTTGGGAGGAAGGCTTGGTGGAATGGGGAGTGGGGAGAGAATGGGACGCCAAGAATCCCAGACAAGAGCCCAGCCCACAAGAGCAAGGGACTCTACCAGATCTGTAAAGCAAGGGGAACTTCTCCCCAAGCCCTCTCCACCCTGCACTCAGATGGACTTTCCGAGCTCATACTTGGGCTGCATCGCCTGGCGACTTCTCAGAGCTGCAGGCATCCCCCGCTCCAGTAGCAGGGGCAGGCGGTGGGACCGGTTTGGTCTTCTCAAAATCACCGAGTGCACCTTAAAGACAGAAGCAGGGAGAGTTCACTTGAGTGGCTATAACCATGCAGGCCCCAGAAGAGAGGGAGACAGGAGGGGTTACACCAAGCCCACTAGGAAGCCGAGGCAGCCAACCCAGGGAAAGCCATGCACACTGTGACAAGGAGAAAGCATTTAAGATGCTCATGCTGCAGTGAGGGTGGGTCTATACAGCATTCTGGAGCCAGCCTCCTAGCCTGGGTTGACAGACTGGGGTTAGCAGGGCTCACCCTAGCACTCTAAAAATAGTTGTGTAGACAGCTGTCAGCCCGGGCTGGGAGGCTCGCTCCAAAATACTGTGTAGACACATCCTCAGAAGCCTCAGACAGCTTATACGGAGTCATACTTGACCTTTAAACCCATTGGCTTGCCAGCCACTACCCTCATGGCACAGAGCATTCCAAATCCTAGAGTTGCTACAGTTGAGGGTGGAGGGAGATGAACGTCCAGTTCTCATCCTACGCGTGGTACTTTAATTTACGCACACCGCTGCATGGCAACATGGCCATAATCCCTGCAGACCCAGTTTTGTGGGGCAAGTTCCCCCTCTACCCAGGGCTCAAGATGATGCACTGACACAAGGCACCAAGGGGTGGTTAAAGGGACCCAATGAGGTGAAATTTAACCCGACATTCAGATTTTGTGAAAGATGATTTTTTAAAAAAAATCTGAGAGCTAGTGAAATATTTAAAGTTCATTTTTTAAAAAAATGATTTGTTTGAACCAAGCTGTGTGGCACGAGGCTGGCACCAGAAAACCTCAAAGGAAATCGGTCAGAAACTCACGACGAACCAGAAGTCCACCTGACTGCTTTGCATCGATATTCAAATTGAGAGGCGTGCAGAACATTAACCAGGAGCATAAAGAATGAGAAGGAAGGCTCCAGTCCTGAAAGCACGTTTACCTTCACCACCACTGGCTACGGACTTGACCCCAAGGAGAGCAGGACTATAAATGAAGCCACCAGGTATTCAGTGTTTGCGGAACTGGGCCCTAAATTCTTAGCATTCATTCAGTTTAGCGATCGATCGGCGATGTTACTACCTAGCCGAGAAAACTTTTTAGTACTATACTTTAGTGTGACAGTGTCCCTTTAAGGATTCACAAATTCTTGTAACAGCAATCTGGGTCCAATCTTAGATTGTGTTGCAAACATAAAGAAAGTTAGTGAATTGACATTTACAGTGTGATCCCTGCTCCCGGCTGACTATGAATTACCCAGATCCTACTATTTGTTACCTTGTTTCCCTCAACACAAATTGCCTGTTTGTCTCATCCCCGCTTTATGCCTTGGCTTTTGGGTTGTAAGCTCTGTGGGGCGGGGGCTGCCATTTTTTATAGACAGCACCAGGACAATGGGGCTCAGTCTGGTTAGCCTCTGGGCCCTACTGCAATATAAAATAAACCACCCCCACCAATGCCAACAATAGAAACCATTGAAATGCCACTGCCTCTGGGGTGAAGCTTGGCAGCTAACAGCCACTTAAATAAACTTAAGACAAATGAGGGACAAAATATCTTGTATGTAAATGAAGCCACAAGGAAATCTAAGATGACACCCTACAATCAGCTAAGCAGCATCTCAGCCCCAGTAGAGTAAATGGCCAGGCTCTTGTGAAAATGCTAGGGAGTCCATAACAAGCACAGATAGCTGGGAACTTTCACCTCTCTTCCAGAGGACACATCCCTCTGACCAGCACTCCCCGCCCTTGCACTGCCTGCAAGAGAACTGGGAAGAGGGTCACCCACTGCATCTTCCCTGAAGTTTCCCAAACGCAGATACTGACAGAGGCCAACCGGGCAGTTTGAGAGAGCCAAGTGGGTCAAAGACCAGCTGTTGTTGACCATCAGGGCTGGAAGGGGCCTCAGAAGGTCATCTAGTCCCACCCCCGACTCAAAGCAGGACCGATCTCCAACTAAATCCTCCATCCCAGCTGCGAACCCCTACCCCAGGCACAGACCAGGTTCCCACAGCCCTGAGGAATCACTGTAATTTCTACCCCAGTAGCCCCCAGTTAGGGGACCGGGCCACAATTCACCCCATCTTATGTCCAAGACGACGTTTATTTACCACAGTTTTACACACCCGCTCCCCACAGAGTCTTAGCGGACAGGCCCATCACCCCTGAAATCCCAGCCGCAGCACAAGGAGCAGCCCGGGGGCAATGAAGGGCGCAGCAGGGGACCCACCCCAGCCTCACCGGCTCCTCCAGCCGCTGCCGGGGGGTTGAGCCCCTGGGCCTTGCGGGCTGCGAGCACAGCGAGGCGGGGCGTGTCACGGGCACAGGCACTGGGGACAGGGGCCCCCGAGGCCCCTCTAGGGTCTAGACACCCGCCTGCCCTGTGACGGGGTCCCCAGGGAGGGAAGCCCCCTAGGAGCCCCGCCAGACCTCCCCGCCCCCTTACTGTCCAGCAGCTCGTCCAGCTCCCGGTCCGGGCCCGCCTCCCCGGCGCCCGCCGCCGCCATCTTCCGCTGCCACCGCCTGGCCCGGCCGCCTCCTGCCGGCGCGGGGCGGCGCTGATCGGCCCGGCCCGGATCCGCCCTGTGGGGCGGGCCTGGCCGCCGCCGCCACCTTTAAAGGGTTGGGGCCGGAGTCCCCGCAGCGCTGCCCAGCACCTGCCAACCCCTGGCCCGGCCCCCGGGTCCCCCTCGTGTACCCCCGCCAGGCCCAGCGCCCCTCCCCGGCCCGGCCCCCCTCATCTACCCCCGCCAGGCCCAGCGCCCCTCCCCGGCCCGGCCCCCCTCATCTACCCCCGCCAGGCTCAGCGCCCCCCCCCCGGCCCGGCCCCCCTCATCTACCCCCGCCAGGCCCAGCGCCCCCCCCCCCGGCCCGGCCCCCCTCATCTACCCCCGCCAGGCCCAGCGCCCCCCCCCCGGCCCGGCCCCCCTCATCTACCCCCGCCAGGCCCAGCGCCCCTCCCCGGCCCGGCCCCCCTCATCTACCCCCGCCAGGCCCAGCGCCCCTCCCCGGCCCGGCCCCCCTCATCTACCCCCGCCAGGCCCAGCGCGCCTCCCCGGCCTGGCCCCCCTCATCTACCCCCGCCAGGCCCAGCGCGCCTCCCCGGCCTGGCCCCCCTCATCTACCCCCGCCAGGCCCAGCGCCCCTCCCCGGCCCGGCCCCCCTCATCTACCCCCGCCAGGCCCAGCGCGCCCCACCTCCCCGGCCCAGCCCCCCTCATCTACCCCCGCCAGGCCCAGCGCCCCCCCCCCCGGCCCGGCCCCCCTCATCTATCCCCGCCGGGTCTGACACTCTCTTACCAGGGCCTGTCAACCCCTTTATGATCTGGCACTCTTGCCTGCCCCTGCCAGGTCATGGCACCCTTCTTAGGTCCTGGCATCCCCCACCTACCCCCACCAGGGTGTGGCACCCCATCTGCCCCCCTGGCACCCTCCTCCACCCAGGGTCAGGCACACAACCTGCCCCCAGCAGGGCCTGGCATCAAGGGGGCAACTAGAATTTTCCTGAGGAGCGTGCCCTGCCATTACCCCAGCCAGCTCCAGTCAGGGGGCAGGGATGGTCTGCCTCCACCCCCGTTGGGCCCCTGCCTGACATTGGAGTTTTCATCCCTTGCTCCCCACTGCCCACTTTCACTAGCCCATGCACTGGGGTTGGTACTGACCCTCTTGCCCTCCTGCCCCCTTCCAGCAGAGGGCATGTGGCTCTAGGCTCCCCATGTCCTCTGGCAGCTGGAGCCCAGGGGCACCATGGTGATGCCCTGCTGCCCCTGACACTCCCGCACCCAGTGGGTTTGGAGCGGCAGGGGAGTTAACTCCTCTCATGAATGGTGCTGCTGGGCTCAGGAACAAGGATTGCTGCTGCCATTTGGCTCTTTAGGGTTTCTATAAAAACTGGGATTATTCTCCTAAGAACTGTTCAGCAAAGGGGCAGCACATGGGAGGCCTTCCCCCACCCCCTGCCTACAGGGTGCCCCCCTACCACTGCAGGACCCCGTGTGTCCTCCCTGAAGAACGAGCTGTGTGTCCTAGCAGTGACTATCACTTGCACCATGCTCTTCTCATTTTGGGTCTCAGCCCCTGCATTGCTTGGGTGCCCAGAGGCCCTACTGAAATCAGTGGGAGCGGTGGGCACGAGAGCCATGCGGGATTAGACCTCTTTATTCAATGTAATTTACAGACCGATCCTTGCCCCCTACTCCACCCCTACTCTAGGGCTCCCTGCAGGATTGGGGCCTTTGATTGGAAGCTCCCAGGGACAAGGACTTTGGGATGAAAACCGCCATCAGGCAGGCACAGCAGCTCCCACTGCAGGTAGTGGGAGTGACATGTCCAAAATGCAGCTATCTCTGGGGTGGAGAGCAGCAGACAGGTGCACAACAGATGGGGCATGGACCTTTATGCCAAGGATCTTGGGGGGAAACCATGTGAAACGTGCCCTGGATGCTTCACATGTAGAACAGACAAAACCTAGGTGTTTAAGGACTCACTTAAAGGATACTTGGCCCCCAACTTCCCTCATTTAAAAGGACTCTCCCTCTCCACTGTGTGTAGCATGGAGACATTTAAACCTCCCCCATTCAGGATATGTCTACACTGGAGCTGGAGGGGTAATTTCCAGCTCAGCTTGACATACCCACACTAGATCCAGGCTCACCCACGCTAGCTCTGGTCATGCTAGCATGCTAAAAACAGCAGCATAGCCACTGCAGTGAGAGCAGAAGGATTGCGTAGCTGCCTGAATATGTTTCAGATGGATTTACTCAGGGCTGCTATCTTGTACCACGCTCACGCCACCATGCCTACACTTCTGTGTTTAGCTCAACCAGCATTGCTGTAGGTATGTCTCCCCAGGCTGGAAATGACACTGCTAGCTGCCGTGTAGACGTATCCTCAGGTTGGCATGAGGGCCCAAATCCTCAAAGGCATTTAGGCTCCTAACTTCCACTGAAATCAGTGGGAGTAAGTACCCAGATACCCTTGTGGATCTGGGCCATGGGGAATAAGGAGCATTTTGTGAAGAGGCATTGGTGGGAGCATCCACTAGGTGGCACCAGAGCTCTTTGAACCCACATGAACAGCAAAGCTAGTGGCACTTCCAGGCTCCGCCATAGACGATACACTTGGTGCTGGATTGTCAGCCAGAGCCACTCACCCAGAGATCCCCACTAGAGGGGGCTGCGAAGCTCTGGGCCCAGCTCACCATTGCTCTGCACTAGTGTCTGCACTTGTCCCTGCAGAGGGACAGGGATCCCGCGCGTCCCACCCTAGGGTTGCCAACAGGCAGTCCCTTATTACAGGTTTCAGAGTAGCAGCTGTGTTAGTCTGTATCCGCAAAAAGAAAAGGAGGACTTGTGGCACCTTAGAGACTAACCAATTTGTTAGAGCATAAGCTTTCGTGAGCTACAGCTCACTTCATCGGATGCATGCAGTGGAAAACACAGTGGGGAGATTTTATATACACAGAGAACATGAAACAATGGGTGTTATCATACACACTGTAACAAGAGTGATCAGGAAAGGTGAGCTATTATCAGCAGGAGAGCAGGGGCGGGAAGAGGGACCTTTTGTAGTGATAATCAAGGTGGGCCATTTCCAGCAGTTGACAAGAACAGTAGGGAGGGAGCCAAGCTTCCCTCACGCTGCCGCCCCGCCCCTCCTCCTTCTCCCCCGCCACGAGCGCACCGCGTCCCCGCTCCTCCGCCTGCCTCCCAGTGCTTCTCCCCAGCCGCTGCCAAAGAGCTGTTTGGCGGCGTGGTGCTGGGAGGGATGGGGAGGAGCGGGAACATGGCGTGCTCAGGGGAGGAGGCGGGGAAGAGGCGGGGCGGGGATTTGGGGAAGGAGTTGGAATAGGGGCAGGGACTTTGGGGAAGAGGTTGGAATGGGGACGGGGCAGGGGTGGGAGGAGGCAGGGCAGGGCAGGGGCAGGGCTGTATGGAAGGGGTGGAGTCAGGGCGGGGCTGGAGGCAGAGGGCGGGTGGAACACCCAGGGAAAGTGCGGAAGTCAGTGCCTATGATTTAAACTACAATAGAGAGCCATATTTCCCACCCCCCTC
The DNA here is from genome assembly GCF_965140235.1 of Caretta caretta. Lineage (NCBI taxonomy): Eukaryota > Metazoa > Chordata > Testudines > Cheloniidae > Caretta > Caretta caretta. The sequence continues at coordinate 10,743,990 of NC_134229.1, forward strand.
AGAAACAGTGCAAAGGCTTGTGGGAGTCAGGGGTAATGGAAGAGCTGAGGGAGAGGCAAGGAGCCTGGGAGTGAATCTGGAGGGTTGTTGGGTGTGGGTGGGAGAAATATGGAACAGGTTTTTTGTGGGGGGCAGGGAGGGATTGGTAGGGAGCCTCCCGCATGCAGACCTGGCTGACCCCTAGCCTCTCCCATTCAGTCAGGCACATCTGCCCCTGTCCCCATGTGTCCCTCTACTCCCTCAGTGTCGGACTCCCACTCCCCCATCATCTGTCCCTGTGCCCCCATTTAGCCACCCCCTTCTCCCCATGTGGCCCTGCACCCCCTGTCCCCATGTGTCCCTGCACTACCTCAGCCAGCCCCTCCCCGCATCCCCATCTGTCCCTGTACCCCCATGTGTCCTCGCACCCGGCTCCCTCCCCATGTGTCCCTCCAGTCCCACTCAGACTCCCACTCCCCAATCTGTCCCTGTGCCCACATTCAGCCACTCTCTTCTTCCCATGTGGCCCTGCACCCCCTCTGCCAGCCCCTCCCCCCCATCCCCATGTGTCCCTGCACTCCCTTCCCCCAGTCACTATGTGTCTCTGTGCCCCCTCAGCCACCGCCTCTTCACCCATGTGGCCTTGTGATAGGCACCCCTCCCTAGCTGCAGCAGATCTGGGCTGGGGCTGAGTTGGGGCTGGGGGGAGGGGCGTTATAGGCGCAGGTGCTGCTCAGCAGCACACCAGAGGCCAAGCTCCCCCTGCCCCCTGCACCTCTCACCTACCGGCAGCCCCACTGACCAACTCCCTCCCAGCACCTCCCAGCCTCCACGAACAGCTGTTTCACAGCATATAGGAAGCTCCAGTGCTGGGATATAGGCAGGGTTCCCTGCCTTACAGGGAACTTGGCCTGACAGGAAGTTTGGGATACATATATATATAACTGATGGGCAGGATCCCCTGGGAGAATAACATGAGGGGGAAAGGAGTCCAGGAGAGCTGGCTGTATTTTAAAGAATCCTTATTGAGGTTACAGGGACAAATCATCCCGATGTGTAGAAAGAATAGTAAATATGGCAGGCAACCAGCTTGGCTTCACAGTGAAATCCTTGTTGATCTTAAACACAAAAAAGAAGTTTACAAGATGTGGAAGGTTGGACAAATGACCAGGTAAGAGTATAAAAATATTGCTCAGACGTACAGGAGTGAAATCAGGAAGGCCAAATCACACTTGGAGTTGCAGCTAGCAAGAGATGTTAAGAGTAACAAGAAGGGTTTCCTCAAGTATGTTAGCAACAAGAAGAAAGTCAAGGAAAGTGTGGGCCCCTTACTGAATGAGGGAGGCAACCTAGTGACAGAGGATGTGGAAAAAGCTAATGTACTCAATGCTTTTTTTGCCTCTGTCTTAACGAACAAGCTCAACTACCAGACTACTGCACTGGGCAGCACAGCATGGGGAGCAGGTGACCAGCTCTCTGTGGAGAAAGAAGTGGTTTGGGACTATTTAGAAAAGCTGGACAAGCACAAATCCATGGGGCCGGATGTGCTGCATCCGAGAGTGCTAAAAGAGTTGGCGGATGTGACTGCAGAGCCATTGGCCATTATCTTTGAAAACTCATGGCGATCGCAGGAGGTCCTGGACGACTGGAAAGAGGCTAATGTAGTGCCCATCTTTAAAAAAGGGAAGAAGGAGGATCCGGGGAACTACAGGCCAGTCAGTCTCACCTCAGTCCCTGGAAAAATCATGGAGTAGGTCCTCAAGGAATCAATTCAGAAGCACTTAGAGGAGAGGAAAGTGATCAGGAACAGTCAGCATGGATTCACGAAAGGCAAGTCATGCCTGACTAATCTAATTGCCTTCTACGATGAGATAACTGGCTCTATGGATGAGGGGAAAGCAGTGGACGTGTTATTCCTTGACTTTAGCAAAGCTTTTGACACGGTCTCCCACAGTATTCTTGCCAGCAAGTTAAAGAAGTATGGGCTGGATGAATGGACAATGAGGTGGATAGAAAGCTGGCTAGATTGTCGGGCTCAACGGGTAGTGATCAATGGCTCCATGCCTAGTTGGCAGCCGGTATCAAGTGGAGTGCCCCAAGGGTTGGTCCTGGGGCTGGTTTTGTTCAATATATTCATTAATGATCTGAAGGATGGCATGGATTGCACCCTCAGCAAGTTTGCAGATGACACTAAACTGGGAGGAGAGGTAGATACGCTGGAGGGAGGGATAGGATACAGGTGAATCTAGACAAATTGGAGGATTGGGCCAAAAGAAATCTGATGAGGTTCAACAAGGACAAGTGCAAAGTCCTGCACTTAGGACGGAAGAATCCAATGCATTGCGACAGACTAGGGACCGAATGGCTAGGCAGCAGTTCTGCAGAAAAGGACCTAGGGGTTACAGTGGACGAGAAGCTGGGTATGAGTCAACAGTGTGCCCTTGTTGCCAAGAAGGCCAATGGTATTTTGGGATGTATAAGTAGGGGCATTGCCAGCAGATCGAGGGACGTGATCGTTCCCCTCTATTCGACACTGGTGAAGCCTCATCTGGAGTACTGTGTCCAGTTTTGGGCCCCACACTACAAGAAGGGTGTGAAAAAATTGGAAAATGTCCAGCGGAGGGCAACAAAAATGATTAGGGGACTGGAACATATGACTTATGAGGAGAGGCTGAGGGAACTGGGATTATTTAGTCTGTGGAAGAGAAGAATGAGGGAGGATTTGATAGCTGCTTTCAACTACCTGAAAGGGGGTTCCAAAGAGGAGGGATCTAGACTGTTCTCAGTGGTAGCAGATGACAGAACAAGGAGTAATGGTCTCAAGTTATAGTGGGGGAGGTTTAAGTTGGATATTAGGAAAAACTTTTTCACTAGGAGGGTGGTGAAGCACTGGAATGCGTTACCTAGGGAGATGGTGGAATCTCCTTCCTTAGAAGTTTTTAAGGTCAGGCTTGACAAAGTCCTGGCTGGGATGATTTAGTTGGGGATTGGTCCTGCTTTGAGCAGGGGGTTGGACTAGATGGCCTCCTGAGGTCCCTTCCAACCCTGATATTCTGTGATTCTATGATTCTGTGATGGAGTGTGCTTGACATAAGTACGTGTGTTGCATGTTGGCAACTGAAGCAAGAACTTAAGGTTTCAAGTGGTCAAGAACTGTTTGTATAAAACAACTTTGTTATGTCCCTGGGAAATATATAAAGAATCAGCAGATTAGGAAATAACGCCAGCTGTATTGCTATAAAATGTATAAGAATTGGAGGAAATGGCACACTTGAATTATGGCGGCCTGCCTGGAACTGTCTCCATGGAGTTGTGGGTGAAAGGCACAGACAACAGAGACAAAAGACTAATGGAGGCTTGACACATTTGCAATTTGGAGTCTCTCAACAATCCAGAGCTCTGTTTGGATATATATGTGGCTTTTCTGCCGGCTCCTCACATCTTGTGATCCGACTGAACCTTGACTGGCCATTGGGACGTCATTCTGATCTTCAGACTCTGGTGTAGTATGTTTGGGGTATGAATGTGGAGTGAATGAGGTTTATTTTGTAAGCAATAAAGAGTACTTAGAGTATTATATACCAACACTGTGTCTGGTATCTGCCTGCTCCCCCATCCCGTAGGGAGGCCCCTGTTGCAGGTCTAACACTGGGGGGGAATGGGGAGAAGCAGGGGCGGGAAGAGGTGGGGTGGGGACTTGGGGAAGGCGTGGAGTGGTGGCCAGGGCCTGGGGCAGAGCAGGGAGTGGAGCACTCCCTAGCTAGAGGGGAAGTCGGCACCTATGGTGTGTCCCTGCCACAGCAGGTCGGTTGGGCGGGTTCCCTGAGTGCCTGCACAGCACTAACTAGACTTCTGCACAGCCGCACAGCTTACAGGGAACTTAGCCTGACAGGAAGTTTTTCTTAATGTCCCACCTAAACCTCCCTTGCTGCAATTTTAGGCCATTGCCTCTTGTCCTATCCTAAGAGGTTAACGAGAACAATTTTTCTCCCTCCTTCTTGTAACAACCTTTTATGTACTTGAGAACTGTTATTATGTCTCCCCTTCAGTCTTCTCTTCTCCAGACTAAACAAACCCAATTTTTTCAATCTTCCCTCCTAGGTCATGTTTTCTAGACCTTTCATCATTGTTGTTGCTCTTCTCTGGACTTTCTCCAGTTTGTCCACATCTTTCCTGAAATGTGGCACCCAGAACTGGACACAATATTCCAGTTGAGGCCTAATCAGCACGGAGTAGAGCGGAAGAATTACTTCTTGTGTCTTGCTTACAACACTCCTGTTAATACAGCCCAGAATGATGTTTGCTTTTTTTACAGGAGTGTTACTCTGTTGTCTCATATTTAGCTTATGATCCACTATGACTCCCAGATTCCTTTCCACAGTGCTCCTTCCTAGGCAATCATTTCCCATTTTGTATGTGTGCAACTGATCGTTCATAAGAATGGCCATACTGGGTCAGACCAAAGGTCCATCTAGTCCAGTACCATGTCTTCTGACAGTGGGAGGGAATGAGAAGAACAAGTAATAATCAAGTGATCCATCCCCTGTTGCCCATTCCCAGCTTCTGGCAAACAGAGGCTTAGGATCATAGAATCATAGAATATTAGGGTTGGAAGGGACCTCAGGAGGTCATCTAGTCCAACCCCCTGCTCAAAGCAGGACCAATCCCCAACTAAATCATTAGGGACACCATCCCTGCCCATGCTGGCTAATAGCCATTGATGGACCTATCCCCTGTGAATTTATCTTGTTCTGTTATAGTCTGGGCCTTCACAACAACCTCTGGCAAAGAGTTGCACAGGTTCACTGTGCGTTGTGTGTTGTGTGAAGAAATACTTCCTTCTGTTTATTTTAAACCTGCCTATTAATTTCATTTGGTGACCCCTAGTTCCTGTGTTATGAGAAGGAGTAAATAACACTTCCCTATTTACTTTCTCCACACCAGTCATGATTTTATAGACCTCTGTCATATCTCCCCCTTAGTTGTCTTTTTTCCAAGCTGAAAAGTCCCACTCTTATTAATCTATTCTCATACAGAAGCCATTCCATACCCCTAATCATTTTTGTTGCCCTATTCTGAACCTTTTCCAATTCCAAAATATCTTTTTTGAGATGGGGCGACCACATCTGCACGCAGTATTCAACATGTGGGCATACCATGGATTTATATAGAGGCAATATGATAGTTTCTGTCTTATTATCTATCCCCTTCTTAATGATTCCCAACATCCTGTTTGCTTTTTTGACTGCCGCTGCACATTGAGTGAATATTTTCAGAGAACTATCCACAATGACTCCAAGATCTCTCTCTTGAGTGGTAAACATGACACACTTTAATGGATTAAAAGTTGGCTAACTGGTAGGTCTCAAAATTTAGCTGTAAATGGGGAATCATCATCAAACAGGTGTGTTCCCTGTGGGGTCCTGCAGGGACTGGATCTTGGCCCTACGCTATATAACATTTTTATCAATGACCTGGAGAAAACATAAAATCACTGATAAAGTTTGCAGGTGATACAAAAATTGGGGGAGTGTTTATAAATGAAGAGGACAGGTCACTGATTCAGAGCTATCTGGATCACTTGATAAGCTTGGCAGAAGCAAACATTATGTATTTTAACATGGATAAATGTAAATGTGAACATCTGGAAACAAAGAATGCAAGCCATACTTACAGGATGTGGGACTCTGCCCTGGGAAGCAGTGACTCTGAAAAAGATTTGGGGGTCGTAGTGGATAATCAGCTGAACGTGAGCTCCCAACGTGACGCTATGGCCAAAAGAGCTAATGTGATCCTGGGAGGCATAAACGGGAATCTCGTGTAGGAGCAGAGAGGTTATTGTACCTCTGCATTTGGCACTGGTGCGACCTGTGCTTGAATACTGTGTCCAGCTCTGGTGCCCACAATGTTGATGTTGATGGCCACAATTAAGGATATTAATGAAATGGAGAAAGATCAGAGAAGAGCCATGAGAATGAATAAGGGATTAGAAAATATGCCTTATAGTGCTAGATTCAAAAGGCTGAATCTATTTATCTTAACAAAGAGAAGGCTAAGGGGGGACTTGATTACAATGTATAAGTATCTACATGGGGAACAAATATTTAATAATGGGCTGTTCAGTCTATCAGAGAAAGTTATAATATGATCCAATGACTGGAAGTTGAAGCTAGACTAATTCAGACTGGAAATCAGGTGTACATTTTTAATAGTGAGGGTAATTAACCACTGGAACAATTTACCAAGGGTCATTGTGGATCCTCTATCACTGACAATTTTTAAATCAAGACTGGATGTTTCTCTAAAAGCTTTGCTCTAGGAATTATTTGGGGGATCTAATTTGGATATAGATAGAGCCCTCTTTAATATTTTTAATGAAGTAAATACTAATGGAAACTGCGTGATCATGGGAGACTTTAACTTCCCAGATATAGACTGGAGGACGAGTGCTAGTAATAATAATAGGGCTCAGATTTTCCTAGATGTGATAGTTGATGGATTCCTTCATCAAGTAGTTGCTGAACCGACTAGAGGGGATGCCATTTTAGATTTGGTTTTGGTGAGTAGTGAGGACCTCATAGAAGAAATGGTTGTAGGGGACAATCTTGTTCAAGTGATCATGAGCTAATTCAGTTCAAACTGAATGGAAGGATTAACAAAAATAAATCTGCAACTAGGATTTTTGATTTCAAAAGGGCTGACTTTCAAAAATTAAGGAAATTAGTTAGGGAAGTGGATTGGACTGAAGAACTTATGGATCTAAAGGCAGAGGAGGCCTGGGATTACCTTAAATCAAAGCTGCAGAAGCTATCGGAAGCCTGCATCCCAAGAAAGGGAAAAAAATTCATAGGCAGGAGTTGTAAACCAAGCTGGATGAGCAAGCATCTAAGAGAGGTGATTAAGAAAAAGCAGAAAGCCTACAAGGAGTGGAAGATGGGAGGGATCAGCAAGGAAAGCTACCTTATTGAGGTCAGAATATGTAGGGATAAAGTGAGAAAGGCTAAAAGTCAAGTAGAGTTGGACCTTGCAAAGGGAATTAAAACCAATAGTAAAAGGTTCTATAGCCATATAAATAAGAAGAAAACAAAGAAAGAAGAAGTGGGACCGCTAAACACTGAGGATGGAGTGGAGGTCAAGGATAATCTAGGCATGGCCCAATATCTAAACAAATACTTTGCCTCAGTCTTTAAAAAAGCTAAAGAGGATCTTAGGGATAATGGTAGCATGACAAATGGGAATGAGGATATGGAGGTAGATATTACCATATCTGAGGTAGAAGCGAAACTCAAACAGCTTACTGGGACTAAATCGGGGGGCCCAGATAATCTTCATCCAAGAATATTAAAGGAATTGGCACTTGAAATTGCAAGCCCATTAGCAAGAATTTTTAATGAATCTGTAAACTCAGGGGTTGTACCGTATGACTGGAGAATTGCTAACATGGTTCCTATTTTTAAGAAGGGAAAAAAAAGTGATCTGGGAAACTACAGGCCTGCTAGTTTGACATCTGTAGTATGCAAGGTCTTGGAAAAAAATTTTAAGGAGAAAGTAGTTAAGGACATTGAAGTCAATGGTAAATGGGACAAAATACAACATGGTTTTACAAAAGGTATATGGTGCCAAACCAACCTGATCTCCTTCTTTGAGAAAGTAACAGATTTTTTAGACAAAGGAAACGCAGTGGGTCTAGTTTACCTAGATTTCAGTAAGGCGTTTGATATGGTGCCACATGAGGAATTATTAGTTAAATTGGAAAAGATGGGGATCAATATGAAAATTGAAAGGTGGATAAGGAATTGGTTAACAGGGAGACTGCAGCGGGTCATACTGACAGGTGAACTGTCAGGCTGGAGGGAGGTTACCAGTGGAGTTCCTCAGGGATCGGTTTTGGGACCAATCTTACTTAATCTTTTTATTACTGATCTCAGCACAAAAAGTGGGAACGTGCTAATAAAGTTTGCGGGAGGTATTGCCAATTTGGAGAGAGACCGGGATATCCTACAGGAAGATTTGGATGACCTTGTAAACTGGAGTAATAGTAATAGGATGAAATTTAATAGTGAGAAGTGAAAGGTCATGCATTTAGGGATTAATAACAAGAATTTTAGTTATAAGCTGGGGGCGCATCAATTAGAAGTAACGGAGGAGGAGAAGGACCTTGGAGTATTGGTTGATCACAGGATGACTATGAGCCACCAATGTGATATGGCCGTGAAAAAAGCTAATGCGGTCTTGGGATGCATCAGGCGAGATATTTCCAGTAGAGATAAGGAGGTTTTAGCACTGGTGAGATCTCATCTGGAATACTGTGTGCAGTTCTGGTCTCCTATGTTTAAGAAGGATGAATTCAAACTGGAACAGGTACAGAGAAGGGCTACTAGGATGATCCGAGGAATGGAAAACCTGTCTTATGAAAGGAGACTCAAGGAGCTTGGCTTGTTTAGCCTAACTAAAAGAAGGTTGAGGGGAGATATGATTGCTCTCTATAAATATATCAGAGGGATAAATACTGGAGAGGGAGAGGAATTATTTAAGCTCAGTACCAATGTGGACACAAGAACAAATGGATATAAACTGGTCATTGGGAAGTTTAGACTTGAAATTAGACGAAGGTTTCTAACCATCAGAGGAGTGAAGTTCTGGAACAGCCTTCCAAGGGAAGCAGTGGGGGCAAAAGACCTATCTGGCTTCAAGATTAAACTCTATAAGTTTATGGAGGAGATGGTATGATGGGATAACATGATTTTGGCAATTAACTGATCTTTAAATATTCATGGTAAATAGGCCCAATGGCCTGTGATGGGATGTTAGATGGGGTGGGATCTGAGTTACTACAGAGAATTCTTTCCTGGGTATCTGGATGGTGAATCTTGCCCATATGCTCAGGGTTTAGCTGATTGCCATATTTGGGGTTGGGAAGGAATATTCCTCCAGGGCAGATTGGAAGAGGCTTTTTCACCATCCTCTGCAGCATGGGGCACGGGTCACTTGCCCGAGGATTCTCTGCTCCTTGAAGTCTTTATAGCCAAGCTGGATGGAAAATCTCTCTCCCAGCTACAGGTTCCTGCAGTCCCCTAGTGAACAGACTTGCTCCCTGGGTATTACACTGACCCTGCTCTCTCCAGGATCAAGCCATGGATGAGTTTCTATTCAGCATGTCCTTGCGCAGGGTCATGCCTGGCTGGGAAGCACTGAGCTAGGCGAGCAGGACAGGCAGAGGGCACTTCCTGCGGGTCAGTCCCTGGGGACAAGGGTTGTACATAAAGCCATTTTAATGAAAGACTCTCAAAGACAAACCATGTAGCAAATGCAACCTTTATTGGCAGCAGGGCGGACTAGCCCAATTGTCACAAGTCCCACTGGGTCAGATCCTCCATGCACAACAGCCAAGCTGGCAACCCCCTGGGATGGATACCTGAGAGGCACAGACCCATCATAGGAATTAACAGAGATCAGGGCTGCTGCCCGGGCCCCTCAGCAAATCATCTGGTCGCGACGCCTCACTAGGCAGCAGCAGCACTAGGCAGACCCAGAGCATTTTCCTCCTTCTCTGCTCTGGCTTGTCAGTCCCAATGCAGAGGGCATCAGCCAGGGACAAGCTTCATTCCATGCCCTACATGCCAAGCAGGGGAGTGAAGGGTTAACGAGGCAGTCAGGCTCCCCGAGGCTGGGCCAGGGGATGGGCTGGGGTCTCTCGCAGGTCACAGGTGGGGAACATTTTCATAAATGTCATTGGCGGGTAGGGATCCCCCTTCTGGAGACCTCACTCCTGCGGCTGACTCCCAGGTGGGCTTGGGGTCCGCAAGCACAGAGTAGCTGACATAGTATTCCTCCTGGAAAGGGCACATGGACAGTGAGTGAGGTGACAGAGGCAGACAAAGGTCAGAGAGAGCAGCAGGGAGGGAGCAGCAGAACAGGGGGTGTTGCACTTACGTTGTCCCTTGACAGAATTCCCTTGGGTTTATCTGCAAGAGAAACAGGAGGGGATCAGGACTAGGCATTAACTTTCACCCCTTCACCAGCAGTCCAGCCCCTCAGTGACCAGCCCCAGCTGTGGGATGGGTGTGAGACACAAAACTGAGGTGCTCGGGATCCCAAGACTCTGCCCCCTGGCACTGGCCAGATCCCAGCCTGGGGAGTTACATCCACCGACATAAACGCTAAGCAGGGTGAACCTGTTCAAGATGTCAGAGCCGTGCACTGCCAGCCCACCACCTGCTTCTGGAACCAAGTTCTGAGCAAGCCTTTGAAGGGTCTCTAAAGCCGAGATCACTTTTCCCATTCTTCCCATCCATCCAGTGGTTCACAGTCATGCTGGAAGGGCATAATGAGTGGGATCCCACAGGGATCAGTTCTGGGTCTGGTTCTGTTCCATATCTTCATAAATGATTTAGATAATGGCATAGAGACTACACTTATAAAGTTTGCAGATGATACCAAGCTGGGAGGGGTTGCAAGTGCTTTCGGGGATAGGATTAAACTGCAGACTGATCTGGACAAACTGGAGAAATGGTCTGAAGTAAATAGGATGAAATTCAATAAGGACAAATGCAAAGTACTCCACTTAGGAAAGAACAATCAGTTGCACACACACAAAATGGGAAATGACTGCCTAGGAAGGAGTGCTGCAGAAAGGGATCTGGGGGTCATAGTGGACCACAAGCTAAATATGAGTCAATAGTGTAAAGCTGTTGCAAAAAAAAGCAAACATCCTTCTGGGATGTATTAGCAGGAATGTTGTAAGCAAGACACGAGAAGTAATTCTTCCACTCTACTCCGCGATGATTAGGCCTCAACCGGAGTATTGTGTCCAGTTCTGGGCACCACATTTCAGGAAAGATGTGGACAAATTGGAGAAAGTCCAGAGAAGGGCAACAAAAATGATTAAAGGTCTAGAAAACATGACCTATGAGGGAAGATTGAAAAAACTGGGTTTGTTTAGTCTGGAAAAGAGAAGACTGAGAGGGGACATGAGAACAGTTTTCAAGTATGTAAAAGGTTGTCACAGGAGGAGGGAGAAAAATTGTTTTTCTTAAGCTCTGAGGACAGAACAAGAAGTAATGAGCTTAAATTGCAGCAAGGGAGGTTTAGGTTGGACATTAGGAAAAACTTCCAAATTGTCAGGGTGGTTAAGCACTGGAATAAATTGTCCCGGGAGATTGTGGAATCTCCACCATTGGAGATTTTTAAGAGCAGGTTAGACAAACACCTGTCAAGGATGGTCTAGATAATACTTAGTCCTGCCATGAGTGCCCGGGACTCAACTAGATGACCTCTCAAGGTCCCTTCCAGCCCTATGATTCTATTCCTCATGTTTGCGTTTGCCTCGGTGCTTCTAGATTCTGATGGGAAATGGAGACACAGGAGCCAAAACGCCAAAGGAAACACCACTCCCACAGTATTCCAGGCCTGAGCCGGATGCCAGGAGAGCCAGAAACCTCAGGAGAAATTTCCACCCAACAGATTCAGAAAAGCATCCCAATTCCAGCCCGTGAGATTCACCCAGCTCAGTATTTCCTGCTGGTTTAAAGGGACATGTTCAACTTGCAAATCACATTTATCTGCTGGTTTTGTAGTTATGACATTATGAGTAACACCTGAGATGACTGAAACTGTAAGAAGTTAGTGTAGAGAAAGTACTTTTTTCCATTTTTTGTGTTTATTTTATCATTTGACAGTGTGATACTCTGGCTACATGGGCTGTGTCCCCCCTACTAATGCCTCCTCCACACAGAGGACAAGAGCCTACTACTGCTACCAGCTTATGGACTTACTCTTTTAGGTCAAATGATAGAGGCCCATGCTTTTACTGCTAAAAGTCTCAGGTTCAAACTACACTGATGAGCCATGACTGGGGTTACTCAAACAGTAATTTCCTTGAACAATCAGTCAAGCACAGAAGAAAATGACTAACTAAGCAGACCCCCTTTAACATCAACAGGGAAGCACAGAATCCCTCTTCCTTTCGACTCGGGATGCACTGTTTAAAGGGGGCTCTCCCCCAAAACAGAATTGTTTGAAATTAGTCAATTTAAAAAAATTCAAGTTGACAGCGTCCCTTTAAGTGACTCGGATGTGGTATTCCCCGGCTTCCTGTCTTTCACTGTCCTGCCCTGTCGCTGTGCCATTTACACAGCTAGCACTACTCCCAAGGGGATGGATTTCTAGGGTGGGTGGAGAGAAGTGATCTGTACGGGTGAAATACACCCTGTGTTGCCTTTTAGGTTGTAAATGCGACTTGGGGTGCCCAAGCCGTGTGTGGAGGGAATTCCTCCCTCAAGGAACACATCCCTGCTGATCATCTGCTGTGTTCATTCTGCCCCTGTACACACACAGACAGAAGTCAGTGGCACAATCTAGACAACCAGATTCCAGGATTGTTTCTGTGTCACTCTGAAGCCTCGAGTGTCTGTTGAGTCAGAGTGAGGCCACGGAAACAGCTACAAGCAGGAGCAAGAGCTCTTTGTTCTTCAGAATTTCACCAGGGTCAAATCACTGCAAATCACAGTCTGTTACCGTCCATTTTTCAGTTCTCAGCCACTTCAGGCTTTTTACACTTTACGAATTACACCTGTATACCTGCACGGGCTTTCACCTGGGACCAGTTAATTGGCCTGCAGAGTCGCAGAGCAAGTGAGTGAAACGTTAGCTGCATCTGCCTGTCTCATCCCTTACATCTCTATTAAATCCTTTCTTGCCTCTTGAGGCAAGACACCGTCTTGTTCCACTCACCCACACTTCTTTTCTTGATGTTGACAACTGTATACTCCACAGCTCCACTCTCCGGCTCCAGGGGACACACTGTGAAAACAAAGCCACATCTCACGTATGCCTTGTGCCCCTAGAGCAAGCGCCGGCGCTAGGCACCATCTGCTCTTCCTGCAGCTGCTATAGTGTGCCTGCTGCCCACTCCCGGAGGGCATCCCAGCAGCACGCCGACTTGCCACATTTCATTGGGATCCGACCAGGCTACAGCCACCTGGTGCCAGGTTGGAGCCAGCTCCCTGAAATGGTGCAAACTGTCTTCCCACCACAGCCCCATGCCAGGGATTGTGGGATAGGTACTCAGTGGGCGTTGCGATTGAAAGGATGGCATTAGTGGGGACGTGCAACAGCTCAGCATGACCCAGCATGGACACACTGAGCTGTTTGCACCCAAACGGGCTCAGTTCCAAGGGGTCGGCTCAGTTCTCTGGCGCTGAGGGTTCTCAGCCAGGGATGCGCTCATTGCTCACTGGATTGCGGGGCAGGGTCCCAGCTGGGAGGGATCGGGGCTCCGAGGGGCCCAGTATGGAAATGGAGACCCCAGCCTGGGGAAGGCAGAGAATGCTGCTCTAGTGCAGACGAGGCCAACAAGGCCCTGGTATTAACCACACACTGGTATTAACCGTGGCTCCCTCGGAACAGCGGCCGGGGTCACAGAGCCATGTCTGACCAGTGCCTCCCAGCGGGGCCACAGGCTGTGTGGGACAATGGCAGAGATAGCTGCACAGCCATAGCACCAGGGCAGCTCTCCACAGCCTTGGCACCCCGTGCCCACGCCTCGGGGCAGGGGCACCGCCTCCTCTCTCTGGTGTCGGCCACAAGTAGGCCTCCAGCAGCATCATGTCTCCGGATTATTGCCCCTTACCATTGCCGTAAGATGGCTCCTCAGCATGGAGGCCCAAGCTCCCCAGTGGAGGAAGCCCCTGGCCAGGGGGTTCATGCTGGGCTGGGAGCCGTGTGTCCCTGGGTATAGGAAGACACAGTGAACACAGTGGAACAGGGCAGACATAGACCAGAGAGAGGAAGAGACGGCACGAGATGGAGAAGGCACGAAAACGCAGAGGGCCAGAGCTTGTACACACCGAGGGCAAGGCCAGGGCTTGAGTGTAATGAGAATGCAGCCCTGAACATTTCCAGGGGAAGAGGGGGAGGGGAGAGGGGTCCTGCGACTTTTGGATCCTGGGCCCTCCCCATCCTATCACTAAATGTGACTGTTGTATGAATCTAGTGTCAGAAATGCACCTGGCCCTCTGTGGCCACCCCATTCCTGACAGGCAAAAACCCTGAATAAGCCCTGCCAACTGAGCCATGCCCCTTTCGTAGAATCATAGAATCACAGAATATTAGGACTGGAAGAGACCTCAAGAGGTCATCTGGTCCAATCCCCTGCTCAAAGCAGGACCAACGCCAACTAACTTTGTAGAACCACATCCTTAATAAAGGCATATTGGCGTTCTTGGCTCCTCCCCTGCTGGGATTCTGTGCTGTAACCCCTTTTTTCTGGGACGGGGTCCTCTCCTGAGTGCCACAGGATTCTGGGGATGGATGAACAGACATCAGCCTGCTGGCCTCTGATCAGCCAGAGGTGCAGATTGTCTCGGAACAGGCAGAGAAGAGCTGTTTCCAAGCAATATGCTCCTGTGGAAACAGATATTTTGACTCCAAGACATAATCATAGAATCATAGAAGATCAGGGTTGGAAGAGACCTAAGGAGGTCATCCAGTCCAACTCCCTGCTCAAAGCAGGACCAACCCCAACTAAATCATCCCAGCCTGGGCTTTGTCAAGCCAAGCCTTAAAAACTCTAAGAATCGAGATTCCACCACCTTCCTAGGCAATCTACCAGACCACATGTTGTTGCTGCCCACCCTGTGACGAAGGTTACCGCTGGAAGCTGAGAACAGTGGAGAGGCTAGGAAAATCCAAGGAGCCAGCTTCAGTAATGAAAAACTGGTTCTTACATCGCATAACAAGCAGGCGGTGAGCGTGCTGTCTCCAACCGCTGAACAAGTGGGGACCCAAATATTCAGGAGCAATCTGTCACTTTGATGCCTCCCCTTTTGCCTCAAGGTGAGTCAAGTTGGGTACAAAAATATCATAGAATCAGAAATGTCAGGCTGAAGGGACCTTGAGAGGTCAACTACAGTCCACCACCCTGAGGCAGGACTAAGGAAACTAGACCATCCCTGGTAAGTGCTTGTCCAACCTGTTCTTAAACCTCCCAGAGTTTAACTCCCCTTAGAGATAGAAAAGTTGTCCTCGTATCGAAGCCAAATTTCTCTTGCTGCAGATTAAGTCCATTACATCTTGTTCTGCCTTCAGTGGCCATGGAGAACAATTGACCACTGTCCTCTTTATAACAGCCCTTAACATATATGAAGACTGATCTTTTCGGTCTTCTTTTTTCAAGCCTATACATGCCTAGTTTTTCTAACCTTTCCTCATAGGCCAGGTTTCTTGCTGTCCTCTGAACTCTCTCAATTTATCCATATCTTTCTTAAAGAATGGCACTCAAAATTGGACCCAGTACTTCATCTGAGGCCTCACCAGTGCTGAGTAAAGTGGGACAGTTACCTCACGTGTTTTGCATGCAACACTCCTGTTAATACCTCCCAGAATGAGATTTGCCATTTTTGCAAGGCATCACACTGTTGACACATTTAATTTGTGATCCTCTACAACCCCCAGATGCTTTTCAGGAGTTCTACTGCCTAGCAAGTTATTCCCCAGCCCTGGAGCACCCACTGAGTCGGTGCCTATGTTGGCCAAGATGGTCAGGGGTGCAACCCTATGCTCTGGATGTCCCTAGCTTCTGACTGTCAGAAGCTGGGACTGGACGATAGGGGTTGGATCACTCAATAACTGCCCTGTTCTATTCATTCCTTCTGGGGCACCTGGCATTGGCCACTGTCGGAAGACAGGATATTGGGCTAGATGGGCCATTGGTCTGACCCAGTATGACTGTTCTTATGTTCTATTGCTTCCCCCCATCAACTAGGCCAATAACTCTTTCAAAGAAGGAAATTAGGTTGGTATGGCATGACTTGTTCTTGACAAATCCACATTGGCTATTACTTATTATCCTTTTGTCTTCTAAGTTCTTACAGATTGGTTGTTTAATCATTTGTTCCAGTATCTTTCCAGGTATCGAAGTTAGGCTGATAGGTTTATAATTCCCCGGGTCCTCTTTGCTCCCTCTTTTAAAGGTAGGTGCCATGTTTGCCTTTCTCTGCTGCCCTATCCCTTGTGTGTCCTTCTGCACCAGCACAGTGTGGCTGTAAAACGCTGCTGCTCTGATGTGATGGCACTTTACACCCACATTGCACTGGGATCAATGACCCACAAGGTGCAAGGCAACGGAGAATCGGGCCCCAAAGCTTTCAGGTGGACGTGCTATATAGAGTCAGGTCCAGAGAGCCCACATAAAAAGGAGGGGAAGCAGCCTGGAGAGCCAAGAGCTGAAACCAATGGGTCACTTAATAATTAAATCATGACCCATTTAAATCAAAGCAACACTGAACCCATCCTTTCCCCTGCCCCAAACCCCAACATGCTTCACCCCGTCTGTGCCTGACTCACCTCTCCGGGGCATTGAAAACCATTCCTTCTGCAAAGCAAGTGAGAAAAAGGTGCATTAATCTCTCCAGACGTGTCACCTTGGCCATCAGGTCTGGGTCACTCTCAGGGGGAGTGAATGCAAGGCAGGGGGCATGGGTAATTCATTACAGGAGACAAGACACCAAATGTGACGGAAGGGATCAGCCTTTTCCCATTCAGGAGCCTCCTGGGCTAAAGCTGTGGGATGGGTTTGGCAAAAGGCCTAAATTACAGCAGAGCAAGCGTGGGGACAAAGGTCTAGAATTCATGGTGTGAATTTGGCAGGAAGACGGAATCCGCCCTGGCTCTGACCATTTCAAGCTCCCTTTCCCCGGGAGCGGCTGCATGGCCGAGACTCCCAGAGAAACTCAGAAACGGTTGTGAGTTTCCGAGCACCCGATGGATTGTGATAGCCGCACGCTGTGGAAGGAGCCACACACCTGCTTTCTTCCAGCACTTGAAGTAGAACACCAGAGCCGCAGCGACACCCATCAGGAACAGGAAGGAGACAGTCACAGGCACAGCCACCCGGGGGCTTGCGTGCTCTGGAGAAGACAAAGGGAACATGCCCAGATAAACACAGTGCTCCTGGAGAAGAGACTTCCTGACAGAAACCAACTGAGCCTGTTGAACCCCACCTCTGCCAGTGACCACAGGGCGCAGGGCCCAGTCCAATGGGCCAGGCCTCAGACCGGGAGCCAGGCACTTGAGTTCTCTTCAATTCTGCCTCTGATTCACTGTGTGGCCTTGGGCAGGTCCTGTCCCCATTCTGTGCCTCAGTTTCCCCATCTATATAAATCATAGATTTCAAAGCCAGATGGGGCCTCTGTGATCAAGTCTGACTTCGTGTACAGCACAGGCCCTTGAACCCCCAAAATAATTCCCATCTGAACGAGAGCATGGGGCCAGTGACCATGATCTGCTCTTTGGGATCTAGCAATGAGAAGCTCTGTTCTGGTCACTATTGTAAGGATCATCGGAGAGAACAGGGCCACCACCAACAATCAGAGCCCTTCCATTTCTGGGTAAGGACTAAGGTGCAGGAGGCTCAGATTTTAATCTCTGCCTCTGTAGCTTTGGTTCTGGGTCAGATCCAAACCCAGCTTCCTTCCATTCCAGTGTAGCTGGAATCTCATGGGAACAGCTGATCTTGTGAGAGCTCTGCAGCCTGTGTCTAAGTCTGCACGAGGCGAGCCCATCTGGTTTTGGTGTCATTGTGATGGCCACCATCTTGGCCGACACACCAGGCATTGGACTGGGAACCTCCAGAGCTGAGAGCAGGAGCTGCTATACCTTGAGCCAAGCCTCTCTAGCAGGAGCTGTACTGGACCCAGCTCCTCTGTGGACCAGGCCCAGAGGGGACACATAACACACACTGACCAGGGGGTTCCCCCTGGACATCCCATCCTGATGGGCAGCCCCGCCGGGGTCTGGAATCTGAATTACAAACCTGAAAGTGAACTGGACCTGAGTCTAGATCCCAGCCTGGCCTCTCTCTCCCCTGTCCCTGAGCCACATTTTACAGGTACCTTTCACGGCGATGGCCAGGATCTCGCTGGGGGCCTGGAAGACTCTCTGGGGGCTGAGCTGGTTGCTGGCAATGCACTGGTAATTCCCTCCATGGCCCAGCTGTATAGACCCGAAATGCAGCGTGTTCCCCACAGCCGTGGGCAGGCCAAGCCCCGAGACTGCAGCCAGCTCCTCAGCGTTGTGAAGCCACTTGAACAGGGGGGCGGTGCCGGACTCCACCGAGCAGCTGAGATTCAGGCTTTCTCCAGCCATGACCTCTGGCCCCATGCGATCCGCGATGATGGTGGCCCCGGACACGGGCACTGCAAGCACAAGGGAGACGGCCTGAGAGCAAGGCTGGGGGGTGGAGAGATGCTCCGTCACAGACACACCAGAAAGGGGTAACCCAGGCTGGGCCACACAGCAGAGAACAGGCTCCAGAGATAGTGGTGTCTGGACCTTGTCAACCCAAGGGGGCTCCCTAACCACAATGTGAGGATCGAGAGCAGAGTCCCGCAGCCCAGCGAGCCCATCCTGCCCACCACACAGAAGCACCAGGGCAGCACTGAGGAACCTACGTGTGGGAGGCAGGATGCTGCCATGTCCCGCTCCCCACAGTCACCACCGCAGCTCGTCCCACCATCACCCTGGTCTACAGGCAGAGATCCCGCCCTCCCACCCCCCCAGAGAGAGCATGTGGAGCCGGCGTACCGAGCACAGAGAGGTGGAAGGAGGCGCTGCGCTGGGGGCCACTGGCCATGCCATTATCAGCCTCGCAGAAGTAGGTCCCAGAATCCCGCTCAGACGTCACATTCAGAGCGAGGGATCCCGGCCCTTGGGAACTGACCGTCCTGTTCCCCAGAGCAGCCCCCTCGTGATGAAACTGATAGACGATGGGGGCCGAGCCGCGGGGTGACTCGCACCGGATCTCCACCACGTCCCCGATGGCGGCCCAGGCACTGGCCGCGCTGACGGTCAGGTGAGGCAGGGACACTGGAACTGACAGAGAATCGGGGCAGGTCAGGGCTCAGCCTGTACCTCAGGTTGCTGAGAGGAGGGGCGGGGAATTCACTAGGATTAGGAGCTCTCTGGGCGAGAGCATCTCCTGGCTCTGTGTCTGTGTAGTGCCCAGCGCTGTGGGCCGGGGACCTGGCTGGGCTTCTTGGCACTGCCCTGTACAGATATCAGGTCATTCGAAGGGAAGGACCATCGTGTTCTGAGGACCTGGCACTTCGGCCCATTTACCCCTCGTGTCACTGAGGCAGCAGGCTGCTCTAGGGTTGCCAACTTTCTAATCACACAAAACCAAACACCCAAGCCCTGCCCCTTCCCTGAGGCCCGCCCCCCGCCCCTTCCCTGAGGTTCTGCCCCCCACTCACTACATTCCCCCTCCCTCAGTGGCTCGCTATCCCCCACCCTCACTGGTTGGGGTGCAGAGGGACGTGAGGGCTCTATCTGGGGGTGTGGGCTCTGGGCTGGGGCTGAGGGGTTCAGGGTGTGGGAGGGGGCTGCAGGTTGAGGCAGGGGGTTGGGGTGCAGAGGGAAGTGAGGGCTCCATATGGGGGTGCGGGCTCTGGGGTGGGGCCGGAGATGAGGGGCTTGGGGTGCAGGAGGGGACTCCAAGCTGGGGGTTGGGGCAGAGGGATTCAGAGTGTGGAGGAGGTCAGGGCTGTGGGCTAGGGGTGCAGGCTCTGGGGTGGGGCTGGGATGAGGGGTTTGGGATGCAGGGGGGGGCTCCGGGTTGGATGGGGGCTCAGGGCTGGGGCAGGGGGTTGGGGTGTGGGGCTGGGGCACAGGCTTCCCTCCGGTAGCTCCCAGTCAGCGGCGCCGCTGGGCGGGGCTAAGGCAGGCTTCCTGCCTGTCCTGATTCTGCGCTGTGCCCAGGAAGCAGCCAGTTCCCAGGCGGAGGTGTGGCAAGTGGCTCTGCACGCTGCTCTCACCCACGGGCACTGCCCCCACATCTCCCATTGGCTGCAGGTTCCCGCGGGAGTGCAGAGCCAGTGCTCAGGGCAGGGACAGCGCGCAGAGCCCAGTGCCCCTCCCGCCTAGGAGCCGGACCTGCTGGCAGGGGCGAAACGCGGAGGCCCAGCCAGGCCCAGCCACCTCCCCAGCCAGCTGCGATCCCACTGGGCACAAGCGTACCCCACACCCACCAGCTTGGCGCTCTGGCCCCTCTAGTGGTGTCTGGGCCACGCCTAGTGGTGGCTGAGCCTGCTACAGCCGTGGCTGCCGAGCTGGGGCTTTCACCTCAGACAGGAGAGGCTTGCACATTTAGAGCCCAATCCCCAGTTCTCCCGGTTGCCAGCAGCCCACCCGAGGGCGCAGTGTAACATGCCCCATCTCTGCAGGGTGGGGAGGCTGGAAGTCGGCAGAGGTACCCCCCTGGGTCCGTGTGACGGGCCTCTCTGCCCTGTGGGGGAGTTTGACAAAAGTATTTCAACCAGCTCCATTCACAGCCTCGTGCGGAGGCCACATCCCTCCCTAGGGCTTCCAGCTGCTACAGCCATGGGCCTCGCCCCTCTCAGCAGGCCCAAGCCAGCAACAGTATCCCCCCAATGCCCCTCTGCTGACCTTATGCCTAAGGAGAGTCTCTCATGCTCACCCGGGCAGGGGTAAAGCCCCTGTCACCCCATCACTCAGCTGGGACCTGGCTCACCCTTCACAGCAACTTTCACCCCTGGGCTTGGTGCTGGGGCATTGCCGTTGGAGGCCATGCAGTAATACTCCCCCGTGTCGGTCTCCGTGGCTGCAGGGATCTCATAGACCAGCCTCTGTGAGACCTGAGTCTCTGTCCTCAGAGCCTGACTGGAGCCCTTCCGGTGCCAGGAGAAGGTGATTGGCCCCGTGCCCAGAGACACAGAGCAGTTCAGCACCAGCCGCTCCCCTTCCATCACCTGCCCCCCGAGGGGCTGGACCTCCATGGAGACTCCGGACACTGGGATTCCTGTGGGAGAGGGGGACAAAGGAGGGCAGGACGTGCTGCGGTGACCCAAGGGATGAGCTCGGTGCCATCTGGACAGATCAGCACTTCTGCCCCCAGGTAAGGATGGGGGTCCTGTGTGTAGAGCATTGATTTGGGGAGGGGACAGAATGCAGGGCCCAGGCCCACAACACTATGGGTCATGGGCCCACATGAAGTGTGTGGTAAATCTGCTCAGGTTTGCAAAGGCTAGTGTATATATTGCAAATGTTAGTGCAAAGGCTCGTCTTGAGCAGTGAAAGACAGTATATTCCTGAGGTACAAGGCTGGGAGCTGGGGGGATTTGGCTGGTGCCTTACTCTGTGTGATTCATGAGTGGCTCTGGGAGCATTCATGCAATCTAGTTTGGTGCGAGGCTCCACATGTTGTTGTGCTGAGTGATCACAGCACCTGAAGGGGTTTGCTGCTTGTCACTAGCAAAGCATTGTGAGAGACAGCCTAGGCTGGAGAGTTAGGGGGCTCAGTGGTCCCACAGTTCCAGGCTGCACCCTGGGGATCCCGTCACAGTCAGAACCTGCAGCTGGGGGATAATCTGCCCTCATAGCAGGACCCAGCCTGGTCGCTGATAGTCAAATCATCTTGAGCCCTGACACATGAGGGTTAATCTGCCTGCCAAAAACATGCCCAGATCCACTTTGCACCGTCAGTCAGTCTAGGCTCTGCCGTGATCCTGCTCTCACTGTGGCAAGGGGAGTTTTTCCATTGACTCCAATGGGAGAAAAACCAGGCTCTTTATCTGGGTCAGTCCCTCCTATCCCCTCAACTGGGTCAAAGTAGCAAATTAGAACAATCTAAGACAATGTCAACTGGCCTCTCTCCCTGAGGTCTCCAAGCCGTTGCTTTGGCATCAAGTTCTCTGCCAAGATTTCATTGTATCCAGGGCCAGATTCTCACACGAGCTCAGCCCCCAGCATCCCCCACCCTGGTCGGGTTCTCCCACGAGCTGACATGCTGTGCTCTTTTGGCCCTACGCGAGCAGAGCTGATTCAACTCCAGCCGCCGTTCCTGTGTCCTGGGGTCTGAAGCTCTATTTTGCATCATGGAATTTATCAGGGTCTTCCCTGCACCTCATATTTCAGCCTGCAAATGCCACTGGACTGTGGCAGGGGCAGGTTGGCCCCATGTGGGCTCAGAAGCCACAGAAAGCTCGGCATAGATTCCATGTAGTTTTCTTTCCATCCCAGATAGGTGGGAACCTTCAGAACCTGACCCCACCATCCCTGCCCCAGACACTCACGTTTAACAGCAATCTTTAACTTGGGACTCCATTTCCATACACTTGCGGTCACCGTCCGCACCACACAATGGTAATATCCTGAGTCCTGTAGCCCTGCCACTGGGATGTGGTAGTCAATGGAGCTCCTAGATCCTCCCAAGTCCCTGCCGTCTTTGTAGAAGAATCTCTGAAGCAATGTGTCCGATTTCTGGGGGTTGAGCTCTGTGACACACCTCAGGGTCACCGGGCTTCCTTCTATGGGGTCACCTGAGCCTGCTGCCCTCAGCACCGGAGACGAAAACAACTCTAGAAGCAGATCAAACTTGGTCACCAGCAGTGTTCAACGCCAGAGCCCAGGGTAGGCTTTGGAAACTACTGCATTTCAGACCGACAGACAGGGATCTACCCCCTGCCCATCCCTAAAATCTCCCATCACAATGAACCTGTTTCCCTGTGAGAGAACATTTCACTCTCATTTGGAGTCCTGATCCCCTGTAGCAGCCCGTCATTGACTTCCTGTTGGTTTTTAAAGCCTCTCACCACATCAGAACAGGCCTCCTTGGAGGGACCTTCTCCTGCTTTATCTCCCATCGTGGCAGCTGGGAGCTCCAGAGATGGAACTGCTGATCCTGCAATGCTGGACCAGGGGAGGTAGGGCCAGGACTCTGTGCAGATGGATGGGGAAGTCATGCCAGAGCAGGACCCCGGGCTGTTCTCTCTCCCTGTCAGCTCTCTGAGATTTGCGGGGGCTGGTTGTTTGTTGTGGTCTAAGGCTGGTTTCAGAGGTGGGGAGGGCAGGATTTCTGAGCCCACTTTGATATTTATTTATTGCTCCCGTTATTTAATAAATAACGTTGTTTGCGTTTGAATGCATGTTTTGTTCTTTGTCTTCTGAGGCCCCCCTGAGGGAGGAAGGTAGCAGGTGCCAGATGATCATTTGTGAGGAGCGGGAGGGAGAGCTCAGTGGTTTGAGCATTGACCTGCTAAACCCAGGGTTGTGAGTTCAATCCTTGAGGGGACCATTTAGGGATCTGGGGCAAAAATTGGGGATTGGTCCTGCTTTCAGCTGTGGGTTGGACTAGATGACCTCCAGAGGTTCCTTCCAACCCTGAGATTCTATGAGGTCATTATTAGGTATTGTCTTTCATTGTAGGTTTATCTAACCCCACTTGCTTTGCTCTGTGTAGACATACAGATATTAAAATATTTCTCAAACATACATTGTTAGCAGCTATGGCTCTTGCTCCTTCTTTGCAGAGGTGGATTAGGGGTTTGTGGGGCCCTGGACCAGAGCAAGTGGGGGCCCCTCCCCACCACTTCTGCCTGAAGTCACACTCCACCCCCACTCACCCGCCGGCACTCATGCTGGGGAGTGGGGTCGGGGCGTAGGGGCTTCCCCTGCTCCCCAGCAGGAGCACTGGTCGAGTGGGGGGAGCGGGTCAGGGCATGGGCGCACCCATTTTTCCAGGGGCCCCCCAATTGGCCCAGGCCCCTGAGCATGGGCCCCATTGGCCCAGTGGCTAATCTGCCACTGATTCTCTGCCCTTCTGTCTGCAGCAAATAAGATTGTCACCACTCACCCTTATGCATATTCCAAACCCTTAGCTTCTCCTCAGAGCTAAAGCCAATGAGAGTCAGTAGTCCCATCCCAACAGGTGGGACATCTTGTCTGGGGGGCATTAATTAGGCTAAAGTTAAAATACTCAGCTCCCAGGAAAGGAAGCTCTGGTCTATGATAAGGAATCTTCCAACCAAACCAAAGACTCCCATCATTCACTTGTGGCTGACTCCCATCTCTTTCAGTCTAGCTAAGGAAACCCCCTGCCAGGCGACTGACAGGAATAACTACTCCTTTTCTCATGCAGAGTGCCCTCTGTCTCCTATGTGTGAACCAAGGGCCAAGAAGGAGTATGGAAGCTGTGGGAGTTAAATCAACTAGAGCCAACTGACTGGGAGACCTGGAAAACTGAAGGTCAAATGGGATAAACCCCCTGTTTCCCCAAGAAATCCAAACTACCCTGCCTTCACCTCCAGCCCCACTGCACGTTTGTTTGCCTGATTTATCTCTGGGTGAATAATCTGTCTTGTTCCTCTGATACAATGTCTCATATTCAGCAGTCTCTCATTGGAGTCTGTTGCTTCTGATGAAGTGAGCTGTAGCTCACAAAAGCTTATGCTCAAATATATTTGTTGGTCTCTAAGGTGCCACAAGTACTCCTTTTCTTTTTGCGAATACAGACTAACACGGCTGCTACTCTGAAACCTGTCATATCCAATGATAATCCCTGGAAGATGTGACGTGAAAGGTATTAGATACAATCAAAGAATGTCTGACCCATGTCCATTGATTTAGAAGACTATAAGAGGTTGTTCATTTCCTTTCTAATGGGTTGCTGCGCTCTAGAAGTGACAACTATTGTATAGCACAAGCAAGAGACAGGAATGTTAAGAGGTATAAGCACGTAAAAGTGAGGAGCCCAGTCCATCGTCCAGGCTAATACTGAAATACAATCCATGGAACAAATGAAACCTTCTGACTAACAGGAGCATCGAAGAGACAAGGTGGGGGAGGTAATATCTCTTATTGCCTCAACTTCTGTTTTTGAGAGAGACAAGCTTTCATGCTTACAATTCAGCGCACTGAATTCCCCAATAACAACTATGTGGGTGAAATGAGACAATCACACCACCAGGGGTGGGGAACCTTTTTTCTCTCTGGGGCCACTGACCCACAGAAAAACTCAGTTGTGGGCCACACACAGCCCCGCGGGGGAGCACAGAGGCTTGGGGCTTCCCGTAGGCTCCAGGGTGGGGCTAGAAATGAGGGATTCAGGGTGTGGGAAGGGGCTCTGGACTGAGGCAAGGGGTTGGGGTGCAGGAGTGGGTGAGGGCTCCGGCTGGGGGTGCGGGCTCTGAGGTGGGGCTGGGAATGAGGGGTTTGGAGTGCAGGAGTGGGCTTAGGGCTGGGGTAGGGGTTTGGGGTATGGGAGGAGGTTCGAGGTGCTGGCTCCAGGAGGGAGTTTGGGTGTCGGAGGGGGCTCAGGGCTGGGGCAGGGAGTTTGGGCTGCGGGCTCAGGCCATGCGGCACTTACCTCAAGTGGCTCCCAGCCGGTGGTTCAGTGGGGCTCCAGGAAGCAGATGGCCTGTCCGGTCTGTAGGCAGAGGCACGGCCAGGCGGCTGCCCCCACAGCTCCATTGGCTGCAGTTCCCGGCCAAAGGGAGTTGCAGAACCAGCGCTGAGGGCAGGGGCAGCACGCGGAGCTTCCCTGATCACCCCTTTGCCTTGGGGCCACAGGGACATGGTGGCTGCTTCCAGGAGCTTGCCACAGGCCAGAGACTTGCCACAAGCCAGATGAAATTAAGCAGTGGGCCAGATCCAGCCCACGGGCTGTAGGTTCCCCACCCCTGCACTACGCTCTCAAATGAACTCACACAGAAACATGACAGAAGACAAAAAAGCGCTATCACCTGTGGGTGAACACGTTTCACAGAACGATCACTGCATATCTGACCTCTCAGTCCTTGTCCCCAAAGGAAACCTGCACAACACCTTCAAAAGATGAGCCTGGAAACTTCAATTCAGAACTTTGCTAGACACTAAAAATCATGGACTGATAGAGACACTGGATTTATGGCTTATTACAAGAATCTACAACACCCTAACCTCCCCCCTACAGTTTCCTCCCCCTATGACAGAAGGGGTGTTAACTGGCCACTTCCCCTTGAATGGTCCCTTGAAATGTGTTAATTCCTGATGCTAAACAATCTGTCCCACCTTATATTTAGCTGTGACACTTTCGGTACCTTTCCCAGACCTGGCGAAGAGCTCTGTGTGGTTCGAAAGCTCGTCTTTCTCACCAAGAGAAATTTGTCCAATAAAAGCAACTATTTCACCGCACTCCTTGTCTCTCTAATATCCTGGAGGGACCAACAAGGCTCCACTGCATAGGAGCATCCAAGAAATTTGTCATGTCCCAACACCATCTGCTGGATACTGATGGAAGCACTGAAAAATGGAGAGCTGAAATCTGAGTGCCTGTTTACCAGGGCCAGATAGAAATAAGAGGGGCTATACTCTGTGAGCACATGTGGACCTCAAAGCTTTGCTAAACCCCCATGTGGGAAAGACTCTCTCCCCTCTCCCACACATCATGGTCACAGCATGAAGCAGAGTTGACTGAACCTAACAATAAACTGCTGAATCCAGAAGTGTGACCGGACGCCCAGACCAGCTGGGTGGAAAGGACTCTCCCCTATGTCAGGGTTACCGGGGTCAGGAGAAGTGGTGAGATTTCATTTCAAATATGTGTTTCTCCTGCTATTCTTGAATATGACAAACTGCAGATTAGCTGGTTGAGTCTGCGTTCTTTAGTGAGCCCTCACTAACTAATGCCATGCGCCAGGGGTCTCTGACCTAAGCCCAGGCAAACTGGCCTAAGAGAGATTTAAAACAATACCTTTACGCAATCACTTTTGGTATTTTAAATTTGTGCCTTTCACACCAAACTATTTAACTAGCAGGGCCACACGCTGAGCCTTATAAGTGCCTTCGAGACAAAGCGTACCCTTCCCCCTTGGAGAAATCCTGGAAGTGTGAGAAATGTATCAGAGGGACTAAAGAACTGATGAATGTAAATAAATGTCATAAGAAATTTTGGTGATCTGTGCTCTTCCTCGGTACACCTGCTGAGCCTCAATGCTAGTCTATGACAGTTGTAAGAGTGTATTGGTGTGTTCAGTGCATGCCTAGAACACTGGTTGTGTGTACACTTGACTGGTGCCGTGTTAATGGTAGACTGGTGTGGTCCGGAGTGAATTAATAAACTGTTGATTGGTTAAGAATAACCCAAGTGACCTGTTCTGAGAAATACTGGCCCAGGTAAAAGCTGACCTGAAAAGAACCTAGCATTACAATGAGTAAGCTAAGCGCTCATGGGACTCTGTAGAAGGGGTTATCCTGTTTAGGTTCCATTCCAATACTGGCTACAGCTCTTATCACATTGGCAAATCGAGTCTGTTAGATTTCAGCTTTAAAATCAAACTGGCACCTTGGCACGTTCCTAAAATGGATCCATTTTACGCTGACGCCCGTCCCTGCCTGCTGCGCTGTAACGCTCCTGTTCCTACAGCTAGAGATAAAGGGCCCGATTCTGACCTCACTTACCCCTGGGGACGTCAGTTGTAGCAGCCAGTGCAGCTACGCCAATGTCAAAGCAAGGGGAGACCAGATTTTGGACTAAAGTCACTTGGCCAAATTATGATTCTCCTAATGGCAGCTAGGTAAAGGCAAAGCCTTCCCCGCCAAGGAAGCTGGAGCAGGATGTCCACTGCTTATTGTATGAAGAAAGAGGTGCCGGACTCAAGCAATAGTGACGGGGTCCTCTGCACCACATGACCTCGCACACACCATACGTGGGAGGTCACACCTTGCACCACTGACAGAAGATGCACCAGGCTCAGCTCTGAGTATGTCCTGTGTGCTGAGACTGCCCCCTCTCTGCCCAGCCCCCCACTCACAAAAATTCCTCACCTTGGACAGAAATAGACACCACAGGAGAAATTTTTTCAGAAATCATGAATATAGTTTTCATTGATCCTGTGCAGTGATATTTGCCACTGTCACTTGTCTTTGCTTGTTTGATGGACAGCTCTGAGTTCACATAGGGTGGAGTAATGTATGCTTCATTTCTGTAATATTTTATCCCAGATACCTCTGCTCCCTTCCATCCGTAGCACCTCAGGTGCAGCGGGTCCCCTTCGAACACAGCATAGTAAGGGGCCTGGAGAATCAGCCACTCTGAAAGAGAGACACCGAGAGCTAATGGCGGGTTACTGCATGGCCCAACAGGGCCCGTGCCCAGGGGCCCCAGCCAATTTGGGGCCCACAGAAAAATCTCCCCCTGCCATGGCCATGGGGCTGGAGGAGCTCTTGCTGCCCGCCGTGGCCCCAAGGCACAGAACTTCTCCAGTCTCGGGGCCGCAGGGTGGGGGGGAAATGAGGGGTGGACGGAGGGGTGGAAAGGAACAAGCAGGGGGAGGCGCCATGGGGGAAGGGTGGAATGGGACAGGGCCATGGGCGGAATGGGTGGGGGCTGCAGGGGGAAGGGACAAAGCTGGGCTGGGTGTGGAATGGGGGCAGGGCCATGGCAGAAGGGGCTGGGCCACTGCTCCAGCACCGGGCTCCTCCCCCCGACTTGCTCCAGCCCAGAGCTCCAGGAGACCTTAATCCGCCTCTGCTGAGAGCAGGAGCTCCAGGAGATCATGGCACCAGGGAACTCAGTGCGCTCAGTTCTGCAGGCTGTGGGCTGCAAGTCACACTCACCCTTTGCAGGGAGGGAGAGAGAGAGTCAGGCAAAAAAGTTCCCCAGGCCGCAGGTAAAAGTGAACCACAAGAAAATCCTTTCTAGCCAAGAGAAAGACAGACATTAAGTTGCCCTGGTAAGGAGGGGCAGGCGTGCCAAAGAACCGCAAGAGGGGTGAGTCCAGGCTGAGCGAGGGGGAGGCAGGAGACAGGGTCAGGGCTCTGGAGAGAGAGCTCGGGAGGGAAACAGCATCAGAGGAGGTGGGATAGCAGCTCCCAGAGGGGGAAGGAGGGGGCTGTGCCCGCTGGCCTGCAGCGTGGAATTTGGGAGCAAACCCAGATTCTATTGACTGATCCCCCACCACAGCCCAAGCCAGGAGCAGCCTCCCCAGGCTGCAGGGACGGGAGCATGCCTGCCCCACTGCTGCTCCGGCTCCAGTGAGCTGGGGGCAGGTGCCCCAAGGCCTTTCTCCTGCAGCCAGGGAGGCCTTCACGTAGGGTGTGACCACCCGTCCCTTATTTTAAGGAACACCCCTTGACCATTTGAAATATTAAATTGAAGCTTACGACAATTGCACTGTATTCCAGAGGGCAGGAGAAATGTACACGTGGGAGAACAACATGCTCTGCTAAGGGAAATGGTGTTTTCTTAAATTGTCCCTTATTTTTCATGTAGTTTTCCCTAATTTCCATCCAATAAAAGTGGCCACCTGACCTGCAGGCTAGATCCCTGCCAGACCCCGAGTGGAGCTGTGGGCAGGTAGCTGGCAGCATCTCCCTCCACTCACTGCTTCAGGAGCTGGGTTTGCCCCACTGCAGAGTGGGCAGCAGCTCCACAGGGCCCCACAGGTCAGAGCAGAGCAGAAAGGCTTCAACCTGCTGTTACGTGACTCACTTTCAGAAATGGTCAGCAGAACGGGGTCGCTTTGCCCGGAGCCAGGAGCCTTGCACTGGTATCTACCTGCATCACTCATCTTTGTCTTTTCAATTCTGAAGCTGTTTTTTACTGTGTTTCTGAATGACTTGTTGTTGTGATACCATGAGAAATTCCGTCCAGGAGAGCGGGATGTGCTGCACGTCAGAGTAACGCTCTGCCCCGTAAACACTGTGCTCCATGGAGGGTTAAGGGTCAGCGTGGCCTTTTGTGCAGTCGCTGTAGGGCCGGCAGAGAGGGAGGAGACAACAGGACAGAGCTGATCTCAGGGTAAAGGAGGAGATGAGCCCCATGGCCTCAGCACGGGAGGCTGGAGCCAGGGAACTGCGCAGGGGTACGCTCTAGGCTGGGATTGCCAAAGGGGTTAGGCACCTGACTGCCTAGGCAGTGCCCCTGGTTATCAAGTATTGTTTAGCACTGGGGAGAGGGCGATGTTACGGTAGTGCCTCATGGCATCCAAGTCCTGTTTAGCATTAGGGGGTAGTGGGATAATGTCCCAGTGGCGCCCCCTTGGTACCCAGGTACTGTCTAGTACTAGGGGCAGTAGGATAGTGTCACAGCAGCACCCCCAGTAGCCAGGTATTGTCAGGTACTGTGGAGCAGTGGGGTAATGTCACAGCAGCCCCCCATACCCAGGTAGTGTCTGGTGGTAGGGGGCAGTGGGGTAATGTCACAGCAGACCCCGTAGCCGGGTACTGACTGGTGATAGGGGGCAGTGGGGTAATGTCACAGCAGACCCCATTGCCGGGTACTGACTGGTGATAGAGGGCAGTGGGGTAATGTCACGGCAGACCCTGTAGCCGGGTACTGTCTGGTGACAGGGGGCAGTGGGGTAATGTCACAGCAGACCCCGTAGCCGGGTATTGTCTGGTGATAGAGGGCAGTGGGGTAATGTCGCGGCAGACCCTGTAGCCGGGTACTGTCTGGTGACAGGGGGCAGTGGGGTAATGTCACAGCAGACCCTGTAGCTGGGTACTGTCTGGTGATAGGGGGCAGTGGGGTAATGTCACGGCAGACCCCGTAGCCGGGTACTGTCTGGTGACAGGGGGCGGTGGGGTAATGTCACGGCAGACCCTGTAGCCGGGTACTGACTGGTGATAGGGGGCAGTGGGGTAATGTCACGGCAGACCCTGTAGCCGGGTACTGTCTGGTGACAGGGGGCAGTGGGGTAATGTCACGGCAGACCCTGTAGCCGGGTACTGTCTGGTGACAGGGGGCAGTGGGGTAATGTCACAGCAGACCCTGTAGCCGGGTACTGACTGGTGACAGGGGGCAGTGGGGTAATGTCACGGCAGACCCTGTAGCCGGGTACTGTCTGGTGACAGGGGGCAGTGGGGTAATGTCACAGCAGACCCTGTAGCCGGGTACTGACTGGTGACAGGGGGCAGTGGGGTAATGTCACAGCAGACCCTGTAGCCGGGTACTGTCTGGTGACAGGGGGCAGTGGGGTAATGTCACAGCAGACCCTGTAGCCGGGTACTGTCTGGTGACAGGGGGCAGTGGGGTAATGTCACAGCAGACCCTGTAGCCGGGTACTGACTGGTGACAGGGGGCAGTGGGGTAATGTCACAGCAGACCCTGTAGCCGGGTACTGTCTGGTGACAGGGGGCAGTGGGGTAATGTCACAGCAGACCCTGTAGCCGGGTACTGACTGGTGATAGGGGGCAGTGGGGTAATGTCACAGCAGACCCTGTAGCCGGGTATGTCTGGTGATAGGGGACAGTGGGGTAATGTCACGGCAGACCCCGTAGCCGGGTACTGACTGGTGATAGGGGGCAGTGGGGTAATGTCACGGCAGACCCCGTAGCCGGGTACTGTCTGGTGATAGGGGGCGGTGGGGTAATGTCACAGCAGACCCCGTAGCCGGGTACTGTCTGGTGATAGGGGGCAGTGGGGTAATGTCACGGCAGACCCCGTAGCCGGGTACTGTCTGGTGATAGGGGGCGGTGGGGTAATGTCACAGCAGACCCCGTAGCCGGGTACTGTCTGGTGATAGGGGGCGGTGGGGTAATGTCCCAGCAGCACCTCCTGGTACCCAGGTGCTGTCTAGTATTAGAGAGCAGGGGCAGCACCCCCTGGTACCTGCACGTTAGGGGTTGGGGCCCCTGCAGTTTATGTTGGCAGGAATATTCAGAGATGAGCAGGACTCACCAGCTAGGCCAAGGGCTGCAAAAGAAATGAGAAGGAATGAAGCTTAGTGCAGTCTGTTTCCTGCAACACCAGCGCGGGGGCTGTTATGGGAAGTCCTCTGGCCTGTGTCAAGCAGCTGCTCAGACGCGGGGATCACTGAGGTCCCTTCTCGCACCACAATCTAGGGAGGGAGCCTGCTCCCCAGGCGGTCAGAGCCTTCACCTCCCCTGCACATGGGGACATGGAGCCCACCCGGGCCAGGGGCTCCTCCAAGGCCTCCTGTGGAGTCTGGGGGAGCGCGGGGAAGAGAGCCCAGGCATCCAGACTCCTAGAGCTGCACCATCGGGACTAAGCACAGACCAGATCCCGGTTGGGATGGGCTCAGGGTGAGTCCATGGACTCGGAGCGCTGCCGGGCCTGCGCCCAGTTCGTCACACGTGAGACACCTGCTGGCAGCACATCCCAGCTACCCCAGCAGCTCACCCGCCCCACCCCACTGTGCCCGGCCCCACTGCCTCACTGGCACTGGCCATGGCATATCCCTCTGTAGGACCAAGATCCCTCCTGGTACCAGAGCCCACCTCTCTTCATTCCCCAGAGTGTGAAGATCTCAGAAGCCAGCAAACCCAGGGGAGCCCACACTGAGCTGGGCAGGACACATGCTGCTCCCCTGGCGTCCCCAGCTCTGCGGCTCGGTGAATGGGGCTGATGTCTCGCCTTCTCTCGGACAGTGAAATGTCTTCCCTGGCCGTCACCAAACCTCATACCCACAGCTAAAATGGCCCATTCCTTGGCACTATCTGCCCCCTTGGGGCTGTCTGCAGACTGGCCAGGGACTGAATGGGCCATGGAGACTGAGTCCCCCTCTCTGTTCCTGCAGCAGGGGGAATCCCTCTGAATCTCACTAAACTCCTCTGGGACAGCTGCTCCCCCGTGCAGCCTGCATGGGCTGTCAGCGCCCTGGGACTGCAGTACAATCACCCAGCCCTCCTGCCCACCCCCATGGCCCCCCAACACCCAGCCCCCCAGTCCCTACTCACCCAGCACAAGCAGCTCTGCCCTCCCCAGCATCCTGGACGCTGTGAAAGGAGCCGACCCACACACGTAGTGCAGCAAAACATGCTCCCCTTTGCATAACCTCTCTGCTGGGGAAAGGGGAAGGAAGCAGCTTTCCCTTTCGCATAAGGGCTGCACCTTTCGCCCAGCTAGGGTGACCAGATGTCCTGATTTAATAGGGACAGTCCCGATATTTGGGGCTTTTGCTTATATGGGCACTTATTACCCCCCAGCCCCGATATAGGCATCTATTACCCGCCACCCCCGATATAGGCACCTATTACCCCCCAGCCCCGAGATAGGCACCTATTACCCCCCCACCCCCATCCTGATTTTTCACACTTGGTATCTGGTCACCCTACGCCCAACCCAGGGTCCGGAGCCAGCTGAGGGGAGCTCAGCACTCCCTCACAGCCAGCCTGGGATGGGGCTGCCGCAGCCCCGGGGGTGGGGTGCTACCCGTCGCCCCTCCTGGGGCCAGGAGATCTTTGACCCACATGTGGAGCCGCCCCCAGGCACAGGCAGGGGATCTTGGCTCAGCCTTGTTCTGGCTCTTGTATATACCAGGCGAGATACAGAGGACCAGACCCCAGTGGCTGTAAATTGTCTCTGCTCCAGTGAAATCAATGGAGTGATTTACACCCACTGCAGATCTGGCCTAGGGTGCTCATCGACTTTCTGAGGAAACTACAATGCATTGGTGATCTTCCTGAAAACACCATCCTGGCCACCATGGATGTAGAAGCTCTATCTGTTAGTCTTTATGGTGCCACCGGACTCCTTGTTGTTTTTGTGGCTACAGACTAACACGGCTGTCCCCTGATACTCGTCTCCCTCTGGTCTTTCTGCACATTGCCAGCGTTTAGCTGCTGACCCTGCACATGACCCAAGAGAATCTGCATCCCCACTGGCTCCCCAACCGCCACCCACACCCCGACACTCCCGGCCTGCCCAGCTCGTCTGCCCATCTGTAATGCCAGTAACTATGTTGGGTTCCCAGTCAGCCCGTTACAGGCCTGACTCCGATCTCGCTCTTGCTGGGTTTACTCCCGGGACTGGCCGTGGAGTCGCTCCTGAGTCACCCCCAGGGGAGCGAGCAGCACTCAGCCACGCTAGTTCAAGTGAGGAGCAAACACGGGAGGCTGGTCAAAACAAAGAGGCAAATGGTGTTAAAAATGAAACACTGAAAATGCAGTTTGGCCCCATTTCTTTCCAACAGCCCCCCATTTGAACAGAGGGTGTCTCCTCGCTAGATCCCAAACCTTTACCCCCCTTTTACAGATGGGCCAGCTGAGGCACAGAGGGGGAAGCGGCCTTGCCCAGGGTCACCCAGCGGAGCAGTGGCAGAACTGGGGTTGAACTCCCAGCTCCTGAGTCCCAGTCTAGTGCCTAACTGCTAGGCTACACTCCCTACCTAGGCGGCTGTGGGGTTGAAACCTATGTCCCCAAAGAGACTGGAGCCCAACCCCAGTTAGTCTCCGTAGGCACATATCTGCCTGCCTCCATGCACGCCCCTCCTCTATCACCAGCCACCACTGACCTTAAGCACCAAGAGTGACAAGTCGCTGGCCCCTGTGCAATCAGGGCTGGGTGCTGTTCAGGCCATAACACAGCTGGGTGAATCACAACTATGCAAATCAAGGGATTTCCTGGGGGCCGAAGCAGAACTGCCACTGTGGGAGCGGAGTGCTGCTCTGTGAACATCTGTTTGGTCCTAGCAGAAACTTGCAGAAAGTGAGTGTTTTAATTCACTCCCTTCCCCCTCCCCATCAGAACTAGGGGGCGCAGAGCCAGCACGGGGGTCTGCATCCCAAAGGGGGTCCCAAGCTACCTCTGAGCACCCCTCCCTTTGTAATAGAGAGAGAGAGCCTGGTGCACGCGTCCTGGTGCAAGACCTGAGGCTGTGAACCAAAGTCAGGCCATGTATTAAAGCAGATCTGCATCCAGTACATGAACTTGGCAGAGTTGTTGCTAGTATTCTAGGCACTAGATATTTATGTAAATATATTGCACCCCAGGCTAGTACAAGATCAGATGGTTTGACAGAACACTGAATAGGGTGGTTTTGTCCAAGACATCAGGAACCATGGGAGGTAACAAACAGATGTCATGGAACACGTCAGGTGGTACATTAGTTGTTTATCCCAGCTGTTTGTCTCAGTCTATAAATGTTGGGGTACCTCGCCTTAACCCTTTGTGTGGCCAAGGGGACAGCAGAGACTCCCGCTGCTGACTGAGCTGCTCCTTGCCACTGGGCACTCATGTGTTAGTGTACGTGTAACCACGGAGCCAGGGCGCTATGACTGTGCCTTGAGGGAAATAAACCTGGCCAGCTGCCTTTGTCACCGAACCGTGCTGCTGGTCATTCTTTATGAGTAGCATCGAGGTCTGCTGAACGAGCAGGCTGCCTTCGCTGCTGTTAGCACAAAAGCACTGAGCAGCCTGAACGGCGTTACCAAAGCAACAACATCC
The DNA here is from genome assembly GCF_965140235.1 of Caretta caretta. Lineage (NCBI taxonomy): Eukaryota > Metazoa > Chordata > Testudines > Cheloniidae > Caretta > Caretta caretta. Next base: position 10,778,929 of record NC_134229.1, read on the forward strand.
CAGCCTTCAGCACTTAGCAACACCGGTGACCCTGACCACTGAGCCAGTAGGTGACAAGCTGCCCTCTGTAGGGATTGTAACCTAACATGACAGAAAATTATGAGCTAGGGAATCCCCTATTTCCCTCCCTTCAATGCACAGATTTTAATAAGTTTTAGACATGCTGGGTAATGGAAAGAAAAAGGTCCATGTGAGTTTAAAAAACAAAGTGGGGAAACATGGACTGGAATCTCTAAGGCTAGGGCAAAGACCGTCATCCTGAAAAATAACAACAGTAAGAAATGGACAATATTGCAAACTGTGGCCAGGGCTGTTAAATGGTTAAGACAACACATCCCAACATTGGCAGGGCAAGTAACAGAAACAAACAAAAAAGTTAGAAAAAGCAACAAAAGCAACAGACACTGGAGGAACAAATTCAGGTTTTGCAAGAGGAGGTAAAAATTGCCACTCTCCTCTCAGAGCCAGGATAAAAACCAGAGGTATGAGTTCCCAACGGCTTAAACCACAGAGCCCCACGCCTCTGCTTAGAGCTAATAATGTAACCTTCTTTCTCAAATATTTTTAGCTACCAGTTACATTTTCTTTTATATCCTTTCTCAGTTTGCTAAATTTGCTGCTGCTGTCTGTGGTTTAAGATAAAACTTGACAGAGTAAATTCACCTCCCTCTGCTCAGGTCTCCCTCTCTTCCTAGGTTGCTCTTCCCCCCACACCTCCTACTTCTGTTCTCTCTTTGTTTTAAAAGTTAAAAGTTCTAGTTACGACATGCCAAGTAACAGAAATGTTAACTCTGCTTCTAATCCTAACCACTGACTAATATTTGACATATGGGCTTTTCTCTGTGCAATTTAATAGCATTATTAAAATAATTGTGTTTGTTTTGTATGTACGTATTACGTTGTCCTGTGTTGTATGCTGAGTGTGTCATGTGACTATTTTTTTGGTGTGACCTGGGGGGGGACCCAGCTATGGTCACTCAATTAGGGTGAACTGCAAAGAATGGGGCAGACAATTCCCATAAAGCTGGTGGATATTCCAATACTTAGATTTACCAAGCCAGCATAAAACAGCTTCTTTATTATCTTCCTGGTTACTCAGAAGTCCAAACAGCACAGTTCCCTTAAAGTGATCCAGCCTCCTGCCTCCATCCAGGTACCCACATCAAATATGATGAAAATTTCTGTAAATCTTATTTCATCATATAAAAGAAAAGGTTGTACCAACCCCAAAGGATTGGACACGTCACCTCCCAGGTTAATGAATGTTTCAGATCTTACCCAAAGACACGCTACAGCCAGTTCTTATTAACAAAACTAAAATTTATTAAAAAACAAAAGAGAGAGAGAGAGAGTACAGTTAAAAGATCAATATACAGACAAAAAGAAAAGGAGTACTTGTGGCACCTTAGAGACTAACCAATTTATTTGAGCATGAGCTTTCGTGAGCCACAGCTCACTTCATCAGATGTGTACCGTGGAAACTGCAGCAGACTTTATATACACACAGAGAATATGAAACAATACCTCCTCCCACCCCACTGTCCTGCTGGTAATAGCTTATCTAAAGTGATCAGCAGGTGGGCCATTTCCAGCACAAATCCAGGTTTTCTCACCCTCCACCCCCCCACACAAATTCACTCTCCTGCTGGTGCTAGCCCATCCAAAGTGACAACTCTTTACATAATCAAGTCGGGCTATTTCCTGCATAGATCCAGGTTTTCTCACTTCCCCCCCACCCCCATACACACACAAACTCACTCTCCTGCTGGTAATAGCTCATCTAAACTGACCACTCTCCAAGTTTAAATCCAAGTTAAACCAGAATATCTGGGGGGGGGGGGGTAGGAAAAAACAAGAGGAAACAGGCCACCCCGCATAACGACCCAGCCACTCCCAGTCTCCATCCAAGCCCAAATTAATAGCATCCAATTTGCAAATGAATTCCAACTCAGCAGTTTCTCGCTGGAGTCTGGATTCGAAGTTTTTTTGTTTTAAGATAGCGACCTTCATGTCTGTGATTGCGTGACCAGAGAGACCGAAGCGTTCTCCGACCGGTTCACGAATGTTACAATTCTTGACATCTGACCTGCGTCCATCTATTCTTCTACGCAGAGACTGTCCAGCTTGACCAACGTACATGGCAGAGGGGCATCGCCGGCACACGACGGCATATACCACATTGGTGGATGCGCAGGTGAACGAGCCCCCGACAGCGCGGCTGATGTTATTAGGCCCTGTGATGGTGTCCCCCGAACAGACACGTGGGCACAATTGGCAACGGGCCCTGCCGCAAGGATAAGTTCCTGGGTCAGTGGTTCTGTTGTGTGGCATGTGGCTGTTGGTGAGTATTTGCTTCAGGTTGCGGGGCTGTCTGTAGGCAAGGACTGGCCTGTCTCCCAAGACTTGTGAGAGTGTTGGGTCATCCCCCAGGATAGGCCGTAGATCCTCAATAATGCGTTGGAGGGGTTCCAGCTGGGGGCCGAAGGTGACCGCCAGTGGCGCCCTGTTATCTTCCTTGCTAGGCCCGTCCTGCAGTAGGTAACCTCTGGGAACTCTTCTGGCTCCACCAATCTGCCTCTCCACTTCCGCAGGTGGGCACTGTAGTCGCAAGAAAGCCTGACAGAGATCCTGTAGGTGCCCGTCTCCGTCCGAGGGGCTGGAGCAAATGCGGTTGTATTGCGGAGCTTGGCTGTAGACGATGGATCGTGTGGTGTGGTCAGGGTGAAAGCTGGAGGCATGCAGGTAGGAATAGCGGTCAGTAGGTTTCCGGTATAGGGTGGTGTTTATGTGGCCATTGTTTATTAGCACTGTAGTGTCCAGGAAGTGGATCTCTTGTGTGGACTGGACCAGGCTGAGGTTGGTGGTGGGATGGAAATTGTTGAAATCATGGTGGAATTCCTCAAGGGCTTCTTTTCCATGGGTCCAGATGATGAAGATGTCATCAATATAGCGCAAGTAGAGTAGGGGCTTTAGGGGACGAGAGCTGAGGAAGCGTTGTTCTAAATCAGCCATAAAAATGTTGGCATACTGTGGGGCCATGCGGGTACCCCAGATCAGCAGTGCCGCTGATCTGAAGGTATACATTGTCCCCAAATGTGAAATAGTTATGGGTAAGGACAAAGTCACAAAGTTCAGCCACCAGGTTAGCCGTGACATTATCGGGGATAGTGTTCCTGACAGCCTGTAGTCCATCTTTGGACTCCTCCTGAAGGTCGAAACCTGTATACCTTCAGATCAGCGGCACTGCTATGGGTACCCGCATGGCCCCACAGTATGCCAACATTTTTATGGCTGATTTAGAACGCTTCCTCAGCTCTCGTCCCCTAAAGCCCCTACTCTACTTGCGCCCCTACTCTACTTGCGCTATATTGATGACATCTTCATCATCTGGACCCATGGAAAAGAAGCCCTTGAGGAATTCCACCATGATTTCAACAATTTCCATCCCACCACCAACCTCAGCCTGGTCCAGTCCACACAAGAGATCCACTTCCTGGACACTACAGTGCTAATAAACAATGGCCACATAAACACCACCCTATACCGGAAACCTACTGACCGCTATTCCTACCTGCATGCCTCCAGCTTTCACCCTGACCACACCACACGATCCATCGGTTACAGCCAAGCTCTGCAATACAACCGCATTTGCTCCAGCCCCTCAGACGGAGACGGGCACCTACAGGATCTCTGTCAGGCTTTCTTGCGACTACAGTGCCCACCTGCGGAAGTGGAGAGGCAGATTGGTGGAGCCAGAAGAGTTCCCAGAGGTTACCTACTGCAGGACGGGCCTAGCAAGGAAGATAACAGGGCGCCACTGGCGGTCACCTTCGGCCCCCAGCTGGAACCCCTCCAACGCATTATTGAGGATCTACGGCCTATCCTGGGGGATGACCCAACACTCTCACAAGTCTTGGGAGACAGGCCAGTCCTTGCCTACAGACAGCCCCGCAACCTGAAGCAAATACTCACCAACAGCCACATGCCACACAACAGAACCACTGACCCAGGAACTTATCCTTGCGGCAGGGCCCGTTGCCAATTGTGCCCACGTGTCTGTTCGGGGGACACCATCACAGGGCCTAATAACATCAGCCGCGCTGTCGGGGGCTCGTTCACCTGCGCATCCACCAATGTGGTATATGCCGTCGTGTGCCGGCGATGCCCCTCTGCCATGTATGTTGGTCAAGCTGGACAGTCTCTGCGTAGAAGAATAGATGGACGCAGATCAGATGTCAAGAATTGTAACATTCGTGAACCGGTCGGAGAACGCTTCGGTCTCTCTGGTCACGCAATCACAGACATGAAGGTCGCTATCTTAAAACAAAAAAACTTCGAATCCAGACTCCAGCGAGAAACTGCTGAGTTGGAATTCATTTGCAAATTGGATGCTATTAATTTGGGCTTGGATGGAGACTGGGAGTGGCTGGGTCGTTATGCGGGGTGGCCTGTTTCCTCTTGTTTTTTCCTACCCCCCCCCCCCCCCCAGATATTCTGGTTTAACTTGGATTTAAACTTGGAGAGTGGTCAGTTTAGATGAGCTATTACCAGCAGGAGAGTGAGTTTGTGTGTGTATGGGGGTGGGGGGGAAGTGAGAAAACCTGGATCTATGCAGGAAATAGCCCGACTTGATTATGTAAAGAGTTGTCACTTTGGATGGGCTAGCACCAGCAGGAGAGTGAATTTGTGTGGGGGGGTGGAGGGTGAGAAAACCTGGATTTGTGCTGGAAATGGCCCACCTGCTGATCACTTTAGATAAGCTATTACCAGCAGGACAGTGGGGTGGGAGGAGGTATTGTTTCATATTCTCTGTGTGTATATAAAGTCTGCTGCAGTTTCCACGGTACACATCTGATGAAGTGAGCTGTGGCTCACGAAAGCTCATGCTCAAATAAATTGGTTAGTCTCTAAGGTGCCACAAGTACTCCTTTTCTTTTTGCGAATACAGACTAACACGGCTGTTCCTCTGAAATATACAGACAGACATGAGTTCAATTCACTGAGGTTCAGATTCACAGCAGAGATGATGAGCTTTGTAGTTGCAAAGAGTTCCTTTAGAATTCAGTTCATAGGTTATAGTCCAACATCCAAATCTCATATTCAGGGTGTACCAGCATAACTGGGACCTCAGTCTTGTGACTCAAACTTCCCCTGAAGAAGCCTAAGCAGATCTGAGATGAACAGGATCAGGGTCTTTTTATACAGTGTCCTAGCATCCACTTAACCACACAGTCCTGGTTAAACAATAGGCTTTTGATGTAACCTTTTGCTTTCTAAACACCTCCAGTAATTAGTTACACAAATTAACATAGGGCAATTTATCCATTAGGCAGTCTATTACAAACTTCAAAGAGACATATGGACAATGACATTATTTTACCCAAGATTTATCCAAATGTTAATATTCCCTTTTGATCTCTGAATCAATAATTATAGTGACAGACAGGAACTGTCTGTTTAGGGGCAGCATCTAAGATACACACAATTTGTATTACTTCTAACAATATAGGTTTGCATTTCAAAGTTCTAGCCTATTTAGCATGAATGGCCCTAATTATCATTTGCATATCTTTCTAACATGACTTTAAAGGTGGTCTTTAGGTCATTCAGCCTGCAAGCTATTTAACCCTTTCTAGCCATGCATCACAAAAGGAAATAATGACAGGTTTCAGAGTAGCAGCCATGTTAGTCTGTATTCGCAAAAAGAAAAGGAGGACTTGTGGCACCTTAGAGACTAACAACTTTATTTGAGCATAAGCTTTCGTGGGCTACAGCTCACTTCATCGGATGCATTCAGTGGAAAAAAAAAATGAATGCATCCGATGAGGTGAGCTGTAGCTCACGAAAGCTTATGCTCAAATAAAGTTGTTCGTCTCTAAGGTGCCACAAGTCCTCCTTTTTTTAAAAGGAAATAATGTAAGGGGAAACCTTAATATTAATGCAAAGTTAATAGTAACAAAATGTCAGTTTCTTTTTAGGGTTTTTATAAACTTGTTTGAGCCCTTATTAAATATTAAAATATAGTTATAAAATGTTATAGAAAAATGTTTAAAAATAGAACAATATATATACTGTGTTTGGTTATGTTGCAAAATGTTAAAGTTAACCAAACAGTTTCAACCAGTTTTGTCTCCCAGACAAAACCAAATGCTATGAAAGTTTAGTACCCTCAAAGTGTGTGCATAGACCTGCATTTAAAATGCATTTTGGTTTAATTTTTATACTTTTTTTCTTTTATGTTATATTAAATGGAAGTAGTGGTTGTTAAAGTATGCTTCCAAACAGTTAACAAAAGTTGAATTGGTATGACTAGCAAATTAACTTTAAAAAGCTTGGGTAAAAACTTCTGTTACTACAGTAACTGTTTTGCTAAAACAGTGCTCAGCAGGGGAAAGCAATACACCTTCTCACAGAAGAGTGCAAGCATCTATTTTAGTGGTTAAGCACTACATTTAGTATAAAAATAAGTAATGCGCCATGCTAAGGAAGTAAAAATGAATGTCTACGCAAAACCTGCAAAAGCATCTGTAACAATTATATTTGAGCTAAAAATTGGGAAAAATCAGAATAGAAACATAGCTTGTGTTATAGAAGACGTTTGTCCCTATTACAGTGTAAACAAGCTAAATTAATCTGTATGTCAAATGTGGGTTATTGGAACCAGAGAAATTAAAGCAAACAAGCAAAAACTTTATGCTGTTAACCATAAGCTGTTTAAGGGTGCATCCCACAGACCACAGACACCAGAAGCTATCAGTACACAATAAAGAAACACCCAGGCATCAGGAAAGAAAAATGAACTGCTTTATATGTAACAGACGGGTCAACTAATTTCAAAAAGAAAAGGAGTACTTGTGGCACCTTAGAGACTAACCAATTTATTTGAGCATGAGCTTTCGTGAGCTACAGCTCACTTCATTTCAGTCTACCATATATGGACAATTGAGTATGCAATCATCTACAGAGATATTATAGAAACCACTAGCTGGACTAGGTTTAACTGTTGTTTAAATGTATATTACTCAGCACAGTGGCAGATTAATGATTTTGCCACCCCTAGGCTCAGAAATAATTGCCGACCCCCCCACCCAGCTTGCCTCCGCTCCGCCTTCTCCCCTGAGCGTGCCGCCGGGTCCTGCTTCCCCCCGCTCCCTGCCAGTGCTTGTGTGCAAAACAGCTTCGTGTAGGAGGGGGGAAGGGCGGGAACGCGGCGCGCTCAGGAGAGGAGGCGGGGCCAAGGCAGGGATTTGAGGAAGGGGACCAATAGGGGCAGGGAGGGGGCAGGGAATGGGGGTGGGGAAGGGGTGGAGTTGGGGTGAGGCCGGGGGCGGAGGGCGCAAACCGGCACCAGGAGAAGCAGCCTCTGGCTGCTATTATAAATTTGCCGCCCCTGGAAATTTGCCACCCTAGGCCGAGGCCTTGTCGGCCTAGGCGTTAATATGCCGCTGACTCAGCAAAGTAAATTCAGGAAGTTTTTGGAGAGTGTTGGAGACAACTTTCTGGTACAAGTGCTGGAGGAACCAACTAGGGGTCATCTTCCCTTGACCTGCTGCTCACAAACAGGAAAGAACTGGTAGGGGAAGTAGAAGTGGGTGGCAACCTGGGTAGCAGTAACCATGAGATGGTCAAGTTCAGGATCCTGAAAAAGGGAAGAAAGGAGAGTAGCAAAATACGGACCCTGGACTTCGGAAAAGCAGACTTTGACTTCCTCAGTGAACTGATATGCAGGATCCCCTGGGAGGCTAATATGAAGGGGAAAGGAGTCCAGGAGAGCTGGCTGTATTTTAAAGAACCCTTATTGAGGGCGCAGGAACAAACCATCCCAATGTGCAAAAAGAATAGCAAATATGGCAGGTGACCAGCTTGGCTTAACAGTGAAATCTTCGGTGAGCTTAAACTCAAAAAGGAAGCTTACAAGAAGTGGAAATTTGGATAGATGACTAGGGAGGAGTATAAAAATATTGCTCGGGCGTGCAGGGGTGTAATCAGTAAGGCCAGGGCACAACTGGAGTTGCAGTTAGCAAGGGATGTGAAGGGTAACAAGAAGGGTTTCTACAGGTATGTTAGCAACAAGAAAGAGGTAAGGGAAAGTGTGGGACCCTTACTGAAAGGGGGAGGCAACCTAGTGACAGATGATGTGGAAAAGCTGAAGTACTCAATGCTTTTTTTGCCTCGGTCTTCACAGACAAGGTCAGCTCCCAGACTGCTACACTGTGCAACACAGTATGGGGAGGAGGTGAGCAGCCCTCAGAGGTGAAAGAACAGGTTAACGTCTATTTAGAAAAGCTGGACATGAACAAGTCCATGGGTCCAGTTCTAATGCATGCAAGGGTGCTGAGGGAGTTGGCTGATGTGACTGCAGAGCCATTGGCTATTATCTTTGAAAATGTGTGGCAATTGGGGGAGGTTGGATTGGAAAAAGGCAAATATAGTGCCCATATTTAAAAAAGGGAAGAAAGAGAACCATGGGAACTACAGACCGGTCAGCCTCACTTCAGTCTCCAGCAAAATCATGGAGCAGGTCCTCAAGGAAACCATTTTAAGCACTTGGAGGAGAGGAAAGTGATCAGGAACAGTCAACATGGATTCAGCAAGGGCAAGTCATGCCTGACCAACCTGATTGCCTTCTATGATGAGATAACTGGCTCTGTGGATATGGGGTAAGCGGTGGATGTGATATATCTTGACTTTAGCAAAGCTTTTGGTATGGTCTCCCACAGTATTCTTGCCAGCAAGTTAAAGAAGTATGGATTGGATGAATGGACTATCATGTGGATAGAGAGCTGGCTAGATTGTCGAGCTCAATGGGTTGTGATCAACAGCTCGATGTCTAGCTGGCAGCCGGTATCAAGTGGAGTGCCCCAGGGGTTGGTCCTGGGGCTGGTTTTGTTCAACATCTTTATTAATGATCTGGATGATGGGATTAATTGCACCCTCAGAAAGTTCACAGATGACACTAAACTGGGGGGAGAGGTAGATACGCTGGAGGGTAGGGATAGGGTCCAGAGTGACCTAGACAAATTGGAGGATTGGGCCAAAATAAATCTGATGAGTTTCAACAAGGACACGTGCAGAGTCCTGCACTTAGGAAGGAAGAATCCCATGCACCACTACAGGCTGGGGACCGACTGGCTAAACAGCAGTTCTGCAGTAAAGGACCTGGGGATTACAGAGGACGAGAAGATGGATATGGGTCAGCAGTGGGCCCTTGTTGCCAAGAAGGCCAATGGCTTACTCCACTACTGTTAGGATACTAGGCTGGGACCCAGTGGAGTAGGCTGGGCCTGGGTCTCCCTTCCTCCTGCTGCCAACCCCACCCCTGGGGTGCCAGCCTCCCCACTTTAGGCCAAGAGGCTTGTGTTTGTCCGACATCTGACAGAGCTAGGACATCAGACTGTTTGTGCTCTGCCCGGCCTGAGGGCCTGAGCCCCTAGACTCAGGTAATTCAATTGGGTGTTCAGAGTAACAGCCGTGTTAGTCTGTATTCGCAAAAAGAAAAGGAGTACTTGTGGCACCTTAGAGACTAACCAATTTATTTGAGCATGAGCTTTCGTGAGCTACAGCTCACTTCATCGGATGCATACCATGGAAACTGCAGCAGACTTTATATACACACAGAGAATATGAAACAATACCTCCTCCCACCCCACTGTCCTGCTGAAGCTATTACCAGCAGGACAGTGGGGTGGGAGGAGGTATTGTTTCATGATCTCTGTGTGTATATAAAGTCTGCTGCAGTTTCCACGGTATGCATCCGATGAAGTGAGCTGTAGCTCACGAAAGCTCATGCTCAAATAAATTGGTTAGTCTCTAAGGTGCCACAAGTACTCCTTTTCAATTGGGTGTGTGGCCCCAGCTGCTGTCATGTTGGGTGATAACAGGACCTGGAGAGGCTGGCTCTGTGTCACCAGCAAAGAAGTGTGAGAAAAGGGCCAGCAAAACTGCGTGAGAAGATGGGTAAAGCGGTTCCCACGGCTCCCAGACTGCACCCTGGTGGGTGACAACCCATCACAATGGGTAAAGATCCTCCCCATAAAAAGACAAAGAGCAGGGGATGTAGTAGAGAGATCGAGCCTGGAGCACTGGGCCTGGTGCAAGATCTGAGGCCTGAACCAGAGGCTGTGAACCAAAGTCAGGCCATGTATTAAAGCAGATGAGCATCCAGCACTTGAACTTGACAAAGTTGTTGCTAGTGTATTATGCACTAGATATTTATGTAAATGTATTCTGGCTAGTACAGAGTCACCCCAGTCTAGTACAAGATCAGATGGTTCGACAGAATACTGAATAGGGACGTTTTATCCAAGATATCAGGAACAAGGGGAGGTAACAAACAGATGTCATGGAATACTTCAGGTGGTAAGTAAGTTGTTTATCTCAGTTGTTTGTCTCAGTCTATAAATGTTGGGGTACCTCACCTTTACCCTTCTTGTGGCCGAGGGGACAGCAGAGACTCCCGCTGCTGACTGAGCTGCTCCTTGCCACTGGGCACTCATGTGTTAGTGTACCTGTAACCACGGAGCCAGGGCGCTATGACTGTGCCTTGAGGGCAATAACCCTGGCCAGCTGCCTTTGTCACCGAACCGTGCTGCTGGTCGTTCTTTATGAGTAGCATCAAGGTCTGCTGAATGAGCAAAAAGAAAAGGAGTACTTGTGGCACCTTAGAGACTAACCAATTTATTTGAGCATGAGCTTTCGTGAGCTCATGCTCAAATAAATTGGTTAGTCTCTAAGGTGCCACAAGTACTCCTTTTCTTTTTGCGAATACAGACTAACACGGCTGTTCTGCTGAATGAGCAGTATGCCTTCGCTGTTGTTAGCACAGAAGCACTGAGCAGCCTGAACGGTGTTACTGAGACAATGGCATCCCAGCCTTCAGCACTTAGCAACACTCCTCACTATGCAATTCTGACAGAAAATCTCTTTCAAACCCAGGCTCTCCCCCACATACCACTGACCACTTCCCCTTCCCTTTCTCTAAAGAGCTCATAGTCTCACCAGAGACTTTGCAGCTGAGGAAGTGGGGCCACGTGAATTACTGAAAGTCACACACAGCATCTGTGGCAGAGCTGGGAACTGCCCTCAGGGCTACCATGTCCCAGCCCCCCCCCCCCCCAAGGACAAGGCCAGCCTCCCTCTCAGCCTTGACCTAAACAGAGTTCCATGAAGGCTCGTCCCCAGGGCCAGGTGACGTTCGTTGGTGTGGGCTGGAGGTAGATCCCTATTCCGCTAGCTGATACTCTACTGCAGCTAACGCACACAGTGCAGCATGTATCTCAGTGATCCCATGCCAAATGAGGGCCTGCATGTGAGTAGGGCTCACCCAGCCCAATGCCCCAAGTCTAATACCCCAGATGCTGGGGCACTCTGGATCCAGACCCGGATTCTCAGCAATTTGTATTAAAAGCTGGAATGCAAAAGGCAGCCCCTCCTTTTAATTGGTTTAATTGGGGATTTAATTGGGGATTGGTCCTGCTTTGAGCAGGGGGTTGGACTAGATGACCTCCTGAGGTCCCTTCCAACCCTGATATTCTATGATTCTATGATTCCTCCATGCTTTCCATGGGGGATTTCCCAAAGTGCCCAGCATTTGCCGCACCCTCCCCCACCTCCCACCATACTCCAAGAAGCAATGTGAGGCCAGTGCTGAGTATGCTGGGAAATCCCACTGTCTAAGGTTACCACATTTCAAGTTTCCAAATAGAGGACTCTGCTGAGGGGAGGAGGGGAGTTGACGGGAAGAGGGGTACAGTTTCTATTGTACAGTTTCTTTCTATTTTGAATATCTAACTGTGAGAATCTGTACCTTGAAGCAGCACCCTGGAACCCCCATACTCACCACTGTCATACAATTATGTTATGTTCTTTATAAAGTATGACTTGTGAGGTCATTTTAAAAGTTTTGATCTGTTGAACATTAATATCCTGTTGGATTGTATGTGCTATCACTGTATGTGGAGTTATGATATTTTGCTATGTGTGTGTTAGTGAAATATATTGTGAGGTTGGGAACACCCACAAACAGCCTGTGAGGTGCAACAGTGGAGGAGCCAGACGTGCTGATGGCCCATGAAAGGGAATCCACATTCCCACAACTATCCCAGGAACAGTACACAATGGAGACTTCTCAGAGGGAGCACCTAGACCAGGGGTGGCCAACCTGTGGCTCCGGAGCCACATGCAGCTCTTCAGAAGTTAATATGCAGCTCCATGTATAGGCACCAACTCCAGGACTGGAGCTACAGGTGCCAACTTTCCAATGTGCTGGGGGGTGCTCACTGCTCAACCCCTGGCTCTGCCACAGGCCCTGCCCCCACTTCACCCCTTCCCACTCCCTCCCTTGAGCCTGCCATGCCCTCGTTCTTCTCCCTCCCCCCCAGATCCTCCGGCACACCATGAAACAGCTGATCAGGAGATGCGAGGAGGGAGGGTGAGGTGCTGATCAGCGGGGCTGTCAGTGGGCAGGAGGCGCTGGGAGCAGGAGCCTATGGGGGGCTGCTGACATATTACTGTGGCTCTTTGGCACTCCCCCCACAACTCAACACCTGGAAATACATCTGGAGAACAAAGACTTTGAACTGGGGAGGTGGTCCCGGGTGGAGAAGAGTTCCAGGCTGTGTACTGAAGATTTGTAACCTCCTTGTACTATCTATCTGGGTGAGACACTGCTTGACTCAAATCCTGTTTAGTTTATAGAACTTAGACTGGAAATTTATTTTATTTCTTAAGTAACCAACTCTGATCTCTATGCTCACTACTTGTGATCACTTAAAATCTATCTTTCTGTAGTTAATAAATCTGTTTTATATTTTACCTAAAACAGTGTGTTTGGGTTGACGTGCTTGGGATCTGCTCAGGTTTCAAAGGCTGGTGCACGCCCACTTTCCTTTGTAGAAGTGGCGAACTTAATGAATTTACACTGGTCAGACTTCTGATTAGCGCAAGATGGTAGAGTTCTGGGTGCAAGGCTGGGGGGAATTGGCTGGAGCCTCTCTATTGTTGGTTCATGAATGGCAGGGAGAAGCATTCTGTTGGGTGTGTCCTTGCCTGTGAAAGGTTGCATAAGGGCAGTACCTGACAGAGGTTTGTGACTTAGCAACAGCATCACAGTGTGAGAGGGAGCCCAGGCTGGTAAGACAGAGGGCTCATAGTCCAGGTTGTACCCCAGGAAACCAGTCACACTCACATTTATAAATAACAAGTGTAAGTGCCTCAAAAATAAATGTAAATCAAATTTAAATGTACCTTTTTACATGCAGTCAGTCCTTTCCTACTGCGCTTCTTCCTGTTAGGCTCATGCATGTTTCTCTGTAGAGCGTATCTTTCTCAGCAGTGGTTGATGGCTCATCAAGTAGCCATGAAAGTGTTTGCAAGATGTGTCCCTGAAGTTTCTGAAGTGCAAGCAGAATCCCTTTCTGTGCCTCAACAGTCAATATCACGCTACCCTTACTTCTGCACGGCTGCTGATGGGCGGCCCAGCTGCCGCAGCCCTGACACGGCTGAGCAGTTCAGTGCTTAGGTGCCGAAGAGACCCTCAGGCCAGGCTGTACCTTGCCTGTGGGGACGGATCTGGTGAGCATGCACAAAGCCTGCCCTGCACAAACCCCAGCTGAGAAGGAGGTGGTCCCCCAACAATCACCCCCTCCCCAATACAACTCCCCCTGCCCCACCTCACGCCTGAGCTCAGAGGCTCCAGGGCTGTGATCTCTGCTCCCATGTCCCCCCTGCCCGCCAACCTGTCCAAGTGAATCCACCGCTGGCAGTGTCCCTTGGGCAGAGCCCACCCATGTGAGGTGTCTGTCTGGGGACTTCTGCCCTACGTGAGTCTCTTGTTGTTGTATTACCATAGTGCCAAGGTGCCCAAGTCATGGCCTGGACCCCACGGTGCCAGTTGCTGCACAAATGCTGAACAGAGAGATGGTCCCTGCCTTGAGCCATGCACAGTCTGTGTCTAGGGCAAGAGACAACAGGTAGATACAGACAGATGGGGGAGCGCACAGAAGCAATGACACAGAACTGGTCAGGGTGAGGGGCAGCAGTCTCCGCTCACCAGCCGCCTGAGGGTTGGTGAGATTTCTGCAGGAATCAGGGCAAAGCGGAGGAACGAGGATGATGAAGGGGCTGTGCGGATACTCAGGGAGCTCCTCCTCCTCCCCTCAAGCAGGAGGGGCAGGCTGGGGAAAGCACCAAGGGGCTTGTTTGAAGATGGAGCCAGTGGACGCTGGAGGCTGGCAGCACGGGCTGATGAGAGGCAGGAGTCCACATGTGGATGGCATGTAACTCCTTCATTTGGGGAGGCTGAGAGCATCGAGACTGTGGCCACGCCCCGAGGCCCACCCCCACTCAGTCTGCTCCCCCAGACGCCCCACCCATGCGCCGCCTTTGGCCCTATTCGGCCCCTTCCCCGAGGCTCCCGCCTGCCACTCGCACCTCTTCACCCCAACCCATCGCTTGCCCCTGTTTTCCCACTCCTCTGGCCCCGCCGCCTGCTGCTCACATCTCTTTGCCCCATATCCCAGGCCCCCCTGCCTGCCGGTTGACCGGCCAGCTGGTTACTCACCACTTGCATGCACCTCCTCACCTGCTGCCATGAGGCTCCCATGTGGGCGGAACAGGGGCAGGAAGAGGTGGCGCCTCGGGGAAGAGGATGAGCAGGACCAGGGCCTCGGGGCAGAGCGCGGCCGGGGCCAAGGCCAGGGCTCCCACCCTTTCAGAGGGGGCGCATTCCAAAGGCAGCGGGCAGGCTCTTTGGGGAGGCTTAGTCTCCCCTGGCCTCTTACACCCACTGCCTATGAGACCATATCTCGACAGTGTGTGCGAGACGACAGGTAGGTGGCTGTGAAGGGCCTTGGAAGGGAAGATGAGCAGCTTTCTGCTGTCTGACCCCAGCCCCTCCACGAGGTACCCAGGAACAAAAGTGCGAAGTCTCAGACAGAGCCTCTCTGGGCCAGTGTCTGACCTCAGAGCTGGCTCCACCCCGCATTTGTATCGCTTTAACTAGTTCCATTTAGAAACGGATGCAATTTAATGCATGCAACCCCCTGGTGTGGATGCAGTTACCCCATTATAAACACCCTTGCATCAGCTTCTCTGAGTAATAAACCATAATGGGAAGCACCTTCAGACGGCTCTGTCCATCTCTGCACCAGGGAGTGCACAGAGTTAACTTGATCAATTTCTAAACCAATAGAATTAAATCGATACAAAAACTGAGAGTTGCCCAGCCTTCAGTTACACAGGTGCAAAGGTGTGAAATCACCCCTGTTCACGCTGGTGTCACTGAGATCCCAGCCTGTCTTGGTACATTCTTCTCCACAGCTGAATACTCCTAGATAGATCAACAGAGCGACAGACTAGGAGAGGTAGTTGAAAGAAAATCAAGTTTGTTTTGTGAAAAAATTAACCTTTTTGAAGGAAAGTTGTCTGCATGATCCCCAATCTCTAATCGATTTTCACCCCAAGGCTGGTCAGGTTTGGATCTCAGTTACTCAGGTATAAATCCAGAAAAATTCCATGGACTCCAGTGGGATCATTCTGGATTTAAACAAGGGTAACTGAGATCTAGATCTGGGTTCTCTTGTTGCATTTGTTCAGAGCAGTTGCTGAAGGTTATAAATTATACTTTGAAATTGTATTTGTTATGAACAGCTCAACCCCCAGCCAGCTCTGACGTTCAGTGGGATGTGATAAAAGTGCCACTTGGTGGCAGCACAAACTTAGCCGTACCTCCACGAATTCTGCAACATGTGGAGCTGCACAAGAACCAGAATCCCCGTTTTGCAGGAAATTCTGACCTTTCAAAATTGGGTTTTGTTCCAGAACAAGGTGAACTGGTCAATTCCAGTGTTTGCCATGAGCCAAATTTTTCAAAAAAAGAAAAAATCATTTTGGATCAATTGAAACATTTCATTTCTATAAAATCAAATTGTTTTGTTTCAGTTTTGAATGTTCTATTTGAGATATAATAATGTATACTATAATAAAATAAATTTCTAAACAAAAAGTCATTTCAAAGCAAAATAATCCATGAGGACTTTACCTCTTTGTTTTGATTTACTCATACAATAAGGATAACAACATTTCATTATTCTTGCACCTAAGATTTGAGTGAATTTTAACCCCAAGCAGCCAAAATTGATCACCTTGGTAAAGTATCTATTGATCACTCTAGGTGTGACTTCCCTCAGAGACAGTCCAGGGGGGACCTCCACCCATCTCTTGGGCTACAGAGGTAGGGTAGCCATTCTCACTCTCATCAAGTGGGTAATGAAGTCTTACATGTGATCATGTCACCTGAACTGGAATCCATCTTTAACCTGGTGCTTTTCCATTTAGAAGGAGGGGTGGGAACCCAGAGAGGGACAAAGGATTCCTGCCTTGTGCAAAAGATATATAAGGGGCTGGAACAGAACAGAAGGGGCTGCAATCATGAGAAATCCCCTAGCTACCACCTGAGCTGGAACAAGGACTGTACCAGGGGAAAGGATTGGGCCAGACTAGGAAGGCATCCAGTCTGTGAAAGAAGCTTACTGAAACATCTCTAAGGGTGAGATTTTATCTGTATTCAGTTTTCTACTGTATTAGACTTAGACTTGCGTGTTTTATTTTATTTTGCTTGGTAATTTACTTTGTTCTGTCTGTTATTACTTCGAACCACTTAAATCCTACTTTTTATATTTAATAAAATCACTCTTTACTTATTAATTAACCCAGAGCAAATATTAATACCTGGGGGAGCAAACAGCTGTGCATATTTCTCTATCCATGTTACAGAGGGCAAACAATTTATGAGTTTATTCTATATATGCTTTATATAGGGTAAAATGGATTTATTTCGGGTTTGGACACCATTGGGAGCTGGGTATCTGAGTGCTGGAGACAGGAGCACTTCTTAAGCTGTTTTTAGTTAAGCTGCAGCTTGTAAGGGGATGTGGTTCAGACTTGGATCTGTGTTTGCGGCAGGCAAGTGTGTCTGGCTCAAACAAGGCAAGGTACTGAAGTCCCAAGCTGGCAGGGAAATGGGGCTCAGAGGTAGTCTAGGCACATCAGGTGGCACTCCCAAAGGGGTTTCT